>NW_026522059.1:625000-1250000 GCF_021234435.1 Artibeus jamaicensis
TGGCTGGGGCGGAGGAGCCGGGCTTCCGCAAAGACGCTGGCCTGAGGCCACGTCTCAGGGAGGAGCAGCCCAGACTGCAGGGCCCTGAGCAGAAGACGAGGTGGCAGGCAGGGACCAGGTGAGCTCCCGCTGTCCCCTGCTGTCCATCCAGGTGGTGACCTGTCACTGCTCAGCCCCGCAGGCTGAGTTTGTGATTGGCCCTTACCTCTGAGGGTGGGGCTTCACCTGCTCCTGTGCCAGGTGGTCACTGACTGCACCCCCCCCCCCCGTGTGGAACCAAGGTGGTTCCTGTCAGCTAAGGGGACCCTCCCAGGGCGGGTACAGTCGCGAGCTCCAGCACACGGTGTATCCAGCTTCTGCAGGATTCTTCCTCAGGAAACTGAGAGGGTGAGGGGGCAGCCATAGCCCCCCGGAACCGTGGGTGGGGACCAGGCATCATCTTTGGCTTTTGTCCCAGTGATCACACTCCTCTCGGGCTCTGCTCTCCTGCACCACTTGCCGTGGAAGCTGGGTGTGGACACCCTGAGGTTCCGCAGGACAGCGGCCTCCTCCCTGCCGGGCAGACTGCTCGGCCTGCTGGTCCACTGGACGGGAGCCGGCTGCCCTGGTGCGGGCCACCCGGCAAGTGGAGTGGGACACGTTCCTGCTGTGTCCCAGGTGGAGTGTGCTCTCCTGGAGATGAGCACCGTCCTGTCCTCAGAGCCTGCAGTGCGGGGGCAAGAAGCATCCCCACTGGGCACCGTGGGCCTGGAGGGCGGGCTACTCACCTTTCACTCCTCGGTTCCCGCCTACCAGGGCCGTGACTCACGGTGACGCCTGCCGCTGAGGTGTGGCACCCGCCGCTGAGGGGCGGCACCGTGGTCCTACAGGGGGTCCGCTGCTTCCGTGTGAGGCTGCCCGACATTCTGCCCACCGACAGCTCCTGCAGGGCCGCCTGGGCCATGCCCGTATGCGGGCACTGGACGGCCAGCGTCCCCCATCAGGTCACCCGGCCCCACGTGGCAGGTGCCTCCTCTGCACACGGGACACACCACCCTCCCTGTGTGCCCCTGGCCCCTCCTCCCTGTCGTCTGGTCCTGGTCCTCAGGTCCTCATCTGCCAGCCACACGATTTCCCGGGGTGGCCAGGAGTCCCGGCCACAGGCCACACTCCTGCCCGCACAGGGTGGAGGCCCAAGAGGAGGCCCAGTTGTGCTCTGGGTGTGCAGGCAGCTCGGACCCGGGTCGGGTGGCCTGTGTCCCAGGGCACAGTTGCCCGCATACGGGGCTGTAGCTCCTTTTCAGAGTGTCCCAGAGTCACTGCTGTGCGCAGACACCCGAGAGATCTGCTTACGGCTCTGCTCAGACACCGACGGGGCCAGGGAGGCGGCCGGGCGATTGCACTGTCTGTGGGGGCCGCGGCCCCAACCGGACCTGTGTTAGAGCCGCTTCGGTGCTATACGAGGGGGGACCCCCAAGATCAGAATTATCTTCTGGAGGGCGGACGCCTCGTGGTCCCCACTCCCCTGCTAGGTGAGTGTTCTGAGAACCCATCTGTACCAGCTGGCGTGGTGAGCGGCCGCATTCAGCTTCAGTGATTTTTTTTTTTTGGACACAATGCATTTCATGGTGGATGATTTAGGAGCACACCCGCCCACACCCCACTGGGTGTTCAGCGGTTTTTGACCAAAAACAGCTTGACGCCCGTTCCCCACCCTCCCTATTCACCTGATGTCACCCTGGGAAGCTTTATTTTTTACTTCCCTGAGGGAAAAAGTCCTCAAAGGGAAAGTTTTGCTGATGTGGAGGAGGTGGAACAGAAAAATGGCAGAAGCTCTAAATAAGACATCAAAACCTACAGGTTCAAAAGCTGTTTTGCACAGTAGAAAAAGTCTCAAAGGTGTATTGCGTCAAACGAAGAGCACTTTGAAGGTGACTGAAGTTTAAACATGTAAGAATAAATACCCAATTTTAATAATTCTCGGTTTGGGGGTTCCCCCTCACTAAGCTAATGGTCTTCGAAGTGCGACCCCCAGACCACCAGCACCAGGACCACCTGGGAGTTGGGGGCTCACACATTCCTGGCCCCAGCCCAGACCTATTGAATCAGAAATTCTGGGGCCGGGCCCCGCAACCCCCGTTTCGCACGCCCTGCAGGTGCCTGCCGGGGGCTGCCTTCCGAGCTGCCATCGTCCGCAGTCCCCTTGCCGGCAGCCCGTCTGTCCTGTCCCGCGGACCCCGGGGGTCAAGCCGTCCGGCTGCTGCACAGGGACGTGAACGTTTAACACACTCGTTTAACACACTCGTTTCCTTACAGCCCCGGCAGCAGGGAGCCCGAGGTCAGACCACTGGCAGACCTGGCCTCTCCTTGGTGGCCGTCTCCCTGCCGTGTCCTTACGTGATCATCCCTCTGTGTCTGTCTGTCCCGATCTCCACTTCTGATAAGGACATCGGTCGCCTTGGATCGGGGCCCCACACTAATGACCTGGTTTTACCTTAGTCGCCTCTGTGCCGGCCCCGTCTCCAAACACAGTTGCATTCTGAGGTCCCGGAGACCAGGATTTCAACCCTGGATTTGGGGGATGAAGCCCAGCCTTTCGTACCCCCGTGCTCACTGTGTCCCCTCCCCATGTGCCGCCCGGGCCACCACACGCCAGTCCCAGTGCACTGCCGGTGGCCGGCGGGCACCGTGCCTCCAAGTCCCGACGGCGCAGGGCGCTTCCCCAGGCCACTGGCACCCCCGTTCCAGGTCTGCTCCCCAGGAGCGGAGCCCGAGGTGGCGATGCAAGGGCACTGGGGCTGTGGAGGGCCTGCGGCCAGCAAAGGGCATGAGAGCGGCAGGCTGGGGAGGGTGAGCCGCCGGGCGAAGATGAAGTTTCAGCTGAGGGCCGGCTGCAGCCTGACACCACGGTCTCGGCAGCAGGAGCTGCACTTTGAGGTTCCTTCTCCAGTGACGGGGGTCTGGCTGATCGCCCGCCCTGAACACAGGCTGCCCCGACTGAGGCAGCTCTGTCCCCCAGGGACGGTCCTCCAGCCAAGAGTGTCGGGGTGAGCGCGCATCTGGGGGACGCCGCCCCCCAAAGAGGGATTGAAGTGTATGACCAGAAGCCCCTGTGTCGACGGTGGCAGCTCCATGGCAGCAGCCGTGTGACAGACCTGGCGACCCCAAAAGCCTCCCACTCTGTCCCAGACGAGACCTGACAAACCTTCGTGTTTAGGTCCCAGGTCTCAGAAAGAAAAGCAGGTCCTTGCATGAAAAGGAGCAGGGAGGGTGCACCGCGGTGGCTGACGCCTCCCCCCGCGCCCCCCGCAGTTCGCTGACACCGAAGCCTCGGGCTTTGACAGAACCCCAGGGGTGGGACGCAGGGACTTGGACCCACACCAGCAGAGACTCTGTGTGAGGTTTGGTCCTCGGCAGGCTACACCCCATGAAAACATGGGCTGGAAAATCCCCGTTGGCAGATGGCGACAGAAAGGAAACACGCGATTCCATCTGGGCCCCACAGGAAAAAGCTGCCACCGGGCATTTGATCCCAGGCCGGCCCTCTGTGTTCTGGGAAAGCCCACGCGGAGCGACCACGTGCGTCAAGGTGGCCCCGTGGCCTGGGGCCTGGCGGGAGCCGGCAGGGTCTCGGGAGGCCTTGCCCGCACCACCTGACCAGGTTTTCAGAGAGAAAAAACCAGGCTCTCAAACATGGTCTCACAGCTCAAAATCGTAAGACAAAAGGAAACAAGCCATTGTCAGCAAGTCGGCATAAACAAAGGCAGAATCAGAAACCAAAAGGCTGAGGATGTTAGAATTGCTCAGTATGCTGAGAACGTATACAAAGAACGCACGCTAAGCCTGTTGAAGAGAAAATTTAGGAAACCTGGAGACGAAAGACTAAACACGCCAAGAAGATTGTGAAGCAGGGTTTCTGGGTGTGAAACACAATAATAACCTTGAAAACGTAGCGGCTCAAGGGCAGACTGGACACAGCCGGGCGGCAGCACGTTGGCGGGTGGTCTGCAAAAGGACCTGGGGCTCCGGAGAGGGGGGAGATGGGAAAGGCGGTAAGAACACAAATACCAAAATAGCCTGACGTTCGTCCGCCTGGGCTTCCGGGAGAAAGTCCTGGAGGAAATGGGAAGAGGTCAGTCTTGAGGAAAGACTGGCTGATAATTGTTTCCCAAATTCATGAAAAACGTGAATTATGTCCAAGAAGCACAAGAAAATCCAACAGTGGGGGGAGGAAGCACCCCTCCCCAAACACGTTCTAGCAAAATCGCAGAAAACCAAAGATAATGAGATAGGATTTTATTTTTTTTATTATTTTTTAAATATATTTTATTGATTATGCCATTATGGTTGTTCTATTTCCCCCTTCATTCCCCTCCACCCTGCACACCCCTCCCCCACTATTCCCCCCTTTAGTTTATGACCACGTGTCTCAAGTTCTTTAGATTCTATATTTCCCCTACTATTCTTGCCCTCCCCCCTATCTATTTTCTACCTACCATCTCAGAGCCCCAGAGCCGATAAATCTAAGTGATGAAGAAATAGCCAAACTTTCAGATGCACAGTTCAAAACACTGGTGATCAGGATGCTCACAGAACTGGTTGATTTTAGTCACAAAGTAGACAAACATATGAAGGCAAAACTAATTGAAATGAATGGAAATACACAGGAAACCAATAGTAATGGAAAGGAAACTGGGACTCAAATCAAAGGAGTGGTCCAGAAGGAAGAAAAAAATGGCCAAACAGAAAAGAGTCAAGAAGCAAGAATTCAAAAAAATGAGGAGAGTCTTAGGAACCTCCAGGACATCTTTAAACACTGTAACATCCGAATTATAGGGGTACCAGAAGGGGGAAAGGCACAGCCACCAGTGGAAAACTTATTTGAACAAATAATAAAGGAGAATTTCCCTAATCTGGCAAAGGAAATAGACTTCCAGGAAATCCAGGAAGCTCAGAGAGTCCCAAAGAAGTTGGACCCAAGAAGGAACACACCAAGGCACATCATCATTACATTAGCCAAGATTAAAATGAAGGAGAGAATCCTAGAAGCAGCAAGAGATAAGGGGACAGTCACCTACAAAGGAGTTCCTATCAGACTGTCAGTGGATTTCTCAAAAGAGACCTTACCAGCAAGAAGGGGCTGGAAAGAGGTATTCCAAGTCATGAAATCCAAAGGCCTACATCCAAGATTAATCTATCCAGCAAAGCTTTCATTTAGAATGGTAGGGCAGATAAAGTGCTTCTCAGATAAGATCAAATTCAAGGAGTTCATCATCACCAAGCCCTTATTATATGAAATCTTAAAGGGACTTACCTAAGAAAAAGAAGTTAAAAAAACATGAACAGTGAAAGGACAGCAAACTCACAGTTATTAACAACCACATCTAAAACAAAAGCAAATTAAGAGGACAGCTAGATCAGGAGCAGAAACATAGAAATGAAGATCACATGGAGGATTAGCAACAGGGGAGTGGGAGAAGGAGAAGGGGGGAGAAGGTACAGAAAATAAGTAGCATAGACGGTAGATAGAAAATAGAGGGAGGGCAAGAATAGTATGGGAAATATAGAATCTAAAGAACTTGAGACACGTGGTCATAAACTAAAGGGGGGAATGGTGGGGGAGGGGTGTGCAGGGTGGAGGGGAATGAAGGGGGGGAATAGGACAACTGTAATGGCATAATTAATAAAATATATTTTTAAAAATAAATAAATAATAAAACATTTTAAAAAGAAAGAAAGGCCCACACTGAGTACAAACTTTTAAAACCCAAAGGCAACAAGAATTTTGAAAGCACAAGAGATAAGCGGCTCATCACCTATGGGCTCCTTAGTAAGACAATCAGCAAATTTCTCACCAGGAGCTCTGGAGGCTGGAAGGCAGTGGCCAGTGCAGGCCAAGGGCCAAAGGGAAAAAGCTGTCGACAAAGAATCCTATTTCCAGCAAAGCTGTCCTTTAAGAGTGAGGAAGAAGTTAAGACCATGAAATTATAAACATCTGTGCATCAGAAGATACTGTCCACGAGGCGAAAAGGCCTCGGAAGGGGAGGAAAGGCCATCAGGTCACAGCCCGGCATGGGGTTCGCGGCCGGAATACACAGAGGACCCCCGAAACTTGTCAACCACAGAACAACGGACTCATTTCTGAAAAGCCATGCAGATGGGCCATGGCACATGAAAAGATGCCCAATATCACTAATAATTAGGGGAATGCACATCACAAGTACCATGAGCTACCACCCCACGCCCACTAGGATGGCATCTAGTCTCTAAAAACAAAATAAGGAGCGCCGGTGAGGACGTGGAGTGATCGGAACTCTGCACTGCTGGAGGGAAGATGAGACGTGTAAGTGCCGGGGAGACAGGATAGCGGTTCCTCAAAATACACAGACACGTAGTCATCCTGCGACCCAGCAATTCCACTCTGGGCGTGAACCCCGAAGAACTGAAAGCCGGGGCTTGTAAACCCTTGTCCCCAGCATCCAAAAGGCGGACCTGACCGAAGCAGCGATGGGTGAACGAATGAGCAAAATGCGGACCATCCACCTTTTTAAGGCCCAGTCTTACAAGGAAGGAAATTCTGCCACGTGCCGTTCGTGACGTGTCCTCATTATGCTGAGTGAAATAGGCCAGGTGCAAAAGAGCAATACTGTCTGGCTCCGCTTACGTGAGGCGCTCAGAGTGCGCGGAATTATGGAGACAGAGAGCAGAATGGTGGCTCCCCGGCGCGGAGAGGAGGGAAGTCATTTTTTAATGGATGTCATTTCCGTTTTACAAGATGAACATACGGATGGCAGTGATGTTTGCACAATGTCAGGAGCGTATTTAATGCCCCGGGACTGTGCCCTTGAAAAAGTTAAGGTGATTTTATGTGTATTTTATGAAAATAACAAGAAAATAAAACAAAAAAAAATGGAAGAATTATGAACAGCTGGAAACAGTGTACATATCCAAGAATTGGGGGATAATGAAATCAATTGTTAAATTGGAAAATAAATCTAGCATTTGCCCTGCTTTTCCTGGACAAACCAGGGCCCTGGGTAACCGAGCTCGGGAGGGGACTTGGCCCCGCAGAGGGGTCCCGCCGCGACCACAAAGGGCAGCAGGGTGCGGATGCTGACATTCTGCAAGGGAGCCCGCGGGCACCGGTGCCGCCAGGCGGGAGCACAAGCCGCTGGCCGGCTCACCACCGTCCAAGTCCAACACATTTCGGGGCCTTCTGGGGGCGACTCCCGCCCACACAGCCTCCAGGGCCCCCAGAGGGGTCGCCGCGGAGCCTGGCCCTGTGAAGAGGGAGCAGGGGGTGCTGACGGACCGCTGGTCCTGAGCGCCCCCCGCGGGGAGCGGGCGGCCAAGCGCTGGGGGACCACTGGCGGCGGGCGCGGGCCCTCTGTGGCGCCCCCCAGCGCCCCTCTTCCCGGACGGGTTCGGGGAGGGTGCTTCCCTGGGCTCGCTGAGCGACCGCGGGAGCGTCACCTCTAAGGGGCTCCGCTCGTGTCACACTCCTCCTTCTTCATTCAGACGGCTGTTTCTTCTTTGTCTCGTGTGTTGCTGCCGGCTTCACGGGACGGCCTGTCGGCGGAGAAGGTCGCCATTCAGTTTGGGACGCGGCCAGCAGGTGGCGGCACAGCGTCAGGCTCGAACGAAGTCCCAGCTCCCCGCGCGCCCGGGCGGCCCCAGGTCAGCTCCCGGCCGGCTGGCACCGTCGGGTTGGGCGGGCCAGGGACCCGCGAGTGTCCGAAAGGAAGGCCCACGTCGGGGACTCGGAGTGGGACCGCGGTCCTGCGACAGGCCTTCCGTTCGCCGCAGGGGTCACGGGGGGCCGGTTGTTAGACGTCCGTCCCACGCGTGTCCTTCCCAGTGGTGACGCTGTGGGACTCTAAGCTGGTTGCGTGTAACACTCAGAAGAGTCTGTGGCCTGTTTTTATTCTGCCCTCTCGGGGCGGGACCGCGACGCCCCGAGCCCGGGGACGGACAGACGCCGCAGCAAAGGAGCTCGGGCTGCAGGCCGCTGCCGCTGCCGCCCGCACGCGCACAGGCCTCCTCCTCTCCCCTAAACGGCAGCATCGTTCCGCGGAAGTGACAGAGTGAAAACGTCCCCGGATGCGTGGAAACGGGAGTTTGTCGGTAGTGGCCTCCCCACAAGAAACTCGGAGCAACGGTGAGGGCGCGCGCGCCGGTCGGACGAAGTGGGCAGCGGCGCGCGGTCCCTGACGGCCTTCACCTGCGCCCGGCCCGGGAGGGGTCTCCGTGAGCGTGCTGAGGTTCGCCCCGAAAAAAAGTGCGATGTGTGACCGTAACAGCGGAAAGAAGGGTGGAGCGCTGTAGGGGGTCGCCGGTGCCTGTCGCTAATTCGCTCCGGAACCCGGGACCAGTGCTGGAACCGAGGAGCCGAGAACCGGAGGAGGGAGGAAGCACGTTCTCTTGCGGGGCCACGTGACTCGTGCAAGTTCCAGCAAGCGCGGCGTGTCCTGAGCAGGCGCTGAAACATCTTTTTTTCTCATCAAAATGCGACGAGAACTGGGTTTGAGGAGTTCTGAAGCCGACGAGCACCGAGGTGTGACCGTGCAGAAGTGTGGTTGGTAGTAATGTGAACTAGATTGGCCTCAGCTAAGGTGACCGTGGCCTTTTTTCCCCGGGACAACCACCAAGAGAGAGCTGTTGCAAAAAGGAGAGACCGGGTGTGGGTACAAACATCAGACGGAACAGTGTCACTGCAAACAAGGTGACAAAAGGGAAAATCATGAAGCAGATGGGCCAGTCACACACAAACGTCCCTCACAAAGAGCCCCAGATACCCGAAGTGATGCCCTGGCTGGTGCAGCTCAGTGAGCGCTGGCCTTCGGACCAAAAGGTCACCAGTTCGGGTCCTGGTTGGGGCACATGCCTGGGTTGCGGGCCAGGTCCCAGGCTGGGGACGCGTGAGAGGCAACCGACTGATGTTTCTCTCCCTTTCTGTCTCTAAAATAAATAAGTAAAATCTTATAAAAATACACAAAGCAAGAACTGGCAGAATTAAAGGGAGAGAGTGACGATTGAACGCCAGGAGCTAGAAATGGCAACACCCCTCTCAGCGTGGAGATTGGCACAGACAGCGGGAGCTTGTAGAGCAAGCCACCGACACCGCGTGGACCTAACACAACATTCCAGAACATTCCCTCCACAAGACATACACAGTCCACTTGGGCACAGGGCCCATTCTCCAGAACAGACCACCTGTCAGGCCATAAAACAAGTCTCAATAAATTTAAAAGGATTGAAATCATGCAAGGATGCTCTCTGACCACAACAGAATGAAAGCAAACATCCACAAAAATAAGGAAATTGGAAAATCCACAACTGTGTAGACATTAAACAACAGGCCCCTAAATCACCAATGGGTCAAAGCAGAAATTTCCAGGGAAATTAGAAAATACTTCAAAATGAATACAAGCAAAACACAACCAAGCAAAACCCACGGAATGCGGAAAAGCAGTGCTCAGACTTTACGGCTGCGCGCACCCACCTGAAACCAGGAGGATCTCCGATCGGCACGCTCACCTGTCCCCTTGGGAAACTAGGAAAGAGAGGAGTGAGCTAAACCCCAAACAGGATGGGATAATGAAGATTACAGCAGAAATGGAGAAGAGCGAAACAGCAGAAAAAAAATCAACGAAGCCAAAAGTTGCTTCTTGGGAAAGACAGTAAAATGGAAGAACTTTCCGGCAGACCGGGCAAAAAGAGACAAGACAAATTGCTGAAACCCTGTGTGAAAGAGGGGACATTACTGACCTAACAAATGAAAACGATCATAAGTGAATTCTGTGAACAAATGCACGCCCACAAACTTGACAACTCTGTGAAGTGGGAAGATTCTAAGGCCACTCCCAGCTGGCTCGGGCACGGGCGGAAGACCCGAGCGCTCCAGTGCCAGGCGAAGACAGACTGTAGTCATCTGAACTCTTCCCCTGGAGTGACGCCCAGGCACGTGTCTTCCCTGCTGAATTCCACCAAAGTCTAAAAAAGAACTAACGGCGATGAGTCGTAAACGCTTCCCAAAGGGGAAGACTTCCTGCCTGGTCCTAAGAGCCAGCATGACCCTGATACCCAAACCGGACAAAGATGTGACAGCAAAGCCACAAACCAATATCCCTTATGAATATAGATACAAGACAATCCTCCTCCCAATACCAGCCAACTGAACCCACAGTCTATAGAAAGGAGTGTGCACAGCAACCAAGTGGGACTGACCCCAAGCCTGGGACTCAGCCCGTGGAGCTTGACATCACACGCCCACTCAGTGAATAGGGGGAGGAAAGGAAGCCACGTGACCGTCAGCAGGTGCGGCCAGTACAACGGACAGTGTCCAACAGCATTCATGACCAAACACTTAACAAACCAGGAAGCGAAGGGAACTTTCTCACCCGACAAAGGGCATCTAAGACGAACCCACAGTTAGCATCTTACTTAGTGGTTAAGGTGCCAGCTCCCCGCTATGCTCCTAGCAGGACACAGGTGTCTGCTCTCACTCCCGTTCAACGGCCCAGCCAGGCCATCGCGCAGGAAACAGACAGTACGCCTGCTGGTGGGAAAGAGGGACGTGAAACTGTCTGATTGCAGGTGATGTGATCTTATACAGAGAAGAAAAGCCTAGAAAATGCGAAAAATTATTAGAGCTGATAAGCAAGCTCAGCGAGACTGCAGGGTGTGATGAGGTCGGTGGAAAGGAG
The DNA here is from genome assembly GCF_021234435.1 of Artibeus jamaicensis. Taxonomy (NCBI): domain Eukaryota; kingdom Metazoa; phylum Chordata; class Mammalia; order Chiroptera; family Phyllostomidae; genus Artibeus; species Artibeus jamaicensis. The sequence continues at coordinate 635,686 of NW_026522059.1, forward strand.
TCAGCGCCGTTTCAGGCCGACAGCGCGCAGTCCAGAACGAAATGAGAAACCCGTTCCGTAGACGTAACACCAAAAAGAACAGAGGACTTAGGGATAAATTTAACCAAGGAAGTGTGAGGCTTGTGTACTGAAAACTCTGAAATGTTGTTGAAAGAAATTAGAGGTCTGAATAAATGATTCTTCTATCGTTCATGGATTAAAAGACATTATTAACTGACGCCCTTCCCCAAATTTATCTTTGGACTCAATGCAACCTCTACATTCCAACTGCTTTTTTCCTTTCTTCTTTTTTTAACTTCTTTTGTCTGCAAAAAGGCTTACTGTTTGCTTTGGTCCAGGGCATAGGAGAGGCTCCAGGTGGTTGAAAGGGTGTCTGGTGGCTGCAGGGAGACGCTCAGACAGAAGACAGACACGGGGAGGGGGGGGTGCAGAGGAGCCCCTCAAAGGCCTCTGGGTTCCACAGGCCCACGGTCGTGCTTGCGGGGCAGCCTTGGGGGAGCCAGGTGTCCCCTGTCTTCTTGGGGAGTCTCGCCTGCTCACCCGGGAAGTGGTTCTGGAGGAAGTCACAGAGCTGAGGGGCTGTATGGGCAGGACTCGGGCCTGCAGGTCCGTGAGGGTCAGGGTCAGGCGCTTCTCCAAGGCCAAGGTGGCTTCCCTGGCAACTTGAGTGTCACCCCCTCATCTGGGACGGTTTCGGCACATCCTGGGAGAGGACCAGCCACCGAGCTGCTTTTGTACCTTTAAGAGACACTCGGCTCCTTCTGGGCAACCTCTCAGAAAAAAGTGGCCCACGCCCTGCAGAGCCACATCGTGGGGTGGAGACAGAAGCTCAGAGAGAGGTAGGTGTGGGCAACCTGGCAGCTGACGGCAGCCTCCGCCTGGGTGGAGCGATTCTGATGAATCTGGGAGCTCACGGTGGCTCGGCAGTGAGGACTTAAGGCCAAAAAACGGTGCTGGCTGCTCTCGGGGAGCCAAGGAAGGCTGGGGTGGTTCTGCAGGTGGTGACGGGGAAGAGGCTGCAGGGGAGTTGGAAAGAAGGGGCGTCCCACCCAAACTCTGTCGAAGCAGGAGACAGACCCCAGGGCCGCCAAGGGCACCGTAGGGCAGCCATAACTCAAGGACAAAACAGAAAATTGTAAGTGCCGGCGAGGATGTGGAGCAAGCAGAGCCCCGGCTCACTGCTGGTGGGGTGTGAGACGTGATGCCGCCGTGGAGACGGACAGTCAGACTCGGAGTCACTGCGGGAGCGGCGGTTCCGTCCCTCGGTGCAGAGAGTAATTTGAAGAGAATCGAAAACACATGTCCATACAAAACATCATACACTGGTGTTCACAGCATTGCTCACAGCATTTTATTTAGTTATGGAGCGAGGAGAAGGAGGGAGAAAGAGAAACACTGATGCTATGGAAGACACATAGACTGGCTGCCTCTCGTGCGCCCTTAACCAGGGGCCTGGCCTGCGACCCGGGCGTGTGGCCTGACCGGGAGTTGAACTACCGACCTTTTGGTTTGTGGGATGACACCCAGCCCACAAACTACACACCGATCGTAATAGTTTAAAAGTGGAAACAGCCCAATTGTCTATCACTAATGAGTGAGCAACGTGTGGTGTATCCGTACAATGGGATATTATTCAGTCACGAAAGGAGAGAAAGACTGGGACGTTCTGCCACGTGGTGTGTGCGAGAAGCCAGACCCAAGGACACCTGCGGGAGAGTGCAGTGCCCCCCGGGACAGGAAGACCCGCAGGGGCAGAAGTAGGCTCGCGGTTTGCAGGGGCTAGAGAATGAGTCAAAACGTATGAGGCTTCCACGGGGATGATGGAGCCGAGGGACTGATCGGTGGCCATGGCTGCTCCACCTTGTGACATACGTCGAAACGCTGAACTGCCCTCTTTGGAGGGAATGTTACGATATTTAGCTTACACTGAGGGACGGAGCAGAGAGAGCAGGCGGACAGACAGAGCAGCCTTGACGAGAACGGGCTTGTTCGCCAGCAGGAACAGGCGGGACGCGGGGGGAGGGAGCCCACCCATAACCTCAGAGACTTTAAAGTGGAAAGAGATGACTGCTTCCGAACCCTAAACGGGAGCACTTCCAGGGACGGGAGCCTGTCTGTCTCTGCTGTGAGTCAGGGATCAAGTCAAGGGTGGCACACCTGGCTAAATCCCCGACGGATTGAGTAGGCACCTGGTAAAATCTCTCCAGCAACAAAATGGCTCAAGGGAAGATTCCGAAGATCCTGGACGGGACTGAAACGTTCCAACGCCATCAGGTAAAGGAGAACTGGATTTGCAAAGAAGAGGGGAGTCTAGAATTTTCCACGTCTGTCCAGGAAAGGTGCGAGGACACAGCACGCTGAGGCAAGAAACCGGTTAGTTTTATTTTAAACAGTTTTTGTAGTGGAGAATTCAAACACATACTAAAGTAGAAAGAGCCCTGGCTAGAGTGGCTCAGTGGATTGAGTGGCAGCCTGCAAATTTTGTTCAGGTCTCCAGTTCGATTCCCAGTCAGGGCTCATGTCTGGGTTTTGGGCCAGGTCCTCAGTAGGGGGCACGCGAGGGGCAACCACACATTGATGTTTCTCTCCCTTTCTCCTTCCCTTCCCTTCTCTCTAAAAATAAATAGATAACATGTTAAAAATAAAACATAAAATAAATAAAAATAGAAAGTAACGCAGAAAGAGTAGAATGAAGAACGCTTGCCCTCCGCAGGTGGGAACCGGGTCCACCCCCGGGTGCCCGCCTCTGCGTCCCCCTCCCGCACCCCGTCACCAGTGTCCGCCCACGGGAGACGGGGCTCTCTCACCAAACACTCGTCACAGGGCCTCGCTGCACCTGAACAGCAACAGTGCTCAGCGCCGCCCAGCAATCGTCGCCTTGCGTTTGTAAGTCCCCCCCCCAGCAACCCACCAGTGGAAGCCACAGCCCACATGGGGAAACATGACAGGACATGAAGCCAGCCGAGCCCGCTGCCCCGGGTCGCCCCCACGCCGGCCCACTCCGCGCACACCGGGCAGCTGGGACAGGCCTGTGGGCCCAGAGCAGGCAGGCTCCCCTCACCGGTGCGGGCTTCTGGCTCAGGGCTTCCGAGTCTCTCCCGGGATGACCGCAGCGGGAGGCAGGAGGGAGCGCGGCCCCATGGGGGGCGGCGCCGGTGCAGGGGGGCGGCCGCCAGCCTGAGTCTCGGGGTGGGGCCCACGGGGCCACTTCCTGCCAGGGTGTCATGTCTGTCTGGCACTCGAGAGTAGACCCATTTGCTCCTAAGAGTCTGTTGCTTTTTTCTTTATTTTTTTTAGGTACAAATGACATTTTGTACTTACCGGTGAAGGGGCCTGCAGCTGGAGCTTCTGCAGGGGAGTCGCTTTAACCACGGCTCCATTTCCCGGCCCCCGCTCGGACCCAGCCCCGCTGCTCCAGCCCTGGTCTGCGCTGCCTCGGGGACCGCGTCCGCGCGTCCACGCGATGGCCTTCGAATGCTGCGGCTTCTCGGAAACGTCCTTGACGTCTGTAGCTGTTGCCCTTTCTGTCGTCGCCACCTTAAGTTTTGTCTTCCCTCTCTGACCATCCTTGCGGGAAGTCTGTTTGTCTTCCTAATCTGTAAAACCACACCTTTGGGATTTGTTACTTGCCACTGGTTTTGACCTTTTTTTCACCGATTTCCTCTCTGATTCATTTTTTTGTTTTGTTGGTTTGCTCCCCTCTTCGTTTGCCAAGTTCTTGAGCTTAATTCTTAACTCATTTGGTTTGACCCATGAACACGTCCCGATGAAGGTCTTTGAAACAGCACCTCTCCTTGAAAAGACTGCTTTATCGACCCCATAAACTGAAGGTGGTATTTTTATTACCATTCGTTTCCCAGTCCTTTTTAATTTGCTCCGTGACTTCTGTTTTACCCCAGTTACCCTCCGACACACTGGTCAGGGCACAAGCCAGGCTGATGCCGCGAAGAGACAGCGACTCAATGGGCAGAAACTTGTGTCCCAGTCACAGGACAAGTCCAGCAGGGAGGGGGTGCACGGGCCGCTGGGACCTCTGGCAGGGCTCTCGAGACCATCGGGAAAGGGACGGGGTGGGGGCTGCTGCACAGTTCCTCCCCAGAGTGGTCACATGCTTGCTACCCTGGTCACTGGGAGACCTCGGCCACGGTGCGGCCACCATGTCCCAGTCATACCCTCGGCTGGGGACGCCCTGTCAGGAAAGGAAGAGAAGATAAATGCTGCGGCCGCCGCTGCATGGGATTTTCTGGCTGATTAAGGAAATTCATCAAGAACTGATGACTCCTAATGGCTTTGGTCGGAGGATCACCCACCTGGGACTGACCGCTGGGATGTTCCGAGATGTCTTTGTCATCAATGGGCAGAAACATGCCCTGTGGCCTCAAAACACGTGTGCTGTGTCTGTGGGACGCATCCCGTGGCTCTGCAGGCACCTAGCAGGTGACACGGACAAGCGTGTCGTGCCGGAGCCTCATGCCTGCACTGTGTGACACCGGCTTGGTGGGGGGCCCTGGGGGGCCCAGGCGCCCTGCACTTCCTTAGACAGCAAGCGAGAGGCAGGTGCTCTGTCCCGTCACCCTGTCTGTCAGTGTAAGTGACACCCTCCTCTCCTGCATGGTCACAGGTCAGGGTGGCTTTCTTTCCGTTCATGTGGCTTTTGTTTCAAGAGTGTCCCTTGTGGATGAGCGGAAGCAGAGTCTGCCACACTCAAAGATGGGACGTTGTTTATTTTAAGCTGCTTTTTTTAAAGAAACCAAAGACCCAGAAAGAACCTTGACCCTCCTCACTGACCTGCCCAAAGGAATTTGGAAGGGAAGGAGAGAAGGAGAGAAATATCAATGTATGGTTGCCTCTCATGAGTCCCCTGCTGGGAACTGGCCTGCAACCCAGGCATGTGCCCTGACTGGGAATCAAACAACGATTGTGTGGTACGCAGGCCCGAACTCGATCCACTGAGCTACACCAGCCAGGGCTCTGCGTTCTGTTTTTATCTCCTGTGCCCGCTTCCCGTTGGATAAATCACATATTCTTCTGCTGACTTTAAAAGGAACTGTATTTCCAGCGCCGGCTGCTCCATGGCTCGCCCCGGTGCTGGGTCTCCCTTAGTTCCCCCCCCCCCCCCCCCCCGGGCCGGCGCCTCTGCCCTGGCAGGCGTGGCCTTGGCCCCCCCCCCCCGGCTCCACCAGCGGCTTCGGGGACCCACTGCCGGTTCTCCCGCTGCCCTTCCCCCTGCAGCCCCCTGGCCTGGCCTCTCTCTCCCACCCGGTCTCTGCCCTGCACGTCTCTGGTCTCACTTTGCCCCCCTCCCCCTGCCGTCAGCACAGCGGACCTGGGGGCCTGAGGGCACGGTGATTAGTGTGACTTCATCGGAAGGTATTTGAATGGATGTGGAAACCTGAGCTCCAAAGTCCGTCCTTCAGGGAGTGAGAACAGTGCACCATTGTCTCGTGTCCCCCGTGGCTGCTGAGAAATCTGAGGCTGCCACTGTGTCCCCTGGCCCTGGATCCTGTTCACTGTCACCACCCTGTGTCAGGGCTGAGTCACCTCCTGGACTCCTGGAATCCTCCCAGAGCCCTGGGGTCCAGGTCGCTGCTTTCTCTGAGTCCCCGCGTGTTTGTCCGTGGGTCCCCGCCTGCTGCCCCCGGGGCCTCGCCCTGCCCCCTCTCCCCGCCCTGCAGGTTCCGGACCATTTGCCTTTGGTCCCGAAATGCGCTCTCGCTCCTCCGTGGCCGCCGCTGTTTTTATCGAGCTCACGAAATTTGTTGCCACATCTGCTTGGTGACTCTGCTTCAGGTTCTGGGTGACGGCGGTGGCCTTGCCAGCAGGCACCTCTCCTGGAGGTGTGCAGGGGATGTGTGCTGGCCCGGCCTGACCTCACCTCACCTGGCAAGGTCGTGCCCCCCGTGGGTGCGCTCTCAGGAGAAAGATGTTTGGGGGGAGTCCCCCAACCCCCACTGGAGAGTGACTGGCCAGGGCTCACATGCTGTCCCCTCCGAGTGTGTGCGGGGTTCAGACTTGACTCGGCCACCACGGGCCTTGGTGGCAGCTGCTGTCACGGAGGCGGAGGGACCAGGCCAGAGAGCAGTGAGGACGGGGCTCTGGGAGCCCGCACCCTCTCTCGGGCCCTCCTGCCCTGCCTGCAGCTGTCCCCACAGTTTTGGGGACTCATTAGGGGGCTCCTGAAGGCCACGCTCCCCTTCTCGCTTCGGGAGGTTCTCCAGGCTGGATTCTGAGGAGGGGCGGCGGCCCCGTTGCTAACTGACCGGGTGGCCTGGGCTGTGAGGGGCACAGGAAGCCCGGGCGGCTGGACGGGGCCCAGAGCGCCCAGCGGCGCCTGGTGGGTGGAGGCCAAGATGGTCGGGCCTTGGGGCAGGTCCGTCACCGCAGCACCTCCTGCCTCGTTGCCTGTCACTGCTGCTGGACACAGCAGTGTCGCTGGCCCCAGGCCCGGCAGGGTCCCCATGGTGGGCTCGGCAGCCGTGAAGCCCCAGAACCAAAATGGATGGGCAGGCCCTGGGGTCTCACCGGGTCTGAGGATGGACCCCGGCCCCAGTCACTCAGAGCCAGGCCCACTGAGTTGGGGGGTCCTGGGTCTCCCTAACCCTAACCCTCCAGGCCCTCTGCTCGCCCTCCCAGGGGCCTGGCACTGGCCGGTGCTGACGGGGCCGGCAGCGCCGCAAGTCCAGGGCTGCCAAGTCCTGCGTCACAAAATGCCACAGCCAGGGGCTTGAACAGCAGAAACCCGAGCTCTCACGGTCTGGAGGCCACGAGTCCAAGATCAGAGTCCAGGCCGGCTGGTCCCCTCGGAGGCCGGGAGGCCCCTGTCCCAGGTGCACGCAGTCCTCCGATGTAGACTCATCGCTCCAGGCTCCGCCTCTGTGGTCACAGGGTGTGGTCACAGTGTGCGCTCCCTGGTGGCTGTCTTCTTACGGGGACACCACCCCTAACTGGCTCAGAGCCCGCCCTGCTCCAGGTGACCTCATCTCAACTAACAACGGCCTGTGCCCTGTCTCCAAATAAGGTCGCAGTCACAGGGACTGAGGATTAGAACTTCTACATACCTCCTTTGGTAGCACGGTCAGCCGCTGTCACCAGTGTGCATCCCCTCCTTGGAGTGGGCTGGACGGAGGCTGCAAAGGGATGCACGCACCCTCGTCCCTGTCCCTGCGAGTGTGGCCTTCCTTGGGAAAGGGTCTTGGCCAATGTAGGGTTGGTAAGGGTCTGGAGATGAGACCGTCCTGGGTTATCTGGGGGGCCCTCAATCCAAGGTAACAAAGGAGAAGTCACATGAAGACAGAGCAGAGACTGAGTGAGGCGGCCACACGCCAGGGAGGGTCTGGAGCCACCAGGCGCTGAAGAGGCCGGAGAGACGAGCCCTGAGGGAGCACAGCTAGACGCCGACTGTGGACCTCCGGCCTCAGGGCTGCCAGGTGGCAGATCACTGATATTCGTGGTCACTTGTCCCAGCGGCCCCAGGACACTGATGCCCGCCCTTCCCTGCACCGTCAGGGCTGTGCTCAGAGGCTGCTCTGCCCACCTCTTCCCTTCGGGTCCTACAGCTCAGCCGTCTGCACAGCACCCTGGAGAACCACTGCCACCTCCCTCCTTTTCAACAGCTACACCCTCGAGTGAACTGGGCTTCTCATCAGCCCTTGTCCTGCCCAATCCCCTGTCTCTGCCCTATACGCAGCTCTGCTAACCCTGAGTTGAGTCTCAATCTGAGAGTCAGGTGTGCTGCCCTGGCCAGGTGACTCAAGGTGACGGAAGCATTGTCCTGTGCCCCAAAAGGTCAGGAGCCTGACCCCCAGTCAGAGCACATACGCCTGCATTGTGGGCACAGACCCTTGTCGGGGTGCATACAGGAAGCCACCAATCGATGTTTGTGTCTCTCTAAAATCAATAAGCATATCCAATATCCTCGGGTGAAGATTGAAAAAAAAGCCCCAGAACCAACAGGACCTGGGGAGGGACAGCTGCAAGGACTTGGGACTCCGGTCAATACTGATGAGCTGTCCCTCCTGGGGCTACTTTGATTCACACCTGGGGAGAGATGCAGCTGGAGGGAAGTCTCTTTGAGACCCTGGGCCTTCCCCTTCTCCTTACAGGGATGCAGATGTGACCGCCGGAGCCCTGACAGCCTCTCACTGACCATGAGGGTGGAAGCTGAGGCTAAGAGTGGGAGAGTAGAAACAAACAGAGCCTGGGTCTCCGATGACTTTGAGGAGCAGCGTGCCAGCCTCAAATGTCCCCTGTAGACTCATTTTTGGGGCCACGACAGACCCCTACCAATTATACGCCACTGTCCTTAGCAGCCAAACCCAGGAGGCAGAAGCCCACTGAGCTCCGCACAGGCCCCTCAGGCAGAACACCCAGCAGGCTCTGCAGCAGCTCCAGGCTCTGGGCGGCCACCCTGCCTTGGGACGGGGCCACGTTGCCAGTGTGCTGTGTCTCTGGATGGGGAGACCCACGTGGAGACCAGGTGTGCCCCACGGGAGGGCCCAGCAGGGGCTCTGAGCCACGCCCTCTCCCAGAAGTTCACGGCCCCTCTGAGGACCTGCGCGGAGGCCTGTGCCCCGGCCCTGGCTAGCCGTGCGCAGGGAGGCCAGCCACAAGCTGCCCCAAGCTCCCTATCACGCCCTGGGAGCTATCACGTCACAGGCCCTGGCGCTGGGCGTGTGCAGCCGAGTGCCACTGTCCAGAGAAAACAGGACTTTGCTTGGGTGGGCCGGTCCCAACCTGCAGCTCGAGTGCAGGAGCAGGCGGCCCGGACCGTAGCCTCGGGCCCGCACACCTGCCGCCAGGTGGCGGGGAAGACTGACTGCCCAGTGTTCAGGCCCACCTGGGAGACGGCCCCAGGCTCCCTCCGGGGGCGACCGGTACAGGTGGAGAAGGGGCCACAGCCTCACGGTACAGGGTCCGGGGGAGCAGCTGCCAGCAAGCCTGCCGAGCACCGAGGGTGTTGCCCAGGCCAGGTCCCCAGGTGCAGGTGGGGAGGCCGTGGGAGGGGCGGGCGCCAAGGGGCAGCGCAGTGTCCCCACTCCTGGAGGTGCATCTGCCCAGGCGCCTTCCTGTGTGGCTCTGTGATGGGCTCTGGGGTACAGCAGGGACCACGGCCCCTGTTCTGGGGGAGCCTCAGGAGTGAGGGAGATAGACTTTTACCAGAGGGCACTGGTACAAAAATGAGAGTGCCCCCCGAGAGCTGGGAGACGGTGGTCCCACGGGAGCGAGTGTCCTGCTGGCTGGGCAAACCCTGAGCCTGGGCCGGGACCCCCATAATTGACGCAAGGCAAGGATCTGGGTGAAAGAGGTTTATCTCTCGGAAAGTGAAACCAGGAAAGGCGTCAAGGGTGGGGACGAGAGACAGGGAGGGACGGGGACCGGCCCTTGATGTCACTGCCCACCTCCTCCAACTCCTAACGTGCCTGGCCCACGCCCAGTGGCACAGTTCCCCTCGGCCAGGGCGGCCGCCCAGCTCGTCCTTGGACCCGCCCGCCCCACCTTCAGGCTGCACTCAGGGATGAGCGGGGACTTGAACACGCACTGCGATCGGTCCTGGACGTGCAGGCATGTCACCTGCCCGGGCTGCTGTAACCAAGGGCCACACAGGGGTGGCTGCCCTCCCAGGGTCCCAGCTCCTCTCAGTCCTGAAGGCCAGGAGTCGAGGTTGGGGCTGCCCTCTCTCTGAACCCCAAGACTCAGCCCTTCCACCTCCTCCAGCTCCCACGGCCCCCGCCACCACTGGGCGAGTTCCCAGGTTGTCCCCTGTGACCTCATCCCAACTCGATGACGTCACCTGCAGAAACTCCAGCTCCAAACAAGCTCAGGTCCCTGTGTGAAGGGCTGGGCCCCCCCCCCAGCTTTTTGGGGGCGGGGACAGGGGACATAATTCAACCCACAACAGTAAGTGACCCAGTGAGAGTGACTGATTTTCCTGGAACTTGTGGGAGGGAGGTGAGTGGGTTTCTTTATCCTGCTGTGCTCCTGGTCTGCTACCTATGCCACCGCTAAGCCAGGAATGTGGCCAGACAGCAGGAAATAAACCCAAGAGAACGAGAAAAAACAACCAGCATGACTGACCGCTGACCCGTTCCTGAAGGCCGGTCCCAGGGCACGGCCAGCAAACCCCCCTCTGCTTAAACCGCCTCCTGTGAAGTTCTGTGTCACCAGCGACGCAGGCCCTCGCAGCAGAGGAGAAATCGGCGTGAGGAACGGGCTTGCCTGGCCGTGGTCTGAGCGGCCAGCTCAGGGGGGGGGCAGCGGCAGACGCGACCAGGGTGCAGGGCGGATGCCTGACCTCCCAGCCCCGGCTGGGGTTCAGGTCGGTCCTTGCTGGGCCAGGAGGGCCCGGCTGATGGGCCACGAACCTCTGACTCAGCTTGTCGCCCGGAGTGGCAGGTTGTAAGCTAAACTGTGGCCTCGGGTCTCTGGGCTTGCCCTGACAGTGAGGCCGGCGGCAGGCGGAGATCTTGGACACCGCTCAAAGCCAGGGCCGGGCCGGGGCGAGCCTGGGCCGAGCCCGGGCCACTTGCTGCAGACCTTTCCACGGGCCACCAGAGACGGACAGACAGCAGGTCTGCCCCTCCTCTCGCTCACCCTCCCCCCCCAGCTGCCTGCACACACAGGCCAAGCTGAGCGCGAGGCCAACACCACAGCCTAGGCCTCCCTCACGGCTTCCTCGTACTTTGTCAACAGTGTCTTTTTGTTTTTAAATTTTTTATTATTTTCTATTTAGAGAGAGGGGAAGGAAGGGAGAAAGAGAGGGAGAGAAACATCATTCGGATGCTTCCCGCACGCGCCTGACTGGGGGGCTGAAGCCACACCTTTCTCCACACTTCTAAGGCATTTGGTTTCTCTGTCTCTTTTTGTAAAAGCCAGTTTGAGTCGGGTTCTGGTGCCTGACAGGGGCCTAGGGTCTGCCTGACCCTCCTCATGAACCTGAATGCTCCGCCTGGCACAGGGTACAGGTCCCTGGGACCTCTGGGTCCCAGAACTTCTCTGGGCTCCTCAGCTGCACAGACTCACGCACCGGGAACCTACCCATGGCTACTCTTGCTGTCTTCTCCCCGGGGAGTCTCGTGTCTTGCGCAGCAAAGCCTCTTCTCGGCTCCACGTGCACCCTGCCGACCCGGAAGGGGACAAGTCTCTGCCTGAGTCAGCTTCCCCAGCCCCTTCTTCCAGGGCTCAGAGCACCCCCACCACCACTTCCCAGGTCTGAGAGCAGCTGGGCCCTGGTCTTCTCAGCCCCGGCCTGGTGACAGCGGGTCCCGCCCCAGCCCCCTCCTGACCCTCCTAGGCCATTTCGGTCCCCACAACCCCCACTGTGTCCCCCACAGGCTCACTCATCAAACCCTGCCTCTGCCCTCAGCTCCAGGACCCATTGGGCTGCCCCACCAAAGCTAGCTCATCCTTACCAGCCCGACCACCGGCCCCCCAGGCCCCCCTTGGCCCATCACCACGGCCAGACACGCTACAGTGTGATTACCAGTTAGAACCACCCCCCAAGTGCCAAGGGGTTGCTGCTGTGGGGGTCTCTGGGACCCATTTGGGCTTTATCTGCAGCCCCAGTTCTAAGTGCACTCTTTCCAGTGGCTTCACCCCTGTCACCCCATGTGGGTGGCGCCTGTGGCCCTCACCTCACCCCGGGGGTGAGAGGGGTGCAGGGCGGGCTGGGCCAGTCCATAGCCTGAGTGGGGGTGAGAGAGGGGTCACTGGGGGGGGCGCTTGGTCATGTGGGGCCTTGGGAAGGCATGCCCAGGTGGTCCCAGCTCAGTGTGCAAGGAGAGAACACAGGGAAGGCCAGACTTGGCCAGACGCACGGCCCGTGCAAAGGCCCGGCGGCAGCACAGAGGACGAGCCCTCTCGGGAGCCGTGCACAGGGCCCTGGGCTCTGGGGGGCAGGGCCTCTGCTTTTCCCCCTCCTTCCCAGTGGGCCTCATCCCTCAGTGACTGGCCTGGGCTGCCACGGAGGGCAAGGCCATCTCAGGGCCCTGCTGGGAGGATGTCACGGTCCTGTGCAGTAGGCACCGGGCTCAGCCTAGGCCCTGGCCCCGCCACCTCACGGGAGAGGCCGGGGTGGCCCCCGTCCACCCTGCCGGCTGCTCCTCAGCCCCGGGCCCCCGGCCAGCCCTGTGCAGGCCCAGACAGAAGCCGGGGCCAGCCCTGTCTTGGGTGGGGAGGTGAAAAAGTAGATTGGGGGTTGGGAGTCAGGGGCACCTAGGCCTCCCCTCCCGTGGGAGGCCTGAGGAGGAGTGGGGAGCACGGGGAGGGAGGGGCCCAGAGGCCGGACAGATCGGCTGCTACGGGAACTGCTGGGCCCTGTGAGGACACCCTGGCTGGTGGGTGGGCGCGAGGTGGCTTGTGTGGGAGGCAGGCTGGGCCGGCGCCACAAGCCTGAGGCTCCAGAGGGGCCCACACACCACTGGCCCCCTTGGCGGCTGAGAAGGCCGAGAGAAGGGCAGGGTGGGCCCCGATGGAGTGTGAACCACTCCCAGGCACCACCCACCTGTCCACCCACACTGCCTGGCCTGCCCAGGCCTGCGCGCCCGCCCGCCCACCCCTCCCAACATTTTCCGAAGGAGCGTTCCCAAGACAACAGCATCACAAACCCAGAAAGGGTCCGGCCTGGGCGGTCACAGGCTGCAGCAGGAGGTGGGCCCAGGGCCTGCAGTGCTGCTACCCATAGGGGCCAGGCCACGCCTCCAGGCTCCCCCAAAGACAGGGCACCCCTCCCTAGGCAGGGTGGACTCCCGGCAGGGTCTGGGACCCTGCGTGGCTGGTCTGAGGGACACAGCTTCCACTCCCCTGTTGGATGAAGGAGTCAGCAAGTAGCTGAGTGGCTGAGTGGATGGGTGCACCTGGCCGCCCACCCGGCCACAGAAGCACATTAGAAAACCATGACCCTGCAGGGACCAGGGAGCCCCAGCTGCAGGCCCTCGCCCCGCGTGCAGCCGGCCTGGGAGGAGGGGCTCCTGGCTGGGGGAGGGGTGGTTCCTTCCTGGGAGGGTGGGGGCAGGTGTGGCCAAGGTGTGCCGACAAGTCTGGGGTTCCAGGAAGCCTTGGGTGGGGTGTCTGGGTCCCAAGGGTGGGGTGGCTGGGAAGGAGGGAGGGCCGTGTGTGGGGGGAGGCAGCCCAGGGGCCCCGGGCTCTGGCTGCAGAGGAAGAGCAGGAGAACCCAGGGGTGGTCCTGAGCCCCTGGTTCACTTAGCCAGCCCCGAGGGCTCCCCAAAGTGTGTGCACTGCCCCCTTTCCTCCCATCCCAGGTCTCCACCAGGGCCGGCTTGGCCTGGGTACCAGTGTGGGTGGGCTGGGCAGGCCTGGTGGGGGTGGAGCCCCGCCCCCTCCACTGAGCAGGAAACCGAGGGGGAGGGGGGAGAAGTTCCAGCCTGGAGCCCCTTCTTCCGCCCCTCCCCCACCCTCATGGCTGAGGCTGGGGACCCGTTTCCCAGGAAACAAGGTGGCTGGCGGGAGACAAGGCCAAGAAGAGAGTGTGGGGCTGGCAGCCGGGCTGGTTGGGCCGTTGGTGCCTAGAGGGAGGGCCGAGGGCAAAGGTGGCCCAGGGGCTCCCGGCTCCTCCCTGCTGGGGTCCCCCTGGCCCTGCCACTGCAGACCACGCTCCGGGCTCCTGTCCCCACGGGCTGCTCATGGGAAACCGGGCCTCGGGGCTGGGCTGCCTGGGGAAGGGCGGGCAGCGCGCCAGGGCCAGCCCCGGGGCTGGAGGGGGCCCCTCCCCACCAGCAACTCCCCAGGGCCCACCCCCACCAGGGACCTCCTGGGCCTGCTGGGGGCCCTGGGCCGTGGAGGTGACCCAGGTGACAGAGGTGACGGAGACGGTGGTGACAGAGATGGTGGTGACGGAGGCCGTGGAGGTGGGGTCTGGCTGGCCAGGCCTGGTGAGGTGGGGCAGCCCAGGGGGTGTGGGAGGCCGGGCTGGGCCCAGGGGACATCAGTGTGCTTCTGTTGCAGGCGCCCCCAGGGCCCCTGGACACTCTTCGTAGCTGGCTGGACGGCATGGAGGAGCTGCAGGCCTCGCAGGCACCTCTGGCCCCCGATGCCACAGTGGCCGCTGCTCAGCTGCGGGAGCAAGAGGTACAGAGTGGGCAGGGCAGGCCCAGGTGGGGGCACCTCGGGGCCCCTAAGTCCTCTCTGAGCTGCGTGCAGGCCAAGGCAATGGCGCAGGGATGGCCTGCAGACCCTCTGCCGGTGGACTGAGGGCTCCGGGCCCCAGTGCCCCCCGAAGGTGCAGTGGTGGGAGGCTGGACAGGGGTGGCACCTCCTCGCCCTGAGCCCTGTGTCTTGTGCCGCAGCTGCTCCAGCGCCTGCTAGGGGAGCGGGCGCTGCAGGTGGAGCGGGCGCTGCAGGAGGCACGGAGCCCGGTGGAGCTGCGGGCCCGGTGGGACCGCCTGGTGCAGCAGGCAGAGGCCAGGTGAGGCCACGGGGGTCCTGACAGTGCATGCTGGTGCGGGGAATGTGCTGCTGACCACCTCGTCTCGGTCCCCAGGTGTGGGCTCCTGGAGCGGCTGGTGCCAGCGGCCCGGAGCTTCAAGGAGGCCCTCGGGGCAGTCCTGGTGCAGCTGACTCTGGGCGAGCAGCCCCTGACCCAGCTCGGGCAGGGCCAGGTGGGGCCTCAAGGCAGGAAGGGGCCGTAGGGCACCCGCAGGTATAGCCCAGGGCCCGTGGTGGGGCGGGGCCCTGGCCTCAGGCTCACTGGGTGTGTATTCACAGGATGGGTGTGAGGGGCCTGCGGCCTGCTCAGAGGGCCTGGACAGGGCCCTGGAGGCTGGCCAGAGGTTGCTGGAGCTGCTCGAAGGTGAGTGGTGGGTGGCTTGGTCTGGCAGGTCAGCAAAGGTGTCCGCAGTGCTCCTGCTTGGGGACCCAGTCCCTCTTGAGCTGCCTCGGAACGTGGTGCAGGTACTAGAGCAGGGGCCCTCCTGGTGCCCATACCCCTCACCCCAGCCTCCCCCCCCCGGCCTCCCCCCCCCTGTGGCTGCAGAGGACGAAGCTCGGCTGGTGAGGGAGCAGCTGGAACAGCTCCAGGATTTGGCGCAGCTGATGGGGGCTACTGTCTGTGCCCAGCGGGCAGTGCTGTGTGGCCTGGGCACAGCGTCCACGGAGCCCTCGCCCCCAGCGAGCCTGGGAGCCCAGCTGGAACTGGCCGGGGCAGCCTCGGAATGTCAAGGGCTCAAGGGCCAAGAGCAGGTGTTTGGGCCAAGCCCACGGCCCCCAGGGTGGGCCAGGAGGGCTGGGGACTGGCCTGCTGGGGGAAGGGTCTCCACCCTGCCCCATCTCCTCTGGCCTCTGCCAGGATTGGCTGGGCAGCTATGGGCCCCAGGCCCTGGCTGCCTGGGACGACGCTGCTCTCCTCCTGCAGCTGAAGGCCCAGCTGGCCGGGCTGGCAGAGCGGCTAGAGCAGCTGGCTCAGTGGGCAGAGGCTCCTGGCCAGGTGGTGGCACACACAGCATCCATCCGGGAACCACACCTGCCACTGGGCGCTCCAGGGCCTGCGGAGCTCATAGCGGTGGGGACTGGCAACCAGGCCCAGGATGGGGGCTGTGGAGCTCCAGGTGCGCAGGGAGCCGGGCCAGGTGGGTTGGGGTCGGGAGTCGTGCCCGAGGCCGGGCTCTCCAAGTCTCCTCCCTCCCCAGCCACGTTCTGGTCAGAGACTCAGGAGGAGGACACTGGGCAGAAGGCCACCTGGGGGCAGGCAGAACTGGTCTGGTGGGGCCTGGAGGAGGCGTCGGCCGGCGCGGAGGGGCTGCGGCCTGAGGGCAGCTGGGCCCAAGCCCTGCAGGTGCTTTGGAATTGGGGGGGCCAGGGAGGAGTTCTGGGGGGGAGAGGGGTGACCACAGGGAAGCAGGGCAATGCGGGGTTCTGTGGCTGGCCCCCTATCTGCTGGTGGGCGGGACCTGCAGAGGAGACCGGTCCTCTGTGGAGGAGGCTGGGCAGGCAGGGCTGACCAGAAGACCTCTGTGGCACTTTCTAGACTCAACCCCCATCCCTTGAACACCCTCGGACCCCCATGACAAGGCTCCCCTGCTCTCCCCGCTGGGGCGGGGGGCCCTGGTTGCCGGCCCCCCGAGGTGGGTCTAGGCAGCCAAGGGCCCGTGGGGACTGCGTTGCCCAGCCTCGAAGCTTTCTTGGGTGGGGCAGACAGGCCCAGGGGCCCGGCTCACCTTCTACCTTCGCTGGCGGCCAAGGCCCAGCAGAGAGCACAGTGAGGCCACTCACGACCTCTGCTGATGAACTAACTAGAGAGAAAACACACACAGGGAGCAAACGATAGACGTTTAATTCTGAAGAACAGGTTGAGCATCTCTCCCGGTTTCAGGCACACACTTATGGTCCAGCCTGGAGTCCCTGAGTGGGCTCCACCCTGGCGCTGCCCCTCATCCCCCTCTCCCGGCAGTAACGGGGGCTGGGCTGTCCCGGGTGCCCCCCGCCCTGAGGCCCGCCCCCCCCACTCCACCTGCCTTAGTCCGTGGACCTGGGACCGTGTTCGTTTGCTGGGGCTGCCTGAGCAGCTTAAACAGCAGCCGCTGGTGGCTCTCGGTTGTGAGGGCTGGGCCTTTGAGGGCTGTGAGGGGGGCTCGGCCCCAGACCCCTGTCTTCCGCTTACGGCCCCACCAGCTCCCTGCGTCTTCACTCTGTCTCCCCTCTGTGTGTCAGCATCTGAATGTCCCTTTTTACAAGGACACTCGGGGCCACCCTTGCTCACTTGCTGCTGGGTCTCCTCCTGCTGAACGTACTTGCAAGGGCCACATTTCCAATTACAGTCACGTTCTGAGGAGCTCAGGAATTAGGACAGATGTGAATTTGGGGGACACAGCTCTACCTGTAGTAGGGAGGGACCCTGCTGGCCTTTCTCACCCCAGCCCTGAGTGCCCGGCCCCATGGCGCCAGCGAAGCTGCGGTCTCCCCGCTGAGCAGGCACCTCTGGCCGAGCTGGGTGGGCCAGCCCGTGTCACGTCCCCCTTGCTGTGGAGGAGCCCTGCCCCGGGAGGACGGAGCCCCTGGGAGCGCACCTGCCACCTGGGCCTGCTGCTGAAGCCGCGGGGCCACTGGGTGGTGCTGCCCAGCCCCTTGACGGAGAGGTCAGCCTGCCACTCTGCTCTGTGCCCACCCACTCCCCCCCAGCCCGGCCTCCCACCCACCTTTGCCACTCTGCTGCTGTAGGCCCCGTGTCCTGGAGGGGACAGTGACACTCACCTGTGTGGAGGACCTGTTCGCACCGCCCCACAGGCTGACGGAGGCTGAGCCCTGTGGGATGAAGGTGGGAGCTGTGACTGGGGTCGGCACGGTGACCCTGCTCTCAGGTGGCCTGGGATCACGCCCTATAAGTGCCCCACTCGCAGGTGCTCTGGGGAAGCAGGTGGCCTGCAGGCCTGCGCACAGCTCCTGGGGGCTAGGGGAGCCCAGCCGCTGGCTCGGGTCAGGGCCCCAGCTTCAGGAGGCAGTGGCAGCAGGGAGTGCAGAGGGCAGTGCTGGGCAGGGGGCTCACCTTGCCGGTCTCCTGAGGCCCTTAGAGCCGTGCAGGTGAGCTCCTGGGAAGGTGCTGGCTCTGAGGGAACCCCGCCAGGGAGTGCCCAGGGTCCCGGGGAATGGACCCCAGCCAGGGACTGCCCAGAGGCCTGGGGAGCAGGACAGTGGGTCCCGGAAGAGCTGAGCTGGAGGCCACCACAGGGAGCTGGAGCCGCAGGGAGCAGAGCCATCCAGACGAGGACCAGGGCCGGCCACCTGCAGCCCACCCAGTTGTGGACACATGAGAGAGACCCAGGCCTGGCCAGCTTCGCATCCCCTTCCCACAGTGAGCGGCCGGCCCACACCTGGGTTTCATGGCCAGGCAGCACCTCCTGCAACAGCTCGGCCACAGGAGGAAGCTGCTCCAGGGCATACTCTGGGCCACGGGCCACGCTTCCGGGCAGGACGACGTGGACAGTGTCCCGGCACCTGGTGAGCAGGGCTGGGGGGGTGCGGTTGGCCCCACATACCTTGGAGGGACGTGGGTTCACACCAAACCTCACTACTCTGTGTCAGGGCTCCTCAGAAGCCAGCAGCAGTCACACAGCATGGCCAGTGTGGGGGACATGGACAGAGAGGAGCCCACAAATGCCCAGAGGCCGGCCCAGCGTCCGGGGACCCTCGGTGAGCAGGTGTGAGCCTGGGTCTGGTGGGTGGTGCTGCGGGCAGAGCTGTGGGAACTGACCCCAGCACCCTCCCCCAGCCTGTGCAGGTGTCCGGAAGTTCCCTCATGGTGCGAGTTGGAGGTGGCTGGGTGGCCCTGGATGAGTATCTGGTCAAGAACGACCCAG
This sequence comes from Artibeus jamaicensis, assembly GCF_021234435.1. Lineage (NCBI taxonomy): Eukaryota > Metazoa > Chordata > Mammalia > Chiroptera > Phyllostomidae > Artibeus > Artibeus jamaicensis. The sequence continues at coordinate 653,988 of NW_026522059.1, forward strand.
GCAGAGGTGAGGCCCTGGGGGGTGTTGGCACCTGAGCCCTCGGGGCGAGATGGAAGGGAGGCCTCAGGCCCTGCCCTGGGGGCGCGGCACCTACTCTGCCCTTGTCCGTCTGGCATGTCTGGGCAGCGAAGGGAAGGACCAGCCAGAAGATCCATGAGAGGTTTTTGTCCTGGGCCGTGGTCCCCAGCAGGCCCGCCCCTAAGGTCACGTCCTCCATCCTCAGAGCCCCCAGTCGTCTCCTGCCCAGGAAGGTCAGTGCTGGGATGGGCATTTGAGGGGCCCTGGGGACCCCTGTGTGGACAGGAGGTCTCTGTGCTCAGGGGGAGCTCCTGGACCCTTGGGGTGAGGCCTGGCCCTCCCTTTCAGACAGGACTGGGAGGCTGCTGGGGACTCAGGGACCCCAGCTCTTCAAGGTCAAGGCCAAGGAGGGGCACACGGAAGGGAACTCAGGACAGCCTGGCTCAGCCCACTCAGGATTAAGCTCCGGAAGCCGGCCCCAAGGGAGTGAGCAGGCCCTGAGTACAGCGACAGCGGGGAGAGGGGTGGGCAACCCGCAGCCTGCCCCAGCCCTCCAGTCCTACTCGGGCAATAAAGTCACGTTTTGCAAAGCAAACCCGCGTGTCCCTGTCCCGACAGGTCTGTATTTCCCTTGCAAACTCCATTCAAATGCCGGCTTTGCCGTCCTGGTGGACACGAAATGCACCCGCCTGCCGCCGCGGCGTCCGCCGGGCATTCCTCGCCGTGACTGGCGAGGGGCCAGAAAGGGGCCGGGGCGGGAAGGAGAGGACCCTGCCCCTCCGCAGCCTCCATCCCCGCACCTCCGGGCGCCCCTGCCTTCGGGTGCTCACGGCCGGCCGGCCAGGGGTCGTCGCGGGGCGTCGGTTCTCTGAGTCTACCCGCCCCCAGGCTTCGGGGCGCCCCCACTAGGCCACCGCCCACCGCCCGCAGAGGAGGGCGGGGCCGCGCCGCAGGGAGGGGCCGAGCAGGTTTAAATCCCGGCGGCCCCGGCGCCGGCCGTGGAGAGAGAGCCTGGGGACTGCGCACCGACCGGCCCTGGAGTGCGCAGGTGGGGCGCCGGGGCTGAGCGAGCGGGCTGCCCGGCGAAACCGAAACTCCTGCGCCGCGCTCGGCCGGGCTCGGCCGCTGAGGCTGGGGAAGGGGTGCGGGTGGCGCTCACGCTCGTCCGGCCCCGGGCAGTCTGAGCTCCGGGCCCGCGCGGGGGCCCGGGCAGAGCGGGGCGCTGCGGCCACAGCCCCCTGCTACCAGCCCTCGTGCGCGGCGTTGGAGCAGCCGGAGGTGCTTGTGGGGAGACTGGGGTTCCGTGTGCGGGCGGGGGTCTCACCCGCCCGGCGGATTCCTGGCAGGACGGGTGCGCCTCTGTGGGAGGGGCCCTGCCGGTCTGGTCCGATTCCTCCGCGTCCCCCGCCCTCGATGGGCAGGGGGCGGGGGAGGGGCCGTTGGCGATGGGAGCAGACCTTGGCACCCGGGGCCGAGGCAATTAGGCTGACAGATTGAGAGGGAGGTGTGGCTCCCGCGCGAGGGCCTGGGTGCTGACGCTCCCTCAGTGCGTCACCCGTGCGGGAGCCACACCTGGGATGACCCGTGCGGGGTCATCTCAGGACCCTTGGGAGGCGGAGGTACAGGGGTTCTGCCCGTCCGGTGCCCCACCCTTGGCTGTGACGCCGAGATTCTGTCTGGCTATTGCTGTCCATCCGTCTGCACCTGGGCGGGCCTTCCAGCCCCGGCCCGAAATTGGGCAAAGGTCCCTGTCTGGGTCTGTGCTGACCAGGTGGACAGCCAGCGAGCTTCCCACCCCCACCCTGGGCCGACAGGGTGGTGCCCCGCCTCCAAAAATGCGAACCTGCCGGTCTCAGGAATGGCCTCCCCCGCTCGTGGCCTGGGGCCTGCGGGTGGGGCCATTCCAGGGAAGCCACCAGAGGGGCCTCCCTTCTCAGGTTTCCTTGGCTCTTTGTTGCTCTTGACGGGTGTTGGGGGGTCTGCTCGGCCTCCCTCTTCCAGCCTCAGAGCCACGGCCCCTTCCCACAGTGCACCTACTTCTGCACAGGGCCACGACTCGGGACACCCTTCACGCGCCCTGGCCTGTGTCTTCCAAAGCCCAGCCCCCCGTGTCCAGTCGCCCTCCCAGGATCCCCACTGCAGACTCCAGGCACCCGCTCCCAGGCACAGCCCCGACTCCCGGTGTCTGTGTCCCTCAGGCACCCCCCCTCCCCCCAGGAGTCCCCTCTGTGCCCAGAACTTGAGTTTCCTTGAACCCCTCTGGGTCTCCTGTCCTGGCCGAGCCACACACAGCTGGGCTCACCTGGTTGTCCTGCCGCCAAGGTGACTGTTTGCTGGGTAGAGAGGTGTCTCTCCTCCCTCCCGCCCCCCGTCCCTGCTGGACACGCTGGACGAGCGCAGTGTTCCGACTTCCCGCAGCTCCTGCCAGGGCGGAGCAGGCTGGATGCCAGCTGCACAGCTCGAGTCGGAAAGCTGCTGGGGGGCAGCCAGGCACGTGCCCGGCTCGGTCCAGGGGCAGAGTCTGACGCTGGGAGTACTAGGGAGTGCCTCCAGGTGGCCTGTGGGTGAAAAAGGGGACACAGATGGACAGAGACGAGCCGGCCTGCAGGGCAGTCTCACGGACCCCAGGAGGGCGGTCAGGGCAGCCCTGCGTCCGCCATGATCGATCACACCGCGCCCACTCCCTGGGTGCCGGTGGGCATCTCTTCCTGGGGAAACACGTAAGGAGGAGGTGGGCGGGGGGTCTCGGCCACCCCAGGTGCCCTGCCCTGAGGCCCTCGCTTAGGCCAGGGCAGGGCAGGGCAGTTGATTTGGCTGTTTGCTGCCAGAACCACGTAGGGGAGTAGCCGAGTGGGCCACCTGGACACACTCTGTGCCCCGACCCTGCCACAGGCCCCGCCTCCTCGTGGTGGTCAGACCAGCTCCCTGGCCAGGCAGGTCGTGCCACTCTGGCCTCATGGCCCTGAACACAGGAGCCTGAGAGCCTTGCTAGTGGCTGTGGCCATCAGCTCAGAGGGACCAGCGCTGTGTCCCCTGGTGGAAGTGGTCATCCTCTGGGACCAGGACATCCAAACCCACTGTCGTGGGAGCTTCAGAGAAGGTGTGGGGATGGCGGGTCACAGATGCTCCCAGCCCTGGGTTCCTGGACCCCGTGTGGTCCCCCTCCTGGGGGACGCAGTGGACCTTCCTGTGAGCCAGTGTTTCTGAGACACCCTCAGTGTCTCCCTCACCATGGGACCCCTCAGCCTGCCTCACCCTGGGGAGATGGCCACCACGAGGCCCCAGCTGTCTGCATGGGCTCCTGCTGTCCAGCTGGTCACATCTTCTCAAACGTCCGGCACGGTGCCCTGAGCACACCCTCCCGGGCAGCAGCGCCCCTCAGGAGGGTGGGAGGGTGGTAGCCGCAGCGCTGAGGCCCTGCCCTGCCTCTGGCCTGGCGCCCTTGGTCCGAGCCTGGGAGCCTGAGCGGCAGCCCTGCCACAGGGCGTCCCCGGGAGCCTCCCACCCAGCAGCTGTGCAGGGGCAGGAGGGGGGGAGGGGCAGGGTTCCCGCTCCCGCTGAAGGCGGGGGTGGGCTTGGCCGGGTTTCCCCACCAGGTCCCCACCTGGGTGTTCCCTTGCTGGCCCTCCTGCTCTGGGCTGCAGGTTGGCCAAGGGCTCCGACATGAGATGGGCCTGGGGGGGGGGCACCCCCGTGGGGCCAGCCGGGGGTTCAGGGCTGAGGCGCTGAGGGGCCTGTGGCTGTGGGCACTGAGGCGGTTGAAGCTGTGCATGAGGCCGCTGGGCACTGACATCCGGGAGGCGGCTTGACTTGCGGTTCGGGACTCGGACAGGCTGGGCTCGCTGGCAGATTTAGGGGCTGGGGCCGCCTCGAGGAGCCCTCCGAGTTCGTGGGTGAGTGGAGACGGAGCAGAGCCCTGTCACCAGGGACCAGGCTCCCCATGTCCCATGACCTGGAGGTCAGGGGCCGCCAGACCCAAGACAGGTTCGTCAGAGTTGGCAGTCAGAGTCCAAGGTCGCCTCGCCAGAGGCGGCGGAGTGGGGGCAGGGGGCAGACACGGGCCCGGCCTCTCCCCGGACCACGGGTGGAGTGCGGGAGTTTAAGCTGTGAGCCACGGGGAGCCGGCCAGGGGTGGGGGGAGGCGAGGACGGGGACTGGGAGGGGGCTGTGGGGACACTCCTGGGGAAGTGAGGTGGGGATGGCTCCCCGGGCGTCACCGCCGCCCCGAGGCCGGAAACGACGGAAGCAAATTCTTACAGGCAGAGTCCGCGTTGGCGCCTCCGGCTTTTGGAGGGAACCTGGCGTTCTGTGTCACGCCGGCCTGCCTCCAGCCCCACCGGCGCTGTCCGTGTGTCTGTCTGCCCAGGGACACAAGGCGTGTTGGCTCAGGTCCTTCCTTGCTCCAGGGTGACCGTGTCCTGACAACATCTGCAAAAGCCCTGTTTCTGAACAAGGCCACAGTCACGTAGACGGGGGGTGAGGGCTGGGACGTCTCTTTCTGGGGACACAGTGTAACCCAGCAAGGAAGAGGCAGGCCTGGGTGAGGGGCCAGGCACCTGTCACTGCAGCTTGGGGAGTTGTGCACACAGCTGTCTGCTGAGAGGGGACAGCAGGGGGGTTGCTGGGCTTTCAGCCCACTGACCACGACCCGCAGGGCCAGAAGCCACGCCTGGCCCCACCCACAGCCCCACAGGAGTAGCCACAGGCCCTGAATCTGTGGTGGCCCGGCCCCCGGCCGTGGGCGCAGAGAAGCCACACTGAGAGCCCAGGTCCAGGTGGGCAGAGGCGAATACAGAGCCAGGCTGAGGGGGGGCCTGGGGGTCCCAGGATGGGGCCCGAGGGTAGAAGAGAGAGTGTGTGTGGCTGCAGCCCAGCTGGGAGCTGGAGGGTCACAGGGAGAAGCACAAGGTGGGAGCCGAGGTCCACAGCACGGAGTGATGGGGAGAAGCCTCGGGGAGCAAAGGGAAAGGCCCTGCGGCGGGAGGTGTGGACGCCTCCGGGGGGCACAGGGCAGAGGCCAGGCCCGGACAACAGGGCCCTCCGGGCGGGCGGGGTGGGCGGTGAAGGTGCTGGAGCTGGAGGGAGGCCCGAGGACCCAGGCCTGCCTGGGGTCCCAGTGCTCACCTGGTCCCTCCTGGGACTGGCCAGGGGGAAGGGAGGGGAGGGACCTCACCTGGGTGCTGATCCAGTCCCCCAGGGGTCACCTAGGATCTGGGATTGACCCCTGACCACCCTCCTGGGCCGTCCCAGGGCCCCTGACAGACCCTCTCCCTCCTCTGCAGGGACCAGACACAACGGATCTCGGGCAGGTCAGTTCTGCACAACCAGCCGGGCACCATGAATGGCCACGCCTCCCCTCTTGATGTCCTGGTCACCAGTGGCACCAAGCCAACCATCGTCCCCAAGACCACGAAGGCTGTGCAGGAAACCAGCACTCCCCCGGGGCCCCAGCCCAGGAGCGTTGCCGGGGTGCAGGTGGCGGCGTCCGGCCAGGCCCTGAGTCTCTATGCCGCCATGAAGCAGGGCCTCCTGCCGGAGGGGCTCGGGCTGGCTCTGCTGGAGGCCCAGGCTGCCACTGGGGGCCTCGTAGACCCTGCCCAGGGCCAGCTTCTCCCCGTGTCTGAGGCCCTGCAGCGGGGTCTGGTGGGCCTGGAGCTGAAGGAGAAGCTGCTGGCTGCAGAGCGTGCGGTCACTGGGTACCCTGACCCGTACGGGGGTGAGAAGCTGGCCCTCTTCCAGGCCATTGGGAAGGAGGTTGTAGACAGGGCACTGGGGTGGAGCTGGCTGGAGGCCCAGCTGGCTACAGGGGGCCTGGTGGACCCCATCCGGGGAGTACGCCTGGCCCCGGAGCTGGCCTGCCAGCAGGGCCTCCTGGACCAGGAGACGCAGCGTGGCCTGTTGGAGCGTGAGCCAGGCTTCCTGGACCCCAATACCCTGGAGCGGCTGTCCTACAGTGAGCTGCTGAACCGCTGCGTGCGGGCCCCCCCCATGGGGCTGGCTCTGCTGCCGCTGCAGACCACCTTCCGCACGCTGAGCGGGGCAGCGAGCTCGGCAGAGCTGCTGGAGGCTGGGATCCTGGACGAGGAGACAGCCCAGGGCCTGCGGGAGGGCAGGCTGTCGGTGCAGGACGTGAGTGCCCGCCCCCAGGTCCGGCGCTACCTGCAGGGCACTGGCAGTGTGGCAGGGGTCGTCCTGCTGCCCGCCGGCCGCAAGAAGAGCTTCTTCCAGGCTGTCGCTGAGCATCTGCTCCCAATGGGCGCCACACTCCCACTCCTCGAGGCCCAGGCTGCTACCTGTGCTCTGGTGGATCCGGCGACTGGCCGGAGGCTTGGCGTGGACGGCGCGGTCAGGGCAGGCCTGGTTGGCCCAGAGCTGCATGGGCAGCTCCTGGAGGCTGAGCAGGCAGTGGCCGGGTTCCACGACCCCTTCAGCGGCACCCGCATCCCCCTCTTCCAGGCCATGAAGAAGGAGCTGGTGGACAGGCCTCTGGCGCTGCGGCTCCTGGATGCCCAGCTGGCCACGGGTGGGCTGGTGTGTCCTGCCCGCAGGCTCCGGCTGCCCCTGGAGGCTGCCCTGCGCTGTGGCTGCCTGGACGAGGAGACGCATCAGCATCTTTCACAGGCCTCTGGCTTCTCGGACCCCCGCACGCAGGAGAGCCTCAGCTACGGGCAGCTGCTGGCCCGCTGTGTCACCGACCCAGAGACAGGGCTGGCCTTCTTGCCCCTCTCGGGAGAGGCCCATGGAGAGGGGCCACAGGCACCCCCGTTCATCGGGCACAGCACCCGGCAGGCCTTGAGCGCAGCCACGGCCGCCGTCTCGGCGGGCACGCTGCAGGGGCAGCCCGCATCCCTGTGGGAACTGCTCTTCTCCGAGGCCGTCCCAGTGGAGCAAAGGGCGGCGCTGGCGCAGCAGCACGAGCAAGGGAGGCTGTCAGTGGAGGAGCTGGCCACTGTGCTGAGGGCCACGCTGGAGCAGGCTGCGGCTACTGCCAAGACCACCTTTTCTGGGCTGAGGGTCCCTGTGACACCCGGGGAGCTGCTGAAAGCAGAGATCATTGGCCAGGACACGTATGAGCAGCTGGCGCGGGGACAGACCACAGCCCAGCATGTAGGCAACCTGGACTCAGTGCAGAGGTACCTGCAGGGCACCGGCTGCATCGCCGGCCTGCTGCTTCCTGACTCCCAGGAGCGGCTCAGCATCTACGAGGCTCAAAAGAAGGGGCTAGTGCGGCCCGGCACGGCCCTGGTGCTGCTGGAGGCCCAGGCGGCCACCGGCTTCCTCATCGACCCGAAAGAAAACAAGAGGTACTCTGTGCAGGCGGCGCTGAAGGCGGGCGTCATCGGGCCCAGCCTGTTTGCGAAGCTGCTGTCGGCCGAGCGCGCAGTCACGGGCTACACCGACCCCTACACCGGGGAGCCCATCTCCCTCTTCCAGGCCATGAAGAAGGGCCTGATCGTCAGGGACCACGGCATCCGCCTGCTGGAGGCCCAGATCGCCACGGGCGGCATCATCGACCCCGTGCACAGCCACCGGCTGCCCGTGCACGTGGCCTACCAGCGCGGCTACTTCGACCAGACGCTGAACTTGATCCTGGCAGACCCGGGCGACGACACCAAGGGCTTCTTCGACCCCAACACGCACGAGAACCTCACCTACATGCAGCTGCTGGAGCGCTGTGTGCGCGACGCCGAGACCGGCCTGTACCTGCTGCCGCTCAGCAGTGAGCAGCCCCAGCTGGTGGACCGCACCACCCGGCGGGCCTTCCAGAGCCGGCTGCTGTCTGTGAGCTATGGGCGGTTCCAGGGGCAGCAGGTGTCTGCGTGGGACCTGCTCAACTCGGAGTGCCTCTGTGAGGCCCGGAGGAGGCAGCTCCTGCACAGCTACCGGCGGCGCGAGCTCTCCCTGGAGCAGGTGGCGAAGCTGCTGCAGAGGGAGTCGGCAAGGTACGCGGGCATCATGCTGCCCGCACTGCGGGGACACGTCACCCCTTACCAGCTCCTGGAGGCCCACATCATCGACCAGGAGCTCCTGGGCCAGCTGCTGGCCGGGGCAGTCAGCTCCGAGGCCCTGCTCCACATGGACGGCGTCCGCAGGTACCTGCGTGGCTCAGGCGCTGTGGGCGGCGTCCTGCTGCCGTCCTCCAACCAGAGGCTCAGCCTCTACCAGGCCATGAAGCAGAAGCTGCTGGGGCCAGGAGTGGCCCTAGCGCTGCTGGAGGCCCAGGCAGCCACTGGAGCCTTCACCGACCCCCAGAGCCTGGAGAGCCTGTCAGTGGAGGAGGCCGTGCGCAGGCAGCTGGTGGGGCCCGAGCTGTTTGCCCGGCTGAGACGGGCTGAGGCTGCCGTGACCGGCTTCAGGGACCCCTTTTCTGGGGAGCGGGTGTCCTTGTTCCAAGCCATGAAGAAGGGCCTGGTCCACAAGGAGCAGGCTGCCCGCCTCCTGGAGGCGCAGGTGGCCACGGGAGGGGTCATTGACCCCACAGGCCACTACCACCTGCCCATGCCTGTGGCCACCGAGCGTGGCTGCATCGACCAGGAAATGGAGACGGCCTTGTCCAGCTCCTGCGAGACCTACCCCACACCAGATGGCCGGGGACATACCAGCTATGTCCAGCTTCTGCGACAGTGTCTGAAGGACGAGGCCTCCGGCCTGTACCTCCTGCCCCTAAAGGAAAGTGCTCCTGCCATCCCCACAGACCAGCAGGTCCAGGAGACCCTGCAAGCCACTCAGGGTGCTGAGGATGGCACATCCCTCTGGGAGCTGCTGATGTCCTGCCACTTCACAGAAGAGCAGCGCAGGGGCTTCCTGGAGGATTTCCGGGTGGGGAAGACCTCTGTGCAGCAGCTGCAGACGGCTGTGCGGAGCTGGGTGCAGGAGGCGAAGCTCCTGGCACAGGCCCAGGTCACAGTGCCCGGCCCTCGGGGCGAGGTTCCCGCTGTCTGGCTGCTGGACGCCGGCATCATCACCCAGGAGACCCTGGCGGCACTGGCTCAGGGCTCCCGATCGCCGGCCCAGGTCGTCGAGGAACCTGCGGTGAAGGCCTGGCTGTGGGGCACAGGCTGCGTGGCCGGCGTGCTGCTGCAGCCGTCGGGGACCAAGGCCAGCATCGACCAGGCTGTGAAGGATGGCCTCCTGCCCGCGGGCCTGGGGCAGAGTCTGCTGGAGGCCCAGGTGGCCTCGGGCTCCCTCGTGGACCCTCTGACCAACCAGAGACTATCCGTGGAAGATGCAGTCAAGGCCGGCCTGGTGAGTGGGATGTTGAGCGAGCAGCTCCAACAGGCAGAGAGGGCGGCGACCGGGTACACGGACCCCTACTCAGGGGGCCCCCTCTCGCTGTGGCAGGCCATGGAGAAGGGGCTCGTGCCCCAGAGCAAGGGCCTCCCACTCCTGCAGGCCCAGCTGGCCACAGGGGGTGTGGTGGATCCCACCTACGGGGTGCACCTGCCCCAGGGGGCAGCCTGCAGGCTGGGCCTCCTGGACGAGCGGACGAGTCAGGCCCTGACCGGGACTGACTCGGACAGCAAGTTCTTCTTCGACCCCAGCTCGCGGGAAAAGGTGACCTACCAGCAGCTCAAAGAGCGCTGTGTCCTAGATGCTGACACGGGCCTGTGGCTGCTGCCCCTGCCCCAGGACGTGGCACTCGAGGTGGACAGGCACACAGCAGTGGCCCTGAGGGCCATGAAGGTGCCCGTCGGGGCCGGGAGGTTCAAAGGGCTCACCGTGTCGCTCTGGGACCTACTGCACTCGGAGTATGTCAGTGGTCACAGGCGGCGGGAGTTGGCTGCGCTCTGCCAGTCCGGGCGGGCCACGGCTCTGCGGCAGGTGGTCAGTGCACTCACTGCCCTGGTCGAGGCCTCAGAGAAGAAGCCCCCACAGGCCATCTTCAGGGGGCTCCGGAAGCAGGTGTCAGCCAGCGACCTCTTCAGGTCCCAGGTGATCGACAAGAAGACGCTGGATGAACTCAGTCAGGGGACGAGGACAGTGCAGGAGGTCACACAGATGGACAGCGTGCGGCGTTGCTTGGAAGGAGGCAACTTCATTGCCGGAGTCCTTATCCAGGCCACGAAGGAGAGGATGAGCATCTCAGAGGCCCTGAGCAGGCGCATCCTGCGGCCTGGCACGGCCCTGGTGCTGCTGGAGGCCCAGGCGGCCACCGGCTTCCTCATCGACCCCGTGACAAACCGCAAGCTGACTGTGGAGGAGGCCTTTGCAGCAGGGATGTTTGGAAAGGAGACCTACCAGAAGCTGCTGTCGGCCGAGCGCGCGGTCACCGGCTACACCGACCCCTACACCGGGGAGCCCATCTCCCTCTTCCAGGCCATGAAGAAGGGCCTGATCGTCAGGGACCACGGCATCCGCCTGCTGGAGGCCCAGATCGCCACGGGCGGCATCATCGACCCCGTGCACAGCCACCGGCTGCCCGTGCACGTGGCCTACCAGCGCGGCTACTTCGACGAGGAGATGAACCGCGTCCTGGCGGACCCGGGCGACGACACCAAGGGCTTCTTCGACCCCAACACGCACGAGAACCTCACCTACCTGCAGCTGCTGGAGCGCTGTGTGGAGGACCCTGAGACCGGCCTGTACATGTTACAAATCATAAAGAAAGGAGAGACGTATGTGTACATCGACGAGGCCACGAGGCAGGGCCTGCGATCGCAGACCATGAAGATGCACGTGGGGAGGTTCGCAGGTCAGACCGTGTCCGTCTGGGACCTGCTGTCCTCTGAGTACTTCACGGAGGACAGGCGGCGGGAGCTGGTCCAGCAGCACCGAGCCCAGGCCATGAGTCTGCAGCAGCTACTGGAGATCGTCACCACCACAGTCGAAGAGACAGAAAAGCAACACCAGGACTTCAAGGTGCCGGGGATTGGTGGGGACGTGACGGCCACAGAGTTGTTCAACGCTGGAATCATCGACAGGAAGAGCTTGGACGCCCTGCGGGGGGGACAGGCCCTCAGCGGCCTGGAGCATGTGAAGACCTACATAGAAGGCAGTGGCTGTATTGCAGGTGTGACTGTCCCCTCCACACAGGAGGTGATGAGCATCTATGAGGCCAGCACGAGGGGACTCATCCCCACAGGCTTTGCAGCCCTGCTGCTGGAGGCCCAGGCGGCCACAGGGTTCATGTTAGACCCCCACAGCCACCAGAGGCTCTCCGTGGAGAAGGCCGTGGCTGCCGGCCTGGTGGGTGAGGACCTTAAGGACCGGCTCCAGAATGCAGAGAGGGCTGTGAAAGGCTACCCCGACCCAGACACGGGGTGCACGCTCCCGCTGCTCCAGGCCATGGAGAGGAAGTTAGTCGACAGGGAGGAGGCGCTGAGACTGCTGGAGGTGCAGGTGGCCACAGGGGGCGTCGTGGACCCGAGGCACCACCACCGGCTCCCACTGGACGCGGCCTTCAGGCGTGGCTGTCTGCATCAGGACATGTACCCGCTTGTGTCCAGTCAGAAGCATATGAAAAAGAGGTTTGTGGATCCCAACACACATGAGAAGGTGACGTACCAGGAGCTTCAGCAGAGAAGCCTCCAGAAGGAGGAGGAGGGCTGGGCTTTGTTCCCTGTGATCCGAGATGAAAAGGAGTCCTCGTACATCGATGAAGCCACGAGAAAGGCCCTGGAGACTGAGTGGGTGGAAGTCACAGTCGGCAGGTACAAGGGTCAGAGGCCCTCAGTGTGGGAGCTGCTGAACTCGGAATACGTCACAGAAGAGAAAAAAATTGAGTTAGTTAGGACGTACCGAAGAGACACGAAGCGTGCGTTGGACAAGGTGGTGGAAAACATCTTCCTGATGATCGACGAGAGAGAGAAGACCAGTAGGCAGTTCTGGTTCCGAGGCATCAGGAGGCAAGTCACGGCCTCCGAACTGTTCCAATCAGCGATCATCACCAAGGAGACGTTGCAGAACCTGGAGGAAGGACACAGCTCCGTGGAAGATGTCAAGGAGGATGAGGGCGTGCGGCGCTACCTGGAGGGCACGAGCTGCATCGCGGGCGTGCTGGCGCCCGCCAAGGACGACCCTGCCAGGCAGGAGAAGATGAGCGTGTACCAGGCCATGTGGAAGGGCCTGCTGCGGCCCGGCACGGCCCTGGTGCTGCTGGAGGCGCAGGCGGCCACCGGCTTCCTCATCGACCCGGTGCGCAACCAGCGGCTGTCTGTGGACCGAGGCGGTGGCCGCCGGTGTGGTGGGCGGTGAGATCCGCGACAAGCTGCTGTCGGCCGAGCACGCGGTCACCGGCTACACCGACCCCTACACCGGGGAGCCCATCTCCCTCTTCCAGGCCATGAAGAAGGACCTGATCGTCAGGGACCACGGCATCCGCCTGCTGGAGGCCCAGATCGCCACGGGCGGCATCATCGACCCCGTGCACAGCCACCGGCTGCCCGTGCACGTGGCCTACCAGCGCGGCTACTTCGACGAGGAGATGAACCGCGTCCTGGAGGACCCGGGCGACGACACCAAGGGCTTCTTCGACCCCAACACGCACGAGAACCTCACCTACATGCGGCTGCTGCGCCGCTGCGTGCGCGACCCCGACACGGGGCTGTACATGCTGCAGCTGGCCCGCCAGGGCTCGGCCCTGCAGCAGCTGAGCGAGGAGCTGCGCCGCGCCCTGCAGGATGTCCGTGTCGCCCTGCCTCCGGGGGCGGGCGTCGCCGAGGGCCAGGACGTCCCCGTCTGGGAGCTGCTCTTCTACAGAGAGGTGTCCGAGAGCCTGCGGCAGGACCTGCTGGTCAGGTACCGGGAGGGCACGCTGACCCCACAGGAGCTGGGCGCCTCGCTCACGGCGCTGCTGGCGCACGCCCCCGCGCCCGCGAACCCTCAGCAGGCCCTGCGCGCCGCCACCATGGAGGTCAAGGTGGGCCGCCTGCGGGGCCCGGCCGTGCCCGTGTGGGACGTGCTGGAGTCCGGCTACGTGAGCGCCGACAGGAGGGAGCAGCTGCTGACCCAGTTCCGCTCGGGAGCGCTGGGCCTGCCCGCGCTGACCCGCCGCCTCACCACCATCATCGAGGAGGCCGAGGAGGCCCAGGAGGCCCAGGGCACGCGGGGGGACGCGGCCCCCGGCCAGCGGGACGCCAGCCCGCAGGGGCGCGGTGACGGCAAGGCCGCCGGGCACCCGCAGGAGCAGGAGCTGCGTGCGGCCACCATGGAGGTGCGTGCCGGACGGTTTCGCGGGCAGCCGGTGTCCGTGTGGGACATCCTGTCCTCCTCCTACCTGACCCGGGCCCGCCGGGAGGAGCTCCTGGCCCAGCTCACGGCCGGCGACCTGTCCCTGCCTGGCCTGGTGGCCATCCTCACCCAGATAGTGGAAGAGACAGAGGAGCGCCTCAGCAAGGTGTCCTTCAGGGGCCTGCGGCGGCACGTGTCCGCGGCCCAGCTGGGCACGTCCGGGGTGCTGGACCCCGAGACCCTGCGGGGGCTGGCCCAGGGCACCAAGAGCCCCCAGGAGGTGCTGAAGATGGACTCGGTCAGGCGCTACCTGGAGGGCACGAGCTGCATCGCGGGCGTGCTGGCGCCCGCCAAGGACGACCCTGCCAGGCAGGAGAAGATGAGCGTGTACCAGGCCATGTGGAAGGGCCTGCTGCGGCCCGGCACGGCCCTGGTGCTGCTGGAGGCGCAGGCGGCCACCGGCTTCCTCATCGACCCGGTGCGCAACCAGCGGCTGTCTGTGGACGAGGCGGTGGCCGCCGGTGTGGTGGGCGGTGAGATCCGCGACAAGCTGCTGTCGGCCGAGCGCGCGGTCACCGGCTACACCGACCCCTACACCGGGGAGCCCATCTCCCTCTTCCAGGCCATGAAGAAGGACCTGATCGTCAGGGACCACGGCATCCGCCTGCTGGAGGCCCAGATCGCCACGGGCGGCATCATCGACCCCGTGCACAGCCACCGGCTGCCCGTGCACGTGGCCTACCAGCGCGGCTACTTTGACGAGGAGATGAACCGTGTCCTGGAGGACCCGGGCGACGACACCAAGGGCTTCTTCGACCCCAACACGCACGAGAACCTCACCTACATGCAGCTGCTTCAGAAGGCTGTTGTTGATCCTGAAACTGGCCTCTTATTTCTTTCTCTTTCTCAGGAATGAAAGAACTGTTTTTGTTACTGTTCACCTGTCAAAGGGTTTTACTCTACTCAGAACATTCTAAAATAACCTTTAATGTAATCTTTCTTATGTGTTTCACACATTTGTAATATTGTGGGGGTTTTTTCCCAGGGGCTTTTGTTTTTCCTTTCCATTGAAATAATCATGTTTCATTGATGGGCATCTTGGGTAGTCTTTCAGTTCTCTGTTGAGTATTCAATGTGTTTTTATTTGACAGAAAATTGGCAGTTGGTCATCATTGATAAACTCTGCTGCCCTTACTACAAAGAACTCTTTTCCTTGGCCCTTGTCCCTGTGGCTTCTTAGGTTGTAGAGCCATCCCGTGACCAAAGAGTTGTGGTTTAATTCCTGGTCAGAGCACACATGTGTGTTGTGGGTTCCATCCATGGATCCAGGCACTTGTGGTTCCCTGCGTAAGGGATGCGACCGATCTGTACTTCCTTGTGATTGGAGTTTCTCTCTCTAAAAGCAATGAAAAATGTCTGGCGTGAGAATTTTTTCAAAAAATCTTTTGAAAGAACTCTTTTTCTTGGCATTTCCACGTACCACGCTGAAATTTATATGTCATTTTGTGTATTCCAGTTTTTATTAAATGCGTTCCTTTCAGTCACGAAGTTCTGCTTGTTGTGTGCCCTCCCCACCAGTTCCTGTGTTCAGTTTCCTCACTCACTGCTTCTCCGTGTGGGGTCTTTCTGCCGTGGCCATTCGTGCCACTGCCTGTCCAGGAAGGGCACAGAGTGATTCTGTCTCCTGCCACAGCTACTCCCTGTAGCAGTGGGGACCTTTATAATTTGCAAAGAAATGTTTATTTATATATAAATGAAACTTTTTTTTTGAGTTCAGACTCCTGAAGGTTCATCCAGCGAACTGTACATCCACATTGTAGACATAAGAGATTAAACATGGAAGATTAAGTGTGGAGAACCTGTGGTAACAGAGGAGTGTATCTCAGAACAGCCCCTGGGCCACCTGTGCAGTTAGGTCACAGCCTCCTGGATGAGGCTAAAGCTTCAGTCACTAATTGGACAGTGTCTATTAGGGGCAGGTGACAGAGGGCCAGACCTGACAGCCAGTGAGTGACATTTCACAGGGTCACCAGCTGCTGGGTGGGAAGCTGCAGCAGAGGGTGCTGGCACGCCCTGTGACCGCAGCGGTGTCGGGTGCTGTGATGCTGCAGGCCAGGAAGAAGAGGTGTCTGGAGGGGTGCTGAGCGAGCACCGGGCTGAAGGCCAGTTGAACGGGGATGAAGGAGCAAGAGCTGAAGGTTGAGGGTCTGTTTGGAAGGGTGTGTCCACCCTTTCTCCCTAGAGAGAAAGTGAAGGATGGGTGAGGGAACCATGGGAGGGGAGCAGGCGTTGTGGAGGGGATTTTAGGCGAGAATTCCGCAGCTTGTCTCTTGATGAGGCTGGCAGCACAGGGGAGGGGAGCCTCTGGGGAACTGGCTGCCCCAGGGCTCCCCAGTTCCAGGGAAAGGGAAGCACAAAAGTAGGGCCAGTGGGAAGACTGGGGTCATAAATCAAATCGCCTGGCAACCTGTTTGTGTGGCTTTCTGTTACCTTCACTAACACCCACATATTCTTGCAGGAGGGGGTACACAGGGGAGCTGGCCTCCCTGAAGGGGTTCCCAGGCCTGGAAAAGCAGGAGGCCCAGCCCTGAATCACACACCCTCCTCAAGCCACCTCTAGTGGGCGGGGCCTCAAGTCAGGCGGAGCTCCGGCGTTGGAGCCGTCCCGAGCCGGGATTGAGGGGCGGGGCCTTAGGTACGAATGGACCCGGCCTATATGAGGTGGGGCTTAAGGGTAGACGCTTAGCCTGGGCGTGGCCTGAGAGGGCGGGGCCCTGGCGCGGAGGACCCAAATGAGGCAGAGTTCTGTGCCTGGTGGAGCTCATGCATGGGGACTCTCTGGGGAGGGGGCCACAGAACAGGGCATTAGCCAGGAATGGACGGGGCCTAATCCGGGGCGGGGCCTTATATAAAGTGGTGCCGTAAATTAGACGCGGTGTAGTGCTGGGGCGTGGACTGGGAGGCGGTTACAGGGCGGAGCCATAAAACTAATGGGTGTGGCCTGGTTGGGGCGTGGCCAAAGTAGCTCGGGGTTCCTGTTGACGGGCCTTGAACGGGGTGGGGCCTCAAGTGGGAGGGTCCTCCGGTCGGGCGTGGCTCCGAGGTGGGGGCTCGCCGGGGCGGAGCGGGAGACGCGGACAGGCGGAGCCTTCCCGGGGGCTGCGAGGGCTCTGCCCTCCACTGGGAAGCTGCACTCCGGCTCCAACCGGAGGAGGTGGCTGGGGGGGGAGGCGGGGGCGGGCGGGCTCCACCTCCCTGGGCGCGCACTGGAGCCGCCCAATTCCCGGAGCTTGGGTGAAGGCTCGAGGCAGCGGAGGCTCAGCTCCCGGCTGTGCTTCTGTGAACCGGGCCAGGGCGGGCGGGAATCGGCGGCGGCGGCGGCGGCGGCAGATCGCACGGAGGGTGGCGGCCTGGGCCCGCCAAGCCATGGCGGCTCCGGAGCCGGCGCCCAGGCGGGGCCGGGAGCGGGAGCGGGAGGAGGAGAGCGAAGATGAGAGCGACATCCTGGAGGAAAGCCCGTGCGGCCGCTGGCAGAAGCGGCGGGAGCAGGTGGGCAGGAGGAGGGCGGGCGAGGGAGAAACTGGAGAACAGGAGGCCCGAAATCTCTGCAGCCTTCAGTGCGCGACCTTCTTCTTGCACCCCTTTGGCCTGGCCCCCATGCCTGGTGAGGAACCCCGATTCCCTAAGGGCCAATCTGGCAGGATCACTTCCCCATGCCTCTGGGACCAGCCACTAGCCCCCTGGGAACCATCCTCAACCTCCTGCGATCTGCTCCAAATCCCACGGATGCCCCCAGCTTCCCCCCAGAGCAGGCCAGGACCTTCATCACCAGCTTGTGGAAAGAGATCAAGTCTGCACCGCCCTGACACCTGACAGCACATCCATATTCCCACCCCCACTACCAGGTAAACCAGGGAAACATGCCTGGGGTCCAGAGCACCTTCCTGGCCATGGACACGGAAGAGGGGGTGGAGGTGGTGTGGAACGAGTTGCACTTCAGTGACAGAAAGGCCTTTTCTGCACACGAGGTGAGGCCTGTGCAGCATGCCCCCCACCCCCCACCCCACTTGTGACCACCGTGTGACCGCCCCCCCCCACACTTCCCAGGAGAAGATCCAGACCATGTTTGAGCAGCTGGTGCTCGTTGACCACCCCAACATCGTCAAGCTGCACAAGTACTGGCTGGATGCCTCCGAGGCAGGCGCGAGGGTGAGCCCCAGGCACAGCAGGGGCGGGCGAGGCACTGGCGGGTGGGGCGGCAGCGGGTGCCTGCCCGCAGTCGGCAAGCCGGAGAGCCCGTCCGCCCCACAGGTCATCTTCATCACCGAGTACGTGTCCTCGGGAAGCCTCAAGCAGTTCCTCAAGAAGACCAAGAAGAACCACAAGGCCATGAATGCCCGGGTATGGGGAGTGGGCCGGGTTGGCAACCAGGATAGGACCCGGTCAGGGCACCATCCAGGACAGAGATGGGGCCAGGCGAGGGGCGCGGGGCATGGGGCCGGTTTGGGAACAGGAACGGGGTTGAGGGGCCAGGGCACATGGGGGCACCACAGGCCCAGCCACCTCTCCCGCTGGTCCGACCGAGTGCGTCCGCCGACAGGCCTGGAAGCGTTGGTGCACGCAGATCCTGTCAGCGCTCAGGTGAGCGCCTGGGCTTGCCCTTGCCTCCGCCCCCCATGCCCCGCCTTCCTGGCGCCCCCTGACCCAGCTCTGCCTGCTCTTCTCTCCCATGACCCGCAGCTTTCTGCACGCCTGCAGCCCTCCCATCATCCACGGGAACCTGACTAGTGACACCATCTTCATACAGCACAACGGCCTCATCAAGATCGGCTCCGGTGCGGGCAGGGCAGGGGGCGGGGCTGGGGGACCAGGAACCGGGGGATCAGCGGAACCGAGAGCGGAGGATTCCTGATGCCCCATAACACTGACTCCGCTTTTTCTCCCCTGTGCCCTGCGCAGTGTGGCACCGCATCTTCTCCAATGGTGCGTGGGGACCCTGGGGGATGGAGGGACATGGAGAGGTCTGGTCTGCTCATCCCTGCGCTTGCCCTAGCGCTCCCGGATGATCTCCGAAGCCCCATCCACACCGAGCAGGAGGAACCGCGGAACCTGCACTTCTTCCCCCCAGAGTATGGCGGTGAGTCCAGGAGGCCGCGCCCCCCGGCACAGCATCCGCCCAGTGTGCAGAGCTAAGAGGGACAGAGACGCTCTGTCTCTGTCCCTTTTTCAGAGGTGGCCGACCGCACCGCTGTGGACATCTTCTCCTTCGGGATGTGTGCATTGGAGGTACCAGCCCCACAGCCTCCTGACCTGGCCTCCTCCCAGCTCCCTGCACCCCTCTCTCCTGTGCTGTCACTCCCCGACACCTGACCTCCTGGCCCTGTCTCCAGATGGCTGTGCTAGAGATCCAGGCCAACGGAGACACCAGGGTCACAGAGGAGGCCATTGCTCGCGCCAGGCACTCGCTGAGTGACCCCAACATGCGGGTAAGCAGCTTGCCTGCCCCTCCGGGTAGGGCTGGGGGGGTGTTTCAGGCAGGCCTGGAGGTGCAACAGGTCAGTGCTGCCGAGGCACGTGCAGGCCCACCTGCCAGGAGGCCTGACCCAGACTGCAGGCTGAGTTCCAGGCCTAGGCACACAGGTGCACGGGGAACGCAGACCTAGTGCGAGGGCGCTGTTGTGCTGTCCGTTTTATAGATAAAGCAGCCGAGTCCCTTGTCCATGGCTCTAGAGTAAGTAGTAGAGCCGGTGTCTGCACCAGGTCTGCCTGGCTCCACGTCCTTGCATTTAAGCCTCCAGAGGACAGGCTAGAGGTAACGTGGTTCCAACTTGGGCTGAGGGGGGAGGCACGGTGAGCAGCAGGGCAAAGGGAGTGTGGGGTGGGAGCTGCATCCACAGCCCCTCCGGCCGGAGTCTGGGGACTCTCGGGCTCAACCACGTGGCCTCTGGGGATGCGAGAGGGAAGTGATGGGCCCGGATGGGCTGGCGAGGAGGTGGAGCCGAGATAGACACCAGAGGCCGTGCAGGGCCTGGATGGGTGTGGGGAGCAAGGACCCATCAAGGTCACCTCCGGAGCTGGGCCTGGCCCAGACGAGCAGCAGAGAGGCAGGCTGTGGGTTTGTGCAGGGCCACGTGACCTTCAGGGGCCTGGGCTGGTCTGCTGGCACTCGGAGCAGACTTCCTTTGTGAACGGGGCACGGCAGCACCAACTCCCCCCCCCCCCCTGGGGTTTTGTGAGGGGTGAGAGAAGTTCCGAGCGCAGGGCCTGACTGTTCTGTTTGTAGGTGCAGACCCGGGCTGCCTGACCCTGTCCAGGCTGCCCCACTATGTAGGCAGGCACGCAGGCTCCATGGGGGGTTGGACCCTTGGGACCTGGGGGTTTCAAACCCCCATACTGTGGGACCAAAACAGCTGTCGGCCTCTCCTCTCCATGCCCCTAGGAGTTCATTCTCTCCTGCCTGGCCCGCGACCCTGCCCGCCGGCCCTCTGCCCACAACCTCCTCTTCCACCGTGTGCTGTTCGAGGTGCATTCACTGAAGCTCCTGGCAGCTCACTGCTTCATCCAGCACCAGTGTGAGGGGCAGGCCGCCTAGGGGTGGGATGAGGAAGGGGGACCCGCGGGGTCTGTGGCTCGGGGTTCACCACCCTGAGTGCTCCTGTGGCCTGTAGACCTCATGCCCGAGAACGTGGTGGAGGAGAAGACCAAGTCGATGGACCTTCACGCAGTCCTGGCAGAGATCCCCCGGCCCCCCCGGCCCCCGCTACAGTGGCGGTGAGCAGCTGTAGCCCCAAGGACCCCTTTTCCGCCTGGCCAGCCCCCACACAGTCCCGCCCCACCAGCAGGGCGGGCCGGCTGGCCACTCTCATGTGCTTCTCATGCCTGTGCCAGGTACTCAGAGGTCTCCTGTCTGGAGCTGGACAAATTCCTGGAGGACGTCAGGTGAGAGCTGGTGTGAGGTTGGGGACAGGTGACTTCCAGGCCTGAGCCCCGAGCCACCCCAGTGTGTCCCCAGAAACGGGATCTATCCACTGATGAACTTCGCTGCTGCTCGGCCCCTGGGGCTGCCCCGAGTCCTGGCCCCACCCCCAGAGGAGGCCCAGAAGGCCAAGACCCCAACGCCGGAACCCTTTGACTCAGAGACCAGAAAGGTGAGTCCCCCACCTTGTCTACTGCCCAATGGGGTACCCTTCTCATGCCTGCCTTTGAGTCCCCCCAGCCCAGCTCTCTTCCAGGCTGCCAGAGACCAGGTCTTGGTTGACCCCTTGGCAGAAGTTGGGGGGTGTTACAAGAAGCTGGGATACCCCCTTTCCCAGAGACTCCTTGCCCCTGCAGACACCCTGGCCCGACCCCTTGAGCTTGTCCCATACAAGCTGTCCCCTTGATCCCACCAGCTCCAAGAGCATTTCTTATCAGGAAATCTTATCTCCCCCACCTCTGACCCACCTTGGCTTGCTGACTCCCTGACATTTGTCCTCGTGACTCCTCTGTGCTGCCCTACCGCATTCCCCAACCTCTCCTCCTGCCAGGAGTCCCCTGTCTCCCTTCCCATGGCCACAGCCCCTGGGTTCCAGAGGCTCCAGCTTTGCCCTTGGGTGTGTCTGCATGGCCACAGCTCACATCCAGGCCACCTCCGTCCCCCACCTTGATGCGCCACCTGCCCCTCGCCTGGCCAGCCTCCTTCCTCTTGGCTCCCCGCCACACTGCAGCCTGAGTCACATCCCAACAGGCAGAGCTACCCACAGAGATCGTGGGGGTCCTCCGCCAACCATGAGCACCGTGCAGCGGGTCCAGCTGGCGTCCTGTGCCGCCGCGCTGCCTTTGCCGCTCTGTCGTAGCCTGCTGGCCTGGGCCTCCCCCTGCCCCCTGCGTCCCACAGCTCCCTCATGGTCAGGCGTTCTCTTCCGCCGTGAAGCCTTCCCCGTCCTCCCTAGAGGAGCCTTCTAGTCTCCCCTTAGAAGTTGTCCCCATTTCCCATCCTTACTGCCTCTCGGGGCCCCTTTGAGGTACATCTGCTCTTGCTCCTCAGTTGCTGAGTATGAGCCTCTGTGGGTGACCTTGGGCCCCCACCACCCCCAGGTGATCCAGATGCAGTGTAACCTGGAGAGAAGCGAGGACAAGGCGCGCTGGCATGTGAGCCGGGCCCCAGGCTGGTGAACAGAGGGGGGGTGCGGGGGCAGGGCAGACTGGAGATCTGACCTTGCCCTCTCACCTCCCCAGCTCACTCTGCTTCTGGTGCTGGAGGACCGGTTGCACCGGCAGCTCACTTATGACCTGCTCCCAAGTAGGCTGGGCGGGGACCCAGATGGGGACCCTGGGCCAGGGTGGGCTCAGGGGGTGCCATGGCCTCACGCCTCGCCCCCTACGCCCCCGCCTGCGCCCCTGCCACAGCCGACAGTGCTCAGGACCTCGCTACCGAGCTCGTGCACTACGGCTTTGTCCACGAGGTATGCAGGCTGGGTGTGTCTAGGCTGGGAGGGTGAGGGGTGGGCTGCACCGGTCCCCTATGCCAACCTCCTGCCCCGCAGGACGACCGGACTAAGCTGGCCGCCTTCCTGGAGAGCACCTTCCGCAAGCATCGAGGAGCTTAGCCATGACAGCACACCTGGCCACCCACGTCGGGAAGCCGTGCCCGTCTTCACACCTGCTACTGAGAACCCTCCCTCCACCTTGCACAGCTACTCAGAGGCCCTGGCTAGGGTCGAGGGAGGTGGGCTTGGGCCCACAAAGGAGCCCATCAGTGGGGTGGGAGGCATGATTAGGCCACACATATCCTTCAGTCAAGGACCCCTCACCCAGCCTGCCTCCACACTCACCCTTCCTTCCCACAGCCTCCATTTGCCGGCCAGCAGTCCCGTCCACCCCCAAGCTGTGTGATAAGTGACTGAGCCCTCCAAATGGGAAGGCCGCCCTGCAGGGAGCCATAGTTGGGGGTAACACCGATCCACACAAAGGAATCCCCACCTCAAGTCAGTGGTGAAGCACCTACAGGCATCAGGCACAGTGCTGGGTGCTGAGCGGGGCCATGACCTGGCAGGAGAGGCAGGGACACCGCAGGAAGCCCCAGTTCCCAGCACCGTGTGGCTCTGGCACCCCCGTCTAATGTCCAGCGCACACCTCCCTAAAGCCCCCCTCTGATTTTGCACTGCTCTGAGGCTGGGATCACCATCCCGTCTGTGGACACTCTCCCGGCCCCTGCGGCCCCTCAAGGGCTCCTTTCTCTCCTGCCTTCCCTGGTCCGGAGAGGTCAGTCAGGTGTCCTCCCGGCTCCTCGCTGTGCTTCCTCCAGGCCACCGCCCCCCAGGGACCTCCCTCATCTCTCCCCGCAGCAGCTGCCTCCCCAGGCCCCTCCCACCAGCCCCCACTGCCCTGGACTCATTTCTCTTGAACCACCTCCCCTCCATTTTCAAACGTAAACATTCTTGAACAGTTTAAATTGCATGTATAAATTTAGTGCATTCAGAGTTCTTTCAAAGCATTTCAAATGCCAACTTAGAAAGCTGACCACTCTATCAGTGGTCTAGTGTTGCTACAGGAAGTTACACAAACTCAGAGGCTTAAAACCACCCCAATTTATTGTAGTTGTATAAGTCAGAAGTCTGGCCCAGGTTTCACCAGACTAAAATCAAGGTGTTAGCCAGCTGCATTTCCTTCTGGAGATTCCAGGGGAGAATCCAGTTGCTGTCCCTTCAAGGCGGCTGTTGGCTTGTGGGGTCAGCCATGGCGCTGGGTGCTGGGTGCTGGGTGCTGGGCAGGAATTCCTTTCCTTGCAGTGGTGGGGCTGTGGCCCACTGTAAACCGAAGGCCACCCTCGGCTTACGGAGGCTGCTGCTGTTCTTGGCTCATGGCCCCACCCTCCATCTTCAAAGCCAGCAATGTCGGGTTGTGTCTTTCTCGGGAACCGCCTGTCTGATTTTCTGCAGCCAGAAGGGCTCTCCTGTGACTAGGTTGAGCCTGGATAGGCCAGGGGGCCCCCACACCACGGTCCTTTCCAGGGATTAGGGCAGGGACGTCGTCGGGGATGGGTGCCATTATTCCACCTGCCACAGCACCCTAACCGAACCTAAGACAAAACAAACTTCCCAAGGCGTATCGAATAAATTAAGTGTGCAAATATAATGACTTATCATAAACATTTCCACCCTCTACAAAATTATTCAAATTCTTACACCTTTCAACCTAAAATTACAAATCGAAAATAACCTACATGCCTAGTTGGAAATCCTGATGCTAAGCCGTCTGACTCATTCGTATCAACGTCCACAGTCTGGTGTCGAATGCATGCGAGGCTGCGCCGTGACTGGGCGGGACTCAGAGCGCTGCACACGGCCATCGCTTCGTTTAGTCAAGCCTACGTGGAGGTTTTCTTTTTAACTTTTATCTTTTCCAAGTTATATGCATATTATTTTTTAACAGTGGATTTTTTTCCTTAGGCCAATAAATAATAATAATAATAATAAATAATGCAGTTGCCAACCCAGGTTCTTTTCAAATTCACTCTTAGCTGTTTCTTCAACATTTAAAATCCACGCTTCACAAAAACCACACACACGCTTTTACTGCTTTTTATTGGTTTTCCTACATTAGGTGTCCCCTGCTGGTGTCCTCTTGGGGGGCATGGTCACTGATCTCAACCCCCTGACCTAGTACCATCCAGTGGAATAGGTGTTATTACAGCTTTGTCACCACAGGCCTTAGCAGAGAACAAGGTGTTCCATGGTTATATTTGCTCTTTCGCACAACTTTGTGTTTTCCCTGGAGTTAATAATTGCCTTTTTGGAGGTTTAAATAGTTTTCTATACACACCTCAATTCATCCTCACGTTTTCCTGCAGAAGGATGAACTCAGCACTTGGGATTTGTCGCATAAGTGCCTGCTCAGTTTCACCTTCTGGAGTCCCCGCCACTCCCACTGCACCCCAGGCTGTTCGTCTGGCACCGGAGGCGCAGCGGTCCCACGGCTTCCTCCTGCCCCCGCGTCCCGGGGCTCCTTTGGTCTCTGGGCCCCACGCGTTCCCCTTCCCTTGTTGCCCTGTTTGAGGAAGAACTTCCTCCAAGTTTCCTGGGAAAGGATGCATGGAAAGTTGTGGACTCTGCCTGTTTGTTCGTACTGTGCTCCCACGCCTGCTCGTCCATGTGACGGGGTACAAAAGTTGGGCAAGGCCGAAGGTCCTTCCCAGGACGTGGAAGGTATTTTCTTCTAGTCCCCAGAACTCTGTGCCTTTCTGAGTTCTGACCCTTTGCCCATCTCTCTCTCCGTCTCTGTCTCGCTCTTGATCTTCTCTTCAATCCTGTGCTTTGGAAATTCTCAACGACATGTCTTGATGTAGACCCCTTCCATCAGTTGTTCAGAGACCCCGACCCTACAGCTCTGGAAGTTTTTTCTCTACTTGTGTTTCGTGGAACTCTCCCGTCTCCTCGGTTTCTGGACCTCCCATCATCTAGATGTTGGGCCTGCCTCCTGAGAGGTGCAGTCCCAGGTAGCCAGGGCCCAGGCCTGGAGCTGTCTGCTTCCTGCCACGTGATGCTGGTCAGTGCCTGCCCTCTCCCACCTGGGATAACGGGGGTAATAACAGCACCCACTCCAGGGGTTGTTCTCAGGGTCACACAAGGTGAGGTGTGGAATGAGAATAGGGCTCAGCCACAAACAGGCACTCTGATTGCCACAGGTGTGTGTCAGCTTCACAGGGGAAGCTGCCACCCGTGGGTGTTTGTGGGCCACACACAACCCGTGGTGGAGGAAAGCGAATCCCAGCCCCACGCCACTTCATCCGTCATCCCATTTGGAGGCCGGAGGTGCCTGGCCAGGTGTAAGCACTGGACAGAACTGACCGGCTGGATAATGACCACATTTTCTGTTTGCTAGCTACCTGGTTTTATTGCTATATATTCTGAAAGATTTCAGCTTTATCTTTCAACCCTTCTATTGAATTGTTCATTTTCCTCTCATATTTTTGATTCGTAAGCTCGTGTTGTCATTTGCTGAGTGATCTTTCTGTATAGCCTCTAGTTCTTCTTTTTGGATGCAACATCCTTTCCACTATTGCTAAGGACGTAATTTTAGCTTTTCTTCTTTTTCTTCTTGCTTTTTTGTCTTTGTTCCTTCTGAGTCCCTTTCCCTTGTCTTCTTCATTTTCCTCAGGTATGGGTGATCCTAGGCCGCCCAGCTGCACTTAAGAGTGAGACAACCCCTGGCCAAGTGGCTCAGTTATTTGAAGCATCGTCTCATCCACTACAAGATTCCGGGTTCGATTCCTGGTCAGGGCACATATCTAGATTGCAGGTTCGATCCCCAGTCGGGACACGGATAGGAGGCAACTGAGGGATGTTTATCTCTCACATTGATGTCTCTCTCCCTTCCTCTCTATCTAAAATCAGTACACATATCCTTAGGTGAGGACTAAAAGAGACAGGGAGAGATTGAGAGAGAGGAAACCTGGGGAAATCAGTGAGGAAAACACAAGAGTGAGATGATGGTGGCCAAGGAACCGGCCGCGTGGTGAGCGCACACCAGGGACCCGGCCGGGCCAGCGCCCTGAGCATCCCTCACCCTGCGGCCATCAGTTTTCTCTTCTGAGCTTGGACCCGATGCAGAGGAATGCTCCTCTCTGAGGTCCTAGTGGCACATGCTGGGGGGGCAGGTTCACAGCCAGGGGCTGCGGGCGGAGGGTGGAAGGGCAGGAGCCACACTCGCTCCTCCACCTTCAGGCGGCACCTGCCCCAGCAGTCTGCCCTCAGAGCTCCTCTGCTAGCAGCTGTCTCCCCACCACTGCCGGGAGGCACAGGGGCCTGGGGTCTTCTCCTTTACCAACTGCACTTTCACTCTTGATCCCTTGACACAACAGCAGCCTCCTAAAGCCTCTGCCGCTGTCCACCTTCCTTCAGCTCCACAATGTTCCGCCTTGTTTCATGGGTTTTTTGCCTTTATCAAATCATTTTCACACCATTTTATTTTTAAAAGAGTTTTATTATTTATTTTTAGGCAGAAGGGAAGGGGGGAGAGAGAGAAACATCAATGTGTGGTGGCCTCTCCAGCGCCCCCTACTGGGGACCTGTCCCCAAACCCAGGGTGTGCCCTGACTGGGAATTGAACCCGTGACCCTTTGGTTCCCAGGCTGGTACTCAGTCCAGTGAGCCACACCAGCCAGGGTCATTGTCCCATCATTTTAGAGGAAAGGAAGAAGAGGAAATATTCTGCCACGTTTAACTATCCATGCCTCTATTTTATTTTAAACTTTGAGAAGAGGCCTATCTAGATGAGGACCCTCTGTTGTTGGGTCAGTCGGGTTTAAACTGGTAGGCTGACAATCCCAGGGCCCAAGAAACAAATGTGGTTTCTTCAGAGTTAGGGTCTTGGTATTGAGTGTCACAAGTGGCAAGAGTCTAGGGCAGCTCCACGCCAGGGAGGGACGTCTTGAGCCTTCAGGAATTAGTTGAGCAACTAAGGGCCTCGGAATGCATGCCCTTCCGAAGGGTTCCATTTCTCCCGACCGTATGTCACTGAACCTACGATACCATCGCTCTAAGACGCACCATTGTTTTTGAACCACTAGGAAAGAGAAAACGTCCATTAAATGAGGACACACTAGCCATTGGTAGGTACATCCTGACTTCGAGATCTGACTTGGAAATACAGCGATTTTGTCGCCTCTCACGATCGTTTAGGCGGATGGGACTCCTTCAGCCCTGGAGGGGGCCCGGCCGTCCTCTGTCCTGCTCTTGGGAGCGGGGATGGGGAGGGCAGCACCTGAGTTTTTCTGTGATGGAGGAAAAGAAATGGAGGAGCGGGTGCTGATTGATTGGACAGAACGGAGAGTCCTCAGCCCGCGGCGGGCAACCACAGTGCACGCGCCCCGCCCTGGCCCCGCCCCTCCGCCCTGGGCCCCGCCCCTTCCGCCCTGGAAGCGTGTTCATTACTCCTTCCACGTCGTTGGTGAGAGGGCCTTTTATCGCGATAGTTCCGTCTTTTCTCCGAAGATCTCCACTAGCACCAACATCGCGCGAGACCGCGGAGGGAACAGCAGCGTGTGGCGCGCTCAGCGGACGCGACGGGTGCAAGATGGCGACGGCAACGATAGCTCTTGTAAGTGAGCTCCTTGTGACTGCGGGGCTTCGCTCAGCTGGCGCGAACGAGTCGTTTGCTCGACCAGGGCACTGAGGGACCCCTGGAGACGCGGCGGTCGCTCGCGGGGCCCCGTGGCCCTAGGTCGCGTGAGGCAGAGGCGGAGTGGGAGCGAAGGGGGGGCCGGGCTGCAGCCCCAGCTTCCGGCCCACGGGCGCTGCTTCCGGCCCGCAGGCAGCTACTTCCGGCGGCGGGCGCGGGAGGGCGGTGCGGCTTGAATGTCCGGGATGCGTTTTGGGTTCCGTACCCTGCGCCAAATCCGGCCCCTTCGCGGGCCTCCCACCAGGCCCTGGCGAGCCGCCGCCGCCTCGGGGAGGAGCCAGGCGGCAGTTGTTCGTCTCTGCCGAAGGGTTGCGCTTGTGGCCCTGACTGGAAGGCGGGGCTTCTGGGAGCGGTGGCGTTTCTGCCGCTTGTGTGAAGGGGAGCGCGGGGCGGGATCAGACCCCGTGGGAAGGGTGGCCCTGGCTCCTCGCATCCGCAGTCGAGAATCTGCTGTCGGCTGATGGTCTGCGGGGAAGTGGTCACTAGCTAACAGGGACTTAATACTGTCACTCCCACTGAGGAAGGGAAAGACGTGCTCTCTTGGAACTAATTTGTTCCAAGCTCTGCGCGAGGACTTGGAGGCACAAGGGACCCTGTTCTGATGGGTTCTGATGGGCACCAGAGCCAGTCCCCACACAGCGTGCCTTATACTGGGTGCCAGAGGGAGCCGTGTGCAGGGTGGTGTGGAGCGAGTAGCATAGATGGGAACCCTACTTACACAACACCCCCGTGGCGGAGTCTCCCTTGACCCTTCCTCTTCCCCACCTTTCCTACGTACCTGACTCCTCTCCAGGACTGTTTGCAGTGACACCTCATTGCGTTATTTATCTGCTACCCTCCTCGCAACCTGCACCCAAAGCGGTGTGGTGAGGGCTGTTTGAGAAGGCATCTAATGTAGATGACTAGAGGGTGGGCCGATAGGGGGGACGTTTGAGGGTCAGGGAGTATACTTAGGCTGCCCCTGCCAGTCGCTGAGTGGGGTCTGACACCCATTGAGGGTGCTGGACCCACTTTGCCTACTGGCACAGAAACTGACCCCTGAGAGAGAGGGGGCCCCAGCTAACATCACTGTCCTCTTAATATGCCCTGCTTCCTGTGGAAGCCACAGGACCAACTGACCCTGGAGAAAGGGAAGTTAGGAAAGATGTGAGGGCTGAGGACTTGATGACTTCTAGGCAGCAGTCGAGAGTTGGGTGGTGAAAGAGAGGGAGGCTAAGGAACAAGGGTGAGACTCCTGGGAAGGTGGAGGAGGAGGCAGGTGAGAGTGCCTGTCTCATGAGGTGCCTGTCTCCCCAATCCTCCTCAGAGCAGTGTGACCACGAAGCCCTGGCCTTGGTGGGCACTAGAGGCTGTGTGAGCAGCACCCGGTGCTCATGGGGGCTGAGGTGTGAACTGGGGCCGTCTCTCAGATGTGGCACAGTGCCAGATGGGTTGGATCACAGCAGAGGGAAGTGAGCAGTAAGTCTGAGCCCTGTGAGGTGGGGCTTTTGATAGGGGTGCTTGTAGCCCATCCAAATCTCAGGAGGCTAGCCTATGCCAGTAGGTACACATAACCTGTAAAGACGCAGGCTAGCTGCCCTAGACTCCAGGAGTGAGGTCCAGCCTGTGGTCTAACATGTTCCTCTTCTAATGGACAGGTTTTTGGAAAGGTTGCTGTTCCCCTGCTGTCCTCTTCTCCATCTTGTGGCCTGTGTGGGCGGAGCCTCTGGTTGCTGTCCTAAGCTTTGGCACAGTGGGAGGCGTTGTGGGGCCCCCCCCCCATACTCGACTGGCAGTGATTTGTGAGGGCAGGTGCAGAAGCGCCTCCTGCTCAGGTGTGCCTTCTGCCTGGGGATTGCAGAAGCAGGCCACGGCCCCTTCCAGGCCCCATCCCCATCCCAGCGGGCTGTAGGCATCTGGGCGCAGGGTGCCTCTTTGACTGCCTGCCCCATTTTCCCTTCCTGCAGCAGCCCAGGCACTCCCGGTTGGAGCCATCATCCTTGGGTTCTGTTTGGCAGGAGGGCTGCACCCTCTCTACGGGTACAGTTGTTTTCTCCTGTAGGTCCCAGCCTGTGCCTGCGTGTCACTTCAGAGTACCTTCCCCCAGCTTTGGGCCAAGCGTGCCCCACTGTTGCTCCTGCCCTGCGCTGGCTTTCTTCTCAGGGCTCATTCGCTGTGCAGTTGTGCTCAGGGGTGCTGGCTTGCGTTCCTCTTGTCTCCCGCCTGTGTTTGCCACATCCACAGTGCCCAGCATGCCACTGGTGAGGGACTGGACGGGGAGGGCGGCGGTGCTGTCCGAGCTTTGACACGGGACACTGTTGATAGGGACTTCCTTAAGCACTGCACATGTGCAGAGCAGCTCAGCTCTGAGTGTCACCCCGGCCCTCAGAGACAGGCCTGAGTCCAGAGCCTGTAGCATGCAAGCCTCGAGTAATTGCTCTACTTGGTTGGTTTCTTAGTGGAAGTAATCCTCTTTAACCTGGGCTGCGGACCAGTGGCGGGGCTGGTGGTTGGGTCCCAGAATCCTGGGGCTGCACTGCATCCAGAGGGGGTTCTCACCCCTCAAGGTACTGCTGTCTGATGCTGGGGGCAAAGCCTTCTGTGTTCATTGCCAGAGGATGACAGCATGTGACTAGCTGTTGTGACAAATGACATTTCCTCCCGGCTCTCCACGTCTGCTGACACCAGGACCCTAGGCTTAGTTTCCGCCCTGGATTGGGTGGGGTGTCCTGGTGGAGTCCCTGGTGGTCCAACTTCTTCCAGAAAGTCTTTTCTCTTATTCCGTCTTTTTCCTTCTTACTGACACTCAGTTTATTTGTGATACACGTAGTTTTAACATACCTGTATGGTGATGAAATAGCTGTATATGGTTGAAGTATAATCACCAGGACCACACTGGTTAACTTCTGATTACTGAAAATACACTTTCATATATGTGTGTGTGTGTGTACACACACACAAAGGCCCTTTGTTTTTTGCTTTTTTAATTTTTTTGCTTTTGTTTTATTTTTCAGCGTGGTTCGCATTCAGCACTGTTTTATGTTAGTGTCAGATGTACAGTGTAGTGGCCCCATTGTGAGCCTTTTGCTCCCAGCCCGGTCCTGTCCCGTGTTGGCTGTCACAGCACTGTGGGACAGCAGGAAGTCATGCACGTGCCCTCCAGTGGTCCCTATTGCCAGGTCCAAGAGGCTGGAGAGCTCCCACAGACCTGAAGTGTCAGCCCTTGCTGAGGCTCTGGGGCTGCCAGGTCCAACTGATCCCACGTCCAGCTGCTGTGGACCTGTGCCTGGGCCCACGTCAGAGGGGCTTCCCTCTTTCTTGACTCTTGGGCACCGTTCCGAAGCAGCAGTGGTGCCGAGTTCAGAGCAGCCCAGGCAGGGTGCAGGGCTGGGGCAGCCACAGCACCGGTGCCCACCGCCACGTCTGAAGTGCAGCTGTGCTTGTGCTGCTGGCCCTCCTGCGGGGCTGGAGGGCCTGAGACATGCTCTGGCTGAGTCGTCCCAGTCTCTGACATTGTTTGTGCCCAGGGCTCCCAAGGGTGGGCGTGGCTGTCCCTCTGCTCCTGTATATCTGCAGGTCTCATCCTTGGGCTGGGAACTTGGCGAGTGCGCTCAGCTCTTGGTCCCTGCTGTTCAGCCTCAGAGAAGGGGGGTGGGGGTGCTGGGGCCCTGTGATGGCTCCTGCTTCCTGGCCTGGGCTGCCTTTGCCTCGCCGCCCTGCTGACTGACACACATGGGGAGCAGCTCCTCTTGTCACTCTGCATAGCGGTGCTCTTTGGCCCCTTCGAGTGCAGGTTGGGGTGTGACCAAGTTCTCAGCTGCCCTCTTTGGAGTTAGAGCCCTGGACAGTGTCACTGCTGCAGGAGCACCCGCACGAGCAGACCACCTGTTTCGCCCAGCCGTTCAGAGGGTGGCCCTCCCCAGAGGTGTCTCCTGGAGGGCCCTGGGCGGCAGGAGAGGAACTGACCTTAGGACCTCAGCTGTGTGGCCAGAGGGCCACTCTAGACCTGATAGAGACCGCCTTTCCTGGGCTCTTTATCCTGTGTCCTCTGGGGACTTGCTGCTGTCCAGGGGTCACCCCAGTTCTACCAGGCCCTGAGCAGCTGCAGGTGTGCTAGAACAATGGGTGGGGGCATGGGGCAGTGTTAGAAGTAGTTAGGGACGCCCTGACTGGGTCGCTCACTTGGTTCGAGTGTGATCCCCATACACCAAGGCTGAGAGTTCAGTCCCCAGTCAGGGCACATACAAGAATCAACCAGTGAGTGCATGGATCAGTGATAGCAAATCAGTGTTTTTCTCTCTCCAAAATCAATAAGTAAAATTGAATTTAATTTAAAGAAAGAAATGTTAAGAGGCCAGGCTAGAGCTGGTCCCTTCCTGTGCCCCTGCTCGGCCTTCCTTGCTTGTCAGTGGGGAGTGGAGCCTTAGCCAGCCAGGAAGACAGGAGGGCCTGGGTGGGTGGGTCTCGTGACTGTCCATTACAGCATCTCCTTCCTGCCTGCAGCAGGTCAATGGCCAGCAAGGAGGGGGGTCCGAGCCGGCGGCGGCGGCAGTGGTGGCAGCGGGAGACAAATGGAAACCGCCACAGGTACTGACCTTAAGCATCCTCGCCCTCAGGCCCGACTGTCCACCCGCCTGCTCGCCCGCCTGCTGTGTGTCCCTGATCCCAGAGAGAGCTGGCCGGGGCCATGGGCACTCTTCTCTGCCTTCTGGGTAGGGGCACCTGCCCTGCCCACCCACACCTGCCCCCCGCCGCCCCAGGCCTGGCTCCAGCTTCCTTGTCCCTGCCTCTCCCTTCAGCGTCTACCTGCTTCTTCTGTGGGTCACAGCTTTGAGAGTGTCCAGGTGCCAGGCAGAGGGTGAGGATGGTCAAGTGGGAGCTGACCTTGAACTGAGTGAGCTCTGAGCCATTGGTGTTGTGCAGAAGGGCCAGCCTGCTGTTCTAGAACATGCAGTGTTGTTGAGAGCCAGAAGGACACATTTTTATTTCAGATCTCTGGTTGAAATAAAATGATAAAGGAGAACGACGTGCAAGGCAAAGCATGAGTCTAGGCGGATTCTGGGTGTGAGGGTGGGTGTGGGCAGACCCTGTCCCGCTCCGGCGCCTGGCCCTCGGCAGTGTCGGGTGGGAGGAGGAGCTGGCCTGTTGTTGCTGGGTGATAGGGCTCTTTGTGCTTCGCCACGGCAGCTCCTGCCTTTGGGAGCTCCAGGGGGGCTTCAGCAAGTGGGCCTTGGGGGCTGGGCCCTCCCCTGGGTCCTGGGCACAATCGTGCAAGGGCTGAGGTATGTGGCCCGGATCCTGGGAAGTTATGAGGGCTGCAGCGATGATGGGTGAGGGGGCCAGGGCGTCCCTTGGCCCAGCCCTCCCCAGCCCTGGCTGGCTGTGCAGCCAGCCATTGGTTGTGGGAGAAGAGCCTTTTGTTTACCAAGACAAAGAGGAGATTGAAAAGTTTCTAAGGGGCTGAAAGGGGGTTGGCATTGCTGACCATGGTGACAGCCTGCTCTAGTGTGCAGCCCCTGGCTTTTGGGGCCTCTCTCCCACTAAAGAGAACTGGGCTTGGGGCCAGCAGGGAGGGTGGAGAGGACAAGGCTCTAGGGACCAGACTGGGTTGTAGAGGGGAGGCCTCCCCCCTCTTTTCCTCTTTGCTGGTCAGGATGGTGGCTGTGGGGCTTTGGGTCAGCCGGCTCCTTTGTGACCCCTCTCTACCTGTGTCCTTCGTCACTCCTGTGCTGGGGACCTGCGTCTCTTCTCTACCGTCCCTCCTGAGGCTGCATGCTGGGAGCTGCAGAACACTCCCTCTCGAGGAGTTGGTGGTGGCCTCTCCTTGCAGTCCCTGGGCAGCCTCAGGCTCCCTGTGCTGGTGGACAGGCAGGTGTGCCCTGACACTCAACACCCACACTCTCTGTGGTCTGGCGGTTGTGCTTCTGTGTATGCAGCTGTGTTGCTCCCTCTGAACAGAGCTGAAAGAGGAGTTGTGACAGGGACGTAAACGCAACCCTAGTAGCAGCCCCTCGAATCTGCAGTAGGCTGTGACCGACCCTCCCAGTGCATTGCCTGGCAAGGATTCTGCTGGGTGTCCAGTCCCTCTGTGCTGCCATGGCTGGTCTGCTCCTGGCCTCTCCTTCCAGGAGGCTAAACATAGTCAGGGAGGAGTTTGGCGGAGGGGCTGGAGCCCTCCTCTGGGCTGCATGTCCTGGGAGAGCGCCCCGGGCTCTCCAGGTGATTGCACAGCGTGCAGGGATGGGGGGTGGAGTGCTGCACGGGCGGGGCGAGGGGCTTCCCGTTCTGCTCCTTCAGTGGTCCCTGGGACTCCTCCCCAGCAGGGAAGCTGAGTCTGGCGGTCTGGGGCCACAACAAGGTAGCAATTGGAGTGAGGAGCCCTGGGCCCTCCAGAGCCCTGACCCCTCCCCTTCTCTTGGGGGCCAGCCAGGGCTTCGCTCTTGCACAGCATGGGACAGAAGTTATGAGGTCAGACTGGCCGCAAGGGCTGGACCCCTCCTGCTACTTGCCACCTGTCTTGGTGGTTCCTACAGAGGCCATTGTGGCCTGGGCCCTGTACCTGCTGCAGCGTGGCTGAGAGCCCTGAGGTGCCTGCCTGCCGCAGCGTGTCCCCTGGTCACAGGTCCTGGGGGAGACCAGCCTCTAGGCCATAGAGGCGAGTGTGTGCCAGGGTCCGTCTGTCCCTGGGAATGGGCCGGAGGCTAGATGCAGTTGGGGAAGACAAGTGGAGTAGGCTTCCTGGGTCCACGCATGGGAGGTCTTGAGCTTGTTGTTAACGGTTTCCCTGCTCCCCACCACTAGGGGACAGACTCCATCAAGATGGAGAACGGGCAGAACACAGCCGCAAAACTAGGCCTGCCTCCCCTGACGCCCGAGCAGCAGGAGGCCCTCCAGAAGGTGAGAGTGTACCTCCCAGGGCAGGCTGGGCGTGGGGAGCCAGAGGGGGTGGAAGAAGGCCCGTTGCCCCACAGGCCGGGCCCCCCAGTGCTCCTCACCACCTTCTCTCGCAGGCCAAGAAGTACGCCATGGAGCAGAGCATCAAGAGCGTGCTGGTGAAGCAGACCATCGCGCACCAGCAACAGCAGCTCACCAACCTGCAGGTGAGCCACCACCCGCCCTCGCCACCCCTCCCCTCCACCTCTTCCTTCTCTTCCTCCTCCTCCTCCTGTGCCTGCGGCCGTCCCCATAAGGTGTTGTGGTTCTCAGTTTCTCAAGGACTCCTTCTTGGGACGCCTGGGTTCCTCCCCGAGCCACCAGTGGCTCAGCCTTACCTGCCTGTTGAGCACCCACAGCCCCTCCCGGTCCCTCCTCTGTGCCTTTGCCCGCTCCCCCAGCCAGCTCCTCTTCTCGGACTTCAGACTGTCGCCTCAGGTTGCCCCCGCACCCCCCTGCTGCACAGGTGACGGTGCAGCCTGGGGGGGGGGTGTTTCTCCCAGTCCCATGGCCTCGGCTGAGAGTGGTCAGGCCCCACCCCTGCAGTGAGTCCAGACCACCTGGCCTGGGGCCTAGGACTGAGAGGACAGGCTGGGGGATGGCCATAGGGCCCTGCTGTAGACCTGTGGCCAGAAGCTGCGGTGAGGCCAGGCGAGGCCGACAGGTGCCCGGGCCTTGAGCCCCTGCCCCCTGCCCAGCCCTAGACAGTCACGCTGCCAGGTAACGCCCTGGCTGCGCCCCATGCTCGTGCACACCCCTCCTCTCATTCCCTCTCCCTTCCTTCTGCCCCAGACGACCAGGCTACGGGGCAAGGTACCTGGGGCTCTGAGGCCCCCCCTGGGCAGGTGCCAGCAGCCGCCACTGGCCGGCCATGTGGGAAGGCAGGCGGGCCTCTTGGCAGGGCGGGGACTCCGGGCCTTGCCGCTGTCTGCGTGAGGTGTGACGAGAGCGGGAGACTGCTCGGCTCCAACAGACTGAACTCTGTCTTTACTGTCTTTCAGATGGCAGCAGTGACAATGGGCTTTGGAGATCCTCTCTCACCTTTGCAATCGGTCAATAGAAATGCTCACTTCTTCCGGGGCTCATGTCCTTAGTCAGGGCTAGAGGGGGGCAGTGTGGCCGAGTGCTGGGGACCTTGCTCCCCGAGCCGGCCCTGCCCGCCAGCTCGGACGAGCGCAGCAGAGCGCCAGGCGTGGCGGGGCCAGTGGTGTGGGCGGGCACCCACCTGGGACCGCCCCGGGGAGGCCTCCATCTGCTCTGAGGGCCAGGTAACTGCAGAGGGCAGCCGGCCAGGAAGGTAGCTGCCCACGCCAGGCCCGCCTGCACCCGTGCCGCCTACACACACGGCGCACACCACCCAGGCCTCCAGCTCCGCCAGTCTCCAAGCTGCCGGCTCTTGGGTTGGGGTCAGGCCCCAAGGAGAGAAGGGTCCTAACTCATGGCCCCATGAGACCCTGGAGGGAGGATGGATGGACAGGGTGGGGGGCTGGGGGACCCGAGCAATTGAGAGAGGGAAGGGCAAGAGCTTGGGCCTTGGGCCTGGCTGTGAGCAAGGGGTAGAGGCCATGGCCAAAATGGGCCAGAGAGGAAGCTGTGGCCATGGCGTTCGCTGCCACGTGCAGGAGCCTGGGAAGGAGACCCCTTCATCCCCTAGAGGCAGGCTGAGGAGGCCAGGGACCCCTCTGGGAACGTGGCCTTTTCTCCTGGGGCGTGCTGCTCTCACAGGGGTGACGAGGCTCTGTGCTCCAGGGCCAGGCAGACCCAGTGTCCCCTCTGGGCGGCGTCTGTCTGGGGAGACATCGGGAGAGGGCTCTCTGCCCACCTGCTTTTGGGCTGCTCCCACTGAAGAGGGGCAATGCTTCTGTCTTGGGGAACTTTGACCCGAGGGGCAGGTGGTTTCCTGTCTCTGGTACCTGTTGTGAGAGGGGACATGGTCCTACCTTTGGGGTCCTTGGTCTCAACCAGGAGCGTAAGGCCTATTTATTGAGCACCCAGCGTGAGGAGGGAGTCCGCTTGGGGGGGAATTCCTACTTTAGGGGAACTATGGGCCATTTTAAGACCCCTCCTCCAGGGAGGGGAGGCCCAGCCTGCCCTAACCTCACTGGTGTCTGAAGAAGGAAACGGGCCCCCGTATGAGGGCAAGGGGCCCTGCTGGTGGAGGGCCAGAGCTGGGGCCCCGTCATCTGTGTCTGGCCTGGGCCTGTGGCCTCTTCCCCAGGCCCAGCTCCTCCTGCCGGCCCACCCCCCACCTGGCACGTTGTGTGTGAGGTGGCAGGGAGGGGAGCCCCTTCCCTGAGGGCTGGGGCGGTCACTGAGCACAATGGGCAAGCTCCCCCGGCACAGAGGCGGTGTCTGCCACGGGCCCGCCAGGCCTGTCACCTCTGGGTTCCCCTGGGCCAGGCCCTGCAGGTTGTGGATATGGGCTCCAGGCAGCTCTTTTTTGTGAGGGGGTCAGGCACAGGGGCCTTGAGATCGTGGAGTCCCTGCCTAAGCTGGTCCTGTACAAGTAGCCATTCTTTCTCTCTGCAGGGAGCCCCCTCTGGGCTCCCGACCTCCCCCTGGGGTCTCTTCTGGGCAGTAGCTGCTGTGTCTTCTGTTCCCCTCTCTTGCCTCCATACCAGTGGGTCCCTCTGGTTGGACTATTCCCCTTCCCTCTTCTGTTGGCACACTTGGTCAGGACCCTGGGAGGGTCTCCCATCCAGCCCAGGCTTCCTGGCCTCCAGACTGGAGGGGTGGGCTGGGTGGGAGGGCACTCAGCCCTGCCTCCCGACCACCTGTCAGCTTTGCTGCCGGTCTGCCAGGGCCTGAACGGGCCAGGGTGCGTCCATGTCCTGCCTTTGGGCCTGGTCTTCCTTCCTGGGGGTAGGGTCCTGCTGACCCTCACCACCCTGTCTGCAAGGGCTGAGCCTGCACCATGCCGCTGCGTGGGGAGCCCTCACCACAACGGTGCTGAGTGGGTGGGCCCGGAGGGGAGTGGGCTACCTAGCCTCCTGCCACCCCGTCACAAGCCAGTGGCACTCTCTCCCCTTGTGTCCTGCTCCAGATGGCAGCTCAGCGGCAGCGGGCACTGGCTATCATGTGCCGGGTCTACGTGGGCTCCATCTATTATGAGCTGGGTGAGGATACCATTCGCCAGGCCTTTGCCCCCTTTGGGCCCATCAAGAGCATTGACATGTCCTGGGACTCCGTCACCATGAAGCACAAGGTGAGATTTGTTCCACCCCACCCCACCCCTGACCGGGGACTCTCCGGGCCTGACAGTGCACCCCTGTGCCCAGGGCTTCGCCTTTGTGGAGTATGAGGTCCCAGAAGCTGCGCAGCTGGCCCTGGAGCAGATGAACTCAGTGATGCTAGGTGGCAGGAACATCAAGGTGAGGACCAGGAAGGCAGGCCTGAGGGCTGGTGCATGGCGTGCTCTGTCCGATCACTCAGGAGACACAGTCACCCCCCAGAAGCAGGAAGTGGCCAAGCCTGGGTTGACTGGGGGCTCTTGGTCTCCTGCTTCTCCCATAGGTGGGCAGGCCCAGCAACATAGGGCAGGCCCAGCCAATCATAGACCAGCTGGCTGAGGAGGCCCGTGCCTTCAACCGAATCTACGTGGCTTCCGTACACCAGGACCTTTCGGATGATGACATCAAGAGTGTGTTTGAGGCCTTCGGCAAGATCAAGTCTTGCACGCTGGCCCGGGACCCCACGACTGGCAAGCACAAGGGCTATGGCTTCATTGGTGAGCTTGGGGAGGCTGAGGCAGGGCCAGGGCTGAGGCCCAGACCGCACCATGGCTGGCCCTCACTGCCGCTCCTGCCCTGCAGAGTATGAGAAGGCCCAGTCGTCTCAGGATGCCGTGTCCTCCATGAACCTCTTTGACCTGGGTGGCCAGTATTTGCGGGTGGGCAAGGCTGTCACACCCCCCATGCCCCTGCTTACACCTGCCACACCTGGAGGCCTCCCGCCAGCTGCCGCTGTGGCCGCAGCTGCAGCCACAGCCAAGATTACAGCTCAGGTGAGGGGTGGTGCAGTTGTGTGGGTTTAATCCTGGGCAACAGGCCCCCAGTCCTTTGGGGACGGACTGGCTCTCTGGGTGGTACAGAATGGAGGCAGGCAGACTGGGTCCTGAAAGTGGCCTCTTGGGTTGCAGGAAGCAGTGGCTGGAGCAGCGGTGCTGGGTACCCTTGCCACTCCTGGACTGGTGTCCCCTGCACTGACTCTGGCCCAGCCCCTGGGGGCTTTGCCTCAGGCTGTCATGGCTGCCCAGGCCCCAGGAGTCATCACAGGTGAGCTTGGGTGGGCCAAGGCTTCTCTCCTTCCCCTCCTCCTCTCCTCTGGGCTGCTACCTCCAGCTGCCCTCAGCTTGCTGGCCTACAAACTCCAGGCCTGGCTCTGCATCCAGGGCAGGCCAGCTGAGGTTGAGTGCGCCTCCCTGAGAAGGAGGTGACTGCTGGACCTGGTGGGTTTGCTGCAGGTGTGACCCCAGCCCGGCCTCCCATTCCGGTCACCATCCCCTCTGTGGGAGTGGTCAACCCCATCCTCGCCAGCCCTCCGACGCTGGGTCTCCTGGAGCCCAAGAAAGAGAAAGAGGAGGAGGAGTTGTTTCCGGAGTCAGAGCGGCCAGAGATGCTGAGCGAGCAGGAGCACATGAGCATCTCGGGCAGCAGTGCTCGCCACATGGTCATGCAGAAGTTGCTCCGCAAGCAGGAGGTGGGCGGCGGGGTGTGCTGGGCAGGGGCGGGTGTGTGGTCTGGCCGCACCAGTGCTCAGCTGTTGTCCCTACCCCAGTCCACAGTGATGGTTCTGCGCAACATGGTGGACCCCAAGGACATTGACGACGACCTGGAGGGGGAGGTGACCGAGGAGTGTGGCAAGTTTGGTGCTGTCAACCGCGTCATCATCTACCAGGAGAAGCAGGGCGAGGAGGAGGACGCAGAGATCATTGTCAAGATCTTCGTGGAGTTCTCCATGGCCTCAGAGACTCACAAGGCCATCCAGGCGCTCAACGGGCGCTGGTTTGCAGGCCGAAAGGTGGTGGCTGAAGTCTATGACCAGGAGCGTTTTGATAATAGTGACCTCTCTGCGTGACCCTGGCCCCACCCCCGGGACTTGTATTTACTCTCCTTTCCTCTGGGTTTTCTAGTGTCTTGGCCCAGCGGCCCGTGCGCATAAAGGTGCAGATGCTGCTGGCCCTGAAGGCCCTTGTGCCGGTGGTCCTGTGCTTCTTGGCTCCGGGGGTGAGGGCGCGTTCTTGGGCTCCCTAAGAAATGAGGTGGGAAGGAGGGGAGGTTCACTGGACCCTGCAGGGGCAGGTTTAGTGCGGGCAGCTGTTCCCTCTGTGTAGGTGGCCCCCGGTCCGCCTCTGAGGTCTCGGCTTGTGTCCCATCCGCCCAACGAGTGAGGGGTAGCGGGCTGCTGGGTCGCGCGGTCATCGGGTCGGCTGCAGAGGGTGCGGGCGGCGGCGGACTACAGCTCCCGTCGTTCCTCGCGCTGGGTTCGGGAGAACTTTCCCGGCAGTCTGTGCGCAGAATCGCTACGGGTCCTTAGAGGCGCCGCACAGCGTTATGGGGGTTGCGGTCCCGGCGGCAATGGGCGGGCCTCGGCTTCCCGGCGGGCTGCGCGGCGGCCGGCGTTGTCGGCGGGGCAGTCCGGCGGGCAGCGGCGGCGGTTCCGGCTGCGGTACAGCGGCGGACGAGCGGGTGAGGCGGGATGTGGAGCCGCCGCCGTTTTTGCCGCCCTCTGAGGATCTGAGCGCCTGCTCCGCTGAGAGTCCGGAGCGCGGGCCGGGCCCAGCGCCGCCGCAGCCGGGCCGCCCCCGCCCCTCCGTCCCTCCCCGCGGCCGTCCCGGCGCTCATGCGGGCCGAGCCCCGCCCCCCGCCCGCCACCGGAGCCCGCGCCCGCCCGCACCATGCTCAAGTGCATCCCGCTGTGGCGCTGCAACCGGCACGTGGAGTCCGTGGACAAGCGGCACTGCTCGCTGCAGGCCGTGCCCGAGGAGATCTACCGCTACAGCCGCAGCCTGGAGGAGCTACTGCTCGACGCCAATCAGCTGCGCGAGCTGCCCAAGGTGCGCCGCCACCCGCGAGCCCCGCTGGCCCGGCCGGTTTTTACCGGCCACAGCCCCACCCGGCCAGCCTCGCCCGTCGAGGACGCCGGCACCAGGTGGCCATGGTCATCAGGTGCCTGCTCGGGCCGGGGAGGTTTCCCCACCTGGAGGATGAGCCACAGAGGGAAAGCCCCAGGGAAGTGAGCCCGAGGGGGAGAGGAGGGTGGGAGGTAAAGCCGGCCTGTTAGGGGGTACTACCTTGCTGGGCTGCTCTGAAGGGAGGTGCCGCTTTCTCCTCGGACTGCTTTCGTCTTCCTCCTGGGTGCCGGGTTGGGTAGGGTGCTCCTACCAAGGCGTTTGTGTCTGATAGGTCTGCCCTCTGTTTTCTTTTGCTACTCTAGTCCCTTCGAGTCAGTCTGGTTTCTTTCTCACAAGGGCACTTTGCAGTAGAGGCTAAAGGAAGCAAGTCGCAAAAGGATTTCCTTTTCCGAGACAGGGTGCTGAGTGGGCCCGTGCCTGGGGGCTGCTGACCACAGAGGGTGTGGCTCGTTCGAGACTCCAGGGCCAGGGCTGTTTCTCAGGTCCCCTGCGCTGTCTGCAGCCTCTGCACGTACCACCACGTGCATGTGGTGCTTTACTGTTTTCATTATTCTTGTTGGTAATTGTGAAGTTCTTGCTTGGCCTGACGAATTTCTGGGGTGCAGTGGCAGAAGTCACTGGAGGGGGTCACCTGCTGGGTGAGGGAAAGAGGTGATCCAGGTGGTAGGCAGACTACGGAGGAGACACAGGAGGTAGGAAACAGACTTTCTGCTAACTCAGAAAGGTGGCTTTTCTGCTAAGGCATAAGCTTGTGACACTTACCCTGTGGGAAGGTGGCAGCCAAGAAGCAGGAAGCGTGTCCAAGGTGACACAAGGAGACTTCACCTGTCAACAGCTAGGAGGGTAGCAAGGCACGTGTCCAGGTGTTTCTCCCCCCACTTTCCCTGCCGCAGACGGGGGTGACGAGGCAGGACCCCAGCTTCCTGTGTGGCCCAGAGTGGTCAGAGGCCCAGGGGACCTCTGATCTGGGCACTTGTCTGCTCTGGAGGGGCCTCTGCCACAGGGCTCAGCCCCCTGCCCACACCTCCTGCCCACAGCCCTTCTTCCGGCTGCTGAATCTGCGCAAGCTGGGCCTGAGCGACAACGAGATCCAGCGTCTGCCCCCTGAGGTGGCCAACTTCATGCAGCTGGTGGAGCTGGACGTGTCCCGGAACGGTGTGGAGTCCAGGGCGGGTATGGGCTGGAACCTGAGAGTGGCCAGAGGTGGTGGGCACCTCCGTTGACCCTTGCTCCTGTTGCAGACATCCCTGAGATCCCTGAGAGCATCAAGTTTTGCAAGGCCCTTGAGATCGCAGATTTCAGTGGGAATCCTCTGTCCAGGTGAGTGGTGGTCAGGGAGGGGGTGGGAGCAGGGTATGGGAGGTCTTAGCCCTATCCCAGAAATCTGAAGTCCCCCTCCTCCGGAGCAGGCTCCCTGAGGGCTTCACTCAGTTGCGCAGCCTGGCCCACCTGGCTCTGAACGACGTGTCCTTGCAGGCACTGCCTGGGGACGTGGGCAAGTGAGTGGCCTTTGGCCTGGGGGGTGGGGGGGACTTGGCTCAGCCCTGCTCCTGCCCCTCTCCCGCCACCCTTAACGCCCTCACACCTCACCCTGGTCTTTTTCAGCCTCGCCAACCTGGTGACTCTGGAGCTCCGGGAGAACCTGCTCAAGTCCCTACCTGCGTGAGTGGCCGGGTGCCCCTCAGTGCTGGCGACTTGGGCTGCAGCCCTGGGGGCTTGGACCATGTTTCAGAAAGGAAACTTGCTCCATTTCTTGTGCAGGTCCTTGTCTTTCCT
This sequence comes from Artibeus jamaicensis, assembly GCF_021234435.1. NCBI lineage: Eukaryota > Metazoa > Chordata > Mammalia > Chiroptera > Phyllostomidae > Artibeus > Artibeus jamaicensis. The sequence goes on from NW_026522059.1 coordinate 696,157, forward strand.
GGTTAAGCTGGAACAGCTGGATCTAGGAGGCAACGATCTGGAAGTGCTGGTGCAGAGAGGGCGAGGCCATGGGGGGGGGCGTTATGGGCGGGGCGGGCCAGCAGATGAGCCTCCGTCACTCTTTCTCTTCTGACCTTGCAGCCTGACACGCTGGGGGCTCTGCCCAACCTTCGGGAACTGTGGCTGGACCGGAACCAGCTGTCAGCACTGCCTCCGGTGAGTGAGGGTGTGGCCACCCCCACCTGTCACCCAGTCAGTCGTGCCCTGACCCTCTGCGCCCTGCCCAGGAGCTCGGGAACCTCCGGCGCCTGGTGTGCCTGGATGTGTCAGAGAACCGGCTGGAGGCGCTGCCTGCGGAGCTGGGGGGGCTCGCACTGCTCACGGACCTGCTGCTGTCTCAGAACCTGCTGCAGCGGCTGCCTGATGGCATTGGTCAGTGCCAGCTGGGGCCCGGACGGTGCCCCTGAGGAGGGGTCAGGCTGAGGTTGGGGTGGGGGGACTGCAGCCCGGGTGGGACCGACAGCTCCTCCGACTCCAGGGCTGAGGAGTGAGGGACCCTGGGGTGCGGCAGAGCCGGGCAGGCCCTCCAGCCCGCTCAGCCCTGTTGGCACAACACCCCGACACCAGGTCAGCTGAAGCAGCTGTCCATCCTGAAGGCGGACCAGAACCGCCTGTGTGAGGTGACTGAGGCCATTGGGGACTGCGAGAACCTGTCTGAGCTGATCCTCACTGAGAACCTTCTGACGGTGGGCCTGGCCCTGGGGGTTCCATCCCTGACGGGGTCGGTCTCAGAGCGTGGGAGGCGGAGAGCAAGGGCAGGTGCCACAGTGTGTTGGGAGCCGGACACTTGATTGCTTGGATGGGGGGCCCCTGGGAGCAGAGGGGAGTCAGGACCACCTGCAGGCTGCCCCAGGGACTGTTGTCTCCGTCCTCCCAGCGAACATCCGCCAGCCTCTGACCCTCCTCCTCCACCCGGCCAGGCTCTGCCCCACTCCCTTGGAAAGCTGACCAAGCTGACCAATCTCAACGTGGACCGGAACCGCCTGGAGGTCCTGCCACCTGAGATTGGGGGCTGTGTGGCCCTCAGCGTCCTGTCTCTGCGGGACAACCGCCTGGCCATTCTGCCGCCCGAGCTCTCCCACACGACGGAGCTGCACGTGCTGGACGTGGCCGGGAACCGGTGAGTGCACACTGCCCTGCCCTGCCCTCCTAAGCGGGCTGTCCGCAGGCCTGTGAGCTGACCCTGTCGTGGGCCTTCAGGCTGCAGAGTTTGCCGTTCGCACTCACCCACCTCAACCTCAAGGCCCTGTGGCTGGCTGAGAACCAGGCGCAGCCCATGCTCCGCTTCCAGACTGAGGATGATGCCCAGACTGGGGAGAAGGTGCTCACCTGCTACCTGCTGCCCCAGCAGCCCCCTCCCAGCCTCGGTAGGTTGTTGCCAGATTGCAAGGGAGACCCAGGGGCGGGTGTGGCCTTGGGCAGGCTGGACCCTGACACCCTCTCCTACAGAGGGTCCCGGGCAGCGGAACAGTCCCTCCGAGAGCTGGAGCGACACCCCTCTCAGCCGCGTCAGCGTCATCAAGTTTCTGGGGGCCCCCACGAGTGATGAGGAGGCAGAGGAGGCCGCTGCTGAGAAGCGGGTATGGGGGGGGTGGGGTCCCTGGGCAGTGGCCAGCTGACCCTGACCTGACCCGCCTGACCCTGCCCTGCCCACCCCTTACCCCTGTGCCCGCTGCAGGGCTTGCAGCGGCGTGCCACTCCGCACCCCAGCGAGCTCAAGGTGATGAAGAGAGGTGTGGAGGAGCGGCGCAGCGAAGCCTCCTGCAGGCCTAACCCTGGGCCTCCCTCACCTTCAGAGGAGGTGACCGGGGCACCGGCTGCAGAAGGGACCCCAGCTCTGGCTCTCTTGAATCCCTGGGCATTGCCCTGACTTGGGTGTGGGCCTCTAAGGGCCTCGGGTGGGCATGAGGCTCACGGTGGGGGGCTGGCCCCGCAGAGGGGTGGGCAGAGCCGCTGATCTGCCCGCCCGTAGAGCAGGACTGAGGTGGGGGAGGGGTGCCGGGCTGGGTGCAGGGGAGCACATGGGGTAGGAGGAGTATAGGAGGGTTCAGGCTCCACCCTTGGTGGCACGGGGCGCAGGGATCTGGGGCGTGGGTTGGTATCTCCTTTGGGTGCCCACCCGTCTGGCATGGGCATTATCAGCTTCTGTGAAGGAGACTGGGGCCAAAGCCAGGCAGGCCCCGCGGTACTTACACAGGAGCATCTGGGAACAGGCAGGGGAGCCCAGGCCACTTGGTGCAGCCGGCACCTGTGCCTCCTGGGGGACGCCCAGCAGGGCCTGTCTGCAGTGCTTGGCCGCCGTCCTGGGAAGCTGCCATGGCCCCTTGGGGACCGTGCCCATGGGCAGGGCATTTGGCCTTTCTCAGCCACTGCTTTCTCAGGAGCTGATTCTGTTCCTGCTTTGCTGTTTTTTGTTTGGTGGGTTTTTTTGTTTGTTTGTTTGTTTTGTTTTGTTTTGTTTTTTCAGGAAGACTTGGGGGGCTGTGTCAAAGAACTGTGGCTCTGTGTCCGCAGTTCTGTTCGGTAGCAGCGGGGCTTCCCTGGGACAGAGTGACTGAGTGCTGAACCCACCCTTGTCTATGGGGCCTGACTCACAGGGCAGAAGGGCGACCCTCACAGCCTGACTGGCCGCCCGACTCCCCACAGGAGAGGAGGCTCAGCAGCAGGTCTGGCCTGAGTGAGGACTCGCACCCATCCACCAGCACAGCCTCCCCCGGGGGACCCGAGTGCCTGCCGGCCCAGGAGGAGGCAGAGCAGGCGGAGGCTGGGAGGCTGAGCCCCCCCGAGGCCGTGCCTGCTGCCCAGGCGGAGGCTGAGGAGGAGTCCTACGAGGAGGTGAGTCCACCTCGGAGGCCACTTGTTCAGGAGCGGGTATCGCTTGTGCTCAGCTCTCCACTTCCCTCCCAGTGGGGGTGCTGGCAGGACACTAGGGGGCAGGTGGGATACCAGGAGGGCTGTCCCCTCTGTGAGCCCTGTAGAGGTGGGGGGTGAAGGGCACACCCCACAGGTCCCCTTGCAGACCGTCCTCTGGACCTTTACCTGGTCCCAGAGGTGCTGCTCAGAGCCCCTTCCTGCAGTGGGAGGAGCCTCCTGGTCCACCTCCTGGCCCGCCGGCAGTCCCCCCTACAGAGCTTCGAAGAGCCCATTTGCCACCCCTGCCCGGGCTTCCCTCCGCCCCGGGGTGGGCTGGCCACCCTCACGCCTGTCCCTTGCAGCCCACAGTTCGGTTTGCAGAGGACACTCTGCTGCTGCCTGGGGACGACGGCGAGAGTGAGGAGGGGCCAGCGGAGGCCCCCTGGGCCCCACCCGCTGGGCGGCAGCGACTCACGCGCAAGGACACACCCCACTACAAGAAGCACTTCCGGGTGTCCAGGCTGCCTCAGCCCGAGGCCGTGGTGGCCTTGCTGCAGGGGGCCCAGCCCGATGGCGAGGGCCCGGCAGGGACCGGGGGCTGGCACAACGGCCCGCACATGCCCTGGGCCCCTCGGGCCGAGGAAGAGGGGGACCAGGAGGATGAGGAAGATGAGGAAGCAGTGGCAGAGGAGGAGGAGGAGGAGGAGGAGGAGGAAAAGGAAGAGGCCGTGGCCTCTGTGCCCTCTGTCAAGGTGGGTCGTGCCCCTCCCCCAGCTGACTCAGAGCCCTGGGGCCATGCTGCCATTGGGCCTCCCCAGGTCCCCAGGTCTGTGCCGGTGTCATGATGGGGGGTGCCCTGGGCTCAGTGGAGGGGCCCTCTCCAGGGACCGCTGACTCCACTGTCCTCCCTGGGCTGGGTCTTGCAGCTGGGCTCTTCCGCCTTTTCAGGCTCCTTTGGGGCTGGGCTTCCACTGTGCTGCTCTTCCTCTGGCCCTCAGGTGGCTCTCACGGGCCCACAGGGGTCCTGCCTGCTCCCTGGGGACGCCCTTTCCCCCACGGCACCCACCTCTGACACTTCAGTGGCTCATTCCTGAGCTCAGATGTGACGCCGTGGTTGCCGAAGGGGTCCTGGGGGCCCATCTGGGACCAGGTCCAGCCCTCTGTGGGCCTGCCCTTGACTCGCCAGCCCCGAAGAGACCTGCTGGTGACTCAGCAGCGGCAGCGGCCACGCGTGCCAGGGGACAAGGGGCTGGTGCTCGGGCTCTGGGGGCTTGGTGTCCTCTCCCTCTCCTTTCTGCTGGTGCGGGGCCGGGCTCGGCGGTGGCGGGGCCGGGCGCTGGCTCACCTGCATGCCCTCGCTGGTCCCGTCCTGACAGGGGGTGTCGTTTGACCAGGCCAATAACCTGCTGATAGAGCCCGCGCGCATTGAGGAGGAAGAGGTCTGTACTGGCTGCTCTGCGCTCCGCCCTGCTGCTGCCACTCGCTTCCAGGGCTGCGGGCTTGTGGGCTGCCTCCCCCACTCCTGCACGGCCTCCCCACAGGAGGCCTGCCCTCCCTGTGTCCTGGAGGGGCCCGCTGACCCTTCAGCCCAGAGGCCCGGGGCGGGGACAGAGTGCCGGCCTCCAGGCAGGGACAGCCAGTCTTGCTAGGGGTGGGGGGCATTTCCTGCTATTCCACCCTGTCTGTAGGGCCTTGGGCCTCGTCCCCCACAAGCAGGCGCTCCCTCTGGGCCACTCTCCCTCCGCCCAGCAGTGCCCACCTCATCTAGCTCCTCTTGTGCCCGGGCAAAGGTGTCACTGGAGGGGACTGGGCCCTCCCTGTCCCCACGGGGCCCGTCCCTTACAGCCTTTCGTAGACACTGTGACTTCTGTTTCCAGCTGACACTCACCATCATGAGGCAGACTGGTGGCCTGGGCATCAGCATTGCGGGGGGCAAGGGCTCCACCCCCTACAAGGGAGACGACGAGGTGAGGAGCTGCCCCCCACCCCGCACCCCCCATCTCCGCTGCCAGCACCGGTTCTCCCGGCCCCACAGGGCTGTTGGGGGCCCGTCTAACTCCAGTGCTCAATTTCTGTTGGGTGCTGCCTCCAGGAGTCCATCCGTCCGTCTGTCTCTCTTGCCGGGTCCCAGCCTCTCCCCACTCTGACTGCTGACCTGGGGTGGAATTTGAACTCGGGCGGAATTCTGGAGTGGGAGGGGGCCGCAGAGGGCAGCTGCGAGCCAGGTCTGGTTGGAAACCACTTTTAGAGGTTGACCTACGTGTGCCCTGTGGTCAGGGGACCGAAGTGTAGCTCGAGCCTGGTCTCTGACCGTCTGGGCTGCTGCTGCTCTGCGCCTGCCCTGTGCATGGGGACAGTGGGGCCTCGGCCGTGTCTCACCCTCGGTCTCAGCACTCACTCATCTTCTAGGGCATATTCATCTCCCGGGTATCTGAAGAGGGCCCTGCAGCCCGGGCTGGGGTCCGAGTGGGCGACAAGCTTCTCGAGGTGAGTCAGTGGCCCTCAGGGTGTCCCCACACAGACAGACACCCCTACAGGACGGGGGGCTGCCCAAGCAGGAGACCCCCATCTAGGTGGGCGCTGGCTGATGCACCTGGATCTGAGGCCTGTGCAGTGGGTGCTGCTCGGGGGAGACCCTGGAGGTGGTCACACTGCCGGTGGGTCTGGGTTGGGATTTTGCCTCCTGCCCTGGAGCCCCTGCCTAGGCATCTGGCCACCCAGCCCTGGCAGGTGTGCCAAGGAGGACGTGGGTGTTTGCCCAGGCAGGGCTGACATCATCCCGGGCAGCTGGGAAAGCTGAGGGTGGGGAGCCTCTCAGGTCGGGGTGAATGTCTGGTAATCCCTGGGCCCTGGGTTGTGGGACTGCTCTGCTGACAGCCGGGGCAGGGTGTCTCCTGGACTGGGGACACAGGTGTGCACTGACTGGCGGGTGGGGCTCCCGCTTGCTCTCTTCAGCCAGAGGGGTGGTACAGATGGGAGCGGGACCTGCCGGGAGCCCTGCCGTCTGTGCCCTGTTCTCTTCTCACCTGTGGAGGGCGAGCGTGCTGCTTCCCCAGGACCGCAGCCCATTCTCGTGCACGCTGTGCTTTGCAGGTGAACGGCGTGGCTTTGCATGAGGCCGAGCACCACCAGGCCGTGGAGGCACTGCGGGGGGCAGGTGCCACTGTGCAGATGCGGCTGTGGCGGGAGCGCATGGTGGAGCCAGAGAATGCAGTCACCGTCACGCCCCTGCGACCAGAGGATGACTACAGTCCCCGGGAGCGGCGGTTCGGCGGCCTGCGCCCGCCCCAGCCCGAGGGGCCCCCCCTCCGGCAGCGCCACGTGGCCTGCCTGGTGCGCAGCGAGAAGGGGCTGGGCTTTAGCATCGCTGGTGGGAAGGGCTCCACGCCCTACCGGGCTGGCGATGGGGTGAGCAGGGCTGCAGGGCCGTGGGGTGGGGGGTGGGGGTGGGCAATGCCGGGACTGGCCAGGGCCCTGTCTCTGCGTCTCTCAGCTGCACGGCTTGTCCCCCTCTGCAGGGCATCTTCATCTCCCGCATCGCCGAGGGGGGTGCCGCCCACCGGGCTGGCACGCTGCAGGTTGGCGACCGTGTCCTTTCGGTAAGCAGGGGCACGGGGGCCAGCCAGCGCTCCCTCCAACCCAGTCGTCCTGCAGGGCCACCCTACCCTCCACCCTCCTCGCTCTTGCAGATCAACGGGGTGGACATGGCGGAGGCCCGGCACGACCACGCTGTCTCTCTGCTGACCACTGCCTCTCCCACCATCGCCCTGCTGCTGGAGCGCGAGGCGGGGGTGCCCCTTTCTCTCGGCCCCCCACCTCACTCACCCCCACCCCTCGCTGCTTCCCCCACCACCACAGTTACTGCTGCCCCTGGGGACCCCGAGCCCATGAGGCTGGCCCCCAGCCTGCTTGCCGCTGCCCTGGAGGGGCCATTCCCAGTGGAGGTGAGACCCCAGCCCTCTCCAGGCCCAGGGCTCCTGGGCATCTGGGTCCCCCCTGCACCCAGCATGGCCTCCCTGTGGGGCCAGCACAGAGATCGTGCTCCGACCCCCCGCTGCTCTGACGGGTCTGCTGCCCCTCACGCCCCTGGTGTCCTTAGGAGATCTGCCTGCCGAGAGCTGGGGGCCCACTGGGGCTCAGCATCGTCGGGGGCTCCGACCACTCCAGCCACCCGTTTGGGGTCCAGGAGCCTGGTGTCTTCATCTCCAAGGTAGGGGCCCAGTGCCGCTATGCAGGGTGGGCACCCAGGCCTTGGCACTGAGACCCTGGCCTCCCTCACAGGTGCTGCCCCGGGGCCTGGCTGCGCGGAGCGGCCTGCGGGTTGGGGACCGCATCCTTGCAGTGAATGGGCAGGACGTGAGGGAGGCCACGCACCAGGAAGCGGTCAGTGCCCTTCTGCGGCCCTGCTTGGAGCTGGTCCTGCTGGTGCGGAGGGACCCGCCACCCCCGGGTTTGCGGGAGCTCTGTGTCCAGAAGGCCCCTGGGGAGAAGCTGGGCATCAGCATCCGTGGGGGGGCCAAGGGCCACGCAGGGAACCCCTGCGACCCCACCGACGAGGGCATCTTCATCTCTAAGGTGAGAGCTTGCTTGCCAGGTCCCTGGGGCAGGTGAGGGCCCACTGCAGTCAGTCCTGAGGTACAGGGCCCAATGTCGCTGCAGGTGAGCCCTGCAGGGGCAGCTGGGCGCGACGGCCGTCTGAGAGTGGGGCTGCGGCTGCTGGAAGTGAACCAGCAGAGCCTGCTGGGCCTCACACACGCCGAGGCCGTGCAGCTGCTGCGCAGTGCAGGCGACACTCTCACCGTGCTCGTCTGTGACGGCTTTGACACCAGCAACCTTACCCCCACCGAGGTCAGTGCACCAGGGCGGCCGGGAGCCCAGCGCTGAGCTGTCTTGTAGGGGCCCAAGTGCGGGGCGGAGCCGTGGGACGTGGGACATGGTCCAGCCCACCTGCTGAGGACTGTCAGGGCTCTGGGATGGGAGTGGGGATGGGGGTGCGGCCAGTTATGGAGATGGGGTTGAACCGCCTGCCTCCCAGCAGGCAGCCCCTGCAGAGCAGGGCTGTTGGGCCAGGACCAGCTGGCTCGGAGCCAGGCACACACCCGGCCAGGGCCCCTGGGGAGGGCGCCCTCCACGCGCGGGGACCCCGGCGGCTGGCCTGGCACCCCCTGCTTCTCTGAGCTGTTCCTCAGCAGAGAGCTTGCTGCCGGGCCTTCCCCAGAGAGGAAACCACAGCGGGGCGTGCAGGGCCCCCTCCCGGGCCCCGAGGCTTCCCTCCCGTCCTGGGACCTGGACAGGACAGGCCTCTGGCTCTGGTGCCCCCTCTGCTCAGAAGGGACAGAGTCATGTCTGTGTCTTCTCTCCAGGGCCTCTTGGCACAGCTGAGCTGACGGGTCACCAGTGGCCCCACAGACGCAGACGGCTCTGCACCACAGCTTGTCCTCACAGGGGCCCTGGCTGTGTCTGGGGGGGCGGGCTTGCGGGCGCTGCGCCCCCGTCGCTGGTTCACGGCGCGTGTGAGAGTGGGTCAGTGCGTCTGCTGCCCTCTGAGGGTCGGTGCTGCTTAACAGTGACGGGCTGGCACGCCCTCGTCCCGGGGGGCCACGCTTGGCTTCACTGTGTGACACGGGCTCGTCTACGGGCGGCGATGGTCCCGGCACCACGCGGTGCGTCCCTGTGCTGCGCGTGGGCCGTCCCGGGTCCCAGCGAGCGCCGCGGGCTGTGGGGCGTCTGTGGTGCATGCCGGTGTGTCCAGCGACCTGGCAGACGCTGCTCCCTCATCTTGTCTGTCTGCTTCGGGGGCACGTTGTCGGTCACACGACCCAGTGGGTTTTGTGTCCCGTCTCAGGTGGGAGTGTTGCTGTCACTTTTGCTTTTGAGGCCACAGAGGTCCAGGCTCTGCAGCCTGAGTCTCTCGTCCTTCCCTCTGTGACCTTGGGTTCCTGCACAGAACTTGAGGCGCTGCCCCCCATCTCCCCCGTGAGGCCGAGAGCCCCACTCAAAACCCCATTGCCATGGCCACGGCCGCCTCGGCCCCCAGCTGCCGCTTGGCTGCGTGTGGACACCTGATCCGTCAAGTTGCCCACTTTCTTTTTCTCCTTTTGGAAATTTACTGTTTTTGTGTGTTTTTCCTTCCAAACAAGCCTGTGGAGTTTGGTGATCAGAGCTGGTTGGGATTGGCCTGACTGCAGGGCTGTCGCTGGGGGGCTGTCTCTGGGGGCTCTAGGCTTGGAGCTCGGGGGCCCCCTCGCTCCCCGTCAGCTTCGCAGTGGTTGCGTGCATCCCTTCCCAGCCACGCCCCTGGTGCTGCAGGGACGGCGGCCTTGTCCTGTGTCCCGTGCAACCGTTGGGGCCGTTTCATCTTGTAGTTCGGCGTTTGCTGTAGCTTCTTGTTGACGTTCTGTGCGTTGGGGGAACTGCTGCTTTTCTCGTGGCCCGGGAGGACTGCCACGGATGGGTGGCGCCTGTGCTCAGTGGACTCGGTGCACCTGTGAGACACACCTGCGGGTGTGCTGCAGTCCCCCTCGCCTCTGGTGACCCTGCAAACCCACCTTGCGCTGCCTGTGCACTGGCCGCCTTCCCCTCTTGGCACCTGCCCGTCCCGCCCTGCGGCTGCGGTGTCCCCTTCACACTTGCTGCGGGGCCTCTGCATCCTGAGCAGCGGGTCATGGCCTCCTGGGGCAGCTGGGCAATTGAGCAGGAGATGGCAGGGCACGCCTCCACCGTAGAGGCCTGGCCGTGACCCTCAGGTGACAGGGACAAGGTGGGGGACACTCCTGCGCCTGGGCTCCTTCCGTGACCTCGCCCCTCTTGTCTGCGTCTCCTCCCCCACCTCCCTTGTCCAGTCCTGTGTCTGTGAGCAGCCTGGTCTGAGAGTCAGCCTGGGGGTTTCGGTCGCACTGCCCTTCGTTCCAGGTGTCCCAGTGGTCCCGGCTCCAGGGGGTTTGTCCTCGACATCCGCTGCAGCCCCTGCCTGCCCCTCGTCCCTGCTGGCTGGGCCGAGGAGGAGCCTTTGTGCAGCCGTGGTCTTGCTCTGCGCGGCGTCCTGGGTGCTCCGTTCTCTCATCTGCCACGTTGAGCCACAAGCTAGTGTCTTGGAAGCCCCCCAGGAGAGCAGAGAGCAGTGTCCGGGTGCGGGTGGTGCTCCCTGGGCGGCGCCCACCTCATGTGCTGGGGGCAGTGTGGCTCCTGGGGCCCGTTCTTCACCACATCCTGGAGCTGGCGTCCCTGGCAGTCGATGGCCCTTGGCCCCGCTTTGTGCCTATGGAGCCTGGAAGAGCACGTGTTTGGGGAAGGAGACCTTGACCCATGTGGCTGTTTCAGTCCTCGGTTCAGGAAAGGCTTTCCCTCTCTTCTGGGATTTTCTGTCCCTGCGTCTCCATCACGCTGGCGGTGGTTTCTCCTCACTGTCGCCGTAACCACACGATGGGAAGGTTCAGAGCCAGCGTCACTACAGACGAGGCACCAGGGCAGTGGAAGGTTCTTGACGTCCTCAGGATTCGCTTGCCCGAGTGGGGGCGCTGAGTGCTGGGAGCGCAGTGTCTCGGCAGCACAAACCCTCCGTTCCTGTTGTGTGTCTCACGGCTGCACCTTGGCGCCCGGGGGGCTAAGTTTAAACTCCGAGACGGTGGCCGGCAGCCCCTTTGGCAGCTCTTGTGCGCCTGTTGCACCCCCACACACGCCCGAAACAGCCGAGGGCGCACCCCGCCTCCCGACTCTGACCCAGAGGCGCCGACCGGCATGGCTGTGCAAATGTCCCCCCTTGGGGGCTGTCTGTGGACGTTTGGCAGGATTATCACAAAAGTGACCCAGGCTTCTCGGCTTCCAGTTCTGGAGTCGGGGCTGCTTCTGTGGGAGGCCTTCTGAGGCCGTCCTGTGTCCTGGCCCTGGGGCCTCTCTGCACCAGCTCACTCCCTGTGGGCAGCCCGGGGCCCTCCCTCCCCCGGGCACTGTGTCCCTGGTGTGCCCTTGGCTCGGACACACCGGTGTCCTTGTTCTTGGGTTTCTCAGGGGACGGGCTGCTGCTGCTGCTGTGGGAATCAGTGCCCAGGTCGTCCCGGCCGAACAGATGCCCCTGACCAGGGCCACTGGCCTTCACTTCTGGCCAAGGGGGCCACCCTGCCAGCCCCGCAGTCACTGCGCTCTGAAGAGTGGCATCCCGCCCTGGAGAGGGACATTCAGGAGCCAGGACTTGGTCTCTGGGTGTGCGTGGCTGCCAGGCGTCCCAGGGTCAGGCCCCCGAGGTGCGGCCGTGTGCGCACAGCCCCTCTGTCCCTGGAAACTCGTGGGCCCACGTCTGGCTGACCCCAGCAGGCCGCTCAGCGCTTGTGCTCACGCCTGCCGGCCGCCACTCGCCAGCTCAGACAGCGCTGAGCTCCTCTCGGTCCAGGTTCTGGCCCGTTGGTGGCGCCCTGCGTCACCCGGAGCCCAGCTGTCCCTGCTCTTTCCCGGTGGTACGGCTCTACCGGGGGCTCAGCCTCACCCACACACGTCCCTGCCACCCCCTCAGGTGTCGCCGGGAGTCATCGCCAACCCCTTTGCTGCCGGCCGCAGGAACAGCCTGGAGAGCATCTCCTCTGTTGACCGGGAGCTAAGCCCCGAGGGCCCTCACAAGGTCAGTGCCGCCTGCGCCCCGTGGCTGGGAGCCGGAGGCCATGGGCCTCTGAATGCCACCTGCTTTGCTCACAGGACAAGGAGCTGCCTGGACAGATGCTGCCTTGGGGACCGGAGGCCACGGTGAGTGTCTGGCTTCCCAGCCCGGTGCCCCGGTCCTGGCTCTGCACCGGCAGCCCCTCTGGGTACCGTGGGCTGGGCACGGCAGTTCATCCAGCTCCAGCCCCACAGTGCTCAGCGCCACCTGCCTAACACTGTCAGGGATGCGGCCCTGCTCAGCGCTGGGCCGCTCCGGCCCGGCTCTGGCAGCCAGCACAGCCTCGGTGTCCCTGGGTCCCACTGGTGGTCCTGCCTCCGCCCACCTGTTTGTCGGTCCTGTTTCCCGCCTTAGCTCCCTCTCTTCAGCCAAGACCCCGAAGGGCAGAGCTTTTGGGTGGGCACCACAGGGGTCCCGTGTCTGGGGCGGGCCGGGATGGGATGGGGGTTGGCATCAGGGCCTGCTGGGCTGGGCCAGCCAGGGGAACCCAGGCTGGAACCCCCTCCTGGCCTTAGTCTGCGAACCAAGACACTTGACTGGTGCTGCCATTGCCTCTATCACTGAAGACCAGAGGTCTGGGGGGCAGGGAGGGGCTCCTGTGAAGGCTTTTGAAGTCGGCAGACTGGGTGTGGGAAGCCCAAGTGCCTTGCAGTCAGCGTGGGTCCCAGGGGGTTCAGGGTGGGGCTGGGCGCATGCTGCTCTGGGGACAGGCTGGAAACGTGGGGAACGGGGCAGCAGGGACAGCCGGGCGGGGGTGGGGGGCGCTGTTCCAGTCTCAATCCCCGAGAGACGTGGGTAACCCTGCAGGCTGGGTCTGGTCAGCGCCACTGGGAGGCCCCACAGGAGTGCAGGTGGTGGGCAGGTGGGGTGCCAGGAGGTGCAAAGGGCTGTGGTGCCTTCCTCCCCTCGTGGGCCAGGAGCAGCCCAGAGCAGGAAGCCCGTGGGAGGGGTGGGGGCCCGGTATTCTCTGACCAGAATTTGGCGAAGCTCTTGGGAGGCTGGTGGGCACGGGGCCTCAGCCTGGGCCCCGAGCGTGGTCAGTGGCAGCGACTGTCTTCTGTCCCCGTCTGGCCTTGGTCTGGGCCACCTGTGTAGGTCTCTTTCTTGCGAAGCTCCAGGCCGCCCCCTGCCAGAGACACTTTGGGGTGCAGGGCATGGGCCCAGCACACCCCAGACCTCCCTTGTACCCCCAGCATTTGAGGGGCGGTACCCATGGTGCTGGCCGAGCAATAGTCTAGGCCTCTGGGGATGTCCTTGGACTGTGGTCGGGTCAGGGAGCTGAGTACCTGCCTCTGTGCCACCAAGGCAAGCACCCCAGCTGTGCCTGTGGGGCCCCAGACCTGCCTGACCCTCACCCCACCTGGCCTCTCCAGGTGCCCACCCAAGGGAAGACACCTGAGGCGCCCTGCTCCCCTGGCCACCGGCAGGTGAGCACCCACCAGGCGGGGTGAGGGCCAGTGCCAACGGTACTTGTGTCCGGTGCCTTTTCTGGGCAGACGGTGCCAGGGACACGCCCCTGCCCAGGTCCCACCTCTCTGGGAGAGCACAGCCCAAGGCACTCTCCTGGCCCCCACCAGGGGCGGAAGCTCCCAGGGTTCCCCTGGGCAGAAGGGGCTGGGCGGTCAGTGCCTCCTGCCCAGCACCTGGGGGCCCACTTGGCCCTGCCCCTCCCCTCCCCGTGGCCTGAAGCTCCCTGGCTGTGTCACAGGGGGAGCCTGGCCACCCACCTTGCTGCTACCTTGGCTCCATCACTCTGTCTTTATTCCACCATCCCCCCCTTCCCTGAACCCCCGGTTCCCCACTCTGGCCCCCACCCTTTGCAGACAAAACCGGGGGTGATCCAACCACTGGCTCAGATCTGGCCCAGGGGCTCCCCGGCCCCCAGGGGCAGAGGCAGTCCCCACACTGTGAGTGCGGACCCAAGGCGGCTGGGGGCGGGGCCCTTAGTGGGAACAGCTGTGGGCTGGGTGGGTGGTGGCCGCAGCCTCCACAGCTGCCCCCACACAGCTCACCAGAGCCTCGTCCCCAGCCCCCCTCCCCACCCTCCCCGGACGAGCTGCCCTCGGACGTGAAGCGGGCCTACAGGGCCTTCGCAGCTGTGCCCGACCCACATGCCCCACAGGACGCGGCTGCCCAAGTGAGTGCGGGGCTGGCCCTCCCGGGCTGCAGGCACCTGCCGGCTGGGTGCAAGCTAGGGGAGGGAGCCGGCCCAGTCTCAGACCCCGCCCCCCGCAGTCCCCCACGCCTGGGCTCTCCGCCTCCCCGGAGCAGCTGTCCTTCCGAGAGCGGCAGAAGTACTTCGAGTTGGAGGTGCGAGCACCCTTGGCCGAGGGTCCCCCCAAGCGTGTGTCCCTGGTGGGGGCTGATGACCTGAGGAAGATGCAGGAGGAGGAAGGTGAGCTGGCGCTGAGCCCGGGCGGGAGGTGGCCAGGCCCACCCCCAGCCTGACCCGCGCCCCCCTCGCCCCCCCGCAGCCCGAAAGCTGCAGCAGAAGAGGGCGCAGATGCTGCTGGAGGCGGCAGGCCCGGGTACGGGCCTGGACCGGGAGGCCCCGGAGGACTCGGAGGAGCCGCCTCCCTGGGCCACAGGCTCCGCCGCAGGGTGAGGCTCGGGGAGAGGGCCTGGCTCCCACATACAGCTAGGTGTGCCCCTCCTGCTGGCCCCCCACCCACCAGACCCCCTGTCCTGTCCCCTGACCCAGGCTTGTCCCCTCGTCCCCTCCACCACTGGGGGGCAACGCCCCAGTGCGGACAGCCAAAGCTGAGCGACGCCATCAAGAGCGGCTGCGTGTGCAGAGCCCTGAGCTGCCGGTGCCGGAAAGGGCCCTGTCACCTGCTGAGCGCCGGGCCCTGGAGGCAGAGAAGCGAGCCCTGTGGAGGGCCGCCAGGTGAGGCCCCGCACCTGCACCGCACTGCCCAGCCCTCAGCCCCTGCTGCCCCGCCCACTGCCATGCCCCCTCCGCAGGATGAAGTCCCTGGAGCAGGACGCTCTCCGCGCACAGATGGTCCTCAGCAAGTCCCACGAGGGCCGGAGCAAGCGTGGGCCCCTGGAGCGGCTGGCCGAGGCCCCCTCCCCTGCGCCCACCCCGTCACCCACCCCCTTGGAAGGTCCGTGAGTCCCAGGGGAGTCGGGGTCTTGGCCTGCAGTGCAGACCACTCCCGACGCCCGTTTCTTGTTCCCCCAGACCTCGGCCCCCAGACCAGCACCTCCCCCGGACGCCTGGTGAGGACCGGCGGCCCCTTCCCCCGAACTCCTCCCCCACAGTGTAGGGGTGGGGAGCCCAGGCTGCGCACACCCCTACCCCTTCTCAGCGCTGGCCTCTGCCTCTCTCCCTCACGCTGTCCTCTCAAGGCCTTGTCTGGGAGGAAGTTCGACTACAGGGTGTTCGCCGCCCTCCCCTCTTCCAGACCTGTCTGTGACATGCAGGTACCGGGCCCTCTTGGCCCCTGTGCCTCCTGTCCGCCTGGGCCGCACCCAGCCCCCGCCCCGCCTGCAGCACCTTCCCTGTCTTTCTGGGGCCGGACCTGCTCCTGGGGTGTGGGGCCACCCCACGCAGGCTCGTGTGGGTGGTTTCAGGCAGGTCGGGGGCAGAGCCTTGACCCAGCCCTTGTCCCCACCACAGTCCCCAGATTTTGCTGAGGAGCTGAGGTCCTTGGAGCCATCTCCCAGCCCCGGTAAGTGGCCAGGCCAGGCCAGGCCAGGGTTGTGCCCTGGGTACCTGGCCCCCTCGACTCACTGCCCCCACCTCCCCCTGCCAGGCCTGCAGGAGGACGGCGAGGTGGCCATGGTGCTGCTGGGCAGGCCCTCGCCGGACGCCGTGGGCCCCGAGGAGGTGACGCTGTGCAGCAGCCGCCGCCCAGTGCGCGCAGGTCGCCGCGGCCTGGGCCCAGTGCCCTCGTAGGGGGTCGGGGACCCTCCCCCCGGACTTGGGGTGGGGGCCCTGCCAGCTCCAGCACCACCCGCGCCCCAAGTCTTTTAACCTGGTTGTTAGCATTTTAAAGCGAGTTCTGGCCGCCGACTCACTGCCCCCTCGCCGCACCCCAGCCGGGACCTCTCGGCAAGACTGTAACTAGTGACGTTTGTACAACCAAAGACTCTATTTTGTGGTTTAAGGAGAATAAAATTGACTGCGTTTTACCCTGGTTTGAGTGTCTGCGCCCACACCCCCCCTCACCTCTGCTGCCCGTGAGGCCGAGGCCCCTGGCAGGGAACCCCAAGATCCCAGGTGGCTCTGGCTGCCCCACGCTGTACTGCTCCACGTCAGGAGGGACTGGTTGGCCTGCCTGCCGGCCCCCAGATGGGGACGCACCTCGCACCCAGTGCCTGCAAACTGGTGTCCCCCGGCAGGGGCTCTGGTCTGACGGGGGCTGTGGACACACGCTGAGCCCCACCCTGTCCCAGATGCACAGACACACACAGCGGCCGACTGAGGGCTTCACTTTATTGGTGCTGGGCACTAGCGGCCTCCACTGGGCAGCTGCACCCTCACCGGGAGCAGGACCTGCAGCTGCTCAGCTGGGGGCCACTGGACCTTGGTGACAAAGAAGAGACGGAATTGCTCCAGGCGCGCCTCCTGGAACTGGGTGGGGCCGTACTCCGGCCCATCGGTGGGCCGAAGCAGAGACAGGTACCTGTCCTGCTGCAGCAGCCGGTGGCTCAACAGCTCCTGCGCCAGGCCCGGCTGCACTGCCTCCAGCTGCTGCTGCACCACTGGGAACAGGTCCACCTCCCGCAGGTCGAACACCAGCGGCTTCCCGTACCTGCAGGCAGGGCCGGTGGTGAGAGCGGGGCGGGGCGGGCGAGGGGGTGTGCCCCACCCCTGACTCACCTGAGTGCTCCCAGCAGAGCCAGCCGGACCCGCTCTGGCTGCAGGTGGTCCGGGTTCACGGTGTCCAAGTAGTTGGTGTCCTGGTAGCGCAAGAAGGTAGCTGCCTGGCCTGAAGGGTCAATGACAAGAGGCCACCTGGGGGCAGCCACCGAGTCATCGCTGGTGCACAAACCCTTCTGCCTACCCCTCGCCCAGCTCCAGCCATTGACCTGCCGTCCGCGCGGATGCGGTCGCCCACGTCCTTCATCAGTACATCGTGCAGCTCAGTGACCTGGCACGTCAGCCCTGGGGGCTCCTCCTCCCCTGTGGAGACAGAAGGGTGGGGCAACCCACCGGAGCTCCCAGCTGCGCACCCCTCCCGGGCCTGGCCGCTCCAGCCCCCAGGCCCCGGCCTGAGCCCTGCCCACCCTGCTGGGTCTGCTCCCGCAGTTCCAGTCTGGCCATGGCCAGTGTCTCCTCAGCCTTCTGGGCCTCCTGCCGTAGCCTGTCCACTTGGGCCTCTGCGTCCTTGATGGCCTGGGGGAAGGGCCCACGCAGCTCAGACCACAGCTGTACCCCTCCGCTCCGAGAGCCCCCCGCCTCCTCCCCATGCTGGGGAGCAGGCGGGCCCCAGAGCCCCCGGCCTGGAGGGAGAGACCTCACCTGCAGCGTGAGCTCAGCCACGCCCACACGCCTCTGCTCACACTTGTCGTGCTCGGCGATCCTCCGGTTGAGCTCGCAGTAGGCCTGCTGCAGCTGGGGTAGCGGGTGGTGGGGCTGCCCTGGCCGGTCTTGCCAGTGGCCCCACTGCCCTGTGCCCGCCCTCCTCTGCAGCTCCAGCCCCAGCCCCTGAGCCCGGCTTCTGGGCGGCTGCTCACTTCTTTGTGACGCTGCTGCTGCTCCTTAGCCAGCTGCTGCACTTTGAGGTTCATGCTGGGGTGGGAGGGAACAGGTCAGAGCAGCCCCTTGTGGGGGGCACCGGGCGGGGGGGCCCTCCCTGGGCTCACCGCTTGGCCTCTGCCTCCCTGTGCCGCTCCGCCTCCTGGGCCCGGCGCTGCCGCTCAGCCTCCATGTTCCGGAGCATGGCCTCTGTGAGGCTCAGGTCCCAGGACTGCAGCGCGCAGGCCACGGCGTCCAGCGAAGCCACCTGGTGGCAGGGTCCTGTCAGGGCCCGTGCTGCCTGGAGCCTGGGGAGGCCATGCTGCCCCGTTTTAGGGGAAAGGCTGCCGCTTGCCTGGGAGCCTCAAGCATCAAGGCACAGCTCCCTCCAAAACAGATGCCCCAGGGTCCCCTCGGCGGCCCTGCCGGCACCTCCACAGCCAGCCTTGTGTCGCTGTCCCCGACACAATTCCTCCTCCAGTGAGGAACTGATCCCTCCCCCTGGACATAGCTCCTGGGACCACCCTTGCCCACACCCACCCCCAGCAGCCACAGCCACTGGGCCCCCCCCAAGCCCCACCTGCCCACTCAGGAGTGATAAAGGGACCCAGACTCTGGGTTGGCTGGGGACGGGATGGGGCTCTGGACTCAGGTGCTACTCCACGAGTATTTCCTTTGTGGGCAATTGAGCTGTGCATTCTTGATTTGTATTTTCCAAAAGAAAGGTTAAAATGTGTAAAATCAAGGAGTGTGTGCATGACAGGTGGCAGACAGATGAGCGAAGGGAAGAAGGGAGGAGCCGGACAAATGCATGGAAGGGCCAAGGGGCCAGAGGAGGTGCGAGTGACTTAAAGAAACTGTGGATTCTTACTTCAAAGAGCAGCAGTGGTCATTTGTCATTTATGGGCCCGAGTCTGCTGGAAACTGAGCCAAGGAACCTCATCCGTCCCCTCACTGAGCTCCAAAAAGCCCCGTTCATGAAAACAGGGACTGAGAGTCAAGTCGGTCTAAGAATTTGCCAAAGATTAGTTTGCACGTGGAACTGGAATGAACAGGAAACTAAATGAATGGCCAGATGCAGTAGAAGAGCAGAGTGTGACGGCCGAATTTACGAGTGAGCTCACGAGTGGATGGAAGTACCGATGGATTAAACGATTTTAAAAAACTTACATCGCATTAACTGAATGGATGAAGCCAAACCAATACATAAAAAAAAAAACCATAAATAAAGGGATTTCAGGGATGGGCAGTGAGACGAGCGGCTGGGTGGACCGGCTGGGTGGACCGGCGGGGGAGTTCAGCCTTTCAGCCCCATTTCTGAGCGCCTCTGCGGAGACCCCCAGGCGGCGTGGCCGGGGAGCAGCGCCGTGGCCTGGGCGCGGCCCCCGCGTTCTCGGAGCCTCCTTCCCGTCCAGCAGATGGTGCCTGGGTGCGAGAGGCCGGATGTCTGAAGCGCTCGCAGAAAAGTGAAGATGAGGGACGACCTCAGATGTCACGAGGGTAGGACAGACGCGGCGACCAGCGTGCAGACCGATGCGTTGACGGGCAGAGAAAGAGGACTCTCGGTGATGGAATGAAGCGATAACGGTGGAGCAACTGCTGGGCGGGGGCGGGCCTGGCTGTGAGAACAGGGCCGAGCGGGGAGCTGCGGGGGAGGGGTGCGGCCCCAAGGCCCGTGGGCCCTGCTGCTGTTTCGCGCGCTCCTCCTCCAGACGCCATTGGGTTCTGCCCCATGTTCTGGCTCCGCTGGTGGTCATGTCCTGGTGAGGGACTGATCCCTCCTCATTAGGAAACGATTCTTCTATCCCTGGTAACAGTCTCTGGTTTGAAATGTATTTTTCTGATGTTAATGTAGCCACTTCAGCTTCCATATGCTTAGTGTTAGCCTGGTATATGTGTGCCCATCCTTTTAATTTTTACCTGTCTGTGTCCTTATTTCTTTTTTACTTTTTGGTCTTTATATATATTTTAAATATATCTTATTGATTATGCCATTACAGTTGTCCCATTTCCCCCGCTTCACACCCCTCCACCCTGCACACCCCTCCCCCACTCCTCCCTTTTCGTTCATGTCCATGTGTCACAAGTTCTTTAGCTTTACATTTCCCACTTATGATACTTATTCTCTGTACTTTTCCCCCCTCTCTCGTCCTCCCACTCCCCTGTCGCTAACCCTCCATGTGACCTCCATTTCTGTGGTTCTGTTTCTGTTCTAGTTGTTTGCTTAGTTTGCTTTTGTTTTAGGTGTGATTGTTAGTAATTATGAGTTTGCTGTCATTCTACTATACATGTTTTTTATCTTCTTTTTCTTAGATAAGTCCCTTCAACATTTTATATAATAAGGGCTTGGTGATGATGAACTCCTTCAACTTGACCTTATCTGAGAAGCACTTTATCTGCCCTTCCATTCTAAATGGAAGCTTTGCTGGATAGAGCAATCTTGGATGTAGGTCCTTGCCTTTCATGACCTGGAAGACTTCTTTCCAGCCCCTTCTTGCCTGCAAGGTCTCTTTTGAGAAACCAGCTGACAGTCTGATGGGAACTCCTTTGTAGGTGACTGTCCCCTTAGCTCTTGCTGCTTCTAGGATTCTCTCCTTCATTTTTATTTTGGGTAATGTAATTGTGATGTGCCTTGGTGTGTTCCTCCTTGCGTCCACCTTCTTTGGGACTCTGAGCTTCCTGGATTTCCTGGAAGTCTATTGCCTTTGCCAGATTGGGGAAGTTCTCCTTTATTTGTTCAGATAAGTTTTCCACTAGTGGCTGTTCCTCTTCCCCTTCTGGTACCCCTATGATTCGGATGTTGGAACATTTAAAGATGTCCTGCAGGTTCCTAAGCCTCTCCTCATTTTGAATTCTTGTTTCTTCGTCCTTTTCTGTTTGGTTGTTTCCTCCCCCTGGTCCACTCCATTACTGGAGTCCCAGTTTCCCTCCCATCACTGTTGGTTCCCTGTGCATTCTCCTTATTTCACTTTTAATAGCCTTCGTTTTTTCATCTAATTTGTGACCAAATTCAACCAATTCTGTGAGCGTCCTGATCGACAGTGCTTTGAACTGTGCATCTGAGAGGTTGGCCGTCTGTTCATCGCTTGGTTGTATTTGCTGTGGAGCTTTGATCTGTTCTTCCGTTTGGGCCTTTTTTTTGGGGGGGGGTCAGGTTGCACCTGTTACGTGTCAGGGGCAGAGCCTTAGGTGTTCACCAGGGCTGGGCAACCCAGTTGCTGTGTTGTGACGCTGTATGTGGGGGGAAAGTCCAAGAGGTAACAGTGCCACTTGCTCAGCTCTTTACCAGTTTTCAGTCACTTCCACTGCTTCCCCCAAGCAAACTGGGCCCTTCTGGTGCTGGTTCCTGGGTGGGTGGGCTTGTGCACCTTCTAGGACCCTGTGGGTCTCTCCAACAAAATCTCCTGTGAGGCTGGGAGTCTCTCCCTGTGCCTCAGCCCCCACGGGTGTTTTCAGTCAGTGTTTTGAGGCTTTATTTCCCTGTGCTGGGACCCTGGGTTGCACAGGGTGTTGCTCCCTAATTCCGCCTGGTTTATCTGCATGGGAATGTGGGACCACCCGGTCAGCCGCCTTGCGCACAGGGCCTCGCTGGGTCTGCCCATTGCCATCCTGCGCCCAGGGTCTGCCCGCTGCTGTCTTGCGCGCCCGGGGTGCCTGTCACGCCCGGTGCCACTGCTTTTTGTGCCTCGACCCGTCTCTGCCCGGCCGCCCAACTCCACCCCACCTACCAGTCTGGATGAACGTGTCTATTTTATTTCCTTGGTTGTCCGACTTCCATACAGTTCAGCGTTCTGTCAGTTCTGGTTGTTCTTTTGTTCCCAAATTGTCCTGATTTTGGTTGTGGGAGGAGCCACAGTGTGTCTACCTACACCTCCATCTTGTCCAGAAGTCTCTCTCTGTGTTTTAGACCTACAGTTTGCGTCTTATAGACAGAATACAGTTGGATTTTTTAAATTCAAAATGACACCTCTGCCTTTCAGCTGGGATGTGTAGGCCTGACCCTTCATGTAACCCTCGAACAGCTGCGTTTGAAGCTGCCAGCCCGTCCGCTCTTTCTTCTCCTTTTCCTGTTTTCCTTCCCCGTGTGGATTGCACACACTTTGGAATTCCATTTCAACTCCCTGGTGGCCGTCTCGCTAGCCACAGCTCTTCGTGTTCAGTGGCTGTTTTAGGGTTCACAGCTGAGACATCACAGGCTCCCTCCGGCCACCTCATGTGCGCGATGAACCGGCCTGCAACCCAGGCATGTGCCCTGACTGGGAATCGAACCATGATCCTCTGGTTCGCGGGCCCGCACTGAAACCACTGAGCTACACCAGCCAGGGTGCATCTCGATTATTTTTGCTTCTTCAGTGATCTTTTCAACAGATTTAAATGATGAGGGTGTGTCCCATGTATGTGACTGTGACAGGTGTGCTTCCTAGTGTCCCTCACTCCTTCGTGGGGACACAGCTTGTGTCTGGTGTCCCTCCCACGCACCTCGGCACTCACATTAACATTCTTACAGCCCGAGCCTGCGGGTGTCGGTTCTTTCGGCTCCCTTACATCCACCAAGGTCTTTATTTCGCCTTCAGCGTTGAAGACTTCCTCACTGGGCACGCAGCTCAAGGCTGGCGGGTTTTTTCTCCCTTCGGTACTTTGAAGGCACTGCCCCACTCTCTCCTCCCCTCAACACCCCCGGGGGGCCCTGAGCCCCTTCCTCTGCGCAGGTCTCTTCTCATGGGCCCCTGCAGCCGCAAGCTGCCCCCGGAGCCCTGGCTCTGAACCATCTCCCTAACTCGGGAGTCGGCCCTGCTCCACCCTGATGTTAGCTTCCTCACCCCCGCCCCCGCCCCCGCCCGGGATTCTCTTGCATGTCGAGCTTGGCAACTGCTCGGCTGATCTTCAGCGTCTTGGGGACCGACCTGTCCTCCGATGTCCAGGGCCTTCCAGGCATTTCCACATCACGGCCGAGCTCGCCAAGGAACAGGGGCCTGTGGTGCGGATGGGCCCGGGCTGCCAGCCGTCGCCCACTGCAGAGCATCTGGGGGCTTTGGTTTGGGGCTGTCATGCAGAACACTGCTGCGACCAGGTGTGTGCACCTCCTCCCTCGACCCTCCCCCCACCTGGCCATAGCAAGGACAATCTCCATTTCACGGGAGCGAGGGCACCAACTCACATGGTTAATGTCCCGCCCCCCAGTGAGGGCCCCAGGCCTTCTGCGTCCGCCCTGCCATGGCTTCAGCTCTCCTGCCGGGCAGGGGGTGAGGTCGAAAGTGTCACATCTGCTTGCTTCCACTGTCCCTTCCTGAGTGACATTTCTGCTTGTGTCCTTTGCCCACTTTCGAAGCAGGTGGTAGGCCAGTTTACGGTGGTATTTTGAGTCCTTCTTTACATAAACCCTCTCTCAGATGTGTGGTTTGCAAATGTCTTCCCTGGCTGCAGCGTGTCTTGTCATCTTCTTAATGGAGCAAAAGTTTTACATCTTGCCCTGGCTGGCGTAGCTCAGTGGATTGAGTGTGGGCTTGTGAAACAGAGGGTTGTGGGTTCGATTCCCAGTCAGGGCACATGTCTGGGTTGTGGGCCAGGTCCTCAGTAGGGGGCGTGCAAGAGACAGCCACACATTGATGTTTCCCTCTCTCTTTCCTTCCCTTCACCCCTCTCTAAAAATAAATAAACTTAAAAATATATTTTTAAAAAGTTTTACATCTTTATGAAGTCCACCTGGAGATTTTTTTCTTTTATGGGTCGTGTCCTTTGTCTAGGAATTCTTTGCCAGCCATGCGTATCAGACATTTTCTAGTGTGTTCTTCTAAAGCTGTTATTGTCCATGCCGTCCACATCCAAATCTGTGGTTTGTTTTGAGTCCACTGTTTTTAGAAGGTGAGAGGTCAGGTTCATTTCTTTGCCCATGATGTCCAATGATCCAGCTCCATTTGTTGAAAAGACTGTCCTTTCTGGCATCCAGGGTGCCCCCCAGGCACCACTGGCCTGCCCCTCCCCCCACCTGTGTGCTGCTCTCCTTAGGGCTTTATCCCTGTGACCCCCCCTACTCCCCAGCCTGCTGTGTCCCCGTCAACCCTAGGCACCGACTGCAGTGGAATGTCTTCAACACCCTCGGGCAGCCCCTGAACACTTCTCGACCTTCTGGGGTCCCCTGAGGCCTAGTGTGCATGTGGGGAATGACCTGCCCAGAGCTGGGCTCCTCCGGTGCCCTGGGGCGGCCCCTTGTGGCCCGGCCCGTCTGCGGAGGCAGCCAGGCCCTTCGACTTTCTGGCCTCCTTCCATTTGTGAAGGCAAAGTTCTGCTGCTTATCCTGCCCACCCACCCATGGATATTAAAGGGAGGAAGACTTCCGTTCAAGATGGCGGTGTAGGAAGACATGGCTCATGTCTTCACGCAACCACAACAAAATTACAACCAAAATACAGAACCACCATCACTCAGAAATGGCAGAAATTGGGTTGAATAGAAGTTTGACAACTACGGAATTAAGCCACATCCACCCAAGTTGGTAGGAGGGCAGCCGTGGAACGGGCTGGCCCCATGCCCATGTATGGTGGATAAAAATTTGGAAGAAATATCTCAGGAGCAAAGAGTCCCAGCCCCACACCAGGATCCCCAGCCCAGGGTTCCAGTGCCAGGAAGAGAAGTCCCCACAACTTCTGGCTGCAAAACCAGCAGGGGATCGAGTTGGTGGAAGAAACTTCTGGAGCCCCAACCAGTTCCTCTTAGAGAACCCACTCGGAGACTCGCCTACTCAGACTCATTCCCTCTGAGCTCCCCGACCAGGGTGGCAGCTTGAAGGGCACCAGTGGCATGAAGGGAGGAAGTGAAGTGTCTGGTATCAAGGTGAGCAGCGGCCATGGCCCCTTTTCTGGGCCCTCCCCTCACAGAGTCCGCAGACGGTGCCATATCTGAGACTCACCAACCTGTCTTACACTGTTTGGCCTGCCTTGGCCATCCCCTGAGGCTCTCTGCCCCGCCAAACTTACAGGCCCCCCCAAGCTGCTTTTCCATACGAATGACTAGTCTCGGCTCATACATCACAGCTTCCTAAATCCTCTCAAACAAGGAACAGCTGAACTCAGTGAGGCCCAGGCCAGCACTAGCAGCAGCCAGCCCAGACTCACGGCTTGGCTTCTCCTGGGCATCTCCAAGTCCAGCACAAGTAGCAGCCGTCTCAGATTGCTTTATCGCTCAGACAGGGTGGCCCAGGGCAGAACACAGGTGGGGGCTGACCTTGGCCTGCACCACTGGCCTGCACCCCAAGGGCCAGTGCACCCAGTGGACAGCTACAGACCACGTTGGAGCACCACCACCTGCCCCCGCACAGCTGATCCTCCACGGAGGGCGGAGGTGGGTGGTCAGTGGTCACAGCCAGTCCTTGCAGCTGACTGGCCTGGGTAAATCCCTCCCACTGACCAGCCAACAGCAACCAAGGCTGAACCACAAGAGGACCATGTACTCAGCCCACACAAAGAACACACCTTGAGTACCCAACCAGGGTGATGGGCGAGGCGGTGCCCTGGAAGTCACAGGACACCTACTGCATCAAACCACACGGCCAAAACAGGGAGTCAGAGCAGCTCTACCTAATACACAGACACAGACACAGGAAGTCTTCCAAAATGAGGAGACAAAGAAACATGGCCCAAGTGAAAGACAGATCAAAACTCTAGAAAAAGAAGTTAACAAATGTAGATAGACAATCTGTCAGATGCAGAGTTCAAAACACTGCTGATCAGGACGCTCAAGGAACTCAGCAAGGACTTCAGCAGCACAGAAAAGGCCCAGTGAGAAACGCAGGCGCGCTGACTGAAATAAAGAACAATGTACAGGGAAACAACAGCAAAATAGATGAAGCCCAGAATCGAATCAATGATCTGGAACATAAGGAAGCAGAAAACAACCTCGCAGAACGAAGGAGTGAGAGAATCCAACTAAATGAGGACAGTGTAAGGGCCTCCAGACAACTAACTGCAAGGGGCCCAGCATTCCCATCCCGGGGCGTCAGGTAAAGGAAGAGAGAAGGGGGAGGAGAAAGAGCAAGACACTAGAAAGTAATTTGAAACAATAATGGAAGAAAACTTCCCTAATTTGGAAGAAGAAACAGCCATGCAAGTTCAGGAAGAAGAGAGAGGCCACACAAGGACGCGTCATAATTAAAATGCTGGCGTCCAAAAGGATGAAAGAGACGGGGCGGGGGTTGGGGGAAGAGGCGAGGGGAGTCAGGAACAGGTGGTCCCCACAGAACAGCGTGGGGATGTGAAGTCCAGTGTAGGAGAGGGAGAAGCTGAGGAACCTGCGGGAGTGACCCATGGACATGGTGGGGGCGGCGGATGGCCTGAGGGAGCGGGGCGGGGGTGCTGGGTGGAGGGGGGCATAGGGTGAAAGATCAGGAGAACTGTAATAGCATAATCAATAAAACATAATTAAAAAAATAAAAGATTACCACTAAAAATAAATAAATAAAAAAGATAAAGTTGAGGGTTCATTTGCAGACTGCAGGGGAGCGAGGGGGGCCCAGAGCAGCATTCCCGGGAGGCAGCCTGGGGGTGGCGGTGGGGCCCTGGGCACGGGGTCCCCGACTGAGCAAGGACCCTGGCAGCTCCTGTGTGGAAGCAGGGGCTCAACAGACAGACCCCAGGCTGACCCCGGGCTTCACCGCTGGGGGCGCATTTCAGGTGGGGGGGACAGAGCACTGAGATGGGACATGCCCTGTAGTTTTCAAGTCAGGTTCACGTAAAGAAATTAAAGAAGTGACTCTGGCTGGTGTGGCTCAGTGGCCTGTGCACCAAAGGGTCGCCAGTTCGATTCCCAGTCTCAGGGCACGTGCCTGGGTTGCAGGCCAGGTCCCCAGTAGGGGATGTATGAGAGGCAACCACATGTTGATGTTACTCTCTTTCTCTTTCTCCTTCCCTTCCCCTCTCTATAAAAATAAATAAAATCTTTTTTAAAAGTTAAAAAAAAAATAAGGAAGTGGCACTTGGCCACCTGACTTCCCCCACACCCACAAGGCCCTGGGGGACATGGCGTCTGGGCCAGGGAGACCCTCCCGCCTGCAGCCAGGCTGGCCCCCTGTGGGGAGAGGCGTGGCTGACGGGGGGGGGGGGGTCCCTGGTAGCCCAGAGCAGTAGGACTGTAGAGACGGACACGAGAGTGAGGGGCGGGTGAGTGGGCCAACCCCAAGTAGCCGGCCTCGGGTTCCCCTGCCTCCGACCTGCTCTGGGGTGCTTCCGTCATCTGCGTACACCCTGGGGTCTGCTCCGAGCTCCAGGAGCACCTCCACAGCCTCCAGGTGGCCCCCGAAGGCAGCTCGGTACAGGGGTGTCCGGCCGAAGGCGCCCTGCAGGAGGAACGTCTGAGCCGGGCCGGCACGGGAGCTGCACCTGCCGCCCGCCCGCCGCCCGCAGCCCCGGCTCCCACCTTGCAGTTGGGGCTGGCGCCCTGCGCGGCCAGCAGCCTGATCGCCAGGGGCTGCCCGCCTGCCGCCGCCTCGGACACGGGTGTGTTCCCACGGGCATCCTCACACTCCAACAGGGCCACGCGCTGCTGCCGCCGCCGCACCAGGCCCGCCTCGTCGTGGCCCACGCCCTCGGCGGTCAGCAGCTCATCCACCTGCGCCCAGGCAGGGTCACCTGAGCCCTGCTGCTGCCCACCCGCCCCGCCACCCATGCCCACCGTTGCCCCGCTGACCTCCCGCAGGATGGCGGTGATCTCCCCCAGGTTGCCCTCGAAGGCTGCGTCGAGCAGGCGCGCCTGGCGCTGCCGCTCCTCCTGCCGCCGCAGCTCAGCCTTGGCCTCCTCCTCCCGCTGGCGTCGGGCCGCCTCCCGCTCCCGGTGCACCAGCGTCAGGAAGGCCTGGAAAGGACAGGACCCTGAGGCCGCATCCTCCAGCCCTGTGGTGCCAGCGTACCGCGCTTTCTCCCCTGGGACCTGACACCACGGGCCTGGGATGCAGGCTCCAGGGAGGCCCCCACCTGCTGCTGCAGCCTCTCCATCTGCTCCCGGTACTCCCGGTGCTCCCGGCGACGGCGGGCCAGCTCCTTCCTCGCTCGGAGCCGCCTGAAGGCACACTGGATGACAGTGGCTGCCTGGTCCTCCTCAGTGGGCCCTGGGTGAGGAGAGGGCTCCTAGACCTGCGCTCCCCTCTGGTCCAGGCAGCTGCTGGGCTCCGTGCCGGGTGTGTGAGCCAGGGCAGCCCGAGTGGCAGGCCTCGCCCACCCGGCCCGACTGAGGGGAGAAGGTCCCAGTTCCACAGGCCCGGCCAGAACACCCCGGCCACCAGCAGGGAGTGAACGAGGAAGGGTGAGGACGGCCCCAGGAACCAGCAAGAAGGACCCGGGTCTCCGCTGGAGTCTGCGGACACAGCTGGGACACTGCCAGCCATCGAGCCGCCCCCCTCCACCCCTCCCTTGGGAAGACAAGCTGCAGACACTGGCAGGAAACCAAGGAGGGCGGAGAGAAATGGCCTCTGGCAGGGAAGTCACTATGGACCTCACAGGATCCTCGCCCCGGAAGCGCTGAGACAACACAATCAAGGCCCACAGGGCGGAGGTGGGGACTCAGCCACCAGCCAGCCGGCCCCAGGGAGAGGGAGCCCCTGAAGGGGGCGCCACACGGCACCACGCAAGGCAGCCTGGCCACCTGAGTGCGGCAAGCCCCAGACCGCTGGCCTTCATGAACAGTGGCCTGGCCTGCCGCAGGCTCAGGAAGCCCCGTGGAGGCTGTGTCAGGAAGACAGGACTGGGACCCAGGCCAGGGGCTCAGGCCCCAGGAAGGAGTGGGAGAGGTCAGGCGCACCACACCCCCTTTTCCTGGGAAGGTCTCCACGGTTGGCTCCAGCCACCAGAGGGCGAGAGCTCACAGGGCAAACAACACAGTGGCTTGTGCTCTGGGTGGAAGCAGGCCGTCCCCAAGCCCAGGCGCTGAACGTTGAGGGGAAGGGGCTCCCAATGAGGCTGCACCCTGGGGAGGTGCACGGTGCCAGCTGCCCAGCCCAGCCCTCCCCTGGAGAGAAAGCAGGTGCAGGGGAGGTGGGAGCAGGGAGGACGGGGCTCCCCACTTGCTCCCGGGAGGGGCACGTTGCTCTGTGTGTGCAACGGCCCACCCCCTAGCACACTGACAGGCCTGCTCGTCTGCACCCGCGTGCACACGGTCGCACACATACACATGCACATACTCTCCCAGATGCACACTCGCACATACACCCTGCAAGACCCGGCCCGGGACAGCCTGCTTCCCACCAGCCAGCCCCGAGCCCTCCCCACCCCCTGCGGGCCACAGAGCAGGGGCAGGGCGTGGCTCTCACCTGCAGGGGCCTCTGGGCACTCAGGGGGCGCAGGCCCCAGCACCTGCTGGCCAGTCTTCCCTGGCAGCTGCTGGCGGCTCTGTCCTGGCTTCGCTGGGGGTGTGGGGCGTCAGTGAGGTCGGTGTGTGCACCCATCCCCCACCCACCTCAGGAGGCATTTATGGGCCACCCGTGGGGCCGCTGCCGCGTCCCGGCTGTTGAGGAGCGTCCACCCCCCTGACAGCTTTAACAAGCGGCCAGGCCGCGTCCCACCTGGAATGCACAGAGCGCACACGTGCCTCAGGGGTGGCGGTGCCTGCCGTGCAGAAGGCAGCACCACCCTGCACCTGGGCCCTGAAGCCCCAGGGGCTGGGGAGCCCAGGCGTGTGAGGTCTCAGGTCAGCACCCCGCTGCTGGCCCTCCCCACCCTCCTCCCTCTCCCTGTGGTCACCCTGTGCTGGGGCCGAAGTCGGCTTCTGGGTCCCCAGCCTCGGGGCAAAGGCTGAACCTGGGCGGAGGCAGGGCTGAGCCGGGCAAACCGGCCCAGCCAGTATGGCAGAGCTGGCGGGTGGGCCTGGGCGTGGGTGTGAGTCAGCTGCGGGCCTGGGGAAGCGCTGCCCCCTCCCAGCAGGAAGCCCAGGGGACGCTGGCTCTCTCTGGTCCTGCGTCCCCCACTCAGAGGCTGGCTGGGGGGCTCATCAGGGCTCCATTCCCACGGGCAGAGCCAGGTCCGTTCCCAGACCCCCAACCCGGGGAAGCTTCCAGAGCCCCTGCCGCACCCCCCTCAGTCCGCAGACGGAGCCTTTCCAAGCCCAGTCTCGGCCTCCAGACCCCAGGGTGGGCAGACCCCAGAGTCCCGGGGCTGGGCTGGAGGCTGGGTCCCCCCCGCTGTGCTCCCAGCTGGGGAGGGGGGGCAGCTCTGCC
Organism: Artibeus jamaicensis; assembly: GCF_021234435.1. Classification (NCBI taxonomy): domain Eukaryota; kingdom Metazoa; phylum Chordata; class Mammalia; order Chiroptera; family Phyllostomidae; genus Artibeus; species Artibeus jamaicensis. Next base: position 725,599 of record NW_026522059.1, read on the forward strand.
CTGCTGGCCAGTCTCCCACCCAAGCAGGTCGGATGGCCTGCGGCCATGGAGGGCCCTGTCAGGGTGGCCAGTGCGGGCGAGGGTGCAGCTCCTGGCCCTGGGGGCTGGAGTCTGAGTCCTGAGACCGGGGACAGGATGGGGTGGGGGTGCCCGCCCAGGGCAGGACGGGACTCGCCCTGCATGCAGCTGGCGGTCTGGCGGGTGAGCGTCACCTCCTCCAGTTTTCCCCAGTCTCCCTCCCTGTCTGGCCAACGAGGCCCGTGGCCCGTAAAGTCCTGTGCCCTGTGTCAGCACGTTAGTCAGCCTCTGCCAGGTGAGCCGTCGCCGGCAAGTCCCTATAAACTCTGCGGCGTGGCCAGGCTCACTGAGTCGGCCCGTGAGGCCCACAGGCAGAGCCAGGGCCAGAGTCACAGTGCCGTGGGCACCAGCCAAGGGGCAGGGCAGGCACGAGGGACAGCAGCTGCTGAGGGCCGAGTGTGGCCTTCGGGCTGCTCTCCGGGCCCCCAGGAGCAGACACCAGATCCCAGCCATGTCCGGGAAACGGAGCAGAGCCCGTAAAGCCCGAGCCAGGAGGGCGGGCAGGGCCCAGCAGGCCGCAGGGCAGCAGAGCCCTGAGGCCAAGCCCCCTCCCTCCCACGCAGAGGGCCCTCAGGATGAGACAGGGGTGGCCCCTGTGGGGCACGTGACCAGCAGCAAGCCAGCTCCCCAGGGACACCCCAGGGTGGCCAGGCCAGAGCAGCCACAGGCAGCAGAGAGGCCAGTGCCAGCCGCTGCTCCGGGGTCCCAGCTGGCGCTAGTCCCCACTGTGGACATGGAGGGCTGCCGGGCCGGGGGCCACATGCCGAACTCGGGCCCCAGGCTGCTGAGGCCCCACGAGGTCCCGCTGTGCCTGGCCCAGGAGCAGCTGCAGCTGGAGGACCGGCGACGCCAGGTCCAGCTGCAGATGCAGCTGTGGCAGGAGGAGCAGCTGTGGCTGCAGCAGCTGCAGGAGGAGCAGCTGTGGAGAGAGCAGCTGTGGCAGGAGGAGCAGCTGTGGCTGCAGCAGCTGCAGGAGGAGCAGGCCTGGGTGCGCATGGAGGGGCTGGAGCTGGCCATGGCCCTGGAGCGACTCCGGAGCGAGGGCCTTGAGGCGCTGCCGGCCCAAGGCCAGGTAAGGCCTGGGGAGCCTGGGCTGGCGGAGGCTCAGACAGTCTTGGGGGGGTGACCACGTGAGCAACCTAGAGGTGCCTGCAGAGGCCCGGGAGACAGGCTGGCCCTGGGACAGCTGTGGGCCCCTTGTCACAGCTGCCAAGTGGGGCTGGTGCCGCACACACAGGGTGCTATGGAGACCATGGGGCAGCAGGCCTTCTCAGGCCAGGCTCGGCCGACAGCGGGTGCCCAGACGGGACACCAGCTCGGGGAAACTGAGGCAGAGGTGTTCCTGCAGAGGCCCCGGGCGTCCTGGCCCGGTGCCGTCTGGGGCAGTGCTGGGGCGGACAGGGTGGCGGCCGGGAGGATAGGCAGCAGAACTGGGGAGCAGGCCCCCAGCCTGGCTTCCCGGTGCACCCGCCCCTCCTGTTTATTACAGCGCGTGCTCCGGGCTCGACCGCAAAAGCCGCCGGCGGTGCCAGAGCCATCGTCCTCGTTCCTGGAGGAAGGCCGCCTCAGACGCGGCTGGGGCTATTTGTGGGAAGGTGGGTGTTGCCTCGGCTTGGCATGAGACCGGTCACCACCATCCAGCTAGGTCCTGTGACTTCGGGGTTCCCAGGTTCCCAGGCCTTCCACAGGCCCACCCCAAGCAGAGGGGCTACCCCTGGGGGACAGGGTGGGCTCCCTCGGCAAGCACAGACCCTCACACAGGCCTGGGTGCTTGAGGAGCCTGGAGTCGCAGCCTGGACGGGGCTGGCAGCTTAGTGAAAACGTCCATGAGGACCGTGATGGAGAAAAGTGGGGCTCAGAGAAGGGGAGTGACAACCAGCGGCAGGGGGTGGCCTGAGAGCGGCAGCAGGCAGGGGACAGGCGGGAGGCCCCGGGGGACCAGAGGGTCAGGGTGGGCCCCGTCCTCACCGAGTTGTAAAGCTGTGCCCCTCTGAACACTGGCCCCGGGGCCCTGGGCCCTGACCCCAGCCCCAGGGCCTGCAGCGGACTGCTGACCTGAGTTCCCAGGGTACTGTACCCACGCCTGGCTCAGAGGAGGGGTGTCTCCTCGGGAGAGGGATGGGTCTCACAAGTTAGTGTCTGAGTGGGTGCCCTGGGGGCCGGAAGGCCCTCACTCACCTCTGCGCTGGGCCCCAGGGGTGGGCAGCTGCTGCTTCCCTGAGGCCGCTTTAGGCCCCCCCTTCTTACTGCTCATGCTCCTGGAGGGTGGTAGGAAGGGGGAGGAGGATGGGCTCAGGATGGAAGGGGCCGCGGGAACAGCACCACACTCGCCCTGGGCCTGGTGGACAGTCAGCAAGTGCCGGGTGGGAATGCAGGACCACAGGCACAGCCCTGTGCTGGCTCCCTGGCCACCTGCCCGCCCCTAGGTGCGCAGGTGGCAGCAGCGTGAGTGGGAACCAGGTTCCAGGTCCTGACTGCACCCCCAGGGCTGGCGTCCTGTATCCATCTCCCCGGCCCACAGCACGCTGAAGCCCAGCCCCACGCCACCGGCCCCTGTGCGCCCCGTGGCCTTCTTTGGTCCCTGCTTTGGGGTCGGCCAAGCAGACTAGGGGGAGGGGTGTCCTCAGGACCTGGAAGCCACACCCCTCCCCCTAGTCTGCTTGGCCGACCCCAAAGTTCCCGTCCCTGAGAGATCTCCCCTACCCCAGGCTGGGTCAGGGTCCCCTCACCTCCCCCACTGCCAGGCGCCCCACTGCGGCACCGTTGCCTGGCCACGGTCTGACCCCAGGCCCCAACTCCACCATGTTGGCCTCGGTGTAGGGCTGCTGAGTGCTTGGGATGGAATGACCCTGAAAACTGAGCAACCAGGGTCTGGTGGGGGAAAGGATGTGGAGGGAGGTGACTGGAGGCAGAGAGAGGACTCAGGCACTGTGACCTCAGAGGAGGGAAAGTGCTTGGGAGGTGGCAGGGGGCCCTAAGGGAGGCCCATGGCCCATGGCACACAGGCAGCCCTGGCAGCTGAGCGCTCGAGTGTGGTGCAGAAAGGGTGACTGAGCGGGGCAGGGTGTGCGCGGGCCCTGTTCTCGCAGTCAGGGCCCCTGGGGCTGGGGGACTCTCGGTGCTTCTGTGGAGTCTCATGTGCGTGCAGGGACGGAGGGAGGCCAGTGCATGAGGGTCCTCGTGTGTGAACGTCGGGGCGTGCCTGGTGACAGCACATGCCGGGCCTGGTGTGCACGGAGGGTCCACAAGTGTGCCTGGGCTGCTGTGTGCCTGGGGGTCCCGTCCGCATGGCAGAAGGGCTGGGATGTGGGGGCCGGTGCTCGTGGGGTTCCGTCCCTGTGCTGATAGGGGTGTGCAGCCTCTTCGAGTGGGCATGGGGTGCCTGTGGTGGGCCGGCGAGTACGTGGGAGTTGGTGTAGATGCGGGGTCCATCTTTGTGAAAAGGTTTCCGCTGTCCGCAAGGCTCCCCTATAGGCGTGGGCATCAATGTGGAGGGATGTGCACACAGGTTCCCTGAAAACCAGTAGGGTCCCAGGTACTTGCAGGCATCAGTGTGTGCGGGGAGTTCTCTGAGTCTGCACCAGAGTGGGGGGCCTCCCATGTGGGGGGGGGTTCGCTGTGCTCGCAGGGTGCGCAGGCCCAGCCGCGCCCCAAGCTGGGCGCCATCTCGCAGCCTCACTTGCCTCACCTGCCTCCCCAGCACCTGGGTTGCACCAGAAGCTCCGCCCCTCGCGTCCCGCTGGCCCGTTTCCTAGCGACTGAACCGGAACTTCCCAGTGACCTCGACTTCCGGGGCGAGGATTGGGGGTCGGGCGCAGGGACCTCGAGTCCTCGGTGAACAGATGGGGGCTCGGGACTCCAGAGGTCTCCGAGCGCTCCCGGCGGGGGTCCCAGGGCTCGCCGCTGGGGGGCACGTTGGGGCCCGGGGCGCTGTCGCGGCCCCGGGGCGGTGGGGCGGCGGCGGCGAGCGGGCGGAAAAATGCAGGCGCGCCGCGGGTGGGGCCGCCCCGCCCCCAGGTGCTGCCCGGGCAGGCAGGCGGCGGGAGCGGGCGGGGCGGGGGCGGGCTCGTGAATCAGGCCGCGCGGCAGGCGGGCCGCGGCAGGGAGTGGCCGCCGGACCGACCGGACCGCGAGGCCGCTGGGCGGCGGTCGGCTCCTGCTGTCTTTCTCTTGAGACCCCGCGCACCTGGCCAGGTAGGCCCCCTCCCCCGGCTGGGACGGGGCGGGGCGCGCGGGACAGGGAGGCCGCGGCTGGGCCGGTGGACTGGAGCAGGGTCCACGCGCGGTGCTCCCCAGCTCGGCCTCTCCCGGGCGGCCCTCCGGCCGGCACCTGTGCCGGGGCCGCTCCAGAGCCCGGTGGTGGGAGTGCGACAGCGGCTGCGTGTGCCGGACCTGGACGGGCGCGGCCGGGGCGGGGGGCGGGTAACGCCGCCGCCGCGTGAGCCGACCTGGATGCGAGCCCCCTTGCACGTAGCTGGCCCTGGAAGAGCCGGGTGGGCAGGAGCCCGAGGCAAGTCTGCGGAAAAGGGACTGACTCTCCCCGCCCCTGCGGCTTAGCTGACCTGTGGGGAGAGTGCTGGGCCGGTCCTGGACCCTTCCCCCGGGGAGCTCCGCCCAGGCCGCCATGGGAGCTGGGGCTCCGTGTGGTTCCCTACCTGGAGTTCGGGGAGGGCCGAAGGCCTGTTCTCTCGCGCCCACATCCCTGGACTGAGACAGGTGAATGGAACACTGCGCCGGGCAACCTCTAACTCCCTGGGTGGCACTGACTCCCTGCGCTTCGCACCCCGAAAACTGCAACACTTCAGTCCGTTGGCCCATCCTGGGACTCTCTCCCCCATCCACCTCCGGGCTCCTAATGCCCCTCAGTTCTTCCCTCAGGGACCCTCCTCCTCCTCCTCCCCTCCCCCAGCCCTACCTGGCACCAGATCCTGCCCTCCCTACTGCCGCTAGGAAAAGATCAGATCCACGGTCTGGAAGTTCCTGAGGGCGGGTCTGGAAGTCCCTGAGGGCCGGGGACACTTCGTCAGGCTGGGTCAGAGGTCAGAGGTCAGCACCAGGGAACAGATTCCTGCTGAGTCATCTGCCAGAGTGGGAGAAGAAGCTGCCCTGCCTGAGGGCAGGCACAGGCAGGCCAGAGTGCTGGGAGGCCGCAGTTCTGGGCTGGGGAGTGGCTCCTTTCCAGACCACAGTTCTGGGGTGCAGACCCACAAAAGGAGACAGGCGAAGGAGAGGGCGCTGAGGTCTTGGTGCTGCTGGGTGAACCCAGCAGGGCCGCCTCCAGACCTGATGAGCAGGTTCTTCACCCACCCCTTGCCCCTGGCCCCCAGAGTGTGCACCCTGGGCACTTGGTGCTGGATCCCCTCCCCAGTGAAGTCAGAGGGGACAGTGCACCTTCCAGAGAGTCACTCCCAAAGGTGACTCTCAGTGGGAAGTGCCACCGAGCCCTGCTGGACCTGTGTGTGCTTGTACCATGGAGCCCCCACTGTCAGATGCAGTGTGAGCGCCATGCTGAACAGCCGAGCTGGCCCCTCCGTGCACCCCCACGTGGGAGGCCTCGGTCTGGTCCTGGCAGAGCGAGGACTGTGTGGCTGCCTGTGTGACCAGGGGCTGGCTGTCAGGATAGCGCCCCACAGCGGTGTTGCAGCAGGTTGCCCTGGAACCAGGTGGCAGCTCTGCCCAGTGTCACCCAGGTGTCCCACACTTTCCATCCCCAGAGAAAGGGGACCAGGAAGGTTCCCCAGGTCACTACACGACCATTCCCTGACCCTTCTGGTCAGCCTGGCCCAACTGCATGTGGGGAGGGGCACATCCCGGAGCCATGCGGGAGCAGGAGGGGTGGGGCTCTCCTGGAGGAGGAGGACAGGTGTTCACATGCTCACAGGACACACATGGACGGGCCCCAGGAGCTGATGTGAGGCCCCTGCCTGGCCGGCAGGGCTTTCGGAGACCAAGGTGTGGGTGGAGAGGCTTGCTGGGAGCCCTGGACAGCCTGATGGCTACAGCAGAGGGCTCTGACTTCATGGGGAAAGCAGCGGGAACACAGGGCGGTGACGAGGAGGCTTGAAAAGATCTTGCCACACAGGCCTGGGCTTGGCTAAGACCTGGAACGGGCCTCTAAGCTCACGGGGGGGGGGGGGGGAGGCTGCAGCTCAGGCCTGCAGGGGTGTGAAGGGGCCTGCGGGGAGGGGCTTTCCTCCTGGGGCTCAGAGTGAGACTTTATGGGGTGGGTGCAGGGGTGGCCAGGGGCTGTGGATGAAGCTTAACCTGCCCCCCCCCCCCCCCCCCCCCCCCCCCCCCGCCAGAGGAAGGTAGTGACGATCTCTGTGCTGAGCTCACCTTGGGCCAGGTGTGCCGGCAGGGCAGCCTTGCCAGCTGCAGGTTGCGGGGAAGGCGAGGAGCCAGGGAGGCAAAGGTGCATGGCCCTGGGCCCCTCATCAGGGCTGGACAGGCAGTGTGCCACTCCACTTGTCTGGCCTACACAGTGCCAGGGGCCCACAGAAAGTCATTGTCATAAAATCAGAAGAAAAATGTGAATGTGTAATAAGCCATCCTGGATTGTATTTTCATTATACCAGCAATCACTGGGGGTGGCTAAAGCAGAAGTGCCCGCCCTGAGTGGGGCTCATGTGGAGCCAAAGCTCTGCCTGGGAGCTGGGGCGCCGGGCCCTCCCTGGGTCCTGGTGAGAGCGGGGGCCCAGGTTCAGTGGTCAGAGCCCTGGGAGAGAGTACTCTGCTGATGTTGCCCAGCTAGGGGGCATCCTAGGGTACGGTGTGCCCTGAAGGCCCCCAGGCCTGGGCGCACAGCAGCAGTGTGTCTGCTGGTGACCATGGGGGAGTGGGTGCAGGGCCGCTGCCCTGGTAATGTGTCTCCTTGCCCTGCCCGCAGGCCCCTGGCCCCAACATGGCCCGCCGCTCCCAGAGCTCCTCGCAAGGGGACAACCCGCTGGCACCCGGGTACCTGCCACCTCACTACAAAGAGTACTACCGCCTGGCAGTGGACGCACTGGCTGAGGGCGGGCCCGAGGCCTACAGCAGGTTCCTGGCATCTGAGGGTGCACCTGCTTTCCTGTGTCCCGAGGAACTGGACCATGTGACCCGCCACCTGCAGCCCCCACAGCATGTCACCCACGACCCCCCTGAAGGCAGCCCTCCCAACGTGGACATGGATGGCTCCTCAGGCACCTACTGGCCCGTGAACTCTGACCAGGCAGTGCCTGAGCTCGACCTGGGCTGGCCCCTGACCTTCGGCTTCCAGGGCACCGAGGTCACAACACTGGTGCAGCCACCACCGCCTGACAGTCCCAGCATCAAGGACGAGGCCCGAAGGATGATCCGCTCTGCCCAGCAGGTGCGCTGCCCTGGGCTCAGCGGGCAGTGTGAGACCGCCGGTGCTGGACCTGGGCGGGGTGGGGGCAGCTGCAGCAAGGGCTCTCTGGCCGCATTCTGGGGTCACCAAGGGTCTGCTATCGCAGGCTTCAAGCTGGTTGCTCCACAGAGGTTAGCTTGCTGGTGGTGGTCAGCGCTGGGGAGCTCAGAGGCTCCTGGTGGGTGGGCCTCCCAGCTGGGGTTCATTGTTCACATGCTCGTCTCTGTTCTTGACCCAGCTGAGGGCTGCTTATGCCCCCCGAGCAGCTGGCCAGCAGCAAAGGGGCCTGTCAAACCGCGTAGACAGGCAGCAGGTCAAGATGCTGAAGACCACTGTCTCTGCCCTCAGGGTTGGGGGCGTTAAGACATCCAAGGAGTTGGTGGGACTGCAAGGGTTTCACTCATCTTGCTTTGGCCCCATCCAGCGTTCTGACCCTAGGCAAGCCCGTGGCCCCGGCTGAAGGGCAGCCTTCCATCAACAGGGTGCCGGCCTTGTCCCTGCCTAGGGGTCCGTGAGCCCCCCACTCGGCCAGCAGCACACCTCCTCACCCCACCCCCACCCGTGTCCCAACAGGCCCCACCCTCCCCCGGGGTGGGCTAGTGACCATTTTGTACTTTGCGGGTGATCTAGAGTTATGGCTAGAGAATGGTAGGCCAGCAGAGGTTTCTGCCCCCGGGCCCTGACCCGACCCCGCAGGTGGTGGCCGTGGTGATGGACATGTTCACCGACGTGGACCTGCTCAGCGAAGTACTGGAGGCCGCTGCGCGCCGGGTCCCCGTCTACATTCTCTTGGATGAGATGAACGCGCAGCACTTTCTGGACATGGCTGACAAGTGCCGCGTCAACCTGCACCACGTGGATGTGAGTGGCGGGCAGGGGAGGGGTGTGCAGGGAAGGGAGGAAAACCCCTAGATACACCAAGCGCCTCTCTCTCCAGTTTCTGCGCGTGCGCACTGTGGCAGGCCCCACTTACTACTGCCGCACTGGGAAGTCCTTCAAGGGCAACGTAAAGGAGAAGTTCCTCTTGGTGGACTGTGCCGTGGTGATGAGTGGCAGCTACAGGTGCGTGCAGCCCCCGCAGCCCCAGCACCTCCCCACCCAAAGGCCTCCTCTCCAGAGCCCCTCTTGGCCTCTGGTCCCGCCCCGCCTGCTTCTGTGCTGGCTGCTCGGTCCGCCCCGCCCACCCCCCCCCCCCCCGCTCTGGCTCCGCCCCCAACTCTGACTCTGGCCCCACCCCACCCCCAGCTTCATGTGGTCCTTCGAGAAGATCCACCGCAGCCTGGCACACGTGTTCCAGGGTGAGCTGGTCTCCAGCTTCGACGAGGAGTTCCGAATCCTCTTCGCACAGTCTGAGCCGCTGGTGCCCTCGGCCGGGGCGCTGGCCCGCATGGACGCTTACGCCCTAGCTCCGTACTCGGGGGCTGGGCCCCTCATGGGCGGCCCGGGGATCGGGGCGCCAACCCCCTTCTCCTTCCCCAAACGAGCGCACCTTCTGTTCCCACCGCCTAGGGAAGAGGGCCTGGGCTTCCCCTCCTTCCTAGACCCTGACCGCCACTTCCTGTCTGCTTTCCGCCGGGAGGAGCCGCTGCGGATGCCCGGCGGCGCCCTCGAGCCACACGCGGGGCTGCGGCCACAGCCACGACGGTGGGATGCAGAGGCCGGGCCAGGTGCTGAGCTCGCAGGCCCGCGGGGTTTCTTCCAGGGGCGGCACCTGGAGATGGACTCCTTCAAGCGGCACAGCTACACGGCCGCTGACGGCACTAGCGGCGCTGTAGAGAACTTTGCAGCAGCACGGCAGGTGTCGAGACAGACGTTCCTCAGCCATGGCGACGACTTCCGCTTCCAAACCAGCCACTTCCACCGCGACCAGCTTTACCAGCAGCATTACCAGTGGGACCCACAGTCTGCACCCATGCGCCCGCAGGGCCTATTCGAGAAGCTTCGCGTTGGCCGCCCGGGCTTTGCAGATCCCGAGGACTTCGCTTTGGGTGCTGGGCCACGGTTCCCCGAGCTTGGCCTGGATGGACACCAGCGGCTGGACTATGTGCCATCTAGTGAGTCGCGCGAGGTGCGCCATGGTTCGGACCCGGCCTTCGGGATCGGACCCCGCGGCCTGGAACTCGGTGGGGCCCCACGCCCCAACCTGGGCCAGCGCTTCCCCTGCCAGCCAGCAGCAAAGCTGGGCCCTGAGACTGGACCGGAGGCCGAGCCTGAGCACAGGGGTGGGCCGGAGGGGCGGGCAGGGCTGAGGCACTGGCGCCTTGCCTCCTACCTGAGCGGCTGCCATGGGGAAGACACGGGCGTGGAGGGCCTGCCCATGGAGACCGAGGCCTTGGAAGAGGATGTGCTGGCTTCCCCGGGGGGCAGGGCGGCTGCTGGGGACCTGCTTCCTTCAGCCTTCCGAGTGCCCGTGCCCTTCCCGGCCAAGGGCCCAGTGCCCGGCCCTGGCAGCGGTGGTGGCGAGGGCCCAGAACGTGAGGGCCTGGAGGAGGCAGGCCTGGCCAAGCAGGACTCCTTCCGCTCACGCTTGAACCCGCTGATCCAGCGCAGCTCGCGACTTCGCTCCTCACTCATATTTGCATCGCAGGCTGAGGGCACCAGTGGGGCCACCACCGAAAAGGTGCAGCTGCTGCACAAGGAGCAGGCGGCCAGTGAGACTCTGGGGCCTGGGGGCGAGGCCGTGCGCTCTGCTGCTTCCACCAAGGTGGCCGAGCTCCTGGAGAAATATAAGGGTCCCGCTCGTGACCCTGGCGCCACAGGGGCTGCAGTCACTGCTACCAGCCACAGCAAGGCTGTCGTGTCCCAGGCGTGGCGGGAGGAAGCGGCAGCAGGGCCCGGGGGTGCAGGTAGTGAGCGGCGCAGCCTGGAGAGCTGCCTACTTGACCTTCGAGACTCCTTTGCACAGCAGCTGCACCAGGAGGCTGAGCGGCAGTCGGGAGCTGCCGCCATCACTGCCACCCAGCTGCTGGACACACTGGGCCGGAGCGGCACCAACAGGTTGCCTTCCCGCTCCCTCTTGGCCCAAGGCCTCTCCACCTCTCCACAAGGGCGGAACAGTCCCCCTGTGGAAGCTCCGCACTCAGAGCCTAAGGGGAGTCCCACCTCAGCCTACCCGGAGCGGAAGGGGAGTCCCACGCCTGGGTTTTCCACCCACAGAGGCAGCCCGACCACAGGATTTACTGCTGAGCAGAAGGGGAGCCCCATCTCAGCCTACCCTGAGCCCAGGGGCAGCCCTGTCCCCGCCTTGCCTGAGCGCAAGGGCAGTCCAGTTCCTCCTGTGCCAGAGCGCAGGGGAAGCCCAGTGCCTGCTGTGCCGGAGCGCAGGAGCAGCCTCACTGCTGCCTTCTCCGGAGAGTCTCCGAAGACCGGCTCTGCGGAGGAAGCGCCCACTGGCCCAATGGAGGTCCTGCGCAAGGGCTCCCTGCGTCTCCGGCAGCTGCTGATTCCCAAGAGTGAGCGGCGTTCAGAGGATGACGGCAGCTTCCATGCGCCGCAGGAGAACGGGCGGCCTGAAAGCCCTCTGCGCCCGTCGCTGAGCCGTGGCGACAGCACGGAGGCTGCCGCTGGAGAGGAGCGGGGCCCTCGGGCGCGCACGGCCTCTGCCACGGCCAACGCGTTGTACAGCAGCAACCTGCGGGATGACACGAAGGCCATTCTGGAGCAGATCAGCGCCCACAGCCAGAAGCACCGCGGAGGCCCCGCCCCCTCCCCAGCCCACAGCAGTCCTGAACTAGACCGCCCACCAGCAGCGGGCGGACTAGCCCCTGACATGTCCGACAAGGACAAGTGCTCAGCCATTTTCCGCTCCGACAGTCTGGGGGCCCAAGGCCGGCTTAGCCGAACGCTGCCAGCCAGTGTGGAGGAGCGCGACAGGCTGCTTCGCCGCATGGAGAGCATGCGCAAGGAGAAGCGCGTCTACAGCCGCTTTGAGGTCTTCTGCAAGAAGGAGGAGGCTGGTGGCCCTGGGGGAGGGGATGGCCCGGCAGAGGAGGATGCCAGGGACAGCAAAGTGGGCAAATTTATGCCCAAGATCCTGGGTACATTCAAAAGCAAGAAGTGAGTCTCCTGGCCCCCCACCCAGGCCAGGGAGCTGCATCGCTGCTTCTGGCCAGGCAGAGCACCTAGCCCTCGGCCCAGGAGTTGGGAACTTGGCTGCGCCCAGCTAGTGTGCAGCTCCACTCAGGGCCCCCAGGGGACACTCTGCCTCTTGCCCCGTCTTCCCCGTGTTGGGGCCAAAGCTGCTCACTGCCCCGTGCCTTATTCCCCCCATTCTCACCTCTTTAGCACCTTGCTCTCTAGGCCCCGCCTCCCTCTTAGCATCTCCCTCCAGCCTCTCTGGGTTTCAGGTTCCCTCTGGGCCTTCACTCCTCACTCACCTCAGGGACCCATCTCTCTGTGCCTTAGTCCCCAGTTCCCGGGGGCCCATGTCTCAGGGCCGCCCCTGCCCAGGGCCTCTGGGCTGCGCTGCGGCTGCACTCTGCTGCCCTTGTGTGGCCCCAGCAGCTCCAGACTCGGTCCTCCACCTTCTCAGGACCACTGTCTCCATCTCGGGCAGCTGGGGCTTCCTACCCTGTTTATCTACATCCTGACCCCTTTCTTGGTGGCCCATCCTTTTGCTGTGGGGAGGCAGAGGACCCTGGAAGGGCTGCCCTGCCCCCAGGGAAGACCTGAAGCAGAACTGACCCCGGCCCCCCCCCCCCCCCCCGCCCGGTAAGGCTCCTGGCCAGGAGTGACTGCACCAGGCCTCAGTGGTGGGTGATGTGTTGCCCCAGCCTGGTGAAGGGCCCAGGCAGGCAGCCTGGCTGTGGGATGCTTGTGCCTGAGCAGGTGAGGTGAAGGCAGAGGACTTGGCTCGGTGGCACCTGAGTGCCAGCCCACTGGGGCATGTCCGTGCCCTGCGGGTGCCCTGTCCTGCAGCCTCTCTCACCAGCCTGCAAACTCCGGCCAACGTCCCCACTTACCTTTCCTGGATCTTCCTCAACATTAGAGAGTAATTGGAAATGACACATTTTGGTACCAAATGCTTAGAAAGTCTCCCCACCGTAGGTGCTACAATTGTAAAACGAGTGCTTCTATTTTTTTAAGTAGCTTTTTAAGTTTTACTTGTAAAAGCTCCAATCACTGCAGGGAGAAGGGTGTGAGGAATGAGGGGGCTGAGAAGGTGGCAGTTCTGACTCCGGGTGCAGGTCTACCCTGACAGCTCAGAGTCCAGTCACCAAAGCTACCTTCCAGGTGGGGGTGACAGCAGGGACTTTTGTCCAGGTGACAAAGGTCATGGAGAACTGAATGAGCTGGAATTTGATGGCAAATATTCCCATGTGGTCTGATGGGGGAGGTGCCCATGAGGGAAGTGGAGCCTTCTGGTCTCCAGAGACCAATGGCTGGGGGCCCTTGGAGCCCCCTGAGCCCCCCGTCTGTGTCCCCATCTCTTGCTGAATTACACACCACCTCAAATGTGATTCTTAACATTTTGGTGTTAATAAAACACGACAAAATATTCCAACACACCCCCAGACGTGTAATATATAACCAGCCCACTACATATTGCAACCTCCAGCCTCAGCACCGGCTGCCCCTTCCCTGCCCTCCCCCCCGGCAGACCGCCTTGGGTGCTGTGGGCCCAGAGGGAACGGGCCAACCAGGTAAGCAGAGGGGTCCTTGGGAGGGGGTGGGCCCTGGGAGAAGGGTGGTGTGACCTCAGGGAGTGGCTTCAAAGGACAAAAGACAGGCGTAGGCTGCGGGTATCCGAGATTTTATCAGAGGAGGTAACTTACGGGCTGCAGTGGGGAGCTCACTTTCCCTGAAAAGGACTAACTTCCGGGGACCCAAGGCGACAAGCAGAGCAGGGGCAAGTCTTGGGATGCCTGGCTGAGCAGCGGGTGCAGAAACTGCAGGGCCGAGTACCAGGCAGGGATTGCGGCTCACGCATGGGGTCCCGGGAGCAGGGGCAGGCGGCCCAGCGCCGAGCGGCAGATGGTGCCATAGGCTTGTGAGTAGCCCCCGAACGCGGCCCTCGCGGCCCCCTGGGCGCCCTGCGAGGCGGAGGCTCCGAACATCTTCCGGCCAGGACGGGGCTCAAGCCGGACTTCCGCAGGAGGTGGGAGCGAGGCCTGCACACAATTGGGGACCCTCATGAGCATGCGTCAGAGGGGAGGGCCTGATGGGAGTGGCCCCAGGGTCTGAGAGGGACGCAAAGTTGCTGTAGGACTCGTGGACTGCAGGGTGGCGCGCTCACCTGTTGCACGGCGGCCGGTCTCGCCCCACGGCCTCGGTCTGGGTCCCTCCGGATCAGAGCCTGGATGGCCACTTGGGCGTTGGCCTGCAAGGTCAGGGAGGGCGCCGCTCCCTGCATGCGGGGCTTCACCTGGGAAGCACGTAGCTGAAGGTCCCTGGTAGCCCGCGGTGCCGTGGGCCCTGAGAAAAGCACTTTGGGGGGAAGGGGTCCTCCCGGGCCCACCATTACATGACCTACCAACGGGGGTACTGAGGGGCACTCCATCCGTGCCCCGGGGGACCTTGCCTCTCTCCCTGGACCTCCTGGGGGCGGATGCTGAAGCAGGGGGTCCGACCTCTGCCTGGGGACATTCTCGGCTCCGCGGGGATCGTCTGTGGGGTTGGCAGATCAGTCCCCGGGCTGGGAGCCTGGGCCGTGGGCGGCGCGTGGCCCCACAGCAAGGGGCAGGTTGCTCGGGTCACACACCAGGTGCGGGGCTGGGGCCAACACTGTGCTGAGCGCCCTGTCCAAGGTCCTGCGTGGGCCCACCGGAAGGCAGCTGGGGGCCGGCTGCAGGGCTGAGGGCGCACGCCTGGGGCATGCCCCCCAGGCCCTCCTCCGTCCGGTAGCCCCTGCGCTCCAGGACCGTCTGCGGGGGAGGTGGGGGCGGGGGGAGTCGCTCAGAGAGGTGCAGCTTGGATGTGAGAGCATCGGCATCGGGCATCGCTTAGGCAGGGGAAGGTCTAGAGGGGCGTGAGGACGGGGTACTGGGGGCTCACAGAGCAGAGCACCTGGTAGAGGTGGCTGCGGTACTCGGCGGCGGTGAGCTGGGCTCCCTCGGGCACCGGGAGCCGAACGTGTGCCTCCAGCGACCACTCCTGGGCTGGGCAGTGGAACCTGCGGGGAGCCCCCCAGGCGGGTGCAGGAGCAAGGCCAGGGTCAAGTGAGCCTCTCCCAGGAGCCCAGGCCCGGCAGTGGGGACCCTCCCGCGCCTACCTCCGCACATAGGGGTGCTGCAGCGCCTGGGCCGCGGTAAGCCGCTTGTCCGGGGCAAACACCAGCAGTCTCCTGAGGAGGTCCAGGGCCTCCGGGGGCGTGTCGGCCGGCAGGAGGGCCTCCAGCGCCTGCTGAGGTCTGTGGCGCGGTGCCTGTGGGTCGCCTCCTTTCCCGGGGGCCTGGCCCTCCCCACCACCACCTCTCTGGCCCCAGCTGCACCTTGTCCCTGCCCCACCTAACTAGCTGTCCCCTGGACATTCGCACAGCCCCCAGGCTGCCTGGGAGGGTCATCGGATCCCTGCTGGGCCTTCCGGTCCCCTCCTGCCTCCCACACCCACTCAAAGCAGCTCCTGCAGGTTCCTACCCGGGACTGGGCCCACATGGCGGGGGGGCTCTTTTTTAAAGTATTTATTTATTTATTTATTTATTTTTAGAGACAGGAGAAAGGAAAAAGGGAGCGAGAGAAGCAACTGGGGACCCGGCCTGCAACCCAGGCAGGTGCCCTGACCAGGTATCCAACCAGCGACCTGTCTGAGCCACACCAGCCAGGGCCTCCGTTCAGCACGACCAGAGGCTGCTGGGTGGGTGTCCTGACAGGTTGGGGCAAGGATACTACGGTAAGAGCTGGACTCACGTGCCTGCACTCACCGAGCCCCCACGAGGTGCAGGATCCAGGCACTGTGTTCTGAGCCCAGAGCCAGGAGGCCTGTGGGGTGGGTGGCAGGAAGCGCTGTGGTCCAGTGGGGCAGCTCAGGGAGGTCTTGTCCTCCGGAGTGGCCTTGCTCCAGGCCTGGGGCTGTCTGGACCTGCGCACGCCCACCTGTGCCTGCCTGTGCACGTCTTACACTTTCAACACGAGGCCATGCTCACATGCTTTCTCCTTGCGGGGAGCCCCTTGCCCTCTGCACTATGAAAAGTAGAGACTTGGGGAGAGAATGGGGTCCCCCCACCTGATCCTTTCCTCTCTCGCCTCACCCCCTCCGTCAGGGAAGAGGATGGGTACCACTTCCCCCCTACCACGTCCCCTAACCGCCTCTCCTCAGTTCCTAGCATGGGGGTCGGGGGGCGCCCCGTCACCACTGGGAGGACTGGAGCTCTGGTCCCGACCTGGCTGGGCCTGCTTTGCAGATGGGCTGGTCGCTCCCTGGACACCCTGACACTCCCTGGGCCCAGCCTTCTCCAGGCCGTGAGACTCCTGGACCCTCCCCATCAGGCTCCCCACCAGCCCTGGTCTGTCATGTGCTGTGTCCCCAAAGCCTGTGCTCTTGCCCAGCGGACCCCGCACACACTCACCCTCCTTGGATGGTGGTGGGATGGTCTGGAGGATCAGCTCCAGCTGGTGGAGTGTGGACCTGCCAGGGAACAGGGGCCTCCCCCGCAGCATCTCTCCCAGGATGCAGCCCAGGCTCCACATGTCCACCCCGGGGGTGTACCTGGAACAGAGACATTCAAGGAGGCAGGGCCTAGGGTGCTGGGAAGGGATGGTGTGGAGGTGTAGGAAGGCCCCGGGGGCCTGGCTGGGCAAGAGGGCACAGGGACTGCTGCAGCGGGAGGTGGCGACGGAACAGGTTGGTGTCACTGTTACCAGCTCGAGGACAGCAGCACCTCTGGAGCCCGGTACCAGCGCGTGGCCACATACTCGGTCAGGGCCTGGCCCTCCGGCCCCTCGGGGAGGCCACTGAGGGAGCGGGCGAGGCCGAAGTCACAGAGCTTCACCAGGCAGCTGGCATTGAGGAGAACGTTGGATGGCTGGGGGAGAGGAGGCGGCTGGGGGTGAGGAGCCAGGGCAGTGGGCTGGGCGCACCTGGGGCGGGGCCCGCGTGCAGCGCTCGCTCCCACCTTCAGGTCCCGGTGGATGACACCTCCCGAGTGGATGAACTTGGTGGCCCTCAGCAGCTGGTGGAAGATGTAGCATCTGTGGACATCCCGCAGCAGCCCCCCCTTGCAGATGACAGCATTCAGGTCCGTGTCTGGGGGGTCGTGCAAGTGCGTGAGTGGGGGCCGGGCTGTCCCGGGGGCACCAGGCAGGCAGGGGCACCGCTGCCCGCCCACAGTCTGCAGTCCCAGGTCCCACTGGCCACCCTCGGGGCTATGTCCTGGGGGAACACACAGGCATCTGGGTTCTGCCACTGTCTTTGTTGGTACGGCCAGAAAGAAGTGTCGGGGCTTTTTTTATGATTCTCACTTGAGGACATTTGTCATTGCTTTTTAGAGAGAGGACTAGAGAGAAACAGCAACACCGATCTGTTGCCCCCCAGATGTGCCCTGACCAGGGATCGAATCTGCAGCCTTTTGGCCGTGGGTCAACTCTCCAACCAAGCCACACCGGCCAGGGCTATGGGATTATTTTTAATGCTTCGTTTTATGCCCTTTTCTTATAAAACGAGTAGAAAAAGGAAGGTGCAGCTGCAAACAGCAGACGAAGCAGGAGCCTCGTGCGGATGGTGGGGTCGTGGTGCCGACTGCCAGTCACCCAAGGGCTGGCATGTGCCAGCTGTTTGTCCTTGGGCACAGGGGTGCTGTCCCAGCTGAGGGTGCTGGCCACTGTGGGGACCTGAGCAGCAGAGGGACACACAGACGAAGCTGGGTTAGGACAGCGGGGAGGCTAGGGGCTAACGGGGCCTTGCTCACCCATAGACTCAAACACCAGGTATATGTCCTTGTCATTCTCTGCCCGGACCACATCCAGGAGCCTCACAATGTTTGGATGGTCCCCAAATTCCTGGAGAGAGAGCCAGAGGCTGTGCTCTGGGGTGAAGGGGTGGGGTGGGCCCTGCCCTCCCCTCCCCTGCCCTCCCCTCCCCTCCCCTCCCCTCCCCTCCCCTCCCCTCCCCTCCCCTCCCCCCCCTCCCCTCCCCTCCCCTCCCCTCCCCTCCCCTCCCCCCCCTCCCCCCTCCCCTCCCCTCCCCCCCCTCCCCTCCCCTCCCCTGCCCTCCCCTCCCCTCCCCTCCCCCTGCTTTGGGGAGACTGACCTGGGGAAATGGGCACTCACCTGGAGCAGCACGATTTCCCGGAACGTTCTCTGGAATGAGACAGAAACACAAGCGTGTGTGCAACCAGAAGGACCCAGAGGTCCTTCACCCATTCACACTCACCCACTGTACTATGGGGACCACTCCTCAGAGCCATGCCAGAATCCGGCTGTGGCTGGGCTCCCAGGCACCAAGGCAGCTGCCTGGGGGCCGGGGAAGCTCACAACCCTGCCCCCACCCTGCTCCACGATGCCTCCCTCAACTACCTGGGCATCTGTCTTATCCCTAAAGGCCTCCAAGATCTTCTTGATAGCCACGACCTCGCCAGTCCTCCGATCCACTGCCTTCCACACAATTCCGTAGGCCTGGGGAGGAAGAGGTCAGCCTCCCACCCCACCAGCGCCCCCACCTGGCTGCTCTGCAGACACGCTCCTCCTTCCCACCCTGGCTGCTGGGAGGAGTGCGGTGAGGCTGTGGCTCCGGGTGAGGCCCCTGCCGCGCCCCTGCAGGCTGCCCAGGAGCCCAGCCCCTCGGAGGAGGAGGGGACAGGCAGCAAGGGCAGCGGAGACCAGTGTGGGCTGGATGCTGGGGCGGGACCCTTCTGCAGGCCCCCTAACCCCTCTCCCACACACTCCGTTCCGTCTCTTAGCAAGTCCTATCGGCTCCTTCGGAATTCACCAGAATCCAGCCGTTTCTACCACCTCTGCTGCCCCCGCCCCAGGCCGAGCCACCTGTGCGTCGTGCCTGGTTAGTGGAGACTAACATTTTGACTAACCTATCTGGCCCCGACCCCCGTCTGCAACAGTGGGCAGGGTGGGCCCTGTAAACGGCTGCCACCTGCCACTGCTACCCGTGTCACTAACAGTAGAAGCCGAAGTCCCCAAAGTCCCGCATGATCGACCCCTCCCCGTCCCTCCTACCCAGCCTCAGCAGCTCTGCCGGTCCTCCCGCAGCCCAGCGGGGTCTGACCCCGGGGCCTCTGCGCTCACTGCCTGCCCTGTCTGACCCGCTCCTTCTCCCCCACAACACACACCCACAGCCACACACCTTCACATACACACTCACACACAATTCCACCCGCTCACTCTCAATCACACACACACGGACTCACACACGCCCCCGGCTCCCACTCCACGCCCACCGCATTCACCAGCTCAGGCCCTCCTGCCCTCCCTCTCAGCGATGGGAGCAGGGGCAGGAGGGCGGGGGCCGAGGTTGAGCGAGACTAACATCACGCCTGAGGCTACTGGAGCCCTGGCTGTCCCCGGCCTCCCAGAGCCACGTCCCTGACAAGTTTCCTGGGAGCGGGCACTGTGGGCGCTGTTACAGAAAACTAAGGCTCCGGGACCTTGCCCAAGGCCACGCCTCCAGTCGGTGGAGGAGGCCAGACGCGAGCCTAGGGGTCCCCATGGAGTCGGAGGAAACAGACCCTGAACTGGCCTTGCAGGTGGCCTGGCCCCTCGGAGGCCCGGTTGCTTTCCCGGGCTCACCCCCTTCCCAAGCCGCCGCTTCAGCAGGTATCGCTGGGCTACGTGAGGATCCACCTCGGCCGCCTGCATGCTGGCGGGTGGGCGCAAGATACCTGCACACCTCAGCGCGGCTGGAACTGTTGAACCTGGTTGCCTTGGGAACCGGCAGTGGTGCCTCCCTGGTGCTTGTGCAGGGCTGGGGGTGGGGCCTGCAGCTCAAGCTCCGCCCAGTCCAGGGCCACCCAGGAGCATCTTCCCGCAGCACCGTCCCTTGGGTGGCACCACTCCAAACCCCGGTCCCGGGAGAAGGGGCTCTTTTATGCCCTCCGTCCCAAGGAACCTCGGCGTCCGACAGAACCTTCTCTGCCAGCTCTGGGCCGTGGCACGGGCGGTGCGCAGACCTGGAACGTTCCTTCCCGCTCCGCTGCACTTCCTCCGGGCTCTGGGACGGTGGTGCTGATGGTTAGGGGGTCATTTGCGGGCAGCGCCCCCTTGCGGAGCTGTTTGGGGTTAGGGGCCGCGTCAGGCCCACCCAGGGCGAGTGGCCGGACTGAGCAGGTGCTGGGGCACCGCGCCGAACCTGGGGCCGTTCCTCGTGGCCGAGAGAGCAAAGCTGGAGGAGGGCAGGTTGTCAGACGGGCTGAAAAGAAAGCCAGGTGAGGGCCTTGGCCAGGGGAGGAGGTGGGAGCAGATATAATCCTGACGGCCGGACAGACTGAAGGGAACGAGCGCTGGGCTCGCTCATGGAGGCTCCAATGCCCGAGTGGCGCTGTGATCAGGCCCACCCCGACCCCTCCTTCCCCACCTTCGCCCATGAGCCCCAGAAGGGGTGTTGACGCTGCCATTGTGTTACTGTGCGTGTGGCCGATAAGCAGAATTGTTCCAACATGAGTGAATTATCAAGTCAATATTTAGTGGACATTTGACTCATCCATTAGTTGTATTATTTTATATTTTAATTTTTTAATCAATTTTAGAGAGATCTGGAGGGGGAGAGAGAGGAACATCGACGTGTGAGGGAAACGTCGATTCCCCGCCTCCTGGGCTGAACCCACAACCTAGGCGCGTTCCTGGCCAGGAGCGGAAGCTGCAGGCTGTCCTGGTGCGGAATGATGCTCCAACTGAATGAGCCGCCTGGCCAGGGCCATCAGTGATTTTAAAATCTGCCTTTATATGTTTCTTTCTTGGGGCCTGTATTTCTACCAACTCCCATTACCCGTTGTTCAAATGTCCTTGCAGACGTCAACCTCGAGAAGAAGGGTTCATTTTCTCATCAATTGCTAGTGAAGAGGAAGTTTGGTCATGTGCGGTGGTGACCTTTGACTTTCTTTTGAGCGAGCGCATTATCAGCCTGGGGTGTTCATCATGCATTAGATAAAAATGGACCATGTATTTATTCAGTTGTTATTAATGTGGGAGAGATTGATCTGTTCCGCTTCTCTGTGCATCACGGACTGATCCCTGTGTGTGCCTGACCCGGGCTGGAACCCACAGCCTCGGTGCATCCGGATGACCCATCAGCCCAGCTTCCGGGCAGGGCCTGACCACGCATTGCATTCGTCTTGGGCTGCTCCGTGGGCAGTAGCGGGAGGCCTGGTTCCTAAGACGCAGAAGCAGCGGGGAAGGTGGTGGTGGTGGGTGGTGGCGGCAGGTCAAACCCCTCAGGCTGAAACAACCTGGTGGGAATCTCCAGCTTCAAACATTACCAGCCTCCTTGTAACCTAGGAGACCAGGCTCGGGAGGTATCCAGGCCCCCAGCTCCCAGGCTGAGGACAGCCCCAGACCAAACACATGGGCCCCACCCTCCTGTGTTGCAGTCCCTGTGTGAGGGCCCCACCCCTCCCCTGCCCTTCAGTGTCAAAGTCCGAGTAGGTAACAGCTGCTGTCCTGTCTGTCACTGTTGCAGCCACTGCCCTTCCTGTCCTGTGCACAGCCTCCCCCACCCTGCTGGGGCAAGCCTAGTGTGTTCCTTGCAGCGCCCAGTTATCCTCTGCTTTGTCCTGCTCCCACGTGGGCTCTGGGCTCAGGTACCCAGGACACTTCGTGCCCCAGGGTCCCACAGGCTCCAGGCTGTTTTTGCTCCTGGGAAGTAAGTGGGTACAGTGTGGCCTGCACTGCGCCATGTGAGTGGGGAGGGCAGAGCGCTTCCTGGAGGCACAACCAAGGCTGGGTGCCGATGCACCCCAGGGCCTGGATCAGGGCTCCCACCTGGGCTGTCCATGGGCCTGTTGTGGCCCTGGCACTGGCTCCAAGGTACTGGGCCAAGGGGGGGGAGGCCACTTGACGAAGGGCCCTGGCCTGACTGCCCGGCCAAGAGCTGGCAGCTCAGGTAGTGGTGGTAGCGGTGGTGGAGGGAACAGCCTACAGGCAGCATGTAGTCTGGGACATAGAGGGGACAGTTTCAGCCCCACCCAGGGACAGCCAGGCTCAGGGCTCAAGGGCTTCGTGCAAGCCACAGACGCACTGGACAGACGGGTCTCCTGGGACCTCGTCACGTTGCTGCTCATTGTCCCCTTTGCCCTGGTCCCTGCTGTCAGCTGCTTCTCATCCAAGGGGCAGGTGCTGGGTGGGGGTGGGGCGTCTGACCGCCAGGCCCCTCAGGGTCCCTTTGTTAGGCCGACACTCAGCATCTGCCCCCCACCCATGGGTCTGAGGCTCCCAGGGCTGAGCTCCAAGGACAGGGTCTCTAGCATGACCTGAACCCACCCTAATACCACAGGTCCAGTTGGCCCTGGCAGGTGCAAAGGCCATGGGCACTGGTCAT
Source organism: Artibeus jamaicensis (assembly GCF_021234435.1). Classification (NCBI taxonomy): domain Eukaryota; kingdom Metazoa; phylum Chordata; class Mammalia; order Chiroptera; family Phyllostomidae; genus Artibeus; species Artibeus jamaicensis. The sequence goes on from NW_026522059.1 coordinate 747,458, forward strand.
GGGCTGGCTTCCGGTGGCAGGTTCAAGGGAGGCAGCTCTGCCTCTGTCCCAGGGCACAGGGAAGGGCAGGGCAGAGGGCATAGCTAGAGGGTGTGCAGGCAGTGGAAGGAGCCCACCGAGGTTCCAGCCAAGCCCAGTGCTCTCAGGAGTCCTTGGACAAGCCACTCCATGAGTCAGTTTCTCCATCTGTGAAATGGGAGCAGAGGCTCTGGAAGGGCCTCCCATGTCAGGGCCAGGCACCCTGCTGGACCCAGCGGGTTATTCGCGAGGAGGGGAAGCTCACCCAAGTCTCAGGAGCTGAGCAGGGAGGGTGTCCAAGGCAGCGGGGCCAGAGGGGTGTTGTGAGAAGCATCCCCGGAAGAAGCTTGGGGACCTTCTGTTGCAGCCTGGACCTCCAGCAGAGAGCGCTGTGGGGAGGAGACCTGGCCAAGGTATGGGGTGGGGGAGGGGCCTTGGCAGAAGCTGAGCAGACTATTCGCGCCCCTTCCTCCCGGGGCCTTTACAGCTCAGTGACCCCACCAAGAGGTGAGTGACACCCCCAGACCCTCCCCAGCCTGAGTCCGAGGGAGACCTAGTTTTGGTCCCTGGGAGGACAAAGACCACTGTCTATTTCACGGGAGGGGGTGGGGATGGAGACTCTGAGGATGGAGAGAAAAAACACAGGTAACACCTGGTTTTGAATTTGGACCCTTGGAGGCGAGCTCTGTCTCCCTTGGGCGGCGGCGGGACCTGGTGCTCATCAGAGACACCCTTTCCCCAACACACTGAGGCAAAACAAAGGCCTCCGGAGGCCCAGGGCGAACGTTTCATTTCGCCTCCTGGCGGAGCACCCATCTCTTCCCCAGAGAGGTTGCTCCTGGAATCACTGAGGCTCCCCGGGTGAGAGGTGATTCCTGCACTAGGGGCAGGGGAGATGCCTGGGAAGTTGGGGGCCGGTGAGGGAGGGGCCGCTGTCAGCAGGGCCAAAGGGGAGGGAGCTGGGCTAGGGTGCACAGCTTGAAGGTGGTCTGGGCCAGACCTGGGCTTCCGGCAGGACCAGGGCTGGGGAGGGACTTTGAGGGGTGGGGCCACGCTGGGCGTGGTTTAGATGTGGGGGCAGGACCAGGGCTGGGGGAAGGGCAGGGGCGGAGCTTCCACGCTGCTCCCAAAACTATTCCACTGAGATGGCATAATTGGTCATTTCAGTACTGGGAAGAAGCAAATCTGGAGGAATCCTGAGACAAAGGAGGACAAAATGCTCACCAGACATCTGCAAGGAGACATTTATGAGCTTTAAAGTGAGGGCAAATCACCCAGAAATTCGGGAGGCTGAGAGGACTTAAAAAACAGCCCATTGAGTCCCTGAGCTGGCATCAGAAATCAAAAGCCCAAGGTTAACCCAGACACTCCCGTGAGGGTTGTGTGTGTGGCCAGGATCCCGGGAGGGGCAGGGGCAGTGTGGTCTGGGAGGCACAGGGTGAGACCATGAAGGACCAGACCGGCCAAGGGAACAGGTCTCCACCTCCCGCAGTCTCAGCGTTGCAAGCGGTCCCTTAGGGACAGCGGCCCCAGCAGGCCTTGAGGGCGGCCCGAGGTGGGGCGCAGGTGGCTGCCCCGAAGAGCCAGGGACCCAGGTATGTAAATGCCAGGCCTTGGCGGGGGCTGGAGGAAAACATCAAATGGTCTCCGTGGAGCCCCCACTTGCATATTCAAGGTGCTTTTTTTTGTTCTTTTTTCTCCTGATTATACTTGGTCTTTTAGAAATTTTCTGTTAAGTCAGGCACTAATAGATTAAAAGCCTGTATTATTGAAGACCAACATTCAGATGCTATTTTAGTTTATAAGCATTTTTTTAGAAAAATATTTTATTTATTTTTAGAGAGAGGGGAAGAGGAGAGGGAGAGAAGCATCAATGTGTGGTTGCCTCTTGTGCGCCCCCTAGTGGGGACCTGGCCCACAACTCAGGCATGTATCCTGACTGGGAATTGAACTGGCAACTCTTTGGTTCACAGGCCAGCACTCAATCCACTGAGTCACACCAGCCAGGGCCAGCAACATTTCTCTAATATTTTAATGTTAAAATGGAGATTCTGCATTGCCTTGAAATTTATGTCATCTTTTTATTTATAAATACTTTTTTTTTTTTGGCCTGGCTGGTGTGGCTCATTTGGTTGGAGTTTCAGCCTGTAATCAAAAGGTTTCCAGGTTTGATTCCCAGTCAGGACACATACCAAAGTTGTGGGTTTGACCCCCAGTCCAAGTGTGTACAGGAGGGAACCGAGCGATACTTCTAATTCTTCCTCTCTCCCTTCCTCTCTCTCTCTCTCTCAAAGGAATGAAAAAATGTCCTCAGGTGAGGATTAAAAAAATCCATTTTTTACAAGGAGGAAAATGCCTTAACTGTGTTCCTAATTTTGACAGGCTCTGCCACACCTTTCGTGCAGGTGAGACTAGATGAGTGAAGTACCACAGCTCTGAAACCGACTTGCTAAAGCAAGACCAGCACGTAGAAACTGGGGGCTACTCAGGCTGCGCTTAGTCGCTGAGATTCGGAAGCAAGTCCACCGTCGTCCTCTGAAAGCAGAAGTCCTCCTAGTCCGGGTCCGATCTGTGCAGGGCGCACACACGGATATCAGGCACTGCCCTTGAGTGAGAGAGTTGGGGGGGGACTGGAGGTGGGAGAATAAGGCTGTTGCCCGAGCAACGGTGTGATAGTGGGGAAGGGCAACTAAGTTCTGTCTCCATGGAGACTGTATGGGCTGAACGCCAACATTACTGAAGGTGGGCCCACCCTGATGGACGGCAAGGTTCCGAAGGAGCCCATAAATAAAGGTTGGCTACGGTGCTCTGACTACTGAATAATCCCATATTCCTGATTCTGGCTTTCCCCGACTCCTCACCCTACTAGAATATTCAGGATGGGGAGGAGGAGGGCTGTGGTGGAGGGGCTGGCTGGGGGCTGTGCCCTCACCCGTCCCCGTGCTTCAGGACCGGACCCATGGCGCCCAAGAAGAAGAGCGGGCAGAGGGCGGGGAGCCGGCAGGGAGGGACGGAAGACAACGCCGAGCCGCAGCTGTCGGAGCGCGCGCAGTACCTGCAGCGGGAGTACAAGCTGCTCTCAGAGCAGCTGGACGCCTGTGAGGAGCGCTTAGACCTGGTACTGCAGGAGAACGCCTTCCTGGACTGCGAGGCGCAGCGCCTGCGCGAGGAGAACCGGCTCTACGCCAGCTACGTGAGCGCGCACGCGCAGCGCTGCGCCAATGCCATCGTCCGACTTGAGGACCAGAACCGCGTGGACCTGACGCAGATCCAGTGGCAGCGGGCCGATCTCGAGTCTCTGTATCACGGGCGCGAGGACGGGGTGCGCACGCAGCTGCTGGAAATGGAGGCGCGTGCGGCGCAGATGGCGCAGCGGGTGCAGGAGCTGCAGCCTTACAAGGCCAGTGCGCGCGCGCCTGTGGGCGGGTCAGGAGGGTGCGGGCGGGCTGGGTGCCGGTGGCGCTCGGGCTCTGACCCGCGCCACCGCTGTAGGAGCTGCAGCTGGAGCAGCTGGCCCGGATCCGGACGCTGGAGCGCGAGCTGCTTCACATGAGCGTGGAGCATACGCAGCAGCTTCACCGCGTGAAGCGGCTCTTCCTGGAAGACAAGGCGGCCTTCGAGCGCGAGGCGCGCCAGCGTGTGCAGTCGCTGGCACGGCGCGCGGAGCGGGAGGCTGCGCGCGCCCTTGTCATGCACACGCAGGCCATCAAGGCAGATAATGAAAGGCTGCGGGAGGAACTGCTAAGGCTGCTCAGCCGGGCCCAGCTGCTGCATGACAAACGGCGCCAGCTGCTGCAGCAGCGTGAACATCTGCGGCGTGAGCACCAGGATACATGGGACCTGGCAAACGTGCACGGTTGGCTGCTCCGGGGAGCCAGGGGCCCAGCACTGTGGCGACCGCCCCCGCCTGCCTCTTGCCTGGGGTCCTTTGCCTCCCCCACCGGCACGTCGCACACGGCCTCCCAGAACCTGTCGCAGGTCTCTTTGACCGCGTTCTCTAGGATCCCATCACTGATCCCGTTGTGTACGGGCTCCAAGGCCCCGTCGCTGGTGTCAATGAAGGAGAGTTCAAGGATCTCATACCAGGACCTGCTGCAAGCTAATGCCTGGGTCTCGTCCTTGGCCCCGACCCACCCTGACTCCCAGTTCCCATCCTTTGCCTGCTCCCGCCCTGGCTCCGGGGTCCCATCCTTGGCCCCGTCCCACCTTGATTCCCGGATCCCATCCTTGGCCCCTACCCGCCCTGACTCCCGGTTCCCATCCTTCGCCCGCTCCCGCCCTGACTCCGGGGTCCCATCCCTGGCCCCGGCTGGCCCTGACTTCCGGGTCCCGTCTTTGTCCCCGTCCCTCCCTGGCTCCTGGATCTCTTCACGGATGCCATTGCAGATGGCCTCACACACCACTCCCACTGCCCTGGATCGGGCCCTTGCGGTCCCCCAGTCGAAGGAGACTGTGAACGCTGACGCTGCACCCTGAATCTACCCCGAAGAAGGTGGGGGTGATCGGTGTGCAGGACGTTTTTGGTGAGTGCAATTGTTAATAAAAATGTGACCACACATATACACACGCCAATCTGGCACCGCCTGCCTTGCTGCTCCAGTATTTCCTGCTGGCTGAGGGACTACTTATTCCAGCTTCCAGTTTCCAGCCTGCAAGGTAGCTTGATGCGCTCTCCACACTATGTGTCTCCACCCTATGAATCCGGGCTAGGATTCAGCATCCCTCCACACCATGGCTGGTCTCCGGCAGCCCAGCAGGGACCGAGAAAGTCGGTCACGTGAGCATCCTGCTCACTAGGGCTGACAGTGGTGGCAGAGACAGGCACCGCCCCCGCGGCCATATGGTGGGAGCAGGAAAGGAGCCTGGGGGCCAGGGAGGGGCTGGGTAGCCCCGCACGGTGCTCCGGGGGACTGGTGGTACCAGCTGCGGTCAGGGTCATCCCTGGAAGCCACAGGAGGTTTTCTGTGTAACCTCTCCCAGGGGGAGGGTAATTTTGTATTTTGATGTAATTTCCAGTTCAGAGAAAAGTTGCAAGAATAGCGTAGTTCTTTCATTGCCACGGTCCGGCTGCAGCGGGTCAAGGGGTCCCACAGATGAGGGTAGGCGTCCGCGCTGGGTAACAGATGACAACACGCCTCAAAGGACAGTGAAGCTCTGTTCCATTTATTGCAAGTACAAGTAGGTTTTTATATTTTCATTTTAGGTAGTGATTAACATTTGCAGGTGTATAGCATGATCAGTTAAGCAGAAAAAATCAATACAAAGGTAACCAGGAAAAGTATGAAAGTTCTCATAGATTCAGTTATAATAAATAAAGATTAGTTTGACCAGGAGAGCCATTAATCAGACAATTAGAAGTCGCTGTATGTACAGAATTCGAATGTCTTCATTGTATATTAAAGTTTCTCAATTTATCATGGGGCAAAAGGATACGGTAGATTGAGTAGAGGTAATAGGAAATTTATTATAAGGCCTTTGTGATGTCTAATTTAGCTATCTATCCTTTTCTGTCTAAAATGTTTCTCTGTGCACTATAAACTGACTCTCTAGCAACTGTTTCTATGTGTTTAGTTTGTAATAGTTAACCAGCCCTTTTTAAATTTCTTTGCCTGTGCAATTGATATATATTCTTATTCAAGGTAAAGGAGGGGCTGTTACCTCAACAACTTCTAAACATTCAGGGACTATTTCAATAGAGGGAACTTTGTTCTCTGGTCAAGAAATTAGTTTGTACAACTTCACTGGAATTACGCGAATCAATGAACCTGAAATATAAATGTCTAACAATTCCACCACCTTTTGACCACCCAAACAAACATGTAACTTGTTTTTCTTATTTCTGGTACACTATGGCGGTCCTGATCACCTTAAGTTGCTCAGACCAGGGTAATTTATACAACTTGACATGTTTTCCCTTATAGTTAACAATTATATCGCCCTGGCTGTCGTACTCCCCTGTACAAGGGAGAGGGGAATCTGTGGGGATTTGTCCATCCTTTCAGGCAGTTCCGTGGGGAATACTAATGTTTTCCCCTGAACTGTTCCCTCCTCTTTGGTGACTTTCACAGGAATAAGTAAATACAGATCAATGTCTATATTCAGTAGCAAGAGTAGAATAATTAAAATAAAACAGCCAATTGTTAACCCATTTTGGATGCCTCATTCTCTTCCGGGGAGACGAATTCTTTGAACTCGAACCCTCCATGCCCGGACTTTGTCAGACGCGTGGTTGGAAGACGACGTGGCACATCGTACCATTTACCCAGGTTCACCAGCAGTTTGTTTGCTACAGCTTTGGAAGGCAGTGTGTGTGTGTGTGTGTGTGTGTGTGTGTGTGTGTGTGCACGCATGCTTATGTGCACCCGCACCCCCCAAATATTTTAGATTAGGTCATGCCCTTCACCTCCAATAGCGTTTCCCAAGCACAGAGACATTCTCCTACGTTACTGCACCCCAAAGCTCCAAGTCAGGAACTTCCGAGTGGAGCAAACAGCATTAGCTGGTCCACGATTCCCATGAAAATGTCACTGTCACTGACCACAGTGCCCTTGGTGGTCACCCATTTGCCAGGATTATGCACATTCAGGTGTTAATCCCAATGTGCTTGGCCAGTTCAGCTATTAGGTGTGGCCCATATTCCTTGGTGGCTTTCCAGGAGGCCACCTGGCTTTCTGAGGTGGCCAGGCCCCTGTACCACAAATGCTGGTGCCAGGACAGCAATTTCCTCCTCTACACAGAGGGCAGGTTTTTAAAGGGCTGGGTTTTTGGAGGAGAGCTGGGTGCACTTACTGTAGGGTGCTCGCAGTGCTGTGGTGCCCAGACAATGAACCTGATGGCTCAAATTGGACAGCCCGGGGGATGGCATGGCATGGGGCACTGGGACCGGACCAGGGCACTGGGACCAGACCTGGGCCCTGTGGTGTGAGTTCAGAGCACAGGTTGAAGACGAAGCCCCTCTTTGCCAGAAGCAGTGTAACCTGGGCAAACCACACAGAGGAAGTGGGTACAAGCCCGGCCTGACCACACTCTGCCATTTGGGGTCCTCAGCACCCTCTGTTCAGTCCGTACCTGTGGTTGACTCCGGGCAGCTCTATCAGACTCGGCACCTAAGAATCAAGTGTGCTTTCCAGTTTTTCTGAAACATCTACAACGGTCTTACTGTAAAAGGACATTTTTTTCCTTGCTCCCTGAGAGAGAACTGGGAAACTGGCAGATCGCTTAGGCCACTGCCGCGGGGCCCCTCCAAGGGTCGGCAGGGGGCTGGGTTCTGGGGCGGCCTGCAGGGCATGGGGAAGCCGAGCTCAGCAGCGACACCTCCCTCCACAGGAACAGCAGTGACTCTCGGGAAGACGGAGGAGCCCTTTGGGGACAGGAGGGTGCTGAGGAGCAGCCGATCTCAGGAGACAAAGTGAGCAAGAGATACAGCCAGGACTGCGTGCCCGCAGTGGACCGCGGGGGTGGGGCGGGCTTCGCGAAAACCCCGCGGTGCCCGGACTCGCGCCACCCACGGCCCTCGAAAGATCGCGGGGATCTGCCATGAGCAGCTGGAAGCCAGCCGCTTTGCTGCGAACAAGTGACTGGGAACGCGGGGCGGATAATCCTGGGGTCACACGTTAGAAAGAGGGCGGCGAGGGGACGGCGAGACGACCCCTGACTGTGGAGGTGAGAGGCGGGAGCGGGGCCTGGGGCGGGGGCAGTCCGGTGGGAACGGGGACGTGGACTGCCCCGACCGACACCGTGCGATCCGAGTGAGGGGCACGGGCAGGCGGAAGCGGCCCCGGCAGGGGAGAACCACCTTCCCAGTGGGGTCGCCCCGGAGGAGTCCAGGCTGGAGTCACAGGCCGTGGTCGAGGCCACTGGGCTAAGAGGACGCGGGCCGGGCCCTCGGAAGGACGAAGACGAACCTCCGGGACCCTCGCCGCCCGGGTGCGGACGCGCAGGTGGGGCCCTGAGGTCACGAGCTTCCCCAGCGGAAGTGCAGCGGAAGTGCGTCTCCAGGCGCCGGAAGCGGTGCACCCCCTGGAGCGCCCACCTCGGTCGCACCGCCCGCGCGGTGTGTTGTTCCCGGCTCGGGCCCACGGGGCCGCATCCTCCCCGCACCCCAGCCGTCCTGGTGTCGCCCTTGACTCCACCTGTGCCTGGGAGCCTGCACCGCCCTGCACCGGACTGGTAGGTGGCTCTTTCTTCCTCGCTTAATTGTATTTTTTCCAGAGCTTTGTTCAGTGTTTTCATTAGGGCCAAATGTATGTTATTTGTCTCCACTGGCCTGTTAGGTAGTAAAGGGCGGAACCTTAGGTATTCGCCAGGGCGGGCCAACTACCTTGCTGCCTTGTGACGCTGTGTGTCCAGGCAGGTCTCAGAGGGAGCTGTGCCGCTTGCTGGGCGCTCCGCAGGCGTTCAGTCGTTTCCATCGCTTCCGTCACTACCCACAAGCAAACTGGGCCCTTCTGGTGCTGATTCCTGGGTGGTGGGTTTGTGTGTGGTCTAGGAACCCATGGGTGTCTCCAACGACTTATCCTGTCGCCCCAACCCCCACGGGGTTTTGTTTTTCTTTCAAAATATTTTATTTTTAGCCCTGGCTGGTGTAGCTCAGTGGATTGAGTACGGGCCTGTGAAGCAAAGGGTCACTGGTTCGATTCCCCGTCGGGGCACATGCCTGGGTTGCGGGCCAGGTCCCCAGTAGGGGACACACGAGAGGCAACCACACAATGATGTTTCTCTCCCATGCTTTCTCCTTTCCTTCCCCTCTCTCTAAAAATAAATAAAATATTTTTTTTAAATTTGTTTTTAGAGAGAGAAGGGAAGGAGGGAGAGAAACATCAATGTGTGGTTGCCTCTGGCACACCCCCAATAAGAGGCTTTGAGGCTTTATTTCCCCTGCCAGGACCCTGGGTTGCACCATCTGTCTTGGTCCCCAGTTGTTCCTCCCAGTTTATCTGACAGAAACGTGGGACCTCTGGTCCTGCCTGCTGGCCTTGCCCCGTGTCCTCTGCACTGGGCTGCCAGGCTCCGCCCCTCTGCTGGTCTGGGTGCGTGCTTCTTCCTTAACTCCATGGTTGTCGGACTTCCGTACAGTTCTGTTTTTGGTAGTTCTGGATGTTTGTTTGTTTGTTTGTTTGTTTTTAAATTTGTTGTCCTGTTTTTGGTTGTGCGAGGAAGCACAGTGCATCTACCTACACCTCCATCTTGGCCGTAAGACCTGTTTTTACTTCTAATTGTGTTAAAACACACATAACAAACTCTTAACCCTTTTTAGGTGCAGGAACGATAACCACATTCACATTGTGCCCACAAGCTCAAAACCCTTTATCCTGCAGGACAGAAACTAATCCATTAAACATTAACCGCTTCCCCTCCCCTCTCAACCTCAGCCCTCGACCATTTGTATTTATGAATTTGGCTTCTCTAAGTGCCTCGTGAAAGTGGAATCACACAGTGTCTGTCTTTGTGACTGGCTTATTCCACGTAGCATGTCCTCAAGGCTCATCCATGTGACATGGTGGCACGCGGCAGACTTTTCCCTGGTTGAGGTTGAGCAACACCCCGTCGTATGGATAGAGCACATTTTGTGTATCCATTCGTCCGCTGATTGACACTTTGGTTGTTTCAACCTTCTGCCTTAAAAAAAGTGCCTTTTAGGGAAACAAAAGAAAAAATAAATGGGACTATATCAAAGTAAAAAACTTTTGCACAGCTAGGAAACCAACAAAATGAGAAGACAGTCACTGAATGGGAGAACATACTCGCCTTTCATATGATGAGAGGCAGTCACAAAAATTATGAAGAATTTACAAAACTCCCCCTGGGTGGTGTGGCTCAGTGGATTGAGTGCCAGCCTGCAGTCAGAAGGGACCCGGTTCGATTCCCATTAGAGCACCTGCCTGGGTTGTGGGCCCGGTCTCCAGATGGTGTGGGAGGCAGCCACACTCTGATGTGTCTCCCTCTCTTTCTCCCTTCCCCTCTGTCTAACAGTAAATAAGTAAAATCTTTTTAAAAATAAGAAAATGGCTTTAAAGATAAACTATAAAAATTCTTCACAAATTGACTTAATAAAAAGCTTTGTTACTTTTAATTTGATCTTTAAAAAAATCATTAAGAAAATGAAAATGCCAAAGACTATATATGGAAAGAAACTGATCTAGAAAAGAGACTTGCACGTTGATGAGAAGACAAACCACCCAGTTTCAAGCGAACAAAGACTGTGAACAGACACACCACAAGGGTGGTCCCAAAGGGCACCGTGTGTGCAGAGACGTCCGCACTCGCTCAGCATGAGATACAGATGCAGCATACACGACTCGGTGCCTCACATTTGAGAAGAGTGACATCACCAAGCACTGGTGAGGATGCGGAGCAGCTGGAGCCGGGACACGCCGTGGGAGGGGTGTAAAGTGCTGCGGTCAGTGTGGGGGAAGTGTTGGCAATTGTTTATAAAGTTAAAAATGCAGTTACCTTATAACTTGGCAATTAAGTCCTAGTCATTTACCCAAGAGAAATAAAAAGGATGTCCAAATGAGTCCTTTTACACAGATGCTCATAGCAGTTTTATTCATAAGAGTCCAAACTAGAAACACAAATTTCTGTCAACAGATGAATAGTAAGTTGTGGTTTATCCACACAATCAAATGTGACACAGGAAGGAGAAAGAGCTACTGCAACGTGTAAGTACACTGGGTCTGTAAAACATGCCCAAACGGAGGGAGTCAGACACACAAGACTACATATTACATGCATCCATTTATATGATGTCCTAGAACAAGTAGAACTCATCTACACCGACAGTGGTCACTTGGGCCTGGAGTGGGATTAGCTGAGAAAGGGCAAAAGGGAACTTCTGGCAGACGTTAAAACTGTGCACGTAGAGCAGGGGTTTGTGTTCTACTGTGCGGAAGCTGGACCTCAGCAACTCGGATGGCCTGGTCTGGTGATACCCGCGTCCACAGATCAAACCGTGCGTCTTCCAGACAGAGGGCTGCAGGCCCTCTGTGAACGATTTACTGCCCAAAGCCTTCTGGGGCTGCTGGGATTTGTAGGAACTCAAAATATGCTTTCACGGAGGGAAAAAAGTTGTTTTATGCAATTTCAAAAGGGGTTATTTTGGTTAATGTTCAGAAAAGGAAATGGTTTTACTAGGCAGTTACCTGTTGTGTAATAAAACTCGTCTGCTTTTGAACAGCCCAACCAAAGGTGGAAGTTGCAACAGACTTTTCCTGCTTGTTTCCTCTGTTGTTCCTTGTCTAGCTGACAAATGTCTACTTAACACCACAGACCAGTTCAAACGCTACTTCTTCTGTGAAGCTGTCCCAGATCCTCCCTGCCACACCAGTCCCTCCTTGCCTGAGCTCCTGCACAGCTGGGAACGTGGGGGAACATCCAGGTGGGGATCAGTGTCCCCGCCAGACTTGGAATGACCTCAGGTTCGGGGGCGTCTTCCTTGTCAGTTTTGCCAGCACTTTGCACTAGTTCTTACAGGCCAATACATTTCCAAGGAAATGACAAAATGAGCCCACAAGCAAGGAAAGTGACAGCAGAAGCTGAGTTCAATCCTGGAACTGCTAAGACGGAAGTTACATGGTGCACTGGAGTGAGCCAGAAAGACGCGCCGAGTGCTAGCTGAAGTCTGTGCTCCCAAAGGCAAGTGGCCATGGCTGAGCTCTACCTGCAGCAAAACTGAGGGCACTGGGCTCTCGCTGGCCCTCACCCAAGGCTTCTGGCTTCAGGGAAAGCAAGGACATCAGCCACGCTGAGAACAAAGCTGTGTCCAGAAGACCAGTAGATCACAGGATGACAACAACCAAATCTAAGTTTTGGAAATAGCAGGATGGAAAGGACAAAAAAACATGAGAGGCACCACTTGCACAGATTTGGGGTTTGCTTTTTATTGTCCTGTGCTAGACACCAAGGACAAATCGATCAGATATGACAGTTGTCCTCCAATCAGAAGTGTAATAATGACAGAGAGAGAAAACATACCAAAGTAAGTGCAGTAACAGAGGTGGGAACCCAGCGGCAGCACAAGGAGGACAGGTCCTGACTCATGAAGTGGCAGAAACCGGGGGAGACAAGCAGTCAAACGGGACGGGGGCCAGGAGGCAGGGGCAGCCAGGAGCAGGGGAACGCCAGCTCCGTGTCGGGGACTCAGTGGTGAGAGACGAGGCTCCGGATGCAAAAGGCCTTAGGGTGGGTGCAGCAGAGGGGGCCTAGAATGTGTTCTAAGGACCAGGGGGAACCAAACTGGTTTTAAATGAGAAAGAGTTCTCCAATTTGCCTTTCTGATAGATCAAAATTTGCTACATCATACTCTTTAAAGGAACACAATTAGACAAAACAGCTCTCCTTTAAAGGGATTTAACTTAGGGATGAACTGTAATTGCGCAAACACAGAACCCCTTTCCAGACCTAGCTCCTGGCCCCAGACCACTCCAGCTCCGAGTGAGCAGTCCAGGCAGGTGGCTCTCCTGAAGGCAGGCATTCCGAGCCGAGGACAGCAGTCCAGCACTGCCGCACCTGGTGGGTAGAAGCCCATGCATAAAGCAGCCCCACCCGTGACTTTAGGAAAAGCTGACATGTCCAAAGACACTGAATGAGGACTCACGCCACGCCCGTCCAAACATCACTCACTGTTGGAGAGTAACTGCTTTATGAGTCGCCTGTACACTCCACCCGACCTCCAGACTTCTCACTCAGATGTGTGGGGGCCTTACTCAAGGGAAGCCCTTCTTGGTGAACACCTTGATTACTGTTGGAGTTGGGAGGAGAACTGAAGTCTTTCCCGTACTCACTACATTCATAGAGTTTCTCTTCAGTGTGAATTTTCTGGTGCTGAAGGAAGTTGGACCTCTGGATAAAGCCCTTCCCACAGTAACTGCACACATAGGGCTTCTCTCCAGTGTGGATGATCTGATGGAGGAGCAGCTTGGAGCTCTGGATGAAGGCCTTCCCGCAGTCCTTGCACTCGAAGGGCCTGTCCCCCGTGTGGATTTTCTGGTGCTCAGTGAGGTGAGCTTTCTGCAGAAAGGCCTTCCCACACTCCTTACATTCATACACCCTCTCTCCAGTGTGGATTTTCTGGTGTCGGATAAGGTATGAACTCAGAAAGAAGGCTTTCCCACACTCGTTGCATTCATAGAGTTTCTCTCCAGTGTGGATTCTCTGGTGCTGAGTAAAGTTTGACGTCTGGCTGAAGCGCTTCCCACACTCATTGCAGACGTAAGGCCTCTCCCCCGTGTGGATCCTCTGGTGCTGGATGAGCTTGGAGCTCCGGATGAAGGCCTTCCCACACTCACTGCACTCAAAGGGCCGCTCCCCCGTGTGGATCCGCTGGTGCTCTACGAGGTCTGAGCGGTGGCGGAAGGCCTTCCCGCACTCCTCACACTCGTACTGTTTCACTTCCGTGTGGGTCTGGTAATGCCGGATGAGGCTGGAGCTCCGGATGAAGGCTTTCCCACACTCGTTACACTCGTAGGGCCTCTCTCCCGTGTGAATTCTCTGGTGTCGGATGAGCAACGAACTCTGGCTGAAGCCCTTCCCACATTCTTTGCATTCGAAGGGCCGCTCCCGCGTGTGAGCACGCTGGTGCCGGGCGAGATCCGAGCTGTGGCAGAAGGCTTTCCCACACTGAGCACACCCGAACGGCTTTTCCCCCGCGTGTGCGCTCTGGTGCTCAGTGAGGTCCACGTAGCGAGTGAAGTCTTTCCCACAGGCGCTACACACATAGAGTCTTTCTCCGGTGGGAACGCCCTGGTGCTCAGCAGGGTGGGAGCTCTGGCTGAAGCTTTTCCCACACTGGTCCCCTTTGTACAGTTTCTCCCCAGAGTGAGAAATCTGATGTCTAACTAGCTCCGAAGTAGATGGGAAGCTTTTGCCACAAGTCTCACACGGGTGGGCTCCCTCTTCTGTCAGCCCTCTCTGAAGTACGAGAAGGCTGGAGCTTGGAACCAGGCCCCCGCCGGAGTCGCTTCCCACCTGGGCCGCCCCTCCAGTTTGGACCTCCCAGTGCGTGACTGCCTGTGGGAGACCTCTCTCCCGGGACGGGCAGCTCCGAAGGCTCTGCCCTTCCACGGTTCCCAACAGCCCCCCTATTCCAGGTTCAGAGAGCCCCCCAGACTCAGACTCGGGAGTGGGGGACTCCATTACTGTTTCTGACATTGTCCTGTGTGGATTTCCACCCTCAGAAATTCAGGCTCCCGGGTCATCTTGTCCCCAGTTCCTACGTCGGAACCTGAAATAAAACAGAGTAAGATCACCTTTCCCTTCATTGTCAGACAGGAATCTGCTGCAGCAGGTGGGGACAAAACACATCCAGAGAGGGAAGAATGTCTTCTGTCCACACTCGTGACCCGACACACAGCCGCCACCGTGCTCCTTTTGCCTCCGGACAGCCTCCCCGACCTGGGAAGGCTCCCTTGGGCACCAACCCCCAGCTCCAGGGGACAGACTGGTCAGGTGGCTAGTCGGTAGGGGTACGTTGTGGACTATCAAAATCAAGATGTGTTTCCAAAGGCAAATTTATCTCCCTTACCACCGCTCTACTGTCCCTCGTTCTTTCACATCCTCCCCCGCTCTGGTCCCCAGGTCAGTGGTATCACACTCACTTGGGCCGACGATCCAGACTATCCTCGTGTGTGTCCACCCGCACTCCCCTGCCCTTCTCTTCCTCTGTCACAGATGCGTGGGGAAACCTGGCGCGGGTGCGATTCCGCTTGCTTCCTGTGTCGGCTTCGCTGCTGAGAGCTTGCAGCAGCTTCTCCAGTGCTCTGCCTCTCCTAGGAGACCACTGCTGTTTTCCAGTCTGTTCTCAAGTGTCCAGCCCCCCCTGTAGCCTGGGTTAGCGTTCCCGATCCAGCCTACAGCAAACACCCCCACCGTGCACTAGAGCCACCTCTCTCATCTGCTCGATGGCACCAAGCCTGCCGTGCACAGCCGCAGGGGGGATGCTCACAGCAGCACCATTCACCACCCCCCAGGACCCTGACCACAGGGACCCCAGAGGGGGTGTGGCACACAGCAAGGAAGCAGAGCTGCCGCCTCCAAGAGTACACGAGCACCTGCTGCTCGGACAGACGTGCAGCACGTGCAGAGACGCCAGGCTCGGAGTGCACAGCATCTGCCTCCATCTGTGTGAAGTTCCAAAACAGCACCGATCTACAGCAGGGGACTTGAGACAGTGGTGGCTCCAGGGCGTCAGAGGGACGCCCTCCCTGCAGCTCTGGAACCCTCACCCTGGGAACCGCTTCCCAGCAGGAGCCTGCAGCCCCCAAGGCCGTGCCCTGTCCTGGGCAGTCCCCACGGGGCTACCTGTGGCTGTGTATCAACACACCACAGGTGGAGGAACAGAAAGTAGCACACACCTGTCACCTCAGCACTGCAGGTCACAAGTCCAGCCCAGCACGATGGGGACTGAGCCCCACATGTCCCCCAGGCATCTGGACGCTCTGGGAAGTCCCATTTCCACACTCAGATTGTTGGCGGAACTCAGTCCCTCACAGGTGTAGGACCGTGTCAACTTCCTTGCTGGCGGTTGGCTCCTCAGGGCTACGTACATCTTCCAGGCAGGAACTCACTGATCTTCCTCTGCTGTGTGTTCTGTGACCAGCTGCACAAAACCCTGCTGCCCCAGGGCTCCTATGGCAGCTGACTTGGCACCTTAATTGCAGCCACAAAGTCACGCACAGCAGCTGGGACATGTGCATATCCCGGGCTGGGAACCTCGGAGCAACCCCTCGCCCAGTGACGCCTTGGGATGGCCATGCCTTCAGGACCCACCATCCAGCCCGTCTTCCGAGAGCCCTCCCAGCGGAGCACACCGTCCTTCCGGGTGGCCACAGCCCAGTCAGCTCAGAGCACGCGTGGCCGGGAAAGGCTGCCTCCGCAGGCAGCTCTTCAACTGCTGTAAGTGGGGTCTGCCAGTTCTAAAGTGTGTTTACGTCAAGTCGCATGGTGTGTTGTCTTTTGCCTGCTTCTCTGCACGCTGTGCATTTAAAAAATATATATATATTATAAAGACTTTATTTATTTATTTTTAGACAGAGGGGAAGGGAGGAAGAGAGGGAGAGAAACATCCGTGTGTGGTGGCCTCTTGTGTGCCCCACAGGTGTGCTCCCTGACTGGGACTTGAACTGGCAACCTTCTGCTTCTCGGGCCAGAGCTCAATCCACTGGGGCCTGCCAGCCAGGGCCCATTTTTTAATTGATGCACATCTCACACACCATAAAACACACCACTTTGAAGTGCACAATTCAGCATTTTCTAGAATGTTGCTGTGGTTGTGGAACCATCACCACTGCCCATATGACTCCCAATTTTCGGCCCAGCAGTATCTGCCCACACTCAGTGGGCCTCCAGAAGTCCCTCCCCACTTCCAGGGACCCACCACAGCCCCCATCCGCCTTCCCTGGCTCCAAGCTGGGCGACCACAGCAAGGGGCTGTGAAGGAAGCTGCTGTAAAGAGTCCTCCCTGTCTCCTGGAGGAGGGTGCCACTGGCGGCGGGACTGCTGGGTCACAGGTCCTACACGGCTGCAAGCTGAGGACCAGCAGCTGACCACTCTCCCCCTTGCCAGGTGGGTACATCTGTGTGGCAGCCCTTGGCTGGGTGGTGGAGACAGCCTGGAGAAGCCGGGCAGTCTGAGCCGAGCCTGGCTGGCACAAAAGGCGCCCATGGCCGTGGAGTCAGGAGTGGCAGAGGCTGCAGACTGCCCAGCGTCCCTGCTTCCCAAGTGACAGCAATCCTGCCTGAACTTTAGGGGCCACAGGGCTGCTCAGCCAATGGCAAACTGTCCTAGCGTTCCTTGAGGCCAGTTTGACTGTGACAGAGCTCCAGCAGGAGGACAGGGACAGAAGGCATGTATGCACATGGCCTGTCTCCCGGCCAGGGGGACGCGTGGAGGCGGCATAGCAGCCCTCGGAAAGAAGGAACAGGAGAAGACAGTTTCTTGTCGGAAGCAGTTTTGGGATCTATTAGGGCAGTGCGAACCCAGGCTGGAAAAGGCGGCAGACTACCTGGCCGTGGGAGGCGCCGCTGCCTGCAGGCACGCGCACAGCCCCGCACACGCACACGCAGGCTGCCTGCCCCGCCCCCAGCCTCACCGCACTCACTGGGGATGTCCTTCTGGGATGAAAGCCCACTAACCTGGCTGAAAAAAGTCTTTCTCCTGTTAGTAAGAATTACTTTTAACTAGTTATCTTCCAAGATATAAAGATAAATTATGCTGGTTGAGAAAAATTTTAAAATGACCAGTTGACATTTTCACCCTGCTTTTCTGCACCGTATTTTATGAAATCAGAATTACTCAGTCTTACATCCTATTTTGCCTTACTTTTTAGGGGTTAAAAAACTACATATCATGGGGTGTTTTGAACAGTAAGTGAGAGACGATGCAAGGCCTCAGCAGGGAAACGGGCGAGTGACGTTAGTTGTGCATCGGCTGCCACGGAAACCATCACCGGCTCACGCACGCGCACAACCCTCCGACACAGACGGGCCCCAGAGGCCCAGCATCCGCGGCACCAGCCCCCTCCCCCCGGCCTCCTTTAGGGTCAGGGCGCTATCGGTGGCATCACTGTCACAGGCACTCAGTGAGTCCTTGGCGACTGGACGCGTGTCTGGAAGAGGGCAAGGTATGCGGGAGGCACCTGGGCGCGCCGCTGCTCCGCCTCCTCCGCAGGGTGCAGTACGAGGCCCACATCAGCGGCGGCAGGGCAGCGTTGGGGAGCAGATCCCTGAGGAGTGGCCGCATCTGCCCGTGCTCCTGGGAGTGTGCAGGGCGGCTAACGCGCACTCAACCCGAGGATCCACGGTCGCTCCAACGTAGCCTGGGACCAGCAGGAAGGGGCACTCAGCTCTCCACCAGCCCCCCAGGTTCGGAACTGGGTGGGGCGGCACTAAGCACCAGCCCCAGGTCTTGAACCAGGCGCAGCGCTTTACAGCAGTCCCGCAGGACTCCAGCACCCTCCAAACCAGATGAGGCAGGTGTCACTTTTACTTCACGGATAATGACTCTGGGACTGAGACAGTAAACTGCCCAAGGTCATTGAACCAGCAAGAGGCTGAATTAAGGTCCGCACCCAGGCCTGCCTGCCTCCAGCGCCCATGTTCCCATTGTGAAGGGGTTCCCTTCCCAGGTGGGCTCTGTCACCGACACAGGACACTCTGCTTGGATCGGCTGAAATTAGTACTCAGGTGAGTGTGTATCACCCTGGCCAGGAGCTCAGCTGATTGGAGCATCGTCTCAATACAACATTGTGGGTTTGATCCCCAGTCAGGGCACATGCAAGAACCAATTAATGAATGCAGGAGTAAGCAGAGCAACAAATTGATGTTTCTCTCTCTCTCCTTCCTCTCTCTAAAGTCAATAAATAAAAGTTTTAAAAAGTAAGCTTACATTTTAAGTCTTGTTATTTTTCTTAATTTAAAAAAAGGGAACATGCCCTGGCTGGTGTGGCTCAGTGGGTTGAGCGTTGGACTGAAAACTAAAAGGTCGCCAGTTTGATTCCCAGTCAGGGCGCGTGCTGGGTTGCGGGCCAGGCCCCCAGTTGGGGGTGTGAGAGGCAAATCATCGGTGTTCCTTTTGCCCATCAATGTTTCCCTCCTTATCTCCCCCCTTCCCCTCTCTCTAAACATAAGATAAAAATCTAAAACAGTACAAACAAAATGAACAGAAGGAAGTGGGCTACCACGGCCTGCCCTCCTGTTAAAATGTAGAGAACTTGCGGGGTAACATGTAACACGCACTGTCTCCACGCACAGTCGGTGTGGAGGGGCGGGCAGTCCCTGTGCTGCAGATGAAGCAGGAGCTGAACCTGGGAGCAGCCCTGAGAGGCTTATGGGGGGCACTAGAAACTGTTCTCGTGCCCCACAGTAAAGGGGCATTAGGTCTGGGGACTCCAGGTCCCTTGTGGCCTAAAGGAAGGAAGCAGGAAGGTTTGCTTCAGCCCCGAGTCAATAAAAGCAGCAGGGCCCTGGCGTCACACGGACTGGGGCTCCGGGAGAACCTGCACAGGAGCAGCCTACACAGGAGCCTGCCCATCCTCCAGGTCATCGCCCCGAGCTCCCGTCCCTGCATGCGGCAGGGGACGGAGGGCCTGGCCTGTGCTTCCATTGCTTTCTTGCATCCTCCCCACAGCCATCTATGAGGTTCAGAGTGGTGACCGCTCAAGGCCACACCGGCTGCTGGCACGGCCTCCTCCTGCTACCCCACCCGACCTGTTTGGCTTCTGCTCCCCAGCTCTGCCCAAGGGTGCCAACAATCTTCTCTCCTAACAAGTCCAGTGGCCCTTCACCTGTCATCTTCCATGACCAGAGACAGCACTGCACATGCCTGACAGCTCCTTGAACTGCTCCCAAGGAGTTCTGCCCTGTACTGGGTCAGCCACTTCCCGGACCACCACTTCCATCTCTGGCTCCTGAAGGCCCATCTCTGGGCCTTCTCAGCTCTGCCCCCTCCGCCTGTCCTTCCCCAGACCTTTCCAGGAGAGTCAGGAACCCGTCTTGGTCAGTCCAGGAGTCAGAGGCTGCGGTCCGTGTGTAGGCTTGTGAAAAAACAAGTAACCCCTCCCCCAGTCTCTCTCCGCATCTCCCATAAAAGGGGTTATCGCCAGTATTAAGATGCTGTTACAATGTTACAGCCACAACAGGGACAAAAGGTCCATCTCTGTGGTTACGAGCAAGGTATGCCTGAGAACTTGGTTGGACCTTATGTCTCAGATCCGTCTGTCATTCACTGGGCCTGGACCTCAGTGGAAAAGAAGGGCTGCGGGGTGATCATGAGCCTAAGCTCAGCAGACAAACTGCTTGAGTTCAAAGCCCGCTTTCGGCTAACATCCGTGGGAAATGAGTCTCAGGCCCTGAGGTCCCCACGACCACGACCACGATGCGGCCAGTGTGTGATGTCCCTGACATCAGAGAGATGGCCACAGGGATTGATGAAGACCTCTATGGGCAAGGAACCTTCAGGAAAGAGCTAGGACCGCGAGGCCAAACCACCTCTCCCCACCTGGCAACTCCCCTTCAGGCCCGAGGTGGGTCGAAGTCTTGTCCAGCCTATCTTCCCGTCCACCTCCCCCCGCCGGGGCAGGTGCAGCTCTGCACCTCCCCAGCACAAAGCAGCCCAAGGCCCCGGCTCCTGGCCCAGCGTGATTTGCAGAGCTCCCTCGGGCTCCAGGGAGAGGAGACTGGTTTAGAGCAACAGAAGGGCTCCCCGCCCCCGCCTCCCACCCCAGGCCGCCGCAGAGGGTAGGAGGCAGGAGGCTAGAGGCCAGGCTCCACGGTTGGGTGGGTGCTCCAGGAACCCGGGAAGAAGCCAAGAGAGTGGAGCCGGGAATTTACCGACATGACGTTCCTTAGGGAGCGAGGCTGCTGGCCACGGGCCGGAGTGGCAGCCCGGCGGGTGGGTCGTGACGGTTGCTTAGAGACCGCTCCTCGAGGCTCAGGCTCCCGGACACCCAAGCGGGGCAGGCCCTTCCGCCCCGCCCACCGGAACGCCCTACCGCCCCCGCCCGCGGCCCGCGGCCCGGACAGCGCCACTCACCCGGCGCCCAGCGGCGAGCAGACGGCGTGCGCCGCACCTAGAGCCCCGGCTGACGGCCCCGCGGGCCGGCCGACAAACCCCGCAAGGAATCCCGCACACCACAGCCGGAAACCGACCCCAGGCCCCGCCCTGGGGACTTCCGGTTCCGCTGCAGGCGTGCAGAGGCCCGCCCACCTCTGGGCGTTCTGGGTTTACAGCCTGGCGCGGGAGGGGCGAGAAGGGAGTGAGCGGCGGGTGGCGGTCGCAGCCTGGACCCTGCACACCAGAGCGTGGCGTGTCTTCCAGCGTAAACGAGGGGGCTAGTTTCCGGTGAGCTGTCAGTGCCAACGCTGAAAGCCGGCGCCGTTCAGGCATCGCGGCAGAGGCCCTTGCCCGCTCAGTGTTAGTCTGCAAGCACCTCTAGACCTGCAAATATACATGCTTAAGAGGAATGGGAATTATTTGGTAATGCAAACGTACAAACATTATGAACACTACGCTAGTACGTGGGGACCTCTGAAGCCACGAACTGCTGCGTAAAGACGTAACAGTCTCTGTCTAGACAGCGACTGTACCGCTGGCGGCTTTGCAGATTCATTTCTCCCCTTCCCTAGGCCTCTCATCTGGGCAAGCTGACTAGAAAGCCTGCCTGTGCCCTGGCCCGGCGGCGGCTCAGTTGGTTGGAACGTCGCCCCGTACAGCACAGGGGTTTCAGGTTTGATGCCCGGTTGGGGTGCATGCGGGAAGCAACCAATTGCTGCTTCTGTGTGTGTGTCTCCCTCTCTAAAATCGATGAAAATATCCTCTGGTGGGGATTAAAATTAAAAAAGAAAAAGAAAGCCTGGCTGTTCCCTCCAAATCCCTGCCTGCAAGTGGCAACCCCCCCCCCCCAAACAGTCTGTTTGCTGCGCTCTCAGGCCGTTCTCCGAGCACTGACCTGCTATTCCCTGAAAAGCCTACTTCTCTAAGTACTAAATCTCAAACCCTCTTGCGCGCGCACGCGCGTGTGTGTGGCGTCACAACAAGTCCATGTGAGAACCACGTTTTGGGTGAGGATCCACCCTGTTCCTGCAGGATGATCACAGCAGAAAAGAAGGACCATCCTCATCAATGCGCACCACTGCTTCCTTGTGCAGGACGACTGCACGCGAATGAGGAAAGCGACGACTCATGCCGGAAGCAGTATGTTTCCGACACCAGTCAGTTTCAAGGTCAAACAACTGCAAACGTTCCTGATACCTGGACCAGTCTCCACCTTTTTTCTTTAAAAAAAACATTGGTGCCAGAGCCAAGCACAGATCCTGGGGGATAGGGGCGCCCATGAGTTTGTTACTTGAAGTCCTCTGCAGTGAGGGCTCAAGGCACCACTGCCCAGGTCTTCGGTGGGATGTGGACTGTCGTAGGAACAGGAGCGTCCAGCACAGGGTTCTTAAGCCTGCCCTCAACAAGTCTCCAGGAGAACCCATTAAAGTTAATTCCCTAGTCTACCCAGACACGCAAAACCAGAACATTTACGCCCAAAATTCCGTGCCTCAAGCAAGCATCCCGGGTGAGCCAGAGCAGGTAAAAAAACAAGGTGGTACCTAAGCGCGTGTAGTGGACGGAAGAGGGGTCTAGAGACGGTGTGGGGCGTGGCCTGAGCGTGCGCTTTTGCACTGGAGAAGCAAGGTTCAAAGCCGGTGCAGAGGCGGGGCCTGATTGCGTGAACAAAAGGGAGGCTGGGCGTGTGGAGCCGCTCTAGGGGGGGATTGAGAAAGGGGCGAGGCCTGAGCCGTGGCCCGGTGTGGAGCCTGTGTGGACAAGAGGAGGGACACTTTGGCTGGTCCTCTGGCCTGGATATTCGTGGGCGTGCGCTCAGTCCAGTGCAGATGCGGTTCCTGGACCACGCGGGCCCACATTGGGTGCCCGCTGGACCCGGGCAGCATCCGGACCAGCCTGTGGGCTCCATGTCCCCTGCGGTCCCTGCCTCGCAGTCCCTCATGCGCTGCGGCCACCACCAGTGGCCCAGACGGCGTCGCTCGGATTCTCCAGCCGGGTCAGCACTTTGCTGATCCAGCTCCCCGACTTAATTAACTGGTAATAAGCTGCACACGTGCGGGGTGTGCGGCCGCGCCATTACGCCCTTCACGCTGAAGCTGCACTGCCACCAACGGGTTCACAAAAGGCAAGAAGCCCTTCAGTGGCGAGCAATGCGGAGAGACCTTCAACTACAGCATCCTCCTTGCCCAGCACCAGCTGTTCCGCACCCGGGGAGGCCGTTCTGGTGTGCAAGATGCTGGAAGAGTTTCATCAGGAAACGAAGCTTTAGAAACCATCACAAATCCCACTTGCACAGTGGTGCAGCTTGGACCTCAGCCAGTTAAGCTTCGAGAGCAGCAGCTGCGAGGGAAAAGGGTTGGGACCTGCTCCAGTTCTCTGTAAAAATGAAAGGGCTCCCCAGGAGGACGGCCCATGGCCAGCTGGGCAGCGCCACGGCAAGACCAGCCCAGGACAATTCTAGTCATCATTTGGTTCTAGAGTTTTCAGGGTTTTTTTTTTCTTTTTTTTAAATAACTATTTTACTTATTTATTTTTAGAGCAAGGGGGAGGGAAGGAGTAAGAGAGGGAGAGAAACGTTGAAATGTGGTTGCCTCTAGCACGCCTCCCTGCTGGGGGCCTGGCCCACAACCCAGGCATGCACCCTGACTGGGAATTGAACCGGTGACCCTTTGGTTCACAGCCCACACTCCATCCACCCAGCCACACCAGCCAGGGCACAGAGAGTGTGTCTTATTTACATGTTTTTTTCAGACAGTTATTCTACAAAGAATAAGCTTGCATAGTACGAATGTTTCATGTACAATAATAACATTAAAAACTATGAAAACACATGGTCTAAACATGAAACCAGTTTTATGAAATAAGCTACTGGTAGTAAGATCGATATGAAAGTTAGTCGGCCAATGTTGCCCAAGCATGAAGGAGCCAAAGAATGTTGTGTATTGGGAACGTTGTGCATTTGCGTGCCCAGATCACCCACTGAAATCTCAGCATTCCTGAGGTCTGCCTGCCTTTGGGCAGGGGACCACCGACAGTGTAGGGGAGCCCAGCGAGCCTCCAGCTCTGCCTGCGGCCCTTCCTTTCTGGAAGCCCGTGGCCAGCCACCGTCGGGCCTGCAGGAGTAGAGCGCGAGTGCACCAAGACCCTGGTCCCACCCAGTCAAGAGAGGGACCGCAGGTTCCTCCCAACTAAGACTACAGAGCTTCAGCGATGCGCGGCCTCTCCTCTCATATTCCCGCATCCTCCTCAGCAGGAGGAGGATGCCCCGCACCTTTGGTTTGGTTAAGGTGGTCGTGGCCCGGGCAGCCTGAGGTCATCGCGCCAGGGTCAGCCCCCCAGGACCCGCCGCGCGGATGCAGAGCTGGTGAGGACTACATTTCCCAGGCTGCTGCGCGGTTCCGGGTTGCACAACACTACAACGCCTGGGCGCCTTGCGAGGACTCCAGGTCCCAGAAGGCCACGGGAGGGCCCCTCCCTCCGGACCCGCCCCCACCTTCTGGTCCCGGGCTGGCGGCTGGAAACGTAGCCTGCGCCGGAAGTAGCAATCTGGACACGGAGCAGGTCTGAGGTACACGGGAGACCCCTCGGGACACCGACAGAATCCCGGCAGGGTGCGGCGTGGCCAGCTGGGGCCCTGGGCACTCCATGACAGCCAGAGAGCCCTGAAAGGTGTCGGGACCCCGGGGACGTGGGACAAGGATAACGAGTGTGAGAGGGTACCTAGCTACAAGATACCTGCGGGCGTGGGAAGGGACCCGTGGGCGAGGGCAGGGATCGCGGGCACGAGAGGGTCCTAGGGGCATGAAAGGGGACCCCTGGGTTTGTAGGTGGCCCTGGGCCTAAGGAGACATCTGAGAGAGGCGTAGAAGGGCTGGCTGCCCTGGGGTCTCTGTCCACAGGCCTGCTGCTAGACTGCCTGCGCCGTTGGGAGCAGCAGATGCCTGGGCAGGGCCCCGCAGCGCAGTCAGAGCCTTCCGGTAGGGCTTAAGCAGATTTCCAGCCCGCAAGAAAGCGTACTCGAGGGTGGTGGCGCCTCGAGGCCTGGGGACAGGTGGAACTTGGGACAGATTCACTTGGCTGGGTGGTAGCCGCAAGGTTCTCGTGAAGTTCTGGACAGAGGGCTGGGAGGAAGGATGGTTCGGGCCAGTGGGGTGTCTCTGTTGCCCAAGAGCCACCTCCTCCCTGGGGTCTTTGCCCTGGGCCAGCCTCCGGACAGTCGTTGCCAGCCCAGCCCATGTAAAGGCTGTGACACTGGGCAGGGGTGTCTCAGTGGAGCAGGCTTCTGCTGGACAGAAGCTCGAGGGCCTCAGCCTCACACCCTCTGGCCCTACAGGTGCAGCCACTATGGGTGAGCCCCAGGGGTCCATGAGGATCCTAGTGACAGGGGGCTCTGGGCTGGTGGGCAGAGCCATCCAGAAGGTGGTAGCAGATGGGGCCAGGCTGCCTGGAGAGGAGTGGGTGTTCGTCTCCTCCAAGGATGCTGATCTCACGTGAGTGGGCCCATCCCCAGAGCAGGCCCCATGCCCTCTCCAGACAGAGCGCTGCTGGGCCAGGCCTGTCCCCAGAGCCTGGTGGCTTCATGGCTGCTCCCTCCCTGCCAGGTGGCTGGTGTGGCCTGAGGGTGCACAGCTCCGCTGCTAGGCAAACACCCATATCCTCCTGGAAGTCCACACCCTCATCATAGCCAGGGCCTGAACTGGCCACTTTCCCTCTTGGCAGCCCATCCCGCCATTGGCCCCACCCAGCACCTGTTCCCCATCCCCCATCCCCAGGGTGCTAGTCCCCTGAGGCTTTCAAGGGACCCTTGATGGTCCGCTACTCCTAGGGATGATGCACAGACCCGAGCCCTCTTTGAAAAGGTCTGCCCCACACACGTCATCCATCTTGCTGCGATGGTGGGAGGCCTGTTCCGGAATATCAGATACAACTTGGACTTCTGGGTAAGTGAAGGCCCCCACGGAGCACTGGGAGCTGGGTTCTGGGAACTTCCTGGCTGGCTTTCCACTTTCATGTTCTAGCCTCAGGAAGTCCCTGGTGATCAGGGCTTGACACAGGCTGAGGGGGAGCCCCAATGATCCCCACTTGCTCTTTATATAGGCAGAGGGGTGTGCAGGTGGATCTGGGGCATTTGGCCTAATAGAAAAAGCCATGGAGATGGCCAGCTGGTTAGGGGCTGAGGGGAGCCAGCCCAACATTCACCACGTGACCTGGGGCTTGGGCCCTGCCCCCGAGCTTCGCCTGTGCCCAGCACCTCTCCCGTTCAGCTGCACTGAGCTGTGAGCTGGACGCTGGGCCCACAGCCTGGGCCCTGGGCGGGGGGCGGGGGGCATGGTGTAAGAACCAGAAAGAGAATGAGGCTCTTCCAGGCTGTGTCTGAGGGTTGGCTTCACCATCTCTGGGTATCTGCTGGCTTAGGCATAGTTCAGCCCCACGCCGGGCACTGGGCTGGCAGAGACTGAGACCAGGTTCCGGTCAGGGCCCCTTATATCAGTTACAGCCTTCCCAGCAGAACTGACCACCACTTCTCCCTTCTCCCCTGACCAGAAGGGGAGGTGGGGCCCGGGAAGGAGTGGGGCTGGCCCAAAGCTTCCCTGTTCCTGGGTAGTAGAGCCCTGGAAGCTCTTCTGACTGGATGGGTCCCTTCCGCCCCAGGGCCTGGTTGGGGTTCTGAGTGCCTTTCTGCCCCTGAGCTACTTGCCCTGTCCTTAACAGCCCCTGTGGCTACGGCCTAGCCCCGAGCTGAGGGGTGGGTAGGCCCAGATCCTCCTACTGTCCTGGGAGTGGGCTGCCAGCTCAGGAAGTCACAGGCCAGGAAGGGCAGAGCAGTGAGGAGAAGCAGGCCCAGGTGCGTCCCCACTTCTGGCCCTGGAGGAGCAGGTAGGGCTGGGGGGCCTGAACCTGCCATCATCCCCCAGAGGAAGAACGTTCACATCAACGACAACGTCCTGCATTCCGCCTTTGAGGTGGGAGCACAAAAGGTGGTCTCCTGCCTGTCTACCTGCATCTTTCCTGACAAGACCACCTACCCCATTGACGAAACCATGGTGAGAGGGCGGGGCCGGGCTGGGGGCGGGGCCAGGCCTGAGGGCGGGGCCAGGCCTGGGGGCGGGGCCAGGCAGCTGTGGTCTCCTCTGCTTCCCCAGATCCACAACGGGCCACCGCACAGCAGCAATTTTGGCTACGCCTACGCCAAGAGGATGATCGACGTGCAGAACAGGTTCTAGAGCCTGCCCAGCTGAGGCCGGCCAGGAATAGGGGGCCCGAGGGGCTTGGGGGGCACTATGTAACCCCCGCAGGGCTCCCAGGCCTCATCTCTCTTCTTGGCCAGCCTCTGGTTTTTCCATCTGTACAAGGCCAGAGTGGGGTGGGGTAAGTGGTCCCAGAGTGAGAACTGGAGAGGACACTGTGCCTCCGCAGGGCCTACTTCCAGCAGCATGGCTGCACCTTCACTGCTGTCATCCCCACCAATGTCTTCGGGCCCCACGACAACTTCAACATTGAGGATGGCCACGTGCTGCCTGGCTTGATCCACAAGGTGCACCTGGCCAAGCGTGAGTGCCCGCCACTCAGCACACTGGCCAGACCACCTTCCTGATGGGGTCCCTGGGGGTCAGCTGGGAGGCACAGGGCTGGCGCAGCCGCTGACGCCCACCCGTCCCCAAATCCACAGGCAGCGGCTCAGCCCTGACGGTGTGGGGCACAGGGAAGCCTCGGAGGCAGTTCATCTACTCACTGGTTCGTGCAGGCGGGTGCACAGCTGTCCCCAGATCGTCTCAGGCCTGCGGTTCTGGCTGTGGGGAGGCAGTGGGGAGCCTGGGGGTGGGTGAGTGTCTGGGCTGACACCCTGGCGGAGCAGCAGCTCGTCCTGAGTCCCTGTAGGCACCCAGCCTCCAGGGAGTTGCTGGGTGCAGCTCTGAGCTCAGCGGGAGAAAGGGTCTGGTCCACTGAGCAGAGCTGGCCAAGGACTGCCCAGAGAGGGAGGGACCCTGCTCTCTGGGCTACGCCCCCACTGGATAGGGGTGCTTGGGAGAGGTGGCCCCTGGCCCCGTGTGGCAGTAACTGGGGGCCCTTGGCCCTGCCTCTCTGGCTCTAGGACCTGGCCCGGCTCTTCCTCTGGGTCCTGCGGGAGTACACTGAGGTGGAGCCCATCATCCTGTCAGGTGGGCACCTTGCAGCCCCACACCCACAGCCGCAGCAGGCATATCCGTGGGTGGCTGGGTGGCAGTGGGGCCCGGCAGAGGGGGCTTGACCTGGCCTTTGTTCGGTCCCTCAATCGTCACAGTGGGTGAGGAGGAGGAGGTTTCTATCCAGGAGGCAGCTGAGGCCGTGGTGGAGGCCATGGACTTCCGCGGGGAGGTCACCGTATCCTTCAGCTCCAGTGGGCACCGCGCCTTCCTGCGTGAGACTGCGCGCCTGGTGGGCAGGGGGCGCTCACACCAGCAGCTGGAGGGAGGGTCTGCGGATCCAGAGAGGCTCCCCAGGGAGAGGCAGAGAAGGTTGAAGGGCAGCCTGGAAGGAGGCTGGGGCCGCCCTTTCTGCTGTGGCCTTGACTAGGCACCTAGTTTGATACAACCAAGTCAGATGGGCAGTTCAAGAAGACGGCCAGTAACAGCAAACTCCGGGCCTACCTGCCGGAGTTCCGGTTCACACCCTTCAAGCAGGGTGAGTGCCCTGTCCCCCTCCATCCTCCTGCCGTCACCCCTCAGACCTCCCAGCCTCCCCACCGCCCCTTTCTAGGCCTCGGCCCACTGCTGCCAGCTGGGGGTGGACACCTGGCAGGTTGGATCCCCCATCCCTCATCAGGCAGCAGGACACAGAGGGGTGACCGCCCTCCCTGGGTGCCCTGGAGGTCGGGGCTGTCCTAGCCCTCACCCGCCACCCCCTCACCTGCGCTCTGCAGCTGTGAAGGAGACCTGTGCCTGGTTCACCGACAACTACGAGCAGGCCCGGAAATGAAGTGCAGTGGTGGGCCAGGTGCTGGCCCCCCACCACGGAGACCCTAGTGGCTGCTCACCTGGCAGAGCCCAGTGGCAGCCCCCCTCATGCTCAAACCCTACCAGGAGTCAAGGGCGCTGCCCAGCAACTTGGGCCCATGTTCCACCCCCTCCACCAGGGTGGCTCCAGGCTGCTGTCTGCTGGGGCCACCATTCACATCATTCCTCAGGGAAACCAAGGCTTGGCCAGGCCAGGTGCCTTGCTCCTCAATGCCAGTGCCCGGGGCCTGAATGTGCCCACTTCCGATCTTGCCCTCCTACTCCTGGGAGCCAATAAAGTACGTTTCACAGGCCTGGCCTTGGCAGTTCTGTGCCAGCTCTCCCCCACACCAGGTACCGCCTCCTCAAACCCCGCCAGCTCTGGGAAGCCCTGCCCCACTGCTGATGGCTCCGCCCCTGAGAGCTGCTGGGCCCGGGTGGGCACCTGTCCCTGGGGGGCAGAGGGAGAGACATGGAGACAGGCAAGTGTGGGGCAGGAAGCAGGCAGACGACAGGGATGAGAGGGGACTGTTGTCGGTGGGGACGTAGGGCAGGTGTTCCCTGCTGGGGCCCTGGGCCCCCCAAGGGCTTTCCTCTTGGGCCCCAGGATTCTGCAGAGGGAGGCTGGTCTGGATTTGGACGGGCCGAGTGGTATAGATCTGAGGGCACAGTGGCGATTGGGTGGTGTAGCCTTTCCTGGGACCCAGGAGAAAGCTGGGCCAGGCCTGGCCCTCATCTCTCTTCCCCCACTCAGGTGGCAGCTTGGGTGCTGGGGCCCAGCCTGCCCTTGTCCCATGGACAGTAACAGGAGTGACTCGAGGCCTGGAGGGCAGGGAGGTGAGTGGCATGGACCTCCCATTCTCAGTGGGAGCTGGGTGAAGTCCAGACAGGTCGAGTGACAGTTTGCCTCCATCGGCCCCTGGTGCTGGGGTATGGACCCCCAGCGGTACCCAGCTCCAAAGCCCCCTCTGGACCGCCTCGCCCAGGACCCAGGCCTCGCCCCTGGCCTGCCTCTTTTCAGGGCTGCTCTCCCAGGGCCCTCCGCTTCCTTCACTCTGATGACTCCCAGCTTTCTTCTGACCCAGATGTGGCTGCCACATCCATTCCTTCCTTCGTCTACTCCAGTGGCACTGCCTCTCCCAGAGTCCAGCTGACCTCTCACTGCACTTGTCACCACGCCCTCTTGGGCAAGCTCAGGGGTTCGTCCTGCAGTCCCCAGAGCCACTCACATCAGTGCCTGCCAATCTAGGTCTTGGCCATGGTGCTTCTTGCCCCCAAATGCCCACCTGCTGTGCAGGGTGCTGTGCTGCCTGCTTGCCTGTGCGGAAACCCCTGGAAGGCCCCCCTCCCCAACGCCTTGGAGCTTCAGGACCTGGGTCTGCCCTTTAGTATAACCCCTCGCAGCCAGCCCTTGGGGATGAAAGGGCTGTGTGGGGGCTCAGGGGCAGGATGGAGGGCATGGCACCTTAGTGGGAACGCTGATTGGCCAGGTGAGAACAGTGGGAAGAGGCTGGCATGGAATGGAGAGGCCCCTGGCAGGACACACAGTTGTCTGTCCTGCGTCCCCTGGGCTGTCCTGTATGTATGTTTACCGAAGAGGGACTGTCTCCCCAGATGGAGCACAGGTCCTCAAACCCGGGGTGCTGCTGTGCAGCTGTGAAGTTAGCAGCGGGGTGGCACTTGTCCCTGCCCAGAGCAGAGCCCCACATGGGGTGGGGGTGGGGGGATGGGGATGGGCAATGTTGAAGTCCATCATTAAGTGAAGCACTTAAAAAATCAAAGTAGAGCCCTGGCTGGTGTAGCTCAGTGGCTTGAGCACAGGCCTGCGAACCAGATGATCACAGTTCGATTCCCAGTCAGGGCACATGCCTGGGTTGCAGGCCAGTTCCCAGCAGGGGATGCATGAGAGGCAACCATACATTGATATTTCTCTCCCTCCCCTTCCTATCTAAAGATAAATACATTTAAAAAAATCAAAGTAGAGTTTAAAAAAGAGTAAGCCTTAAAATGTGATTTTAGCTTGAGTGGACAGTAAAAAACAAAACCCCCTACAATCTTGGATCTTCAAGCCTTAATTTTCCCACGTCAATTAAAAATGACAGGAGCACTCCCCATCCTCCCCATCAGTCTCTATGGTGGCCCCTGGCCACGCGCTCCACCTCCCTCAGAACCAGTGAGGGCCCGGCTCACTGGCTGGTGCGGCTCAATTCAAGCACTGGCCTGGGGACTGAAAATCCCCAGTCAGGACACATGCTTGGGTTGGCCCAGATCAGGGAGTATGGCAGGCAACCGATCAATGTTTCTCACCCTCTTTTCCCTCTGAAAATAAATAAATACAGTATTTTAGAAAAGGAAAAAAGGCCTCCAGCCTCTTCCCTGCAGTGCTCCGGGAGGTCCACGGACACCTGGATCTGGGCTGGCCGGAGGAGCTCCCAACGCAGAAAAGCTAGACATCAGCTCACAGGGTTCACTGGCGGTGTGCGTTTTACTCTGCCACCAGGGGCCGCTGCAGCTTGGGAGGGAGTTCTGAGCAGGGAGCTCTGACCA
Organism: Artibeus jamaicensis; assembly: GCF_021234435.1. Taxonomy (NCBI): domain Eukaryota; kingdom Metazoa; phylum Chordata; class Mammalia; order Chiroptera; family Phyllostomidae; genus Artibeus; species Artibeus jamaicensis. The sequence continues at coordinate 778,540 of NW_026522059.1, forward strand.
GGCAGTCCTGTTCCCACCTGTGCCCACTCCCAGGCTCTGAACAAAGAACCAGGGCTCTCTGAGAACACTGCTTCCCCCCCACCCCAGCAACCAGCGTGAGGCTGGCAGGACCCCATATCCCAGCACCTGACCTGTCGTGCTGACAGGCCCGAGTTTGGACCCTGCCCTGCCTGGGTTGCCCAATTAGAGCATCCTCCCAGCACACCAAGGTTGCCGGTTTGACCCCCCAAGGTCGTGGGTTCAATCCCCCATCAAAGCACATACAAGAATCAGCCAATGAATGCATAAATAAGTGGAATAACAAACTGGTGCCTCCCATCCTCTATCTCTCTAAAATCAGTAATTTTTTAAAGGGGGTTGGGTGGAAGTGGAAGGAGGATATATGGTAATGAAAGAAATACAATAAAAAATAAGTTATTAAAAAATAAAGATGTCACTCCTGGAAGCTCAGCTGCTCAGCGACGACCAATCGGTGGCCTCCAGGGTTCTGCAGGGTCCCCACGGGGAACACCCGCCAGGCACCCTCCCCCGCACCGGCCTTCCAGTCGGGGTTGGAGGAGACCCCATCCTTTCCGACCGTTTCTTTGAATGGAGCTTCTCAAGCTGCCCTTTGGAAAACTGATCTGATCTGCACACATGCGCCCAGGATTCTGCCCAGGCTCGCCACGGTCTCAGCACCGGAACACAGATCTTCGCTCCGCATGATTGCGGGCCTCGCCCCTCGGGAAGTCGTCCCCGTGACGTTACCCGCCCGTGTCCCCACCAGACCCCTGACGCAAACTTTCAGACCAATGAACAGGGAGGGGGCGGGACGCGGTAGCCCGCCTGGAGGGGCGGAGCGTGCGGTCCCGGTAGCCAATGACGAGGGTGGGGGCGAGGCGGTGTAGCCCGTTGGCGAATAGAGGGTCGGGGCGAGAAGCGACTGGGGCGCCTCGAGGCGAAATGGCGGCGGCGGCGGTTGGGGAGCCGAGCTCTCGGCGCGTGGGCTTCGTGGGCGCCGGCCGCATGGCGGAGGCCATCGCTCAGGGCCTCATTCGAGCAGGTGGGGCGCCGCGGGTGTGGGTCTCACGGAGGCGTCCGACGCCGGCCTGATGTGGGAGGGACGGGCATGCCAGGCCGGACGGAGCTTCCCAGCCTAGAGGGATGAATCCTGCAGAGCCCCTAGGCGGAGCCTGGGCAGCCAGGGTCCTGCGCGCTGGAATCCCACGGTGGTGCAGGGCCGGGCGGGTGTGGGCCGGAGTGGATGCGGACCCTGCTGTCCGGACTGCTGCCCTCAGAGAACACGGCAGGAGTCTTACTAGAGTCGGCTGTCCCCAAGCAGCCTCCAGCCTCATGTGACCGGAGAGCTCTTGAAACGTGGCTAGTCCGAATTGAGAAATAAATGCTCAGAGTGTTTAGAATAAAATCTGTATCTGATTTGGAAGATTTAGCACATAGGAAAAGTGACGTATTTAGTAATTTTTAATAGTGGTTATGTGTTGGCAGGATACTATTTTGGGATTAAATAAAATATACCAATAACTTCACCTGGTGCTTCTTTCTTGTTTCACGTGACTGCTGGAAAATGTAGTTACTGCTCTTGGACAGCGCTGGCACAGCCTGGGATCTCCAGCCAGGTCTCTGGCCTCGGTCGCATTGCTTGACCTCTCTGAGCCTCCTTTGTGTGCCAGCTCCACTTGCAGTGGCCAGATCATCCCTTATGGAGAAACTGGTTTCCTGCAAGGGATGACGGTGCCGGCTTAACCCTATTCCACGGTAACCAGAGCCCTTTACGTGTAGGTAACGGTCTGACTTTCTGACTTCAGCGGTACCTCAAAGTCCCGAGTGGTCAAAGTCAGTCACCAAATGGCCTACTGCAAGGCGCAGGTGTCTCACCTGTGAAGCCCGGCAGCACTGCCCGCCTCCGAGGCCTCCCGGGCTCTGTGTTGAGCTCAGTGCCTGTGATGCACCGTGGGCCTTGCTGCCCCGATGGGTCAGTTCTGGGTTCGGTTTGGGGTGCACTTCTGCCTCTGCTTTGACACCCCCACAAAGATGCACTCTCTCCAGAGAAGCTCGGCCCTCACGGGGCCTCCCTGCCTCGCACGTCCCCTTCCTCTCTCGGCCCCTGGGATCTCTGTCCTCTCAAGATGGGGCAGGCTCTTGTCCTCCGTGTCCAGGCAGTGTGGGTGACTGCCGAGTAGAATTAAATGGGTCTGACTACTTGGTCCTGGCTGCACGGAGCACCCCTGCCGGGCACTTGGGTTCTTGGAGGGTTCAGACCAGCCAAAGGCCAAGATGGCCCAGGCATGGCTGAACCTGACAGCCCTCAGTAGGAGGCAGGCCCGGCTGCCTCCTGCCCGCCCTCCTCCCAGCCTCCTCACTGACACCACGCCCTTGCCCTTCCAGGAAAAGTGGAAGCTCATCACGTGCTGGCCAGTGCACCCACTGACAGGAACCTCTGTCACTTCCAGGTGAGCTGTGGACCAGCTCTTCTGAATTGAAGCTTCCCACAGGGACCTCGGGTGACTCTAGCTCCTGTCTCTCTCAGACATTTCTTGAGGCCAGGGAAGTGCTACTGATGTAGCTCAAGTTTGGGACTAGCTGGGTTGGGCTAGGCTGGAGAAGGGAGGTCAAAGGCCAGAAGCAAGGTCAGGGTTGTGCAGGGCCAGGGCAGAGTCAAGGGGTGTGGTGTGTGCACATGTGAGTCTGCACATGTGTGTGTGTATACATGTGCGTGCATGCCTGTGTGTGTTGGGGTGGGCAGGGATGCTCATGGGCGCTCACCGGGCTTGGAGGGCTCACAGAGGGGCTGGTGACAGGTGTTTGTGAGACTCAGGGTTTGGTCCCAAGCAGCACTGGGTGAGTCCCAGGGGTGGTGCATCTGCAATGGGAGGGACCCACAGGGACCCGTGGGAATGCAGGGCGGCCTCCAGCCAGAAGGGCAGTGGTCTGGGAAGATGCCCACTCACCGTGCCCTGACCCCTGTGTTCCCGGTGCAGGCTCTGGGCTGCCAGACCACCCACTCCAACCAGGAGGTGCTTCAGAGCTGCCCGCTCGTCTTCTTTGCCACCAAGCCCCACATCCTGCCAGCCGTCCTGGCAGAGGTGGCCCACGTGGTCACCTCTGAGCACATTGTGGTGTCTGTGGCTGCTGGGGTCTCTCTGAGCACCCTGGAGGAGGTGAGTGGCCCGTGGGATGAGGTGGGGATGAGGCTCTGACCCCCGCAGAGTAGGCTGTTCTGGGCAGATTCAGCTTTCCAGCCTCTGCCATCCTAAACCGGCTCCACCCTGGGCTCAGCAGGGGTGGGACAAAGGGCAGGCGGCCTCCTAGCCAGCCTGCAGAGGCGGCCGGGTGGCTGAGGGAACTGGGGTTCGGGTTTCTCCTGGCATCACCCCTGGGAAGTGGGGGTGGGAGCCTGGCTGAGGCGTGTGCCTGCCCTGCAGGCCAGGCCCACGGGCTCCCTGACAGCAGCCTCTCTCCGGCCAGCTACTGCCCCCGGCCACACGGGTGCTGCGGCTCTCACCCAACCTGCCCTGCGTGGTCCAGGAGGGGGCCATGGTGTTGGCCCGTGGGCGCCATGCCAGGAACAGTGAGGTCGAGCTCGTACAGACTCTGCTGGAGGCCTGCGGGCAGTGCGAGGAGGTGCCTGAGGCCCAAGTGGACATCCACACTGGCCTCAGCGGCAGTGGTGTGGCCTTCGTAAGTGCTGTTTGGTCCCTCTGTCCCCTACAGCTGTCCACTAGCTAAGTAGGGCCGTCCAGATCCCTGAGACCACCCCTACCTTCTGGACCCAGTGGCTTAGGCCTCAGCTGCCTGTGAGGTTTGCTTTCCCCCTACATCTCTGCTTTCCTGGGCCTTGGAGCTGGCTCTTGGCAGACCCCTGGGCTAGGCCTCAGCACTAGGCCCTGCACTGGTAGCCAGCACTCTAGACCTTACTCCCGAAGCTTCTGGGCCTTCTCTAGATGGGTGCTGTGTCTAGGGGAGTGTTGGCTTTGATACCGCTGCCCCCACAGGTATGCCTGTTCTCTGAGGCTCTTGCTGAAGGTGCCATCAAGATGGGCATGCCCAGTGGCCTGGCTCACCGCATCGCCACCCAGACCCTGCTGGTGAGTGACTTCGGCTCCAGGGGAGCCAGTGTAAGGGGCTGGGCCTGTGTGCTTCCTGGGAGCAGTGGGGACGCATGGCAAAGCTGCTGCACAGTGGGGCTGAGCTGGAAAATGAAGGGGCTGCTCACCTCTCCTGAGTCACTGCCCCCAATGCTCCTCTCCCCAGGGGACAGCCAAGATGCTGCTGCAGCAGGGGCGGCACCCTGCACAGCTACGGACAGACGTGTGCACGCCCGGCGGCACCACCATTTACGGCCTCCACGCCCTGGAGCAGGGCGGGCTGCGGGCAGCCACCATGAGTGCTGTGGAGGCCGCCACCTGCCGGGCCAAGGAGCTCAGCAGGAAATAAGGAGCAGGTGCCGGATGAGGGCCACAGCCCCGGGTGCTGGAGCCGCCCTGCCCCTCCGTTCCCTTCCTCTGGCCCCTTCCCGAAGACTGTGGTTCTCTCTGACTCGCAGGACCCTCACTGGACGCACCCTGCTTCCCACAGGGGAAATGTGGGGGGTGGAGCCGGAGGGGATCCCTCAGCAGTGGGGACCCCGCGCCCTGCCATCCAGGCACAAGGCCTCATGCTGATGGCCCACCTCGGGGTGCCACAGGCAGAGACGTCGGCAGAGCCTCTGGCACAGCAGCAGCTGTGTGGCCGCATCTGGCTCAGGTTCGGGGACAGGAATCTACGCGAGAGACTTGCTCCCCTCAGTAAAGCCAGCAGTGCCGGGCTGTCACGTCTGTCCTGTCCCTGGGTTGGCCTGCGGCTGGGTTGGGTTGGGGGCTGCCCCACATTTGGGAGGATGAGCCTTGGCTAGCAGGGGCCAAGCTCCAGCTTGGCTTTAGCTGGGTGTGTGTCCCTTCCCCAGACCCTTAGCTTCTGGCAAGTGGCAGGTGGAGCTGGCCCTGATGACCCTTCTCAGTCAAGAGTCCTGCAGGGTCCCAAGGCATGGCCTCTGACTGCAGGACCCTGCTCTTCAGGATGTCCCTGACAGACCGGTAGGCCAGGAATGGCCTGAAGCAAGGCTGGGGTAACCTTTGGGTGGGTGGGTGCCTGCAGCTTTGTCCCTGGCACTGCCCATAAGGCCCCTGGGCCTCTTCGCTCCCACAGTCGCCGCTGCCACCAACTGCTGAGGCTTTGGGAAAGTAATCTGACTGTAAGACAGTGGAGAGCCCCTGTGTGCTTGCGCCCTCCTGATGGTCTACCCCCCACTTGGGTCCAAGGGGGCCCCCCCTGCAGGTCTCTGGCCCCCGCCCTCTTCCCACCTGCGTCCGACCCCACACCCAGCCCCTTTCCTGTGCGGTGGGAATAAAGCCCATGTCGTGTAGCACAGAGTGGCCAGTATTGAATGGGAGGCCGACAAAACCGCATCCTCGGGCTTGGCAGCACAGGCAAGGGACCCACCCGTCACCCGAGAACCCTGCGTGCACCATCAGCCGTCTGGCATGGGTCCCAGTGTTGCATCCCTCACAGTCCTTGGGGAGCAGAGTGGACTCAGCCCAGCAGGCTGCTCCCTGAATGAGGGCCCCGCCCAAGAAGGGGCAGGATCGCAGCCCGGCTGTTTGCCGGCCAGCTCTCACCTTCCACCACGAGGCTGAACTGACTTTCAGGAGAGCCTGGGGCCTGTGGTAACCATTTCTCCTTTCTCTGTGTCGTCTGGTTTTCAGCGAGGGAGACAGTCCGGATCCAAGGGACTCCCACCCCCTACACCCAGGCAAGCCCTGTCATCAGTGAGGCTAGATGTGAAAGGGCCCTATGGAGCGTGCAGCCCACCGGCTCACTGTCCTTCCAAGGATATGCCACTGGCGTCAAGCCTCACTGGTGGCCACCCCCATCATGGGCCAAACTACTTCCAGGACCCTGCTCCCACCGGGGCTCCCCACGGCATTCCCTTGCCTGCACTTGGCCCATGGGTGTGGGTCCCTGGGTGGTGGGCCTCTCAGCTTGAAGGTACACCCCTTCCTCTTGTCCCTCACTCAGATTGCATCTGCCACTGGGGAGCCTGGGCCCAAGGACTTGGCCCCTCCAGGCAAGGCAGGGCCCCTCTGTGGCCTGGTTGTGCCACACGGCCCGAAACATGCAGGCCAGGGGTGGGCACACGCTCCCCTGCCCAAGGGCCACTGTGTGGAAGAGCAGTGACTGTCATGGCCTGGAGTGGACCTCAGGGGTGTGGATGGGGGGGAGGGGCTACTGGCTTCATCCCCAAGCACGCCCTGCTGCAGGGACCCCACACTGTAGCCAGGACTGGGTAACCCTCCAGGGCCAGTTTCAGGCTTGCAGACAGTGGAAGAAGGAATTCTAGCAGCATCAACACTGACCCCTCCCTGGTGGCACTCAACCCGCATTCTCAGGTCGGCACAGACCAGGGTGGCAGCTCTAATGCCCACGGGTCTAGCAGATGGCAGCAGTGAGGCTGCCAGCTGGGGTCCACTCCCACCATTCTGCTGCAGAGGGATGCCGGGGGGGTCCCGTGGGAAGCCTCTAGCTGGCCCCCCGTGATTGCACACCCAGCTGAGTGGCTGTGAGGTGGCCACACTGGGACCACAATGACCTGTGGGTGGGACAGCCCGCAGGGCCGGGTGCCTGCAGCTTCCACCCCATCACACATGTGACACCAGAACCTCCATTCTAGACAGGACACTCTTATGGGCCCCTCACGAGGTGAGGGGTGCCTGTCCCGCACCTGACTGGCATTCAAAGTAGCTTCTTTGGGCCCCAAGCTAGCATGGACCAGCCTTGTTTTACACAGGGCCATGAGGACGGGCCAGGGCCACCTCTTGGGGTGCAGCCTGGGTCCCCAGACAGGAGGGGCTGGTGCAATGTGAAGCAGCTTGAGGTGGCAAGAGGCCCTGCTCCTGACATGGGCCTTGTTACCGACTCCAGGCCCCCCCACCCCAGGCCCACAGGTGGCTTGACGGGGAAGACCGGAAATGGGGACTTTGACCAGAGCCGGTAGCGCCTATGCAGCCTGAAGGGCCCTGCCATATGGAATCTCGGGGGCACCCTTACTCAGTGCCAATCTGGGCCAAGGCCTGCCTCCCACACACCCAGCAGGCTCCCAGCCTGGGTCCCAACCAGGATTGGAGATGGTGTAAAAGGCAGGTTCCTGAAGCCCTGGGCCAGGATTGGACTGTTGCCTCTAGGCATACAGACTCCAGGCAACTGGCAAGGGAGGTGCCCGGTGGGCCCCGACAGGAGCGGCTGCCCTGGGCTTGGCCAGCCAGGGCTCACTTCCCTTGCTCCCAAATTCTCCATACCTTCCTTTGCCTTTCCGATTTGAGATATATTACGTGTGTGTTTATGTGTTTGGACGGGTGGTGGTTCCAAAGTTTGTTCTTGAACTTGCCAAGAAATTGCTCAAGGATGCCCTCTAGTGCCATCCCAAGGTGCAGTCATTCCACAAACACAGCCTCCACCTGTGCAGTCATTCCACCTGTCTGCAGCCTCCTGAACACTAAGACGACATGGGCAGGGGGAAAGTGGAGGGGCGGCCAGTCCCCTGCTCCTCGTGAGGGTTCTGGGCAGCAACGTGGCAGAGACAGCCCCCAGGAGGGCCAGGCATCTCCAAGCCTCAGACCGCCAGCTGGGATCCGAGTTCAGAGTAGACAGGACAGCAGACTGACTGTGTAAGAGCTGGGCCACAACACAGGTGACTCTCCCACCTTCACACTGTCACCCAGAAGCCTGGTTCCAGCCACACCCTTAACTGTGCCAGAGAGGGGAGGAGCCCGGGGGAGCTGAGGCACGGGAGGGTTGTCCCACAGGGCTGTCAGTGCCACGGGGCCTGCTCTGGGCAGATGGGTGGCCCTGGGCCCTGAGCCTTGACGAAGCTTGTCCAGTCACTGGTCAAGTCACCAGGGTCCAGCTGCATGCCAACGCCAACCCCATGGAGTAAGAGTTCAGAAAATGTATTTTCTCAACAAGAAAGTTAAAAGTCCAAGTGGAACAGAAGTCTACACCTGGCATCAGGGTGCCCGCGTGTGGCTGCCCCCGTCCTTCCTCCCCAGCCCAACCTACCCGTGCCCCTGAGTATCTGTAAAAATGGACTTTAATGCAACAGAAACAGAACCTGGGGTGTGCTTCCCACCGAGATCAGGTTGCATACGAACCACGCAGCACCAGGACTTGGGGTAAACAGGCCACCGGGCAGGAAGAGGGGCGGGCAAGAGGCTCAGCCCCATGGAGCCCGGGCTCTGGTAAGTGCTATGGTGTGTGTGTCAGGTATGTCTGGCAGGGGCCCAGGCTGAGACCACAGACCCCATGTGCGTGCCCAGAGGAGGAGCATGAGCCCAGGACCTCTCTTCCAGCCACCCCCCATGCCCTGGGAGGGAGACTGGGGTACCAGCGGAGCAGGCTGACCCTTCACCAACAGAGCTCCTCCAAGCCCGGCTGAGCTGGCATCCCTGTGACCACTAGCCTTGGGAGGGTTACCCCAGGAGAAGGGAGGAGGGCAAAGGGGAGGCTCCCTTCAGGTGCAGCAGGACGAAGGCCCCTGGGGGGCCAGTAGGGCTGGTTTGGTCACACCCCATCATCAGGGGCTGCAGGTGAGGGCCCAATGCCCCCAAGTCTCCGGGCCATGCTGATCAGTGAGCGCAGCTGCACCAGCTTCAGTGGCCCCACCTCCTGGGGGTCCTGGCTCTCCAGCCACCGCAGAGCTGTTTCCAGACCCTGAACAGCTTCCCCAGCGGTGGGCACAGCAACCTCTTCCTCTTCCCCACTCTCAAGGACAGAGGACAGGCTGGCTGGGAGTGGAGCGGCCACAGAGGCCAGCACAGGGGGCCGGCCAGGGCCTGCCTCCTCTCTGCAGCCCTCAGGCAGCCCCCCATCGTCGTCCAAGTGCAGCCACTCAGCCACCTCCTCCGGCGCAAGGCGCTTGTAGGCCAGGGCTGCCAGGTGTGTGAGGTCACCGAGCACCCTGCTGTGCTCAGCTGCCTCTTCTGCCTGGCCAGCGTGTTGCCCAGCATACTGCTCCTGTGGCCGGGGCTCGAAGGCTGACCGTAAGCCCAGCAGCCAGCAGCGTTCGATGCTGCCTGCCTGCACCAGATCCCAGGAGAGGCCAGCCAGGTAGAGCATGTCCTTGAGCATGAAGCTGCGCATAAAGTCCAATGGGGAGGCACCCGCGCAAGACACCGCCAGCCGAAGCAGCTCCCGCTTGTACAGCTGCTTGAAGGCAGCCACCACCCCCTGCTCCAGCGGGGCGGGGATGTGCGCTCGGCTGCTGCCTTTGGACAGGAACAGCACCCGCACGGCCCCGTCAGGGGTCTGAAGCTCCTCCGGGGGGCTGAGGAGCTCAGGCCGGAACCGCCTGCGGGTTTCCTCGCTCTCCTCCAGCGTGGGCAACCTGGCAGCCCGGCCAGGGCAGGGCGGGTGTGCGACCAGCAGTACGGCCCTCTGCTGCAGACAGCTGCGGCGCAGGTAGCGCCTGACGCCCGGGACGAACTCCTCGAAGAACCAGCCCCGCAGCAGAGGACGACTGAGCCAAGCGTCTGGGCTGTAGCGGTATGAGGCCGGGAACTTGTCCTGGTTGTGGTGGCGCAGGCTGGGCGGGTCTGGCAGCTGCCCGATGACCAGCGGCTTCAGCTTGTGGCTGCCAGTCAGGTTGGCGGCCAGTAGCACCGTCACCCGGTCGCCCCGCCAACGACGGCTGCAGCCCCCCGCGCCCAGGGGTGCAGCTTGCTCCGGAAGCAGCTTCCAGTAGAGGCCAGTAACATTGGCGTTGTAAATCTGCTCATCACCATAGCCGCCCTCCGCGGGGGGCGGTGGGGCCGGGGCACGGCCGGGCGGGGGGCGGACGCCAGCGGGCTGTGTGGACTCCTGCTTGATCGGCGGGCCGAGTGTGGGGCCGACGGCCGGGGGCTCGGCCTCGCCGTAGATGCGCTGGCTGGAGATGCCGTGACGCTTCTGCCAACGCCAGAACCAGCCGTGGCTGGCCTTGAAGGTGCACTCGGGGCCGTAGATCTGGCGCGCGAAGGCCTCGGCTTGCGCCTGGATGAGCGGCCCCGACAGCGGCACGCCGTGCTGGCGCAGCGCCAGGAACCACGAATACACGGCGCGATCGATCTCCTCCTCGTTGGCCAGCCGCATCTTCTTGCGCTGCGTGCCCACCTCACCGCCCAGCTGCTCCAGGAACCAGCGCAACTTCGGCTCGTCCTTGAGCCAGCCGCGCAGCGTGCCGCCGGGCACGCCGAAGTCGCGGCACACGCTGGCCTGCCGCTCGCCGCCCTTGACGCGCTCGATGGCCTGCAGCTTGTCCTTGATGGAGTAGGCCTTGCGGAAGGCCATCTTCATGGCCACGCGGGGTCGCGCGGCAGGGGCCGCGGCGGGCGCGGATGTCCGCGGCGGCGGCGCGGGGCGCCCGGGTGGGGGGTGGTGGCCGCGGCGCGGGGTTGGACCGGCCGGGGAACCTGCAGGGTACATGGCAGCGGCTGCAGGGACCCGGGAGCCATAAGCCCGCCCAGCCGGCCGCGGGGGGCGGGACTGGCCGCGGCCCTCCCCTTTGTCTCGCCGGCTCTTGGGCAGCGGGCGCGCTGGCCGCGCCCCCCGTGCGTCACGCAGTGTTTGCCGAATGGTCCGCCCGCCCCAGCTGGATGAGTCCACTGGGCCAGTAGAGCCGAGGGGCGCCGAGCGTACTACGGTCCTGTTTCCAGCTGTTTGCTCCGGCTCCTCCGCAAAAGATCCAGCCCCGTAGGGCTCTTCGTGTGCCTATTGTCTTTGCAGCAGCGGAGAGTGTCGCGCCTAGGGCTCCGGAGGCGGGCCGGGCCGGGCGCACGAGTCGTTTCCCCCGCGTCGTGTGGTAGAGCCCGCTGCTTCATTTCCCGTGCGCGACTTGGGCGGCCCACCCTTTCCTCAGCAGTCCTGTGCTGCCGCGTCCTGCAGCTCAGACGTCGCATCTTTGATAGGCGTGTGAGTACCGCGGTCCGCGCGGAAGAAGCCGCACGCGCCACGCAGGCTCCACGGGCCCAGGGGCGGGCAGCCGGGGCCGAGTTAGCGGCTCCGCGCAGTCGGGGACCGGGGCGCAAGTGCGGCCGGTGTGCCGGCTTAGGGGCCGTGGGCCAAGTGCGGCTCCGCGACGGAGCGCAGAGGGGCGGGGCCCGCGGGCCACGTGGCGGTCTGAGCCCTGCGGCGGCCAGGGCAGTGGACGGCCACAGGAATGCCCCGGCCGCCTGAGCCCGGTCTCTGAGGGTGGCCGGAATATCGCCCAGCTGTGGCCTAGTCCTGTAGGCCTTGCTTTGTGCAGTGCGCGTGTAGTAAGCACCTGCCGCGCGCCGGCGCTGAGCTTCGGGGCGCGGGCCCAGCCTTGGCGGAAGTTTGGTGACTTCTGAATAGGGAAAGGAACCGGGACGCGACTGCCGAGGGACTGGGGTCTGGGCTTGGAGGAAGCATCCGGACAGGAGGCAGTGTTGAAGCCAGTTTCTGAAAGAGAGGGTGATGCCTTCCGTACGAAATGGGTACTTGCAGCGGAAGAAGGGAAGGCTCAGGCTGGAACCGTGGGGGTGGATTGGGGCAGAGACTCCAGGTAGGCTCCCATGTCCGCGGCTCAGACTGAAGGGCCCCCTTTGAGCCGTTCGGGTGGTCCCTGCTGCCGGGGAGTCTCGTAACTTGACCTGGCCTGTCGCTCCTCTGGGGGTGGACCTCGCCTGGAGCCCGGAGGGCGTCTTAGCTTAGAGGCTCTGCAAGAGCAGCTGTGACAGCCTGGGCTCTGTGAGCCAGTAAGTGGGCCGACTCCCATGCAGGTCTGTCATTCCCAAGCCCTCCTGTGCCCAGCCCTGTGGACAGTGTGTCCCCCGGAAAAGCGCCTTCTCATGGAGCGCCTGGAATGAACTCTCAGGAGCAGGTTCCCCAAGTCACCTTTGCGGAGCAGGGTTCTGGGACCCGTGCCAGTTGTGGGGTGGCCTCCAGGCTGGGCCACTGCTTCCTGCCCTTGGAGTGGGGCCGCTGTGCAGTTTGCGGAAGCCTGGGCAGAGCGAGTACTGCGCCTTCGGTCTCTTTACTCTAGATGGCCAGGATGACTGCCCTCTGGAGAAGCCAGGATGGGGCTTGGCCCCTGCGCTTTTCTCTTGGGGAGCTGTGTGAGGCTGCAGCATGCAGTGAAGGTGGGCAGACGTGCTTGACTGGTGTTCTGGGAATGGTTTCTTTTTTAAAATTTATTGCTTTTAGAAAGAGAGGAACTTCGATTTGTAGTTCCGCTTAATTTATGCATTTATTGGTTGACTCTTGTACGTACCCTGCCTGGGGAGGGGACTGAACCTGCAACCTTGGAGTATTGAGTCAACGCTCTAACCAACTGAGCTGCCTGGCCAGGGTCTATGTGAATGGCTTCTTGAGGGTGGTATTTTTTATAAGATTGACAAAAAACACATCCCACTCAACCACGTGCTAGTTAGTGTCAGCTTCTCTGGGGCCGCAGGCAGGAAATGCTGGGTGGATGTTCTGAGACGACCTGTCGGTGTAGAAGTGGGCAGCAGGTTGACGTGATGCTATGTCCAGGCATGGAAGACAGGGATTCCCCAGCCTGGCATGGACTCAGAGACTTGCTTTCCCACCCCCGCCCCCTGGCTGTGTGAGCCCTGGACCCAGGGAAGCGATGTGTGTGGGAGGGGGCAGGAGCCCGGCTGGCCCGGTGAGACTCGAGCACCACCGCCAGCTGTGCTGTTGGAAGCAGGAGACCCCAGCTGGACCTGGGTCTGGGTGACCTGAGCAGCCCTCGTGTGTGCCCTATGGGCCCGGGGCCCCTCCTGCCAGCAGGACAAGTTGGCGTTTCTTAGTGGGACTGAGTTGTCCAGGAGACAGAGGTCTGAAAGCATCTGAGCAGGAACTTGGGGCTGTGGGACCCCCCAGAGGAAGGCACTGGGCCTCCCGCCCGCCTGCACTGGGCTGCAGTGTCAGTGCGGCTGTTCCAGTCGACGCTCCTGTGCTCTCTGCTGCCCTGGTGGGTGCTGCACACAAAACAGTCCTGTGCAGCCCTGGGCGTGGCCACACCAGCCAGAGGGCCTGGAGCCCCCAGCTCCTGCTCCCCCACTCCCACTGCCCAGGGGAGGCAGGCGTCGTTTTGACCCCTGAGTGCGCAGTCTGGGCGCTCCCGTGTGTGATTTGAAGGAGTGCTGTGGGCAGGGGGCTGTTTGAGGCAGCACCCAGAAGGTGGGAGGGTGGTACGGACAGCACGGCTGGTGGAGGGGCTGCCCTTCCCAGAAACCTTGCCCACTTGCCTAGTGTTTCGGGTCCCCTGGCACCTCGGTGAGCACAGCTCTGACAGGCCACATCCTCACCTTTCTTCTGGGCCCGCTGCCCTCGGGGCCCAGGACACTGCAGGTTTTGGGGCCTCAGTGCAGCCAGGGGTGTGGACCGGCCGGGTGCTGTGCTGAAAGTGTTGCCAGCGAGGGGTCCTCTCTACCCAGGACCCCTCTGCCATGCCAGTGGTCTTCACCTGGGCCAGGCAGGACATGATCTCACAGGGGTCTCCCAAACCATGGGACACTGAGAACCCTGGTGGCTTGGCAGGGCAGTGTCCCCCCTTGTGGGAGGGGCTGGGTGTGCCTGGTGGTTCTGGGCTGGGCTGTCATGGGGGGCAGTCTGGTCATCGCCCTGCAGGCGCTTGAGCCACCAGTGGGGACCCCTGAGGATATTTTGGTCCCCGCTCTGGTGAGCTCTCCTCCCCAAGCTCCAAGCTGGGGCTGCTGCCGCCAGTAGAAAGTCCTGGGTGGGAGGGTCTGATTGTCCCTGGGAGTGCGGGGCCCTCGCTGGAGAGCTGTGGGCTTGCATGTTCGCGTCCTCACGGGGAGGCATCCAAACTCCGACTTGCTTTCCTGCTGGGACGGGTGGGTTTCCAGTTCAGCAGGCCATCGGGAGGCAGGGAGGGTGAGGTCTCCGAGATGCCTGTGCCTAAGCCTCAGGGGTGCTGTTGGGCTGTCCCAGGAGATCTAGCAGCAGGGCGGGGGGAGTGGGTGCTGCTGGCCCTGTCCCCAGCACTGGCTCCATGGCCAGGTGGCACTCTGCTGTGGCCCGCCTCCAGACAGCGCCCTGCTGGCAGCAGAGGCCCTTCTCCACTCAGCTGGTCTCTGGTCTCTGGGAGCCTCGCCTCCACACCTCCACACCTCCACACCTCCACACCTCCACGAAGCCAGTGTGTGCAGTGGGTGTTGACCTGCCAGGGGCCTGCCCCCAACCTCCCGTGCATTCTCCCGGGCCAGCTGCCTCCGCTGGGAACCAGCTTCTGTCACCTGCCCCAAGGGGGTCCTTGCGTGTCCACATTCGTCTCTGACTAGTGCTGCACAGGGACCTGCGTGGCAGACCTCGTACTAAAGGAGGGAGACAGGTTCTTAGGGCACTGAGTCGCTGGTGAGCACGAGGTTGTGGTGGGGCAGGGTGGGCAGGTCTTGTCTGCCCAGAGGGCCTTGGGGAGCTGGATGGTCTCACAGCTGCTGGGTCAAGGCACCTAGGGCCCCGCCACCAGTCTGGGAGTGATTGAAAGCTCCATCCTTTTGCACATGGCAGGGGGAAGGCAGGCTCTGTCCCTGAGATGGGGCCTTTGGTGGCTGCTGAGACCCCTGCAGTGGCTTTGTCACCTTGCACCTCATTCACCAGCCTGGACTTGATGGCACTGCAGGGGCAGAGCTGAGTGGGGATTCCCTCCATAGGCAGTTCCAAGGGCACCAAGGGGGTGCTCAGGCCCCAGAGGGGAGCGGGCGGGCGGGCTGCTCAGAGGGTGCCTTTCAGGAACTGCCCATTTCGCGGGTGACGGGGGTGCAGGGTGGGTAGACACGTCTCCTCCTGGCCTTTGGTGGCGGATCTGTCTTGTGCACGCCGCCCTACCACACAGCTTCCGAAAGGGCCCTCCGGCCTTCCCGGGCCGCCCCGCCTGACGGCATCTAACCTTGCTGCTTTCTCTTCCTGCTCTCCTAGGAGGTCAGAGCAAAAGTAAGTACCTGCTGTCCCATGTGTCCCTGCGCCTGTCACCTGAGCTGGGGACCCCTTGTAGCCAGGACAGCCCCAGGGGGTGGGGCAGGCTGCTGAGCTGGTTTCCTCTGGACACAAGGAGCCAGATGGGCAGGGTCCGGTGTCTGATGCCCTGGGTTCAGGTGCTTCACTGGACAGACCTTTGGCCCCAGCCGGCCCCTGGCCCCTGGCCCCAGGCCCTAGGCCCTGTGCTTTGCACGCTAGTTTGTGAGAAGCAGCTCTCCCCTCCGGAGCTAGGGCCCCTCTGGTCACAGCCTGGGCTGGTGTCAGAAGCTGGAGAAGTGTTTAGACCAATGGGGTCTAGCAGAGTGTGGGCACTGGGGGCCAGCCTTGTGGGCAGGGCCGAAGGGGCTAGGCACTGCAGAGGTCAGAGGGCACATAAGCCCTGCCTGGTTAGTCCCTTGCCCCCTCAGGGACAGTGAGTGATGTCACAATGCCCTGCCGCCTGGGCGCATACCCCTGCCGTCAGCCTGGCCTTGGTAAGTGCTGGCCCCAGACTGACAGCAACGTGTTAGGTGTCGGTCTGGCACCTCCCCAGAACCTGCTGGGACCTCGTAAGAGGCCTGTGGCATGTCCCACATAAGGCCCCCAGCGTGCCCCTGCAGAGTACAGGGGGGCCTCTCCCTGAAGTACCAGGCAGGTGTAGGACCAGCTCCCACGTCCCTTGGAGCAGCGGGGCTCAGGTCCCAGTTTTGTTTGAGGTGCTAGGGAAGGGCCAGAGGTCCGGTGCAGAGCCCTGCGCCCAGGTGAGTGAGAGGAGGGTTTGCCGTCCGGGCTAAAAGGCCACCCTGCCTTTGTCCCCCAGGTCTGAGGACCTGATGCTTGGGGCCAGGGGGTCGGCCCTTGCTTAGGCTCCAGCAGCCCACGGAAGCAGGGGACAGCAGGGGCATCTCAGGGATGCCTCTCAGCCCCTGGGAGCTGGTCAGGGTGCCAGGCAGGTTTGGGCCTGGCTGGGAGAACTCTGGGTGGCAGCCACCCTGCTGGAGCAGACTCCCTGAGTGTGTGCTCAGGGACCCTGGGCGTGCCACAGGGCTTTCTGGGCCTGCGGCTGCAGTGGCCCGGACTCTGCACTTGGTGGGGAGAGTGCTGGCAGCCTTTCCAAGGCACCCCGCTGGGTGCGGGGCAGGGGCAAGCCACTGCTGTGAGGCAGCGCCCCTGGGGGCAGCGGACGACTGAGGTGGTCTCCAGTGAGGCCTGCATGGCTCGGAGTCCCGGGCCCCCCTCCCCCGTCCTAGTGATGGTGTCTGTTGCACCAAATGGTGCTGGAATGAGGGGAGGGGTCCTGATGGCCTGGTGCTCAGAGTCGCGGTGTCCCCTTCAGTTCAGAGGCACCTGCAGCCTGCGCCCCTGGGCTCCTCCCTTGCTCACCTCACCACCATCTGCCCTGGTGTGGTTCTGTGGGGGTGGGGCCCTCCACTCTCTGCTCCCAGCTGCCCCCTGAGAGGCGGCTCCCCGTGGAGTGTGTGCTGCTCTGGGGGTGGTGTGGCCGGGGTGGGTGTGGGTGACTCGGGCGGCGTGTCCACCACGATGAGCCGGCCTCAGAGGCTGCCAAGTGCTCACTCTCAAACATGCCTCGAGGTGGCCAGATTGAGCAAGAGCACAGGACGTCCAGTTAAACTTCAGGTGAACAAGGAATGACTTTTCAGTGTGAGTGAGTCTCAAGTATTTCGAGGGACGCACTTGCTGTGAAGGTCATTTGTTGTTCGTGAGAGTGAAGTTGGCCAAGTGCACTCTGTCTCCTCTGGCCCCCCTGTTTGGGGTTCGGGGGAGTAGCTTTCCGGGGTATGGAGACAGTGTTCTCTACACCCTTTGTTGAGCTTGGGTGCATGTGGATTAGAAAAGTTTTGAAAAAAGAGTTTTGCAGTTCAAAGAACACAGGTGCTTACACACCCACATACGTGCACTTCTCCTTTACTGCTTTACTGAGCTCCGCGCCAATTGGACTGGGACTGGGGTTTTTGCATGTTGCCTGATGGCGCTCCCCCAACCCCCCACCCCCCACCCCTGGGAATCATCCTCAGCTCCTCCAGTCCTGCCAGCCAGGCTGCCGAGGGAGGGGTGGGCGCTGGCCACTGGGGCTGGCGGTGCTCAACTGCCTTCTTGTGCTTGCTTTTAATGCTGCGTGGAAGATGAGGAGCGGGAAGGCCTCCTGTGCCCTGGAGACCGTCTGGGAGGACAAGCGGAAGTGTGGGGAGGCTGAGCAGCGCTTCCACGAGCAGGAGGCCACGCGAGCCGCCGCCCAGCAGCTCCTGGCCCAGGCGCCAGCTGTGAACGGGCCGGGTCAGGAGGACGTGGAAGAGGTGGACGAGGCTGGGGCTCCCGACAGCTGCAGGGGCGGTCCTGGGAAGAGCTGTAACGTGAGGCAGCCCCTGCAGAAGAAGAGGAAACGATCCCCGAAGAGCTGGCTCCGGGGGGCAGACCTGGCCCTCGTGGGCCTCTCGGCTGACCACGTCTGGCTGGACAAGCCCCTTTTCGATCAGGCGGAGAGCTCCTACCGCCAGAGGCTGGCAGATGTAGCCGCCCAGGCAGCCCGGCCACCGGCTCCAGGTCCCGGGAGTCCTTGCAGCCACGGGAGCCAGGTGGCCTGCCACCATGTGACCTGGGGCATCTGGATCAACAAGTCTGCCTTTGACCAGGCTGAACGGGCGTTTGTGGAGTGGTCTCAGGCTCTGCTGTGGGCCGCAGAGGGCAGCCGCAGGCGGGGGGCTGCTGACACGGGCCGGCGGGCTCCCACCCTGGACCTGGCTCTCAGCCGCCAGCCCAGGCCCCCAGCTAACGGCCAGCCCCCACTGGGCAGTCTGCGGGCACTGGTGCGGGAGGTGTGGCTGGAGAAGCCCCTGTACGACGCAGCCGAGAGGGGCTTCTACGAGGCCCTGTTTGACGGCCACCCCCCGGGGAAGGTGCGGGTGCAGGAGCGAGCCCTCCGGGCTGAGACTGCTCGGCAGGGCCGGAGAGACCGGCGGTGCCGCAACAGCGTGGGGAGCAGGCGCGTCGGGCTGAGACGGGCTGAAGGGGAGGTGCTGCCGTCCGCCCTGCCCTACTGGTACTTCCTGCACAGGGACGCAGAGGCCCCCTGGCTCAGCAAGCCCGCCTACGACAGTGCAGAGGGCCGCCACCATGCCGCTGAGGCCCTGCGCATGGCCTGGCGCCTCGAAGCCACATCCCTGGCTCACCGACCCGGCGCCCGGTCTGGCCCATCCGTGTCCAGTCTGAGACCCAAGTAGGAGAAACATGCTGGGCGGGTGCCCGGTCTGGGCTCACCCAGGCTGGGGCCATGTGTGCCCTCCTTCCTGCCCCCGCCCCAGCAGGGCTATCCCCGAGACACCTGGACCCGGCTAAGTTGTATGCAGGAGTGGGTTGGTCAGTGCAGGCTCCAGGGACACCCCTCAGGTCACAAAGCTCTGGGCCACTGAGGGTGGAAAGGGGTGGCCAAGGACTGAATCTGCTCCGTGCAGGATTTTCCCTTGGCCGGGCGGCTCCCAGGGAAGCACCGAAGGCTCCTGGCCCTGGAACCCCAGAGGAGCAAGACCTGGGAGCTGGCCCCTCCTCTCCGTCCACCCCTGCCTCCCTTGCCATCTGTGGCCAGCTCTGAGATAAGGGAGTTGTCCCAGGCGTACCAGTGCATGACCAGTCCATCAGCCTAGGTCTGGAGGACACGCACTGGGAGAGGCAGACCTGTTTCCTCCCTGGGGACCCAGGGGCCTCACCCAAGGACAGTGTCATGCAGCACCAGCAGCAGTCCCTGGAGGCCTGGCCACAAAAGGCCCCCAGGCAGGTGGGCAGAGACTGTTGGACTGCAGGAAAGATGCACAGGGAGCTGGGAGGCGTGGGGAGTAGGAGGCTGTGCCCCAGCCAGGCCAGCAAGACCTAAAGAGGTTCCCTGGGTCTCCAGGGAAGCGGCACTAGCCTGGTCCCCAAACTCCTAGCAGGAGCCCCCCGGCCGTGCCCTTCTGTGAGGGTAGTCTGATGGTCTGACGGCATAGGCCCCACTGTGGTGGGGAGTGCCCCCGTCAGGTCGTGGCGGGGGCACAGGAGTGAAACTAGTGCAGGGAGCTGGCTTCTCACCGCCGAGCCCCACCTCTTCTCACCAGGAGGGCACTTGGCAGGGCCCAGTGATGGCCTGGCTTTCTCGGCACAGCATTGGTGGGACTGGGGCCATTTCTGTCTGTTGAGGGGCAGGAGGGGCTCCGTGGGCCAGGTCCGGGGGCGGACGGGCGTCTGTGCCCCAGCAGCAGCGGGCAGGCACAGCCTCGGCCGGGGCTCCTGGGCCTGGAGCAGCAGTTCTCAGGCCCCAGGGAGCTTTCGTTACATCTGTGGATTTGTGCCACATTGGCAGAAACGCTAGAGGTGTTTATTGAAAATTAATACGGAGCTCATTATACGTAGTAAGATGTCATGAGAAATTGTTTTCCTGTGAGAAAAAACCCAGTGAGCAGGTGTCCTCGTTTGGCATTTTGACATCTTTAGTGTCTGGCTTATTAGGAGGCACTGGAGTCCC
Source organism: Artibeus jamaicensis (assembly GCF_021234435.1). NCBI lineage: Eukaryota > Metazoa > Chordata > Mammalia > Chiroptera > Phyllostomidae > Artibeus > Artibeus jamaicensis. Next base: position 798,065 of record NW_026522059.1, read on the forward strand.
CCCTGCTTTGCATGCAGGTGTGGGTGGGTGTTGTCTGACATAATTCCAGCCTTGCACAGGTGTGTGCTTGGAAAGGGGGGCCCTCCAAGCCCCCAGAGGTGCCTGGCCACATTTGGAGAGCCACTGCTCTTAGGGACAGGCCTGGGCCCGTGCACAAAGGGAGTGGCAGCGGCAGCCGCACAGCCAGGACTGCTCTGCCGCGGAGCCTGGAGGCCTCATCTCCCAGGGGCCCCTGCACCCTTGGCATCTGGGCCGTCAGAAGGGGCGCCTGTGCAGGCCAGGCCGCCTTAGCTTCTGTTCCTCTCAGCAGGAAAATGGCCACAAACTTCCTAGTGCATGAGAAGATCTGGTTCGACAAGTTCAGATACGATGACGCAGAACGGAAATTCTACGAGCAGATGAACGGGCCTGTGGCCGGCGCCTCCTGCCAGGTAAGGGCTGTGTGGGGGCTGCTGGCCGCGCCTGCACCCAGAGGCCAGAGGCCCTGCACCAGCTGCCGGTGGTGGGATCTTCGGTGGAAGGCTGACCCGGTCACAGCTGCAGGGCTGCGGCACCGCGGGCTTTCTGCTGTCTGCTGAGCTTCCATCCTGCACATCGCTTCCCCATTCTCTACCGAGGGCCCTGGGGGTCTTTTTTTTTTTTTTTTTTAAGATTTTTTTTTTAAATGGAAATGGAAGACTGGTTCTTTCTGCACTGTCTGCAGGAGAACGGCGCAAGCGTGATCCTCCGGGACATTGCGAGAGCCAGAGAGAACATCCAGAAGTCCCTGGCTGGAGTGAGTACTGCGGCACTGCCGCCCTCACACCCACCAGCACGCTCGCCTTCCCACCAGGACTGCTGATTGTTTTGCCCTCGGAGCAGTCAGGGAGAGGCCGTGTGCCCGCCTGCACAGCATCCTGTGCCCAGACCACAGGGGACCTTCTTACTGTGTACCCTTGCTGCTTGCTGGTGCTCACCGGTTTCCCTCCCTCCCCGGCCACGTCCTTCCTGCTTGCTCCCTGCTCAGGGAAGCCTCTCTTCCTGCCTGGGCTTTGGCCTCCCCAGAGAGATGGGTTCACAGGGCATGGAGTTCAAATCACAGAGTGGGCAGCTTTTTGCATTTGAGGCCCAGGCAGGACCCCCACAGCCCAGCTTGGTTTCCTGGTCCCCGATAGATCAGGAGAGGACAGGGCCATGTCCACCTCCACCGTAGCCTGGCCAGCAGGTGTGTCCCTAGGAAGCAGCAGACCTGCTCTGCCTTCCTGGTCAGGGGAGCTGGGGTCTCTTCATCCCTCTGGGATGCAGGGGGCGTTCAGGTCCTGGGAGCCAAATGTCTGCACATAGCTGGGCACCTTCTGCTGGAGAGAACCCACTTCCTTGCCTTTTCCGGCTTCTGGAAGCTGCTCACATCCCGTGGCCTGTGGCTCTCAGCCAGTGGTGTCGGGATGCCGTCCTTGCCTGTCACATCTTGCTCCCTGCCACCCTTTCACGTGGCCCTTCACATCTGTACCATCTCTTTTGCCACAGGAGGTCACCTGCCTGCACAGGTGGCTCAGGTGTGCTGGTTCCTGGCCACAGGCTGGGCAGCCCTGGGCAGGTGTCCCCTGGGGAGGCGGGGCTGCTGCCATCCACCCAGCAGGCCCTGCGTGGTGCTTGGCCCCTGCATGTTCCTTCCTGCCTTGCCTTGTGCTCAGTGAGGCTTGGGCTGGGTAGACAGGCCCCAGGTAGCACCAGGTCTTGGCACCAAGGAAGCTCATCCTCCCCCAACCCTCTGGGCCTGGCCATGCTGCACAGCCCTGGGTCCTGGCCTCTAAGGGGAGCTGTGCGCACTGCCAGGGTTGGGCAACACAGCCCCAAGGACCACACGGCGTGGACCACTCCTTTCCTCAAAGCCCAAAGCTGAAGTCCAAGGTCGAGGTGTAGGGGCAGGGTTGGCTCCTTCCAAGGTCTTGCTCCTTGGCATGCAGAAGGTCATTTTCTTCCCTTGTTTTTGCATCCAGTCCCTTCCATGTGTCTTATAAGAACACCAGTCATCGGGTCAGGCCTCCTGGCGACCCCAGTGTGACTGGGTCACCTCTGTAAAGACCCTGCCTCCGAATGAGTCCCAGCGTCTGAGGCTCTGGTGGCAAGGCTTCTGCCGGCAGCAGGACTGCTGGCCCAGCCCCAGGCTCGGACCTGGGTGGGGCGGAGCTTAGCAGACTCTGGGGCTTCAGCACCCAGAGGTCCCTGGCACCTGGGCCTGGTGCCGGGCGTAGGGTCAGGGGTGGGGGTGAAGGGCTCTAGATTCAAAGTTCTTGGGCCTGGCCCTGCCCAAGGCCCAGAGGCGGCTGCCTGGGCAGTGACTGCTTCCTCATCCCTGCTGGGAGAGGAGTTGGTGGGGCGGGGTGGGTGCAGCCAGAGCATAGACTTCGTGGAGGGGCTTGGTGACACATGAGGCCAGCCCACCCTGGTCTTCCCACCACATGTGCACACAGGCAGCAGGCACAGTGGGGCTTGAAGGGTGAGCCTGCTGCCCACTTCCAGCCTCTGAGCCCCTGTGGCAGGAGCTGTTGGGCCCTCAGTGGGACCAGCCCTGGGAGACCAGCAAGAGAAGGGCCGTGTGCTGATGATGGCAGCTAGGACTGGGGTGTGGGTGGGGCCAGCAGGAGACTCAGCCTGGGCTGCAGGGTGGAGGGTGTGCCGTTTACTGCCCAGAGTAGGGCACTGAGTTGAGCTGAGAGGGGGAGTGGCGTGAGCAGAGCCTGCCCTGGCCTACCTGGGCTGGCCCTGCTGGGAGCAAGCTGGTCGGCCCCGGGACAGCATTAGCCTTGCACTTCCCAGTGTCTTGTCCTGTGGCTGTGTGGGTAGGCCTCAGGCACAAGGCTTTCATCACGACTGGACACTGCGAGTGGCAGTGGCCCTGGGAAAGGGGCCAGGTGCACAGTGTCCCAGGACCTAGGACCCATTCCCCTGGGGTGTGACGCCGGCCTGAGCTACAGTGGTGCCCTGGTGGCGCCCTGTAGGTGAGCTCCCAGGGCAGTGTCATGTGGGTCCGCCGGCCGGCCAGGCTCTGGCTCCCAGGCCACCCAGACTTAGTGAGCCAGACAGTGCGTGCGTGGCTGGGAACGCGGGGCACTGTGCTGGCTGATGCAGGCGGCTGCCCCCTGCACCGGCTGCTGCTCCCCCTGCCTGGGCTCCTCAACCGCTCTCCCCTCCTGTTGCCGCCCAGCCCCCCCGAGGCTTCAGGCCAGGTGGCTTCTGGGACTGTAAGTCCTATTCTTTCCACCCCGCCAAGCAGTGGTCGCCAGGGCTCTGAACTGCCAGTCCTGTGCTTTGTGCTTGGCTGAGGATGTCGCCAGGTCTCCTGCTCACGGGGCTGCCTCCTCCTCTCCCAAGAGGAGCGTGGTGGTGCACCCAGCTGGGCTCGTGCCAGCTGCTGCCTGGTGTCTCTCTCACAGGCCTCCCTCCCAGCTCAGGGCTGTGCTTCTCAGCAGCTGTGAGTGGGGGACCTTGGAGCAGGGTGGGTGCCAGGCCCTCACCCTCCCCCTGCCTTGCAGAGCTCAGGCCCTGGGGCCTCCAGTGGGGCCGGCGGAGACCACAGCGAACTGCTCGTCCGCATCGCCAGCCTGGAGGTGGAGAACCAGAGCTTGAGAGGCGGTGAGGCCCTGGGCCTGGCAGGGCGGGGTGGCAGCCTGAGGTCCTGCGGTCTGACCACACCCCCTCTGCCCCTGCAGTGGTGCGGGACCTGCAGCAGGCCATCTCCAAGCTGGAGGCCCGACTGAGTGTGCTGGAGAAGAGTGCGCCCGCCCACCGGGCCACAGCCCCCCAGACCCAGGTGAGCACTCTCCCAGGCCTGGGTCCCCGGGTCCCCCAGGCCCGCCAGCCGGGGCGTGCAGGTGTCACCACCCCCTCCACTTTGGCAGCACGTGTCCCCCATGCGCCAAGTGGAGCCCCCCTCCAAGAAGGCGGCACCCCCTGCAGAGGAGGACGAAGACGACGACATCGACCTGTTTGGCAGTGACGAGGAGGAGGACAAGGAGGCCGTCAGGCTGCGGGAGGAGCGGCTACGGCAGTATGCGGAGAAGAAGGCCAAGAAGCCTGCGCTGGTGGCCAAGTCCTCCATCCTCCTGGACGTGAAGCCTGTGAGTGGCCCGCCCCTGCGCTGGGTTTGCACCAGAAGAGCAGGGTGGGTGCAGGGCAGGAGCAGACGGGACTGCTCCTGGGGCTTCACTAAGAACTGTGCTCTGCTGCCCAGGGGCCTCCCCTGGTGTTGCAGGTTCCTGACCCAGCCTGTCCTCCCCCTTGTCCCCTAGTGGGATGACGAGACAGACATGGCCCAGCTGGAGGCCTGCGTGCGCTCCATCCAGCTGAACGGGCTGACCTGGGGGGGCTCCAAGCTGGTGCCAGTGGGCTATGGCATCCGAAAGCTGCAGATCCAGTGCGTGGTGGAGGATGACAAGGTGGGCACTGACCTGCTGGAGGAGGAGATCACCAAGTTCGAGGAGCACGTGAGTGGGCAGGCCCACGCGGGGGGGGGGGCAGAGGTGCGGGCAGAGCAGCAGGGGGCCTCCCTGGACCCTGGGCCCCACGTGACCCCGCCCTCTCCTCTCTGTAGGTGCAGAGCGTCGACATTGCTGCCTTCAACAAGATCTGAGCTCTACTGCCGGGTCTGCGCGAGCCCCTGCCGCTATTAAAGACTGAGACTGTGCTGTCTGGCTCCTGTCCTGCAGTGGGCCCTGTGGGTGGGTGGCACTCAGTGGGCAGCTCTTCGCTAGGCCCTCGGCCTCAGGAGCATCCCACCTGGGCCCCCATCCGTCCTGCATTGGTGGTTCCGGTGGCCACTGCCATCCTCCCCTTTCTTGGCCTCTGCACAGCCTTCTCGTGGCTGTGACCTCCGCCTGCCCCTTCTCTGCTTCATCTCTGGGTGCCCAGCTGTCTTCAGTCACCCATCGAGTGCCATGTCCAGCTCCAGCTTCTGAAGCCGGGGAGGAGGCGGGCAGTGTCCCAGCCCTCCACCAGCCACATGGCCTCCTCTTGCTCCATTCCTTGCTGAGCTTCCTCTTTGGGAGCAAGAGTGCCAGCCTGGCCCTGCCGCTGTGACCAGTCACCTGCCCCACCAGCCCTTAACCTGTGTGGGGCCCTGTCTCCCAGCCTTGGCCCTCACTCAGTCCTGTCTCCCCAGCGCACTGCCTGGCTGCGCCACCTGCTGGAGACCTGAGCTCTGGGCAGGCCCCACACCACTGCCCTCACACACTGCCACCTCTGCCTGCCCTGTGTGTCAGTGCTTAAGACACTCCAGGTCCCTCCCCTGGACTGGCCAGCATGGCTGGAGAGATAGATGGCCATGCTCCCCTCTTGCAAAGTGTGGGCTGCAGTCACTACTGTCCAGAGCTGGTCTCCAGGGCTCTGAACCACACAGGGATGAATGCCCCCCTTAGTGGTGGGGGCAGGACCTCGAGCTCTGGTGCCCGCTGGGGGTGGGCCCCAGGCTGGCCGGTTCTGGAGGACAGTGTGGGCGGCACCCCGATGCAGGAACTCAGTTTGGACTTGCTTCTGACTCCTGCCCCTGCCCCCTAGGGTTGGCTTCTAGTGGGGTGGGGCGAAGTCTAGGTAGAGGTGGATTATCCGCTGCACCCGATGCAGAGTTGTGGGGGCGCGGGAGGGGGCCACGCCTGGAGGGGCTGAGGGGAGCTGGGATGACGCGGATGACAGACACATTGCCCTGTACTGGTCTGGCCGCCAGGACACGTCTCCTATGCAGAAGTCGGCAATGCTATCCCGCCCATTCTTGTTGCGGGAAAGGTGGTTGCGTCCCAAGTGTCCCCGCCCTCCGAGCTCTGGGATTGTGGCGCATCATGATTTGCAGGCTCCGGATACGGGCTATTGGGCAGGGGGGTGTCACGTGGGCCAGCTGGGGCGGGGAGGCCAGAGGCCGGGCGCTGGGGCAAGATGGCGGAGCAGGACCCCGAGGGGCGTGCTGCGGCGCGACCACTGCTCACGGACCTCTACCAGGCCACCATGGCGCTGGGCTACTGGCGTGCGGGCCGGGCGCACGACCTCGCCGAATTTGAGCTCTTTTTCCGCCACTGTCCGTTCGGCGGCGCCTTCGCCCTGGCCGCGGGGCTGCGCGACTGCGTGCGTTTCTTACGCACCTTCCGCCTGCGTGACGCAGGTACCCCCTACTTCGTTGCCAGGCACCCCAGCCTTCAGACAGGCCCCTCCTGCTGGACGAGCACCTCCTTCCCCAACAAGACACACTGGCGAGCCTTTCCCATACCTAAACGAACCCCTCCACGTTCCCCGCCTGCACGCTTGCTCCAGCCCACGAGTGCCTTTGTCCCCCCCCAGATGTGCAGTTCTTGGCCTCGGTGTTGCCTGCAGACACTGACCCCGCGTTCTTCGAGCACCTCCGGGCCATTGACTGCTCCGGGGTGACGGTGCGGGCCCTGCCCGAGGGCTCCCTCGCCTTCCCCGGCGTGAGTGCGGGCTGAACGGGGCAGAGGGGTGGTCCCGAAAGAGGTTGTACGGCTGCCAGCTGACACCCTACCCACAGGTGCCGCTGCTGCAGGTGTCGGGACCGCTCCTGGTGGTGCAGCTGCTCGAGACTCCCCTCCTCTGCCTAGTCAGCTATGCCAGGTGGGGTCCACCGCCAGCTGGGCGCGACAGAGCTGAAGCTCGGACTTTGGAGGGCTAGCCCTTGGGGGCGTGGCTGTGGCCCGGTGCGCTGGGTCCCACCTCCTCCATCGCTGAGGAGCAGGGTCTCCTGCTCACTTGCTCCCCACAGCCTAATCGCTACCAACGCGGCGCGGCTTCGCCTAATTGCTGGGCCAGAGAAACGCCTGCTGGAGATGGGGCTGCGGCGCGCTCAGGGCCCTGACGGGGGCCTCACGGCCTCCACCTACAGCTACCTGGGGGGTAAGGGCCAGGGAATGGGGGGGCGGCAAAGCAGGAGGCCGGGCCTGAGATTCCCGCCTCCCCATGGCCTGAGGTCCCCCAGCCCTGCCCTATTCTCTGACCTAGGCTTCGATGGCAGCAGCAACGTGCTGGCAGGACAGCTGAGGGGTGTGCCGGTGGCAGGAACCCTGGCACATTCCTTCGTCACTTCCTTCTCAGGCACCGAGGTGCCCCCTGACCCGGTCAGTACCCTCATCTCCCCTGCTGAACTCCAGAGGGCACACCCTAAACCCTTGCCTAGAGGAGGGGTGGTCTGATTCCTGCTCAGCTCCAGGGCAGACGGCTTGTCTGGGCCGCCAAGCCACCCGGGCGTGTAGCCACAGTGCTACAACTGGCAGGTGGCAGGCAGGTGGCATTACCCCTAATCAGACTTTCGGCCAGGTGTGAACCAGACTGCACTCTGCACTCGGGGTCCCCAGCCCTTCACTGACCCCTCTCCCTAGATGTTGGCTCCAGCTGCTGGCCAGGGCCCCGGAGTGGACCTGGCCACCCTTGTGGAGGCGTGGCTGGAGCGAGTGTGTGCCCACCTGGGGCTGGGGGTGCAGGAGCCACACCCGGGGGAGCGGGCAGCCTTTGTGGCCTATGCCCTGGCCTTTCCCCGGGCCTTCCAGGGCCTGCTGGACACCTACAGTGTGAGGAGGTGAGGCCCAGGCACCCCCCGGGGGGCTCGGTGGAGCAGCTGCAGCCTTCCGACCTGCTTGCGCCCGCCTGCAGAAGCGGTCTTCCCAACTTCCTGGCCGTAGCCCTGGCCCTGGGCGAGCTGGGGTACCAGGCTGTGGGCGTGAGGCTGGACAGCGGCGACCTGTGTCAGCAGGCCCAGGAGGTCCGAAGGCTGTTCCGGACCACGGCAGCCCGGTGAGTTGGGGCCGAGGCAGGGGTGCGGGTGGGGGTTGGTTGTGCCTGTTGAGAGTCCCACACAGGGGCGCCCGTGCTGGCAGGGGCAGAGGGAGGGACAGGTCAGGGACTCTGCCCTTCCCACCACGGGAGCTGTAGGGCTCGTGTGGGTGAGGGCAGGCTCTCCCACGGGACGTGTGGTCCGGACATCTGGGAACTGCCCCCCTGGCCCACCCAGGTTCCAGGTGCCCTGGCTGCAGTCGGTCCCCATCGCTGTCAGCAACAACATTGACGAGGAGGAGCTGGCTCGGCTGGCCCAGGAGGTGGGGCAGGGCAGGGCAGGGGTTGAGGGGCAGCAGAGGGAGTCCCTGGGCCTGCGAATGCTGGCTGAGGTCAGGGCCCCTCCTCCCTCCACTGTCCTCCAGGGCAGCGAGGTGAACGTCATCGGCATTGGCACCAGCGTGGTCACCTGCCCCCGCCAGCCTTCTCTGGGCTGCGTCTACAAGGTATACACAGGGCCTGGGGCCCAGGGGGCGGGTCATGGGGGTCAGGGTCTGGGGGGAGAAGGGCCTAGCTCTCCCAACACCCTGTCCCCACAGCTGGTGTCCGTGGGAGGCCAGCCACGGATGAAGCTGACTGAGGACCCCGAGAAGCAGACGCTGCCGGGGAGCAAGGCGGCCTTCCGGCTCCTAGGCCCCGATGGTGAGGCGCCCGTCCCGTCGCGCCCCGCAAGGCCCCAGGCCCCCGAATCATTCTCGGTCCCCCCCTGTGCACAGGGACTCCGCTGTTGGATGTGCTGCAGCTGGCCGAGGAGCCCCCACCCCAGGCTGGCCAGGAGCTGAGGGTCTGGCCACGAGGGGCCCGGGAGTCCCGCACTGTGAGGCCGGCCCAGGTGGAGCCCCTCCTGCAGCTCTGGGTCCAGCAGGGACAGGTGACCCCTTCACCCGCCCCTTCACCCGCACCTGCTGCCCAGACCGAGCCCTGACGCCGGGCCCTGAGCCAGCTCTCTCCTTCCCTCTTGCCCCAGCTGTGCCAGCCCCTCCCATCTCTGGCCGAGTCCAGAGCCCTTGCCCAGCTGTGCCTGAGCCGTCTCAGCCCTGATCACAGGCGGCTGGAACAGCCGGCACCGTACCAGGTAGGTGGAGGACCCGCCCCTGACACCACCTGTGTGCCCTCTGCCCCTGCAGCCACCCAGTGTCCTCTCCTCCTGTCCCTGCAGGTGGCGCTGTCTGAGAAGCTGCAGGCCCTGCTGGGCAGACTGAGTGCTGGGACCCCCTGAGAGAGCCCCCCACTGGCCTGTGGAGTTAACATGATTGCTCGCTGTCCCCCACAATTTGTCTGAGTCTTTTCTTCCTCCGGGCTGCCACTCACTGACCCTCAGGAGGGGCCCAGGCTTGGCCAGGGCGGGGAGGTTGCCCTGTGCCGACCCTACGAGTAGCAGGGGCTGCCAGTGACCCTGGGGAGCTGGGCCTCGGGCGGGTGGGTCCGAGGGGAGGGGGGGCCTCAGGAAAAGGGACGGCTTTGGTGCCCACCCCACAGTGGGAGCCGTGGGGTCGGGGGAGGTGCCAGACAGAGGGTCTCCTGTGTCCAAATACAACACCTGGGTCAGTGGGGTACTTCAAGGTTCCCAAGGCAGAGAAGCCCAGGTGTCCCCTGCTGTTGCTCCCGCCACCACCTGCACAGCTCTGCCCCGGGGGATCCTGTTCCCCTGGGCTCCGCCCACACAGCTCTCTCCTGGCGTCCGTCTCGGGGTCAGCCAGGCCCTGGCCTCGGGGACCCAGCTCCTGGCCCAGCAGCCCTGAGAAGGGAGAGCTGGTGAAGAGGTTGCGGGTCCAGGAGGGGCTGCTGAGGGCAGAGGCTCGGGTCTCCGGGGAGTGCACACGGTGGGGGTAGGGCCTGTCCAGGCAGAGGAGGGCGGCAGGAATGCAGGCTGGCTGGGGCGCTGCCCAGGGCACTTCCGCTCGCTCCGGTATTCAGCTGGACCAGCTCTTCTGGCTCCCTGGGGTCAGTGTGGGCAATGCCTGTTATGTCACTGGGTTAGGGTGACAGCGGAGATTGAGGACAGGGCTTGGTCAGGCCAGTCCTGGGGAGCGTGGAGGCCTGGAGACACAAACACACACACACACACCAGCTGAATCAGGCCCCAAGGGACCTGCAGGTCCCTGGTGCTCAGCTGTGTGCTCACTGCCCAGTGCTTGAGTCCAGGAACCCTGTGGTCTGGCCCTGGGGGTAGGGGCGCCCTCAGGGTGGAGGTCACGGGCAAGAGTGCCTGGGAGTCAGCACGTGTGGCTTCTCTCGCCTCACTGGCTCCGCCCCAGGCTCACCCAGGCATCCCTGTCCCCAGGACGTCTGGCTGGGCAGGAATGTGGTGGCTCCACCTGGACCTGACTCAGCTCAGGGCTGGGCCCAGATTTCTGGACCCCACCGGGCCTCCTCAAGACCGTCCATGCCTTCCCTGGAGCCCTTGCCCAAAGAGGTGGAGGTCAGGGCCAAGGGCCCTTCTTCCCTTCCTCTCGCCGGTCGGCCATCCCCCGGGGTCTTGCCTGCCCCTTCTCAGAGCTCGGGGGCAGTGAGGGCAGAGCCAGACCCCAGACACACAGGCTCAGGCTGGCCACTCACCACCAGCATCCCAGGAAGGAGGGTCCTTCCCAGTCTCCAGTGGCACCCTGCCTGGGGACACCTCTGGGTGGCTCCCCAGTCCCCACATACACAGACAAACACGCAGGCCCACACCCGTCCCTGGCCCCGCCCACCCAGAACCTGCTTCTGGGTCAGGCCTGGGCAGGACTTCCTGGGAGGCCGCTTGGCAGGCTGCAGGGCCTGCCCCACTGAGGGCTGCGTGTGGCGGCCATGGCTGGGGGTGTGTGGGGCCGGGCCCGGGGAGCCCCTGTGGGAGCTCTAACCCTGACAGCCCTGGCTGAAGGGATCCGGGCCAGCCAGGGAGAGCGCGCAGCAGCTCCTTCCAAGGACCCTGAGCCCGAACCTGAGCTGGAACCCGAGGCAGAGCCTGGAAGTGTACCCACCAACCCTCCAGCTGCCCAAGAGCCCTGCTCCCCACCCCATGCACAGGACCCGGCCCCCGGGGGGCCCCATCAGGTGAGTGGGAGGGAACAGAGGTTGGGGGGAAGATCTGGGGGATAGAAGGACTGAAAAAAGGGGGAAGCTGGGCACAGGAATAGGGGCTAAGCAGTCTGGGCAGGGACAGTGAGAGCAGAGGACTTCATGGGGCCAGGTGGTGTTGGGGAAAAGGGAGGGGGTCTGGGGAGAAGAGCTGGGAGAGGCAGGGGACTTCATACATCCCACTCCCCACCACAGCCCCCCCAGAGTTCCTGGGAGGAGGGGGCCCTCTCCGACCTGGCGTTGTACACAGCTGCCTGCCTGGAAGAGGCTGGCGTTGCGGGGACACAGGCTACAGCACTCACCCTGTCCTCAGCCCTGGAAGCCCGCGGGGAACGGCTGGAGGACCAGGTGGGCATCCTCCTTCTGGCCCCCAGAAACCCCCACCTGGTTCCCCTCCGAGGTTGGGTGGTTGGAGCAAGCAGTTTGACACAAAGCCCATTCCGGGCTGCCCCTGGCCAGAGAGGATACAGGGAGCAGCCTCCGGGAGTTGAGGCGGTCCAGCCACTGACACCTGCCTCTCCACGCCAGGTGCACGCCCTGGTGCGTGGGCTGCTGGCGCAGGTGTCCGGCCTGGCTGAGGGGCGGCCCCGGCGGGCAGCCCTGCGAGTGCTGAGCTCGCTGGCCCTGGAGCACTCCCAGGACGTGGTGTGGGCACTGCTGCCCTGCTCGCTGCCCCTGGACCGGTAACCTGCTCCTCCCCCAGCCAGGGCCTGGCCCCCACAGCCCCAAGCGGCTTCCTTCCCCTTCCTGCGTGGCTGTGGAGTCTGGCCCCAGCGTGGCAGGTGGTGGAGGGCCCAGGACCTCCCAATTTCTTCTCCCCCCACACCTGCCCCCTCCACTTCCCCACCTCTCCCACCTTGAGGTCCCTGGTGATGGGTTCCTGGCTTGGGGCCTAAATTCTCCCCTTGGTCACCTCTGGAGTGGAGCGTGGGGGTGTGTGGGGGGAGGGCACTGTAAGGCAGGGTTAGTGACCAGGTGGCTTCTGTCCCAACACCCCTGGCTCTTCAGTGTGAGCTGCCCCAGGTGAGGGTGTCTGGCTGCTCTCTCTGAGGGACTGCCTGTAATGCCACGTGTTTCACTGTGGTTGGTCTGACGGCCTGAGCAGCCCACTTCGGCAAATGACCCTGCGGTCCCCCACCGTGTGGAGGGCACAGATGCCACTTACTTAGTTTCTCTGGCAGTGGAGGGACTTGTGGGGAGGAGGGGGATGGTTTACCAGTCCCTCCCCCCTGCTGGAGTCCTAGTGGTCACCTCCACCTGGACCTGGGATCTCCTGGCCTGCTGGCAGGGACCTGGCCTCACAGCCCCATACCCCCCAGGGCGGCGGCTGAGCTGTGGCGCAGCTTGAGCCGGAACCAGCGCGTGAACGGGCAGGTGCTGGTGCAGCTGCTGTGGGCACTGAAGGGCGCAGCTGGACCCAAGCAGGAGGCCCTGGCAGTAGGTGACTCCAGCCAGCACTGCCAGGGGATTCTCCCCCACCCCCAGCCCAAGGGGGCGGGTGAGTTGGGCCACAGGGGCCAGGGGCAGGAGGGGCTTGCCTGAGTCCCACCCAACCATAATGTCCCCTAAGCATCCACAGTGTGTCTGAGCCTGAGGGGGCTGCTCACTCCACAGGCCACTCGCGCCCTTGGGGAGATGCTGTCTGTGTCTGGCTGTGTGGGCGCGACTCGGGGCTTCTATCCACACCTCCTCCTGGCACTGGTCACACAGTTGCATGAGCTGGCCCAGGGCCCACACTCCCCTGACACCCCCAAGGCTTGGGCCCCGTCCCACCATGGGCCACCACTCAGCCACACCAGGTAAGGGCACGCACTGGGGCAGTGAGGGCCGGCTCAGCGCCCCCCTCCTCACGGGCCTCCCCCTCACTGCCCCACACCCAGCTGCACAGTTGAGGCCCTGAAGGCCCTGCTCACCGGGGACGGCAGCCGCATGGTGGTCACGTGCATGGAGCAGGCTGGAGGCTGGAGGAGGCTAGTGGGAGCCCACACCCACCTGGAGGGTGTCTTGCTGCTGGCCAGGTGTGGGCAGAAGAGTGGGGGAAGAGGCAGGGGCATGAGGGTGGCCAGGTAGGGGCTTCTCCAGGGTTGAGGCCATAAGCAGAGGGAGAGTTCCCATTTCACCCCATCCCAGTGCCATGGTGGCCCATGCGGACCATCACCTGCGGGGCCTGTTCGCCGACTTGCTGCCCCAGCTGCGCAGCGCAGACGATGCTCAGCGCCTCACGGCCATGGCCTTCTTCACCGGGGTAAGCCTGTTTCCCGGAGGGCTAGTGAAGGGTGACAGAGGACCTGGCACCGAAGTGTCCCCGCCTGCACCAGGAGTGTGAGCATGCTGACTCCCTGTCCCCCGACCCAGCTGTTGCAGAGCTGGCCCACCACGAGGCTTCTTCGGGAGGAGGTGATCCTGGAGCGGCTCCGTGCTTGGCAGGGTGACCCTGAGCCCACAGTGCGTTGGTTGGGCCTGCTTGGCCTCGGCCACCTCGCGCTGAACCGTGGGAAGGTGAGGCACAGGGCCGGGTGGGATTGGGCGGGGTCTGAGGGCAGCCGCCCACAATCCGAGACTGCGCAGGTACGACACGTGACTGTGCTGCTGCCCGCGCTCCTGGGTGCGTTGGGTGAGGGCGATGCGCGACTCGTGGGCGCAGCGCTGGGTGCGCTAAGGAGGATACTGCTGCAGCCGAGGGCTCCGGTGCGATGCCTGAGCACAGAGCTGGGGCTGCGTCTCCCACCACTGCTGGATGATGTGAGCCCCGCCCCGCCCCGCCCCGCCCCGGCCCGCCCCGCCCCGGCCCGGCCCCGCCCCTCGGGGGGGCACAGCCCCCTCCCCAGGCTCCGCCCTTAGGCCCTGTCCCAACTTGGCCCAGTTTCCTTGCTCCACCCCCAGGCCACGCCCCCAGACAGCCAGTGTCCAGAGCCCCTCCAGCTGCAGGCTCTGCCTTGACATCTGACAGCTGGTCTTTTATGCAGGCCCGAGACTCAGTCCGCGCTTCGGCTGCTGGGCTTCTCGGGACACTGGTACGGCGTGGTCAGGGCGGGCTCCGGGTGGGGCTCCGAGGTCCCCTACGGAAGCTGGTGCTGAAGAGTCTGGTGCCGCTGCTGCTGCGCCTGCATGACCCCAGCCTGGATGCTGCTGAGGTCAGCCGCCCCCCAAGATGGCCCCAGTGCTTCTGTCCCCATCCAATCCCACTACCTCTCCGAAGGTGGCAGGTCAGGGACTTCCCTGAGGACCTCAGTGCAGGCCTCACGAGCTCCCAGGTTCCTGGGACTCCTGCCCTGGACTTCCCCAACTCTCATGCTGGCCACACTCAGACCACCCCTGCTACTTTCTGGGCCCCTAACCCTCTTCTCTTCCCATGTCCCAGAGCTCAGAATGGACCCTGGCCCGCTGTGACCGAGCCCTGCGCTGGGGACTGCTGGAGGAGGTGGTCACTGTGGCCCACTACGACAGCCCTGAGGCTCTAAGCCACATCTGCCACCGTCTGGTCAGTAGGGGGAAGACAGTGATGGGGTATGGCCAGCTGCCTGCTCAGTCCACTATACACTGGCCACTCTCTCCCCCCAAACGGAGTCTTTCCACCTTCCCAGTCAAGGTGGTGGCAGGTCTAAGACCTCAGGCCCTGACCCCTGCCCTCGAAGCTCCCCAGGGACACCAGCCTCTGTGCTTGCCTCCTCTCCACACAGAATTGGTCCTCCTATCCTGCTGTGAGCCCTTATGTCCCCAGGTTCAGTGGTACCCGAGCCATGTGCCCAGCTTCCTGAGCCAGACCCAGGGCTACCTGAGGAGCCCAGAGGACCCTCTGCGCCGGGGAGCAGCCATGCTAATAGGTGAGGCAGTCCAGGTGTCACACTGTCCCTCGTACCCCGAGTTCTGGGACCGTGGGGCCAGCACTCACAGGTTTGCTTTGCCCAGGCTTGCTTGTCCATCACAGCAGCCCCAGACACATCAGCTCGGATCTGCTGGACTCCCTGTTCCAGGGTGAGGGCCCAACTTGCCAGGGTGTGCGGTCCTGGAGAGGCGGTGGGTGCTTGGGCTGAATAAGTGGGAATGCATGTGCCGGGAGTCCTGGGGTGCGTCATGGTGGCCCTTCCTGAGCTACTGTGCTGTTCTTGCAGGCCTGGGGCAACTGCAAAGCGACCGAGAGCTGGCTGTGGTCGCCGTTGCACAGGTATCTTCCCAGCAGGTGGCGCTGCTGGCCCGCGCACAGGGCTGTGGGCGGGGCCTGCACTTCCCGGGTTTCCGTCCGAGCCCCACCCACCCCTCCCGGCCCCCACCAGTCTACCCGGATAGCCCCTTCCAGCGCCGGAGCGTCGCAGGGCGGTGGGGCTGCCTTGGCCCTGGCTGAGCCTGAACCCTGGCTGTCCTCTGGGTGGGGTCCCAGCCCAGTGAGGGTTCAGGATCTGCATCTGGTGCCCGACCGCTCTGTGGCCAGCCTTGGGCCCAGGGCCAGGCCTCCTCAGCAGGAGCTCCCTGCTGCTGTGGCCATGTTCCCCAGAAGGCCATCAGCGCTTCTGTCCGAGCACCATTTCACCCTCAGCCCCCGCACCTGCGGGCCCACCCATCCCTCCTCAGGCCTGCGGCTCTCCCAGCCCCCTGACCCCAACCTTTCAAGGAGGGGTCCGGTGGAGGACACTGTGAAGCCCTGTGAGCTCCTGGGGTTTCCTGGGCCCCGCCCCAGCTGGCCACCCACCAGCCCTGTCATGTGCCCCACTCCTTGTCAGCCCTTGTCCTGGCCTGACCTCTTGTCCACACCTGTTGTCCCTCATCCTGGCACCGTCTCCCACACGCTTCCCTACTCCCAGTCGTCAGACCAGACCCCACCTGAACCTCCTGCAGAGGGCACCCCGACCTCTCCACTGGACACCACAGGCCTGGGGTTCTACCTGTGGGTTCAGGTGTGGGGTACCAGCATCTACGCCCCCACCAGACTGAGCCTGCACACTGGCACCGCAGCACCCTGTGAGGGGTTGAATGAGGAAAGCATGACAGTTCATTCAGGGGAGGAGCCCCCCCCCCCAGACCTCCCAAGCTGTGACCAAGAGCACAGGGCTGTGGGCGGGTTCCTCCGACTGCTTTTCAAGCCCCTCCCTGCAAGCTGCTGTCTCGGAGAGGCCTCTACTGACACAGCCTCTTTGCCTCCAGGCTGGGGGCCTCCGGGGGAAGGCCAGGGTCCTGCCAGCTGCTAGGAAAAGCGTCTGAAGTAAACTCACATGGATCACGGAGCCCGGCATTTGACTGGGGGGTGGGTCTGGGCTGAGGGTGTGGTCCAGATGCTCTGGGCCTGGTCCAAGATGGGGCTTGGGCTGGGGTTACAGAAGAGGCAGCGTGTGGGCGTTTGGGGCACCAGCATCGGAGCTCCCTGGGAAGGGGTTGGGATCTCGTGCAGGGCGTCCCAGGGCTTGGTGTATGTAGGAGCAGGGCCAAGGTTTGAAGTGTGAGTTCAGGTCCCACAAAGCCCATTCCAGGCAAGATTAAACTACAGGAAGTATGCCTGTGGGGAGGGACCCACCAGGAGGCCCCCAGGGCCCCGTGAAGGAGTGGGAGGCAGCGGGTGTGTCCCGGATGCCTGTCTTGGCCTTAGGGGTTCTCCAGCCAGCCTGTCACCTGTCGGGGGCCTCATGGGACTGGGTTTTTGTCCTGCAGTGGGACTCTGCAAGGAGCCCCCCGACACAGGCTGGGCCTAGGGCTGGCTCAGCAGGAGCCTTGCGGACCCCCCACTGGAAGTCTCTCCTTGCAGGCCAAGAGCCAGAGCCAGAGCCAGGGTGAGCATTCACATCCACTCCTGCCAGACACATGCTCCTCTGCTCTGCACAGCACGATGCACAGGCCAGTGGCCAACCCCACGGTGGTGCCCCGATGAAAGGAGGGCCCACCTCAGGTGGGGGGCCTGGCTGCTTCTGCAGGGAGCCCGCATCCTGCCCTGTTCCAGGCTACTTCTTGCACAGCACAGCCAGCCCGCCTGCTCACAGTCTTGCCCCCCCCACTTTGGCCCCGCCCAGTACCTGGCAGCTCGCTGGATGCTACCTACCAGGAGGAGGTTCCTGAAGGCCGGAGGATTGCTGGGCCCTGGGAGTGGGACCCTTCTGGGGGACTTCTCTGCTGGGGTCCCCAGGTGGCTCAATGGCCTGCTTCAGCAGGGACGCCCCTATAGCTGTGACAGGGCTACAGCCCCTCCCCAGGCCGGCGCCTTCGGTCTGGGAGTGTCCAGGCCGACCAGGCCCGTCGGCCCCACTGGCAGTAGCCCAACCGGCAGGCCGGACGTGGGTCTGAGCAAGCCGCTCTCCAGGGACAACCCTCCTGCCTCGATGTCGGTGATGAAATGACCCCAGAGGCCTGGGTCCC
Source organism: Artibeus jamaicensis (assembly GCF_021234435.1). Lineage (NCBI taxonomy): Eukaryota > Metazoa > Chordata > Mammalia > Chiroptera > Phyllostomidae > Artibeus > Artibeus jamaicensis. The sequence continues at coordinate 815,270 of NW_026522059.1, forward strand.
CCGGCCACAGGTGGGTCTAGGACCTGAGTGCCAAAAACCAGACTGTCCTAACGGGGCTTGTGTGCAGCGGGCTAGCACCTCTTTCCCCTCGCCCTTGAGGCAGCTTTTCTGGGGCCCAGAAGCTGGACTCCTATACCCACTTCTTTTTTTTAAAATCGTATTTGTTTATTTTTAGAGAGAGGGGAAAGGAAGGAGAAAGAGAGAGAAACATCAGTGTGGTTGCCTCTCATGTGGTCCCCACTGAGAACCTGGCCTGCAACCCAGGCATGTGCCCGGACTGGGAATTGAACCAGCGACCCTTTGGTTTGCAAGCAGGTGCTCGATCTGCTGAGCCACACCAGCTAGAACCAGTTTTAATGTCACTATTGGGCTCAGGTCCTGGGTTTGTGTGGGGGTTGGTGTCCTGGCTAAGCCCACTGTCCCTCCTCTCCAGTGAGTCCGGAAGCTGTATGTCTGGTTGGCCGCGTGACAGGGGAGCGGCCTCCTCCTCCCACCCGGGGAGAAAGGCAGACTCTGCCCCCTCCGAGGAGAGGCAAACTCCTGGCTGTTCAGGCCAGAGGAGAGGAAAATCCTTGCTGACCAGTTGCCGTCACCCCTAGGCAGGGTGTGCCCCCGCAGCACGGGGTCCCCACGGCCCTCTGCGTCCTGCAACCTGAGCAGGTGCACCTGGCGGGGCACGGGCCGCCAGCCAGCCACACACGCCCCAGCCCCCTCGACAGCCCCCGTGGGCCCAGGACTGGCCCCTGCCCACAGCAGCGTGTCCTCGAGGTCCCTGAGGCAGTGGGAGACATGTCCCGTTGGAACTACCCCACCCCCCACCCAGATAGAGGGCCCTTCAAACACTCAGCGACCTGCTGCCTTTGTGCTTCCTATTTATTGACTTCTCCCAGCTCCCAAGCCGGTGCTGAGTGGCCGCTGGGCTGGGGGGGCTCTGGCCTGAGCAGGGCTGGCCGCTGACAGGTGTGACTGCGTTGGACGTCAGCTAGCAGAGCTGGCTCAGCTTCGACAGCAGGGCCAGGCAGGCGTACAGTGCGCACGCGCAGCCCTGGGCCTCTGGCTTCCAGCACACCTGGGGGGCGTTCACCTGCAGCTCCAGGCCAGAGGCCTCCAGCAGGATCCAGGCAGGTACCTCTGGACCCCACCTGCCTGCCAGGAGCCCAGGTGGCAGGGATAAGGCCCTGGGCTCCTTCCACGGGGAGCTCTGCTCCAAAAGCTTCTCCACCTGCCGGGATGAGGCGGAAAGTTGTCCTCAGGGGCCTTGGGCCTCCAACACCTGCCCCTCCCCCCTCCCCCCAGGGGTGCCCGGGCCCCGCCCCACAGCCCCAGCCCTTTCCCCACCATCTGGGCCTCCTCACCAGCTTGAGGGGCTCCAGCAGGGCTGAAGCCTCCAGCACCTCGGCCAGTAGCACTCGCTGGGCCTCACTCAGGGCTGGGGAGAGACCTGGGGTAAGGGGGGCTCGAAGGCCTACCTGGAAAGCCCACAGCCCTGCCCCGGCTTTCCCCAACCCCAGGGGCCCCTCACCAGCCAGCGCTCCCAGCAAGTAGGTGACTGGGCCTGCAAGCTCCTCCACCAGTGTCCTGCAGGGGAGCACCAGGCACTCGAGGACATGGCCTGCCGGGCCCTGCAGAGGCTCTGCCCGCCCACAGCACAGGCCCTGCTCCAGCTGGGGGCACAGGGGGCTGGTGAGCCTGGCGGCCAGTGTGGCCACTCCCGTCCCCAAGCCCCCAGCCCCAAGGGCTCACTCACCGATTCCTCCAGGGTTTGCAGGGCCAGCTCGTCCCGCAGCACCTGCCCCAGGCCCCTCAGCAGCTGCTCACACAGGGTCTTGGACAAGTTCTCCAGGAACCCAGCCCAGGCTTTCACCTCTGCCTGCAGGCCCTGGAAGTCTTCTGTGGACACCACTTGGTCCTCACCGAGCCCATCTGTGGGGACAGGGGTGGCATTGTCGGGCTGTCCACGGAGCCCTGGGGAGTCCTCGTTGGAAAGCAGAGACCCCCAGGGGGCAGAAAGGGAGTGCACCAGGGGTCCCAGAGGTGTTCCAGAAGGTACTGACCTGACAGGAACCTAAGGTGATCGCCTATGGACTTTAGGAGGGTGGAGAGGGAGGATGGTCGCTGTGGCTGGTCACCTGCTGCAACAGAGCTTGTCAGTGCGGGGGTGGGTCCCCGAGCCTGAGAGGACTGGGGCCACCCTCGGGCCCGCACAGCACCTCACTGTCACCATAGCACTGGTGGCCCAGGGCAGGGCACAGCCCTGCTAGACTGGTGCACACACCTGCATGCACACACCCACACGTGCCCAGCCCTCAGGCGTCTGCTGGCTGCACCCCACTGGGCAGGAGATGGCCCCAGTGCGCTTGCCTGGCTGCCAGGGCCAAGCTTGGGGGACATCCATGGGCCTCACCTGTCTGGGGCCGCATGAAGGTCCTCTGCCTCTTCTCTGGGACGAAGAGGATGTCTGGAAGCCGGACAGGAGCAGAGATGGAGGAGGCAGGTCAGCCAGGGCTCCCAGCCTTCCCCTCACCTGCAGGGTTCCCTGCACGGTTCTGCACACACGTGCCAGCCACCCACATGCCGGGGTTCTGCACACGCGTGCCAGCCACCCACATGCCGGGGCGCAGGACCCTCGGCCACTGGGCTCAGGAGACCGCACAGCCAGGTGCCTGCATGCCCCCAGCCAGCTGATGGCTCTTCCCAGGCCTCAGAGTCTGTGTCTTTGCCCCAGAGTCGGGGCCCCAGAGGTCACCCCAACCCTGACTCACCCCACTCAGGGCCAGTAAATACTAGCTGGGCCACCCGGAATGCGAGAACACTGCCCGAGGGGATGGTGACCGTCTTCTTCCGGCTCAGGTGGCCCTTGCCCTCGCCCTGAAGGGTGGATCTGGGCTTAAAATGGCTCTGGCTTGGGAGGTGGCCATGGGCTGGCGCAGTGACCTGCCTGGCGACATGGCCCCCACCCCCCACCCCCAGCCGCGCTCCCGGCCCACCCAAGCTCCACACCTGGAAGCACACAGCTCCGGGCAGCGAGAACTGGCCTGAGCCCTCGTGCTTGTGGGTGCGGGTGACTTCCACCTCCTTCTGGGTCTGCAGCACCTCCGTCACCACGAACACATCACGCCCACGGTTCCGCAGCTCCTGTAGAATTTTGTGCTCAGGCTGCCGCAGGCGCCTATAGCAGAAGGTGGGTGGGTCAGGAGGTTCAGGGTGCGAGCGGCTGCCCTCCCCTCCCCCCCACCAAGGCACTGGCTTTCCTGCCCCAGGCCTCAGTCTTTGTGCCCAGCAGTGGGGATGACAAGGGGCTTGAGGCTGAGGGGACCAGGAGCTCGGTGGGGTAGGGTGGCCGTCACTCCTGCCCTAGGCACTCCTGACAGTGTCTGTGGATGAGCGCGGGGGGTGCAGGGAACAGGGACGAGGGCTGGGCAGGGACAAGTGGACACCTGCTGGTCCTGGAGGCACTCACCGCCCCCACCCCCTGCCAGCTGTGCACTGGGGTGCTCTCTCCCTTCACTCCCTGGGTCCAGGTTTCAGTCTCCACCCTGAGGTATCAGTCCTCCTTGCCACTGTCCCTCTGTCTCCATGTCCACTCCACCCCAGCAGCCCTGCCTCCTCTCGGTGACCTGGGGGCTCAACCCACACCCCCAGCTCCCCAAGCCCTGCCCCGACAGCTCACCTCTCTCGGTGCATGGCCACCCAGGCGTTGGGGGGCACTTGCAGCTTGCACACATTCATGGAGGCGCTGGAGCTGCCAGACACTGCGGCCCCGCCTGCAATCTTCCCCTGTCCCGGGGCCACCACCTCCACGCTGCCCCCCAGATGCCCATCCACGGCGTCTTGGAAGTAGAAGGGACCAACATGCTCGACAGCTGGAACAAGGCCAGAGCTGAGGACCCCACTCCCCCCTGCAGTGCCTTTCCCCCAGGCACAGGGACCCTGGAATGGGCCCAGAGCAGGCGGCAGGCTGCTCCCCCGTTCTTCCAGCAGAGGGGCTCCGACGCAGCGCCAGTGGGTACCTGGTTCTGGTGCGTCTGGCTCCAGGATGTCCCTGATGGACAGGTTGACACATGTGTAGCGTCTGAAGAACCTGGAGCTCGGCTTCCGGCTCAGAAGGCGGTAGGGCTGGAAGTTGGCAGAGCTCTGTAGGCTGTACACGGGGACCAGCTCTCTGTTCTGGTCCAGTTCCAGCCCCACGCTCTTGACCACCCGCTCGAAGGCTGATGCCATGCTCCTGAGGAGGGCAGATGGGTCAGGCCCTGCCCCGCGTGGCTGGAAGGCGGGGTACACCATCGGCTCTGGGACCAGAGTGCCTGACAGACCCAAGCACATCCTGGACTGCCGGTGATGGGGGCGTGGTCAGGGGCTCTGGGCTGCCCATCAAGGCCTCCATCACTTTGTCAGCCCAGCATGGCGTAGAGCCACCACCAAGGGAGGGCAGGGGGAGGAGGGGCTTTGGCGTGACCCCGGGACAACACCCTATAGGCTGAGGTGGCCGCCTCCCCCCCATCCCCGGAGGTGCCCACAGGGGGAGGGAAGAAACAGGCCACCACCTCTGGGGACATGGCACGGGGGCCCATGGCAGAAGACGGGATGTCCCAGCTCCCGGCTCCCGGGTATGTCCACTAGGGCTTCTCTGGGCCCTGGCTTCATGGGCCACTGTCCAAGGCTGAGACTTCGGGGGTTAGGGACCAAACTGGAGGGACCCAGGACTCAGGAGACCCGGGCCGCAGACCTGCCAGCAGCCAGTTGCTCACCAGGAGGAGGTCACTGGGCCCCCAGGCTGGCCTGCAATCAGAGATAGGCCAAGCAGCGTCTGGAGGGCCTGCCCTAGACTCAAGCCCAAATCCGGTCTGGCTGGTGAGGGGCCTGCCTGCCCAGAGGCCCTGGGCTTCCTCCAGTGGTTTGGGATTGTGGGGAGTCCTGGGAGGGTGGAGGAACCAGGGCGCTATCCCACCCAGCAAGAGCGGTGTTGCTGGGGCGCCAGGGGTCGCGGGGTGCAGCTCACCGAAACCGTGGCGCCCGGGTTCCAGGCCCACACAGCGAGGCGAGGAAGCCCTGGGCCGGGGTCACCCGGGAGTGCGCTCCGGAGTCGCCGAGGGAGCGCTCAGCCCGCAGGAGGCCAGACCCAAAAGTGAAACCAGCGGAGCAAGACCTCCAGGCGCTCCCGGAAATGCCCGAGCTGCCGCCCGCCGTCGGCCCGCCCACTCGCGGTTTCTTTCTAAAACTTTGGAGCAGCGGAGGGGCCGGGCAGACACTTTTCAGAAGAAAAACTACGAACGGCCGACAAGCACATGGAAAGGAGCGAATCAAACCACGATGAGATGCTTCACACCCGTTAGGCGTGCAGGGGAGGGAGCCCGGAGCCCCGCTTGCTGCGCTAGGTAACCGGGCGCCGGCAGGGGCCCATTAGCACCGCTTCATGCAGCCCACTACTCGGTGTGCGTGTGTACCCCAGGGAGAGGAAGATGCGTTCACGCAAAGCCTGCCCGCGAGGGCCCTACAGCACCGCCCATGACTCCCAAGACCTGGGCACCTCCCCCTCCCCCGTCGTAGGGCTGATGCGTGCAAAGGAAACGGGGAACCCGTGCGGCGCGCAGGGCCGCAGGGAGTGGTAGGCAGCGAGAGGAAGGAGTGACGTCCCGTCGCCGGGCCAACATCCACGGACCGCGCGACGTCCCCCCTGAGTGCAAGAAGTCACCTCGGAAGACAGTGTCTCCCCCAACGCCTGCCCACGGGTGTTCACGGCGGGAGAATCCGTACAGAGGGAAAGGAGAGGCAGGTGGTTGCCAGGGACAGGGCAGGGGGAGGATGAGCTGATGGGGATGTGATGAAAACGTTTATCCGGCTGCGGTGCGGGTTGCGCAGCCCTGAATGTGCTGAAACCCACGGAGGTTTACACTGTAATGTGTGAGTTAAGTGGCATGTGAATTACTTCTTAAAAAGTTTATTGATTTGAGAGAGAGACATCAATTTGTTGTTCCACTGATCCATGCATTCATTGATTGATTCCTGTATGTGCCCCGACTGGGACCGAACCCACAACCTTGGCGTGCGGGGACAATGCTCTACCCAACCGAGCTACCCAGCCAGGGCTGAGTTATATCTTCATAAGGCCTGCACAGGCCCCTCAGCACCCTTACTGTCCTGGGCCACAGGTGAGGTTTGCCTGGTGCCAGGCAGTTCCTCATCTCGCCTCGAGGCTGCTACCCCGGGGCTCTGCAGAGCCCACACTGGGGCTGCTGGCCCTACATGCCCCCCCCCCCCCAAAGCTCTGCACATTTGGTCACCCCATCGGCACGTGTGCAGCAACACCTGTGCCAGGTGCTCTTCCCACACAGGCCGTCACAGGCACCCGGAAGGCTGCTTGCTGTGCAGGTGAGATGCAGCTGCAGCGCCCGGCCTCAGAAACATTGTCTCCTGCACGCAGAAGTCCCTAACAGCTGAGTGCCCCAGGGCAGACACAAGCAGGAGCAGCTCTCCAGGGGATGGGCGGGGAGGGGCCTGGTCTGCTCTGGTGCCTGCCTGTGGCCCTGCTCGTGCTGGGGCCCGGGCGGGTGGGCCTGTGGGCTCTGCTGGCTGAGGGCCTCTGGGGGCTGGGCGCTCAGCAGCCTGGCTGGGGACTCCCAGGTCTGATCCGGCCCCTGGAGCCACTGGCTGGAGAGAGAGGGCGTCCTTGCTGATGATGGCAGGAGGCTCCCAGAGCCTGAGCAGGGCTGAATGGGTGTGTGTTCACATGTGTGTGCAGTTTGTGTGGTTTGTGCTTGTCTGTAGGTGTTGGTTCAGCCTCGGGGCACTCCTCCAGGGAGGTCTGCTCTCTCCCCAGCCACAGCTCCTCCAGGCCTCCAGTCCCTCTGCTCCTTATCTGTTTCTTCAGTGGGCAGGCTCCAGGCCAAAGTCAAGGTTGTGGCCTCCTCAGTGGTGTGACCTTGCTGTGGGTTTCCAGCAGGGATTGACCAGCCTGGTTTATTTTTCTGGAAGGCCTTGGCTGCTGCATGGGAGAATGGGGTGGGGGCGGCGGCATAGCTCTGGAGCTCAGTCCGAGGCGGAGGTGCCATCCACAGGGCATCTGGGGACAGCATGGCACACTACACCACCTGCCTGGCTGTAGGGACCCAGGGCTGGATGGGGCTGCAGGTGGCCTGGCTCGTGCTGTTTCTTGTTATATCTTCAGCTCTCGCAATAACCAAACCAAGCAGCACTGTCGAGTGGCGGTGTCGCCTGGGTTTCTGACTCAGAGAGGACAGAGGTCAGCCTGAGGGGCAGGAAGTGTGCTTAGTGGGGAGAAAATGCGGAAGGAAGAGGGGTGGGGCAGACAGCCAGAAACTCTGAGGTCGCCCTGGACAAGGTCTGAGCAGGCCCTGGAGGTCCAAAACTGGCCAGGACCCCATGACCCCAGTGGCCAGCTGTGACCAGGGCTGGGAGGGGGTCTCTGCCTGTTGGTGGGGAGGGGCCAGCTTTACTGGGTGAGCTCTAAGGACGAGGAAACACGAGGCTCTGGGCCCCTGTCTCCACCCACCTGAATAAAGATCTAGTGCCTGAGCAAGCAAGCTGTTGAAGGCAGCGCCCCTGAGAGGGAGGGAGCAGGCCATTAAGATCTCAGAGGCGAGCTGGTTAGCGCAGTGGAGCGAGCAGAGGAAGCGGATGGGAGATACTGCGGAGGAGATGGGACACTGGAGTTAGAGGGCGCTGCATGCTGAGCCAGGAAGGAACAAGAGGCCAAGACAGCGTGAAGCCGAGTAGGGGGCAGCGGGCTCGAGGAACCCACCCACGCTTCACAGGCGGGCTCGGTGGGCCCTGCCCTAGATCTGGATTCCGAGCCAGGGGAGGCCTGGCAGTCCAGGGCCGCAGAGAGGCGCGGTAGGCGCGTGGGCGGGACTGCGGGATCCCGGGAATTGGCACAGCCTCCTGAGCACGAGCAGTAGGAGCCCGGGCCACCACGTCCAGTGTAGGCCGGCCGGGACACTCTAGGCGTTTCTCCAGGGGAGACCACGCCCAGGGCAGCCCCGCCCCCTTCGCCCTTCCAGCACCCCTCCCCACCCCGCCCGGCCTGTACCCAGGTCTCAGCCGGCCCCGAGCCACTTGACACTCGAGCCCAGCTAACAGTTCTGCGGAGTAGTCCTGGCGAAGAGCAGCCGGGACTGAAGGGGTGCCAGCCCGGCTGCGCGGCGGGGCCTCAGCGCAGACGAAGTCCGTCAAGTCCTTTCCTTTGGGGAGTTGAGTCCCTGCGAGGCCCCCCTCCCGCTTGCTGCCCCAGATCCTCGGCGGCCAGGACGGCACCCGGGTGCCCTTTGGGCTGCGGCTCCGACGGTTGGTCCACAGGCCCTGCCCGTGGGGAGCTCAATCAACGTTCGGAGGTCGCTGGGCAATGCGGTGGTCAGCAGGCCCCCTGACCGGGCGGCCCCAGAGCCGGCAGGGGTAGGGGGTGTCTCGGGTTCAGAGGCATCTTGGGAATCAGAAGTGTGGAGGGCAGGAAGGCCTGGCAGAGGTGGCAGGGGTGGAGTGGGGTGCGGAGAAATTACCCTGGCAGTTGGGAGTCACCCAGAGACTCATAGGAGGGGGCTGGTGCAGTTGGTTGAAAATCCACTGCCCAGGCCCCGCCTCGAGGCGACCCTCCCCGGCGCACCCTAACCGTCCTGTTTCCTTTTGGGGTCTCCGGCCCTGTGGTCGTCTGCGTCCTGCCTGGCACCCCGGGTTTTCTGCCGACTGGGGGTGGGGGACACAGCACTCAGCCCACTCCACTGGGCCTCTGCAGGGGAGGCAGCCCCTTGGTCCTGCTTCAGGGGTCTTGAGTGTGCTCCTGTGTCCCAGCTGGGGTCTCTTCCACGCAGGCGTTGGCGGGGATACTGCCCTAGCTTTTCCCAGTAGGAGGGCATGTGGAAGACTGTCGTGAAAGTCACGCCACCCATCCGTCGTGGTCCCTGAGAGCCTCGTGGAACTGTCCTGATGGAGGGAACGGCTGGCATAACCTTTTCTTCCGGGAGGATCCGTCTCAGGGTCTGAGGGTCACGCTTGGCAGTGAGGGTCCATGCGGGATGTGATGCTGGGGTGAAGGACCTACGGGGTCTCGAGGGCTTTTCTCGCATTTCTCTCCCAGTTACTTCCTGCTTTCCCAACGCGAGGATAAAGGCAAGGGGGCATCCGGGAGGCGTGGTCCCAGCCTGCCAATCATCTGTCCCACCAGAGAGCCTGCGGGGAGACATCCCCAAGGCGGTGCAGGCTGGGTAGGCGGAGGAGGCCTAGAGATGGAGGGCAGCTGGGGACTGGGGAAGGAACTTAGGCTGGGGTGGGGTCCAGGTCTCGGCCCCCCGCCAGGTCCCGCAGGGAGGGAGAGCCGGTGGCGGAGAAGCCCGCCGGAGCCCCTCCAGCAGGTGATCACCTACAGCCCACTCCTCCAAGCACGAAGCAGGGATTCCTCTGCGCTCTGTCCAGATAGCTCCAGGTCCCTAGCTCTGCGCGTGCGCGATTCCGCAGGCGTTGCCGAGGCGACCATACGTCCGAGGCGGTCTGGGCCTCGCCCCAGTGCGCAGTCTCGGAGTCTCCCGCGCCCCGCCCCGCCCCATCCACAGGGAAACGGTCGCGCGGCGATGACGTCGCGGAGGGCTGGCCTGGCGTCGCGGTCTGCGGAGATGGAGGAAAAGGAGCTGTTACGGCGACAGATCCGCCTCCTGCAGGGTGGGTCGGGCCGGGTGGGGGGTCGCGTGTCTTTTCTTTCCCCTCACCTCACCGGGCTCGCTCTCCCCCCCCGCAGTCCCCTCGGCCGGGCGGGGTCGGGTGGGGAGGCAGGTAGCATCAGACAGGAGGTGGGAGACACAGAGACACCGAGGGGCCGGCCGGGTCGGCGCTCTACCCGGTTTTCGTTGGACGACGGGTAACGCAAACCTTTTCGGCGCTATGGCGGGACTGTCGCTTCTAACCGGCCGGAGGCCACCTCCCCTACTCCCACGGGCGGTCGAGTCCTCGGCGTCCCCGCGCTCCCAGGCCCTGACGCGGGGGCGGGGGCGGGGGCCCTGGCGCGGGGTGGCACAGCGCACTCCTGAGGGGCGGTGTTCCTTCCCAGACGCTGCATTCTCCGTACAGTCACACTCCCCTTAGTATTCAAGACCCAGACTCCCAAGGCCGCAGTTCCCAAACTTTTCAATTTTTAGACGCAAGTCGGGCTTTCTGCACTGTAAAAAATCTTTTTAAAGTTATTCCTATAAAGAGAAGGTTTAAGGACTTGGAAAATAGGTATAGCGGAGAGTCTAGGTGTGCTGGTCCCTCCTTTGGGCCACTTTTTTGGCTTCATCACATTTGCCCTGAGGCGTCGCCAGGTCTGGATGGGGCTCTCTTTGGGTGTGAAAGCAGGGCCTCTGGGGGGGGGGTAATGTAACTGGGCGGCCACGGGGGACCGGCTTTCTACTAGCTGTGGAGTGGTAATGCCCTGGAGTCTTGGGTTGTTCCTGGGCTGGGGCAGCCCTCCAGGGGTGTCCTCAGGAAGGCCCTGGGCTGGATTTGTCCACTTTGCTGGAGCTGGGGCTCCAGACCATCCCTCCTCTCTCCTGGGGGGAGGACTGTGGGCCATTCTTGTCAAGGGTTGAGTGCCCAGGGCTGTCAGTCGTGTGACACGCAGTGTCCTGGGTGACAGGCAGGGAGGTCATTGAGGTGCAGCCTTGCCCCCTTCCTGTCAGTGGGCAAGTCCGAGGGCCTCCTTCTTGCCAAGGCAGCACAGTGCGCGGCCTCGTTGGTCTCTTCATACAGAGTGATGCTGCTCCACAAAGGACTGTGGGCCCAGAAGACATTCCCAGCAGAGAGGGACTAGGATGCCACAGGGGCGGGTCTTCAGGGTGGACAGCTACAGACAGGAGTGAGGTGGGGCAGGTGGGGAGGGCTCCTGGAGGAGGCAGGCCAGGAGGTCTGGGTGAACTGTCAGAGGTTCTCAGACTCCGAGGGGTCCGGAAGGGAGATGGGGTTGTGGGTGTCTTGTCATCTGATGCCCTTCTCAGGGACTGTTGCCGATTTTACTTTGACCCTCTAGTGAAGCCTGTGATTCTGTCTCCTCAGGTTTGATCGACGACTACAAAAACCTCCATGGCAATGCACCTGCCCCAGGCACCTTGGCCACTTCCCGGTGGCAGCCACCGTCCTACAGCAGCAGCAGGACTTTCGGTGCTCGCCACCCTCGTCCAAGCAGGAGGGGCTTCTCCCCTAGCCATGGGCCTGCGTGGCGCAAGAAATACTCCCTCGTGAATCGCCCCCCGGCGTCCTTGGACCTGCCTGGTGATGGTGCCACGCAGCCAGCCCCTGGGGCTGGGAGTGGTCAGGACCCTGACTCCCAGCACTGTGTCTTGGAGAGGCAGGTCCAGCTCAGTTCTGATCAGAGCATGGTCATCAAAATCAAGCCACCGTCAAAGGCCGGCTTGGCTAGCATTGCAGGGGCCTCTCAGGGCTCTTCGGACGAATGTGAGGGCTCGCCCTGGAGCAACCCCAGGCCTCGAGAAGGTGAGGGGGAGCCTGCTGGTGGGCAGCGGCAGCCCTCGAAGCCAGGAGGACCCAAGGGGACCTGCAGCCCAGAGGACCCCCTTCTGGTCTGCCAGAAGGAGGCCGGCAAGCCCCGGGTGGTGAAGTCTGTGAGCAGCTTGAGTGACAGTCTCTCTGAGTCCCGGCGGACGGTCAGTGAGAGTGCCCTCTCTGCCAGGGCGCGCCTCCTGGCTTCCACCCAGTCCTCACGCAGTGGCACTGCCCTGGCCCGGAAGGCGGGCTCTCTCCCGGTGGCCCACTCTGCTGCACAGCTCCTTGGGGACGGGAGAGTGGATGTTGGCCACCCAGATCAGCCAGCTCCTTCTGGCTCCGTGGCAGGCCCAGCTAGACCGGCTTCTGGACCCAGGCAGGCCCGGGAGGCCTCGCTGCTTGTGTCCTGCCGAACCAAGTTCCGGAAGAACAACTACAAGTGGGTGGCTGCTTCGGCAAAGAGTCCCCGGGCCCCTAGGAGGGCCCTCGGCCCCAGAGTAGCTGCAGAGAATACGTGCGTGGCCTCCTGTGGCTCAGCTGAGCGCCCGGAGAAGCCGCAGTCCAGAGCGGACCTGGATGCCAAGCCCAGGAAGTCGGCCAACCCCAGCAAGTACAAGTGGAAGGCTGCCAGCCCCTCGGCCTCATCTTCCTCCTTCCGTTGGCAGTCGGAGGCTGGCAGCAAGGACCGTGCATCCCAGCTCTCTCCAGTCCCATCTAGGTCCCCCCCAGGGGACAAACCGACAGTGGGACCAAGTGGCTCGAAGCCCCTCTTCAGTGAGACCACAGGGCTCTCAGCTTACAAAGTGAAGAGCCGCACCAAGATCATCAGGAGGCGGGCGAGTGCTAAGTGCGTGTCCCAGCCGACACCCCAGGGTCCTGTGGGGCGGGCGGCTGGCACACCTTCCTGCTGGGCAGAGCCACTGGGAGAGCCTGCCTGCAGGTGTATGGGCGGGATAAGCACGGCGTCACCTGCCAGCTCCTGGCAACTGCCTGGCCAGGCCTGTGTGAGAGCCGAGCTCTGTCAGCACCAGGCTGGCTCGCTGCGGAATGAGGGAGGCTTGGCCTGGCCAGGACCTGGCTGGGGGCTCCAGTTGGGCAGGGACAGTGGACTGGGCTGCAAGTGGACCCACCCTTTCTCCTGCCGGGAGAGGCTGCTGGGGTGGCCTTTCTTCCGGGCCCACAGGCAGGAGGCTTCGTGCCTGGCCCAGCGCCGGTGGAGCAAATGTGGAGTGCAAGAGCCGCTCTCCACCAGGGAGGAAGGCTGCCCCCTGGCGGCCCAGGGACCCCATGTCTTCCTCCAGCCCCTACCCTTGTGGCCTGTGAGGAGGCTCAGAGTTGGTGCTGTGGCCCCGCCCTCGGTCTGGGTTCAGGGACTTACCAGTGGCAGCCACTGCTGACAGGGCCTACCTCTGTCACCAGACAGGGCGGTGTGCCCTCCTTCCCTGCGAGTGCCCCTCCACAGGTCCTTCCCCCGTCCCGCCTTGATCTTTGACCTGCTCTTCCTGTGCAGGTGGCCTCTGAAGTTTCAGGAGGGTAGACAGGGGAACTGTGTGAGAAGCTTTTGTGAAGAGGTCTGGGGTGCTCGTGGCTGCCCCCTGTGGACATTTTTGGTCTCCTTTGCCCCCAACCCAGTGCCCCAGGGGGCCCACTTAAACTGGGTGGGGGTTGGGCTGGCCACTGCACTCTGCTCTGTGCCTATCCCGGCTCAGGGACCCTGGGACCCTCCTCGAGTGGCTAGGAGTCAATAGCCCTGTCACTGCTGGCTGGTGGGGCAGTGGCACTGGCAGGGCTGGGACCTATCAGGCTCAGCCCGCTGTCTCCTGGGGCTGGGACCCTCATGGGCCTGGGTGGGTGGGCCAGCCATCTGCTGGGGGAGGGGTTCTGTTGAGAGCTACCTCTTCTTTGTCTCCGCAGCCTTCCGGGGGACAAGAAGGGCAGTCCCCCACCTGTTGCCACTGCTAAGAGCCAGTTCAGCCTGCGGAGGAGGCAGACCCACCGAGGGAAGACTAGCCCCCTTCAGAAGAAGACCCCCACCAAGGGCCTGACACAGGTCACCAGGCAGCGGCTGTGTGGCCCACCTGCCGGCGGGGCTCATCCACCCACTAAGGAAGGTATGAGGACCAGGCTCTGGGAGGACTGGCTCTGGGGAGCCCTGAGCTGGGCCTGTGCTGGCTTGGGAAGGTAGGCTTTGCCTTCTTTGGGAGTCGCTGGTGTTTTGTGGGCAGTGTGGGGGCAGCGTCCTGGGCTGTGGCCCCACTGAGGCCATGGCAGCATATTGGGGGAGCTGCTGCCAGCTGAGAGTCTGTGGGGGGGACTTGGCTGCATAAATCTGGGGCCATGGGAGGTGGACAAGAGGGAGGCAGGTGAAACCGTGGCACTGTCCTGGGGAGACAGGACTCATCTGGGTGCACTTGGTCCTGTGATGTCCCTTTTTCGTCCCCTGTGAGCCCCTGGGGGTTGGGTGGTCGTGGCTTCCCAGGCTGGTGCCTTGGTACCTGGAGGTGACCGGGTTTAGGGCCGAGCAGGCTGGGCCTCAGGTTGTTCGGCTTGCTGTGCTGACTGCTGTGGGAAGGGCTCGGGAGGAGCCCAGCCCCAAGTCCCCACTTTAGCTCTGCCGTGTGGCCTGGTGGCCAGTAGAGGGCGTCCTTGCCCCTGTTTTCCCTCGGTCCACCTCCTTCTGGTAATTGATTGCCTCATTTCCTCTTTATGTGAAAGAAAGCAGATATCAAGTAATTTGCAGCAATAACCTGCTAATGCCAGGCTAGTGTCGAAACTCCCCTGTTCATTTCAGGTGGCAGATAAAACGCTAATACATAATTATCCTCGCAAATTGGATTGTTTTAAATAACCGAAAGGCTACGGCCAGGAGGAGGGGACAGGCTCCCTCGCGTTTCTGTTGCTGTGTAATTGCCCCGTTCGGTCAATTTCCCTGGCATTAGAAATTCCATCACAATCAACATTAAGCTTTATTCATCTCGATGGCTGAGAGCCGGGCCATTTCTCCTCTTTTTCTTAACTGGCAAAATTAATCAGGGAAGAGATTTTAAACGTTTACCCGTGCGAAAGAGGTCAGCTCTGCCACTGTATTGCTCAGCAGATAAGGGGCTAATAAAAAGGAAATTGAATTACTAATGATCACCAGGAACAGCGTGCGTAAAACCCGGCAACCGCCGGTTCAGGGGAAGGGAGAATCAATTTTCCTGGGACGAGGTGTGCTCGTTTTTTATTTTGGCGCATATTATCAGCAGTTTAATTTGAGAGCGCGTAAACAGGAGGAAATAGTTAGGGAATAATGAGCCTGGAGGTGTAGCGCGCCGCGGGATATATGCTGTACACAATTTATTTGGCACAACAGATAATCGCTTTAATTGAATTCAAAACTGCATTGTTCAGCAGACGTGGGCCACGGCTGCCCTGGGGATGGGCTCTGCGGATCCCAGCCTGGCTCCTTGGCTGTCCCTCCTTTGTCCCCTTGCCCCTTCCTGCTGCCCACCCTATGAAGGGCTTGGCTCTTCGGGCTCGGAGGCCCTTTGGTGGGGGTGGGGGCCCTGTGGTCTTCACCTCTGCAGTCACTGTGTCTCTTGCCTTCCTTTCTTCTCTCCCCCAGGGACGCTCTATCTGTGTGCAGCTGGGGGGCTGAGGGGCACCTGCAGAAGGGCCCAGGGGAGTGCAGTGTGGAGTGTGTGCGGAGGGGGGCGGGGCTCCCATGCTGCGGCTGCTCAGAGACGCTGGGCCCCCTGTCTCTGGGCGGACAGGCACTGGAGGCGGCAGGAGAGGGGGACACCCTTTGCAGACCTCCCAAGTGGTTCCCAGCTCGCCGCCCACGTAATTGTGGCAGTCAGCAATCCCAGAGAATGGCGTGCACTGCACACATGGCCCCGGCAGGATCTCCCGCGGCGTGGGCCTGGGCTCTCAGGGCCAGCTGCATGGCTTGTTCTCCTCCAGCCACACTGGGTCGCAGTGCTGTGACTTGGGCTGCCCTGGAGTGACAGGCTGGATTTCTGCCCCTCAACCTGGGCCCCAGGCCGGGGGCTTTTCTGGTGGCAACAGGTCACAGGACACTTACACCTCGGGGGCAGCGTCTTCTGTGCTGTGCCAAGGAAAAGCCATGGGTGGGCACACCCAGAGTCACTGAGGTGGGGGAGTCCCGCTGCCTCACCTGCTCAGGACAGTGGGCGTGGCTGTAGCCCACCCTCCCGTCCTGCTTCTGGCTGACCTGAGCCAGGGTCCTGCTGGGGGACCCCTGGACCGCATGGGACGGGCCAGTGTGGCGGGTGAGGGTAGGCCTGGCGAGTTGCTCGCAGACGTCTGGGTAGGGCCGTGGTTGACAAAAGGGCCCGGTTTTCATCCCGCTGACCTTCACTGCCCCTCACGGCCTCCACCTCCTCTCACCAGGCCCACCTCTCTGACCAGGTACCCAGGTGTGCCCAGTGGGCCAGGCCGGAGCATTGCTGCTTGGCGCCGGGCTGCCTCTCTGTGGGCTTCCGGGCTGCAGAGGGTCCGTGGGCAGAGGCAGCCTTGCCCTGGGCGTCCGTGGGAAGGAGGCATTTTCTTGCCACCTGTGCTCCCCCAGGCTGCTTGGGGTGGTGCGGAGCAGAGGGGTCTAGCTTAGAGGGGCCCGGCTGCTGGCTGGGCCTTGAGCTGGGAGGCTGGCTGTCCTGGAGTGCCCAGACACTGGGGGAGCGGAGAAGCCTGGGGTGGGGGCCCTCCCCACCCACCCCGCCCAGGCCGGCCTCTGGAGCATGGCATGGCATTGTCCTTTCCCATGGCCCTAGGCCACCGGTCCCGTCTCGTGGGGAGTGGGAGCCCCACAGTGAGCCCAAGGAAGTCTCTCTTGACCTGTGTGGCGGGCAGAGGCATGCAGCCGCGCTGCTCCTGCCCCCGGAGTTGAGGAGGGGGGAGGGCAGGCTGTGCGGAGTCCTGGCAGGGGTGGGTGCAGAGCCAGCCCGGCAACTTTCCCACGGCGGTTCCATTCCTGTGCAGCTCTGGGAAGCAGCCCTGCATTCTGCGTTCACCCTGAGATTTCCCAGGGTGCTGTTGTAGCCTTGCCCCGCCCCCAACGTCTGTGCCCCGGCCGAGGGTCAGGGTTGTCTCCCTGGGCTGCTGTGCAGACTGCGGGAGCAGCCGTCAGGGCGGGACTGCTGCCAGTGCTCTGCCACTGGGGTCGGTGCTCCCTCCTGCTTGCCGTGTGCGGTGGGCTGTGCAGTTTCCCTACAGCAGACACCAGAAGGGGCGCGAGAGCAGTTAAATCTGCAGTCCGGCTTTCCTGGGCGAAAAAGGAAATGCTGAACCTCAGAACAAGGGTCTCGACAGGCAGGCACCGCCCTCCCGGTTCTTGCACAAACTACCAGCCACATCGAGGCTCCAGATTTGCACGTGCCTTGGTTGCGCTCATTCATTACTCCACAAGAGCTGGGTGGGGGCCGGGTGTGCACGAGGAGCTCCGCACTGCCCCACCAGGCTTCACGCCTGCAGGGGGGCCTCTGCGGGGCTTGGGGCGCCCAGCTAACCCAGAGAAGCTGAAGCCCGGAAGGAGGAGTGATGTCCTCAGGACGGCAGGCGCTGGCACCCAGGGGCCCTGGGGAGCACCCGGTCGTGGGTTGGGGCTGGCTTGGGTTTCCCTTGCGTCTAAAGAGCAGAAGTGGCATGCCCTCAGTGTCACCCCTTGTGTTTTGGCTTCCTTACCTAGTGGGCCCGGCCTCTTCTAGGCTGAGGCCCCTGTTCTTCCCGTAGCAGACCCCACCAGCTGGCCTGGGCCCAGCCCCTCCCTCTCCTGAGGCAGGGCTGGGCGTGACCAGATCACAGCAAGAATGTATGGCATGGCCCCCTGGTGGCTGGGTCCAGTGTTCTGCTGGCGGGCAGAGGCTGGGGAAGCGAAGGCCTGTCGGGAGGAAGCAGCCCCCCACCCCCACCCCGTGCCTCCTGCTTGCAGAACACCTTGCTTCCCAGCTAATTACTTCTCTCTGCCGTCCTCACCCCTGGTAAGCTGGTGGTCACTGAAGGTCACAAAGCCCCAGGTGCTGTGCTGGACATGTGGCCAATAGACCAGCCTGGTGAGGCCTTCACAGCCTATGGCAAAAAGGGATGACTGCAGCATAGGTGTGACTCTGAGTAGCAGAGAGAAGACAGAGTGGCCAGCTGGCCAGGAGGCAGGGAGCTGGTGCCGGGATGAGCAGCGCTTCCTGAGGGCCAGATGGGGAGGGACCTGGGGTCGGGATGCGGGACGTTTCTGCGCACAGTGAGTACCCAGGGGTCAGGCAGGTGCGGTTTTCCTTCCCCTGGAGTTGCCTGGAATGAAGGGACTTGGAACTGGAACCGAGAGCCAGTGCCCCAGGCCGGAGGGCCCGAGTCACCCGCCACTGCTGCTTCTCCTGCCCCTGGGAGGCTGCAGCCCTGCCTCTTCAGCGCCTTAGAGTGTGAGGACAGCTTCCCGCTCTGCCTTGCTGCCGGGCCTCCCAGTCACCTGGTGGTGGGGCACGGCGCGCTGCCCCAGAGGTGCTGGGCCCAGGCCAGAGCACTGCCGCACCGTCGGTGCTGCTCGCGGGGCGCTGGGCTTCTGGGAGGTGGCCAAGGGAGGGCCAGGAGCCATGCTGTTTGTTACTGCCGTGCCCTCTGCCCAGAGGGGGGGAGTGAGGCTGGGTGGCCCAGCCTGCCCCCGTGTGGGCAGCCACCCCCCAGGGAGCGCAGAGCCCCGGGCTCTGTGCCAGCATAGGGTGAACACAGCGTGGGCACCAGAGTGGGATGGGTGGGGACAGCGGGCAGAGGGGCTGCGTGTGTGCAGGGAGGTCCAGATGGTGGGTGGCAGCCCAGGACAGGGTGCAAGCCCCAGCCGTCCCTCAGCAAGAACGGGCTGCAGGCTGGTGGCTCGCTGGGCTGCCCTGCCGGGTCCCAGGGGATAGAACTCTGGTGGTGCCTCCTGGCGGGGCCAGGGCATGGAGACCCGAGTGCCAGGTGCGGTGTGGGGGCCCTCAGGTGGGCACCCCTGAGCCGTGCTGAGGGACCCAGCATCCAGCTAGTAGCTGGTGGCCTCAGCAGGTCATCAGTCCCGCAGCGTCTGTTTCTCTCTGCACCGTGAGGCCGATGACAGTTCTCTGGCCCGAGGACTAAGGGCCGCAGCCAGGGCGGGGGGCTGGGAATCCGAGGCCCTGGGGCAGTGGTGCTGCCTTGGGCAGGGCCGGGGCCGCCCTTGCCTGTCCCTCTACCCTGAGGGAGCCTTGGAGGGCTGAGGTGGGCACCTTGCAAAGGAACTCCAGAGGCATTTCTCCTTTGGGGTCCCCTTTAGCCTGGTTCTCCTCACCTTTTGTCTTGAAACGGAGGTGCGGGGTCATTGGGCATTGGGTCAGGCTGTACTGCGCCCCCCCACAGTGCGCTGTCCCCGGGCTGTGGAGTGCGTGGTGGGTGGAGCTGTGGAGCCGGGCTGACTGGCTCTGGCAGCCTGGACTCTGGGCGGTTGAGGAAGTCCCTGAAGGGCAGCACGTGGGGAGAGGGGCCACCAGAGGGCAGAGGCTGGCGGTGCTGCTGTTCAGGGTCCAAACTGCCCACACAGTAAGCCAGGGGGCGCCTGAGCGCATCAGAGTGGGGTGACAGACTTCAGTGTTTTCTTTGTAAAGTACATGATTGTAAGGTTATAAACTACCCCCCAGGCAGAACTGTATTCTACAAGGTAATTTTCTGTTTTCGTCCCAATTTTTTCTGTCCCATTTGGAGTTTCCTTTGACCCGTGGGTCGTTTACAAGGGTGTTGCTTCGTTTCCAGACCCGAAGGGTCGAAGGTGTCTGTGCGTCTCTTTCTAGTGCAGTGGGTGCGTCTGACCCTGCGCCGCCGCCTGCTGGAGTAGCCCTGCTTCTCCGACCCGACCTGCACTTCCTGGTGGGCCGGGGTCTGTGGGGTCGCAGTTATCAGCGGCTCATACCCCCTTGCACCTCTGTCCCTCCGCGGGTTGTCATCCTCCACGACCTGCTCCCACGCCGCCTCCCTGCACCCAGACCCACCCAGAGCTGCTCTGCGTCCCTGCCGGGCTGTGTCTGAGTGCTCCACGTTCCTGTTTTTGTCCCAGGAAGGCTTCCTGCCTGCAGGTTCTCTCCGACACCAGCCTCCCCTCGCCTCCCCGTGCAAGCCGGGTGCTTTGTGCCCAGCGAGGGGCTGCTGTCCGGGTGCAGCCTGGGACTGTGCAGGAGAGGCTGGCTGTCTGCACGGCGTGGCGCCCAGGAGTCGGTGTAGAGCTCCATCTCGCTGCGTCCACCTGCTCTGTGAGCTTTCTCTCCTTTCTTTCCTCAAGTGTCTACTTTTCATTCCATGTCTCCTTGGTTAGCTCACTATCCAGTTTATGCTGGAAGTGGTTTCCCAGAAGTCAGAATGCACATTCCTGATTTACGCAGTACAGCCTGACGCAGTACTGATGCTTTGAGGTGGCCACTCAGTCCCTTTCCAGCTGCCCTGGAACTGTGGTGACTCGCTCTCTGCCCATTTGGTAGCTCGAGAGGCACTTACACAGTCGGGCCGGGTCCTGCTGAGGCAGCTGCGGGCGCCCCACCCCTCTCCTTCTGGGAGAGCACACCTCCCGGGGTCCCCTCCTCGCAGCGGCCTCTCCGCGCAGGTGGGCCTGAGCCAGCCTTGCTTTCTCCCTGGTCACTGAGGAGTGGGGAGCACTGGGCTGCGGGCGCCCGGGCTCAGCTGCTGGGCCGGCCTTGCGGGCCGCCTCCCCTCTGCTGTAGCGGCATTTTTCTCCCGCTGAGCTTTCGGCCTCCGTGTGCCTTTCATTGATCCTGCCAACAGTGGTGATGTCTCGTGAAGCTGTGGCTTGATGGTCTTCCCCACTCTGGGAGAATTCTCAGCCGGTGAGCCACCAGTGCGGCCTCTGCCCCACCCCCACCTCTGCTTCAGGGTGCTCAGTGGTGCCTCCTGGGAAGGGTCCCAGCTGTGTCCTTCCCTGTGTCTCCGTCGCTTCTTTGCCCCCTTGCCTGACTGCACGCTCTCCCCTCTGTTTCCTAGCTCACCTCCTGTCCGGTCCGCTGCCCGTGACCTGCTAAGCCCATGAACCGAGGCCTGCAGTTTACATTTGTCCTTTCACGTAGTTTCCAGGTCTCTGCCAAACTTTTCAGTCTTATCTTTCCTTTTTAAAATACTTTATTTGTAGAGAGAGGGGAAGGGAGGGAGAAAGAGAGAAAGAAACATTGATGTGTGGTTGCCTCTCATGCGCCCTCAACTGGGGACCTGGCCCACATGAGCCCTGGCTGGGAACCGAACCGGCAACCGTTTGGTTCACAGGCCAGTGCTCAGTCCACTGAACCACTCCAGCCGGGGCTCAGTCTTGTGTTTAAGCAGGAGATGTATCAGCCACTTTTAGGATGATACATTCTAGGCACTTTAGGATGCCTGACCACTCAGCTACTAGGATGCCTGTTCATTTCATTGTCTGGTCTTTTATTCTTACTTCTTTTTTTGGTAAAATTTAAGTTATGTTTTATTGACTATGCTATCACGGTTGTCCCATCTTGTCCCTCTGCCAGCTCCCACGCCACCGCTCGTGTCCGTGGGTTGGCCATGATGCCAGGGGGAACCAGGAAAGGCCAGAATTTATTTATAAAAAACTGCGTTTACTCTGACATACTTAAACCGCGGTCACCGTCAGAATCCTCTGCCTTTGATGCACCTGTGGAGACGTTTTCCCGCTGCTCGTGACAGCTTCGAACTCGTCGATTTTGAGGTGTTTCAGCGTTGCTGCTGTTTTTGCTTCACTTCCTCCACGTTGGTGAAAGGGTTCTCTCCGAGGACTCTCTTCATCTGGGGAAATCGACAAACAAAAAAGTTGCTCCAGGAGAGATTGGGAGAAGAGAGAGGGTGGGGCATGGGGTCCTGCCGTTTTTGGTCAAAAACTGCTGAGCACAGCACCATATGGGTGGGTGTCCTAATAACTCGCCCACCACGAAATGGGCCAACACCTTGAAAGAGTCTTCCAGAAAAAGCACCGGAGCCGAATGAATTCAGCCTCTCACAACAACACCAGTTGGTGCGCTGATCCAGGTGGGTTCCTAGCACATTGACCCAGCGGGTGAGACCTGTACTGCAGGGGCCCACCCCCCAGGGGGTGACTGCCGTTTGGGGTCCCCCCTTGCACGTGCTGTCCGGGGCTCTGTCTCCTGGGCCGCACTCTGCGGCCCCTGGCTGTTCTGTAACTTCCGTCACTGCTGGGTGGTGCAGCTTCGTCCCTCACCCCTTTCACTCGTCCCCCTGAACCCTCCCATCTGGCAGCCCTCAGAACGTCATGTCTGTGATTCTGTTTCTGCTCAACTTATTTTGTTTTTTAGTTTATTAATATGCATGCTTTTTATTTCTGTTTACTTTTTTCTTATTTGTAGAGAGAGGGGAAAGTAGGGAAAAAAAGAGGGAAACATCAGTGTGTGGTTGCCTCTTGTGCACCCCTACTGGGGACCTGGCCTTCAATCCAGGCCTGTACCCTGACTGGGAATCGAACCAGTGACCCTTTGGTTTGCAGGCCTGCGCTCAGTTTACTGAACCACACCAGCCAGGGCTAATCCAGCAGTTTCTAGTCATTGAGTGTCCGGTTACTGCTGATTTGCCTAAGAGTCTGTCTTCCGGGCCCGGCAGGAAGGCACGCTGGCCTCAGAGATGAGCCTCAGGACCCCTGGCCCTTTCGGGGTCTCTGGTCCAGGGGTTCACGGGCCTGCAGAGAGAGGCCAGGGCCGGTCAGGGCCGGTCCATGCAGTACTGGGCTGTGGTGTCCAGCTCGGGGAGCCTGGCAGGGCCCCCTGTTTGTGGGGCTTGTGGGGCGGGGCCGGCACTGCCCTGCGCATCCCTCTCAGGCTCCCGCGGCCCCAGCACTCCTAGTGCGCCTGAGGGCGTGAGTGCTGGAGGCCCCTGCGGGACCCAGAGCCAGTGCTCTCCGGGCTGGGCCTGGGCCGCTGTCTGCCTCTGCCCCGTGGGCTGTCCCCACCTGCTGCAGCTGTGCTGGGTGAGGGTACTGTGTTTAGGCTGTGGGAAGCCAGGGTCCTGGGGGTATCTAGCGGGTTTGGCACTGGGCAGCGCCCTGTCCCAGCTGGTTAGGGTTCATGGGTGTGGTAGGGCCCTAGGAGCTGGGCTGACCCCTCACGCACCCCTGCCTGTGGGGGGAGGCAGACCCAAGCTGCCCAGCGTGCTTGGATGCGTCAGCCTGGAGCGGACCCTTCAAGCCACTGGTCCAGGTGGGCCCTCTGGGCCACCCTGTTGCTGCCACCCTGTGGCTCTGGGCCTGCTGGCTGAGCTCCCGAGCCGAGCCACAGCGTCCCCTTCCTTGATGTGCCCTGGGCTGCAGGACCGCGCTGGGCGCCTACAGCCTCTCTGCCGACTGCCCTCACTGCATCGGCAGTGGTATTGTGGCGCCAGGGCACCAAGGAGGCCATGGGTGGGGCTGTGGGTGCACAGGGCCCTGGGAGGTAGCAGCTAGTCTGTCCGAGACATTCTGCAGAGTGAGGAGTGGCCGGGGACGCTTCTGGGGCGTGCGTTCTGTGCTCTGCACACCTGTGCGGCAGGGAAGCTGCCTGCGTGTGCCACCTGGCCCTGAACCGGCGGGAATAGTAGTGGGGGCTACTTGGGGGAGCCAAGGGGCTGGCCCTGGCTTGGGTGCGCCTCTGGCTCTACCTGCCAGGGTACTGGGCCGGTGAGTGGACACGGAGGTGCCAGAGCAGCCAGTGATCACGTGCAGCTGGTTTCTGGTCCCCCAGCCAACAACCTTCCAGGACTTCCTACAGGGCTCGGCTCTGGGGGGCAGAGGCCTCGGTCCTGGGTGGCATCTGGGCCAACCGAGGGACAGATGCCTGCAGTGCCTGGACTTTTGGGACCAGGGTCTGTGCCTGGAGGACCTCCGTGCCATCATCCCCAGGGGAGACACGCAGCTGTGGTGAGCTGAAGGGCGGGCCTGGGTGGTGGCTCCTTGATGTGGGGACGGCTCCCGTGGAGATCAGAGGCAGATGTCCTGAGCCAGAGAAGACCGGGCTCAGTCAGAGCCCCGTGGGCCCCTGAATGCGGTGTATGGCCGTGCCGAAAGGGGGCTTGCAGCTAGGGCCCTGTGGCCCCTTTGGTTCAGGTTCTGCAAAGTTCAGCTCTGGGTGAACCACGCCCCAAGGGAAGAGGGTGAGGACAGGTCACATGGCCAGCACCGGAAGGACCTCAGGGACACACACCTGGGTGGTATGTCCCCTCCTTCCTGACACTTCTCCTCCTGGGATCCACAGCCACAGCTCGGAGTTGCAGTGCTTCTGGCTGCCACTTGGGAGTGCTGCGTGGCCGTGCTCTGTGCTGCCCACTTGCCTGTCCTTCTGCCACCTGCCA
Organism: Artibeus jamaicensis; assembly: GCF_021234435.1. Lineage (NCBI taxonomy): Eukaryota > Metazoa > Chordata > Mammalia > Chiroptera > Phyllostomidae > Artibeus > Artibeus jamaicensis. Next base: position 839,078 of record NW_026522059.1, read on the forward strand.
CCCCTGGCCCACTCGTGGACACATGGACACTACCAAGAGCCAGGCTGTGTCCCTCCTTCCAGGGCAGCTGTTTGCAGCTGGAGCTGAGACCGTGCCCCTCCTTGCGGGACTGACCAGTCAGTCCCCTGTGGCTGTGCAGAGGCAGCTCTGTGGACGTGTGAGGGACAGCGCGGGGCAGACCTGACGGCTGGGCAGTGCCCGCCCCGGTGTCCCCAGAGGGGACTGCAGAGTGTGAGGATGAGGACAGGGCTGCGCCTCCCTGCCCGGTGCCTGAGTCTGGGGTGACGGTTGGGCTGCCCCTCTGTGGGCCCCACCCCCTTGGGGCAAAAGACCCACCGACTCAGCTGGGCGGGGTCCTGGCAGTGTGTTTGCTCTGGACCTGCTGCTGCCTCGTCGCCAATGGCCAGGGGCAGTGCCGGGCGCTTGAGCTGTCGACCTGAAGCATCAAGGGGTCCGGGCCTGGGGTTGGGTTCTGGGGGCTCATGACGCTGGGCACGGAGGGCCGCGTGTGAGAAGGAGCAGCCGCTGGCTGCACGGGCTGAGGGTCCTGGCTGTCGTGGACGTTAGGAGCAGTCTTCAAGCACAGGGGACACGGCTGACCTGTGCCCCAGGACCAAGAGGAGTGAGTCCTGGGTGAGCCCCTGGTCTTGAGCTCTATCTTCTTGTTTTTGATCCTCACCTGAGGGCAGGTGTGTGGATTTCAGAAAGAGAATCGTCAGTGTGAAAGAAAAACATCAGTTGGTTGCCTCCTGAATGTGCCGCAACCAGGGATCAAACCCACAGCCCCTTGGTGTATGAGATGACGTTCCGGCCACTGAGCCACTGGCCAGGCCCAGCTCTGTCTTTTTAAGTTAAGGCCGGAGTTGAGCCCCAGGACCCACCACGTGCCACAGGCTGACGCCTGTGCTCTGGTGGGTGCAGTCGCACATGGCACCTGTGTGTGTGCTGGCCCGTGCGGGCCACTGGGGCCGTGCGGGCACATCCACACACACTCCGATGCCGTGCTGGACACAGGCCCCTCCCAGTGTCCGTGGCTGCAGAGCCAGAGGAGAGCGTGGCCTTGGCCCTGTGTCGGAGGCGGGTCTGGAGCGAGGGGCATGTGCAACCGGTGAGGCCCCGGCTCCAGGAGGTCTTGTGGCTGCTCTGGGGGGCAGATGGGGCGCTAGGTGGAGCAGCAGGCCTCAGGGTCTGGGGCCAACTGCGTGGCTCCAAGCTGCCCAGGCCTGCTGCAGAGAGTGGACACCGTGTGGAGTCTGCTCCCAGCCTGTCCCTTCTCTGGGCAGGAAGCCTAGGGGAGGGAGCTGTCTGCGCAGCACTGAGACCCTGAGCTCCCGCCTCTGGGGCACAGGGCCTGGGCGTGCTCTGCCTGGAGGCCACCGCTTCCCACCTGGCTGTCTCTGCCTTGCGGACCTGCCCCTGGGCCCAGCACCTGGGGCACACGGAAGGGCCCTTGCTCTCCCTTCTTCTGCCCCATAGGGTGGTTGAATGGGCTGGGGAGACCTACCATCCATAATCGGTAGCGAGTCCTGCGGAGCAGACCCTGCTGCACGCTGCCGGGTCAGATGTCAGCGCACAGTCGATGGCCTGCGCACAGTAATTATCGAAACCAGCAGCTCGTGCTGCTTGAGTGAGTCTGAGGGGAGCAGGGTCTCAATCTTCTCTCTAATAGGCCCTGACAGCCCGCGGCTTCTGCGCCGTGTCTCGGGCTGCCAGTGTCGGCATTAAACACCAGGTAGAGCGGGGCAGGCGACTGGCCGTGGCCGTTTGTCATCGCCGAGCTGCCTGCGCCCCTCAGCCTGCAGAGCTGGCTGCTTCGGTGACTCCCGGCCCTGTCGTGCTGCCGCTGTGGTTTGGTCACCGGGAAATGTTTGTCGGAGGCCGGTCCCCAAGTCGGGTGATGTGGCCGCAAGGAGGCTGGCGAGAGTGCCTTCGGGCTCATGGCCACGGGCAGGGGGAGTGGCCTGGGGAGCTCGTCGGGTCCCCCTGACATGCAGGCGTGAGGCCCCCAGGAAGTGCCAGGCAGCCCTCGCCAGACCCTCAGGATGCGCCTGGGCAGTGACTCCCATCAGAGTCTCCCCTGTGGGGCCCCGGGACCTCTGCACCTTTGTGGCAGAGCCGTGCATGTGTGAGGGTGAGCGGGGACATGTGTGCCCCGTACTCCCTGTGGACACCTGCGGGGGCCTCAGCACAGGCTGGGTGGGGCCCCAAGCCTCGCAGCAGCCCCCCCCCCCAGGCAGCAGGGCCCAGGTGTCTGATGGCTGTGGGGCTTCCCCTGCCTTTGGGGTGCTGGGAACCACCAGGCGAGCATAGGGGAAGTGGAGTGATTTATTAGACTCATAAAAATTCATACTTTGCGATTCCAGTCATCCCACGCATCTGATGCTTGTTAGAGCGCAGTCCCTGGCAGCTCCCGCCGAGGTGGCGAGGGGGTGGGGCGCATGCCTCCCCGCCGAGGCTCGTTTGGAGCAGCGCATGGGTCCGCCAGCAGTCGAGCAGCTGTTCTGGGGCCGGGCTTTGCCGTGGTGTCATGGCCGTGTCCTCGCAGGGGAGCTGGGGTCAGGCCCTGCCACCTGCGTGCTCTGCACACCCCCGGGCCTAGGCTGGGTCTCAGGGAGCAGAGCGCCTGGGGGACGACAGGCAGAGTGCAGCCAGGGCCCTCGCGGCGGGGAAAGCAGGGTCTGGGGGCCGGCGGGCACCTGGGAGCACAGATGGGGTCCGTGGGGGTGTGTCTGGCAGCTTCTGCAGATGGCGCGGCGTGGCCTCCTCTGTTGTTTTCCAGGCTGGTGTCCGTGGGGGCCCTGCCTCTCCTTCCTGAGGGGCCCGGAGCCTGCGACCCCTGGAGCAGCCCCGGCCTGGCCCAGCAGGGCAGGCGGTCATTTTCCTTCTCTGGGCCTCAGTCTCACATCTGTGCTCCGCTGGCCACTGCCCTGGCAGCTGCACCGTGCAGTGGGCACTGTGCTTCTTTGTGGAAGGGATGAGGCTCCCCACGTCTCCCAACAAGGATTGCCCCTCAGCTTCCTGGCAGGACCCCGGCTGCCCAACCCAAGCCAAGAGGAGCAGGAATAATATCCTCTAACCCCAGCTCACCAGCCAAACCGGGCTCCTGGTGCCCTGTCCCAGGTCCTGGGCCAAGTCCCACTCCAGCTGCCGATTCCCAGCAGCCTGGAGGGAGTGGCATCCGGGCCCCCAGCCCTGCATCTGCATCTGTCTAGCCTGGCTCAGGGCAGAACTGAAGGGCCTGGGGCTGGCAGTGGCAAGGCATGGCGTGAAAGTCCCCAGGGGGCCGGGGTCTGGCAGCCAGGTCTCGCAAGCAGGAACCACCCGCGCAGCATGTGTGTGTGGGGAGTGGCCCGGGGCAGCCTCAGGGACTGTGGTGTGCAGTCGTTGGGGCAGTTCCAGGTCAGTAGTGGGGGCCCTGGGGCAGTGGGGTCTCCAGGCCAGCTTCCGTTTGGCAGCAGCTGCTGCTGCGGAGACGGGGAAGGAGCAGCCCTGAGCCTGGGCAAAGGCAGGAGGAGAGGGCTCCTGGGGCCCTTCTCTGCAGCGCCGAGCCCCAGGGCCCGCGCCCCACTTGGCTTTCCTTCCGGCTGCTTCTCGTAAACAGCTTGCCCACATGGCCTGTCCCGGGGGCCCCTGGGGTCTGTCACCCTTCTTCAGAGTCCAGGGTCCTTTTCATCCCCAGATGCAGCCCTGGCTTCACCACCTTCAGGGCCGTAGGGGTCACTGAGGTGGCGGCTCAGATGGGGCCAACTTTCAGAAATGCCTTGATGGATGGGCAGTGTCCAGGGAGGGCAGGATGGAGCCAGGCAAGGTGTGGAGGCCACTCCCCAGCCCTTCACCTGGGCCCAGCCTTCCGGGAGAGTCAGCGCTTTGCCTGTGTGGCCTCCTCGGAGGGGCAGCGCCCTGCCGGTGTGGCGTCTGCTCCGGCCCCAGCAGTGGGCCCCGAGGCCCTGCCAGGCTGGGCTCTGCACGTAGCCCGGCCTGCGTCGGGCTCTCAGGCGCAGGGGCCATGCCCACTGCTCTGCGTTTGCTCCTGTGGGCCTTCTCACCAGAGCGCACCTCTGCCGTTGCTGGGGCGAGGCAGCCCGCCCTGTGGACCCTCAGGTGGCACTCCTGCTCCCGGGCCCTCCTGAGCGGCACTTGGGGGCACTGTTGGCCGACGGTGGGCCGGCGGAGACCTGAGCCAGCTGGCAGGGAGAGTGGTGTGTGCACGGGGCAGAGACCAGCACCGAACCGGCGGTGGAGGGTGGGGGCTGTTGGTGAAAAGCACGTTGGGCCAGTACTCAGAGTTGGATCGTGCTGGGTAGGGGTTGGAAAACCCAGACTGGCAGACTGCCGTGGCCACACAGCTGTCCCCTGGCTCTGCACCCTTTGCCTGGCCCCACCGTGTTGTCCCTGACACACTGGCACCTGTGGCTCCCCTCAGCCCCGGAGGCCAGCCTGGAGCCCTGCCGGGAGGCTCCTTCCGCCTGGGGAGCCACTGCTGGGGACACTCACCTGCTGCCTCGGCCTCGGGCTTGGGCTCCGGCTCGTTTGGGGAGCAGCCATCTCTGTCGTCAGTGGCCTGAGGTGGTTTTTTGCACAGATTAGCAGTCTGGTTTCATCTTCTCCTTACTCATTAAACAGTTGTGAAATTAGGAACTCATTTTCTTCTAGTTAATTCTTTGAAGTTCCGTAGAAATCTGAACTCTGAATCCCTGCTCCCCAGGAAAACAGAGCGGGAGCTGTGGCCTCCTCCAGTGGCTCCTGGGGGTGGGGGTGGGTCGAGCCCAGGCCAGAGTGGTGCCAGCCGAACTGGGGCAGGGCAGGGTGCAGCCCCTGCCTCCCTGCCAGCGGCCAGTGTGCTGGGGAACCGATCACCCCGTGTGGCGCAGACTCCCAGGGGCTGGAGAGCTCCTCCTTCCCTGGCTGGATCATGGGGGGCAGTGTGCACCGGGGGCCTGCCGGGCCGCCTTGGCTCTGCCCCTGGGCTCGGCGCACGGGAGGGTCCCTCGTGCCCTTCCAGCCTCCCCTGGCCCTCGGCCCAGAGCGCGGGAATGGGAGAGGCCGGGCAGCTGCCGTGTGCGGGAGCAAGGGCCCCGCTGATGGATGGGCTCATATCCCACTCAGATATGATGCCAGCAGTTTTCTGCAGTTCGTCTTCCGTTGCGGCAGTAAAGTTTTTAATTAGGAAAGCTAATGAGATCGATTAGTCATTAGAAGTGACCCCTGCACGGCGGGCGGAGAGGGCTGTGTGTGCAGGCCTGATAACGCCTTGCTGGCAGTAAAGGCGCGCGGGGCTTGATGTGAGTGAGACGTGCAACGGGGAGCGCATCACCGCGCTGGGAGTCTGCAGCAAGGGAGTGAAACCAGGGTCCGGTCTGAACGGCGTGGTTGTCTACAGACCCGCAGCCAGCCCCGGTGGGGCGTGGACGGGGGGCCTTTCTGTCTGCCTCCCAGGACCCCCAGGGTGGGGGTGTGTACCCAGCAATAGCACAGGGGAAGTGAGGAGAGGCTGGCTTTTTAAAAGGGCATCTGCTTGATTTGCGTCCTTTTGGGAGTGGCAGCTGGCAGGCATGAGTGACATGCGAACAGTTAATGGGAAGCTGGCTCTCCTGTGGTCCTGTCTTGTATGGGACTGTGCTGTGAACTCAGATGCGGGGCCTCCGTAGAACACAGGAGGGGGGTCTCTTCCTGCAGGAGGGGCACTGCCCGGCTGCACTAGGGGCTGGAGAAGGCCACATCGGTGGTGGAGCCGAGCCCGAGGGGGCTCCTGGCGATCAGGACCAGGGCGGGGAGGTTGCTGAGGAGGGACTTGGCCCCAGCAGGGACCAGCCCTCCTCCCCGCCACCTGGGGTGGCCCTACAGGGGCTGGGCTGCAGAACAGGGGCTCTGTGGCCCTTGGGTGCACATCCCACCCAGAGCGGTAGGCACAGGTGGATCTGCAAGCGAGGGGTGTGGGCTGGCAGGCCCCAGTGAGGGCCCAGAGCCAGGTGGACTGTCCAGGTGCAGGGGCCTGGGAGCAGGCAGCCTGGGGGCCGTGGGCTCAGCTGGCGCGTGGCAGTAACTCACAGGAGATCTCGTGTTCTTAGGCTCTTAGCTGGAACAAGCCATTACTGACTTTTGTTGGTCTGTCCTTGCTGATGAGACCGTGGAAACTCAATCCAACAAACATTCATTCATCGACGCCCGCTGGGTGCTGGGCTGTGCCCTCCTCACCAGGTGTGCGTCGTGGGCCCCAAGCCAGAGAGCTGCTCCCTCGGCACAGGCGAGCCCCCAGGCAGTGCCACGGTGCCTGTGGTTGTGCTGAACTCCCTCTCCTCCCTGGCTGTCCCCAGCCGTGGTCCTTGCAGGGAGGGGGAGACGGAGACAGAGGGAGGACGGGGAGGGGGTGAAAGAGAGGTCTCTGCCCTCAGTTTCCATCATCCCCCGGGCCATGCGGTACAAGTGAGTGCCGTGGCTCCTGTGGGGCGGACTTGGCCTGCAGCCCCCCAGTATGTGTCCCCTGGGTGCCCTGGGGCCTGTGAGCTGGGGGAGCCACCGGGGCTGGGCGCCACTCGGGAGGCCAGGCCTTGGGCTGGGGACCTGCTTGGCTTGGGGCTCAAGAGGTGGTGTTTAGCAACAGGTCCTGCTTCTGTCTCTGGACCAGCAGCAGCTCCAGCGGTCTGGAAATGGGGGGGCTCTAGGTCTGGGTCAGGGGCCTGTGGGTGCTGGGAGGAGGTTGCCTCATGCCCAGTGGAGAAAGTGTGGGTCATAGAGCCCTGGTTTATGCCTCGGGGCAGGGTGGTGGCCAAAATTGGGGCTGGTGCCAGACCGCAGGAGGGCAGGGGCCTCTGGGTCTCAGGCCATTGTGCGCCTGCCCTGCTTGCTGTCCTGGGCCTTCAGCTGAGGGCTGGCCAGTTCTTGCCCGGGAGCCGAGGGCTCACCCTGCTGCTGGTGTGCTGGTGGTGGGACCACATGAGTGCTTTCCTGGGGCCTCACCTGACCCACGGGCCCCTGGTCTCTGCCTGACCTCTACCCACCGACCCGGCTGCCTGGCCCAGCTGCCCAGCCTGGGTATCTCTGTGGGCAGGGCCCCTGAGGAGCCCGTGGGGCCTGCGGCAGTCCCTCCTCGCGGAGCCCTGGGTGTCGTGCAGCTCTCGGGAGGCTGGTCCTGGCTGCGTTAGCTCTAATGACCTAGGCAGTTGGAGCTGTGTGCCGTGGAAGTCGGGCAATTAGCCGCATTCCTTGAAGCTGTGGAGAAAGTGCTAGCTGTCAAGTGGACGGCAGCTCAGGCAAAGCATCCCTGTTAATTGCGTGAAACAGTTTCAGTAAGAGGAAAAGCTGCGAGGAGCAAAACGGCAGGACACATGAGGAGTACGTAAATCCGCGTGGGCACACAGCGTAGGTGCCCGTGCCCACCCTGGCCTCCTGGACCGGCCCAGGAGACCCTCCTTGCTGCCCATGGGAGCTCTGGGGAGTTGGGACCAGCCCCAAGTTTGGGGGTTTGGGGCCACTCACTGAGGACCCCTGGTCAGCCCCCCCCACCTCCGCCGCGTCACCCAGCATCCCAGAGACCTGCGTCTTGGGACTTGGGCCTGTGCCCCTTCTTCTGGAGTTCTGGGCCACTGGGCTTTCTGGGGACATGCCTGTGCCGTGTGGTGTGGGGCTGGAGTGAGGGGTGATGGGCGTCTCTGGCAGCCCCCACTGACCGCTGCACTGGGTTCTCTCTGCAGCCTCCCGCCTGAGCAGCCTGCGGAGCCCTCCCACCAGCAAGGTGATCCAGACCCGGTACCGCATCGTCAAGAAGACGCCCGTGTCGCCGCTCAACGCGGCCCCCTTCCCCCTGTCCCTGCCTTCCTGGCGGACTCGGCGGCTCTCCCTGTCCAGGTGCGTGGGCCTGAGGCGGCTGGCAGGGTCCAAGGCCACATAGGCCGGGGCGGGAGGGGCGGCATGGGACTGAGCTCGCCACTTGCAGGGGTTGGGTCTCAGTTTGCTGGCTGGGGAATGGGCTCGTCTTTCTGCTCAGCAGTCTCTGCGCCAGGTTGATGGCTGGCCTGTGTGCCACGCAGACGCCACCCCCCTCCCCACACACACTGTCAGCAAGCCATCAGCTGGCAGTAGTGGCCATGGCATCTGTCAGGGAGAAACTCGTGGTGAGAGGCTGGGCGCCCTTGGGAACCTGTGAGCCAGGGACACGGGGACATACTGACGCCCGAGGCGAGGAAAGCTGCACACACGCCCGCCGCAGGGCTGTGCCCTTGGCCCGGCTGCTCCTGGCTGAGCCTGTGCGGTGGCTCCACCTCCTTTCCAGGGTGCCCCGGGCACAGAAGCAGGGGGGCTTGGGAAGCTGGGGTGGCCATGTGGGGACGACTCCTGGCGCTGCAGCCACGGGGCTTTGGGAGGCCCGGGACGGGGGTGTGGCCCCATCTTGGAGACCGAAGGGGTGGCAGCCCTGGCAGATGGGTGGGAGACCCCTCCCCTCTGCCTTCCGGCCGCCCTCAGGAGCCTGCTTCCTGCGGGGCAGCGTGGGGCCCCTTGGTCCAGGGCAGGCTTCCGGATGGGCACAGGGTGCTCCAGAGCACCTGGCCGCTGGCCAGAGGCTGTGGGGCCGGGCCCCAGGGCAGAGCAGCGGTGCTCCCGCGGCCGCGCTGCCAGCCCTCACAGGCCCTGCTGTGGTCTGAGCTGGCCTGGCTCCGGGGCCCGGGGGTTGGGGGTGGGGTACGGTGCGGCCTGCTGGCCTGCACAGGCGCGGGGGCGCCCGCCCAGCCCGCCCCCACCGTCCCCAGTGCCCACTGCCCTGCTCCCTCCCTGCCAGGCTGCGGTGGGCTGGGTCCTGCCGCCTGCTCCCTGGAGGCAATAGCTGGGAGTATATTCTAAGTGAATTTTACTGCACTTTTTGTAATATTTTTGTTTTAAATAGATTTATAAGCGTCTTGGGGCTATTTCTACAAATTTATGAAGACAATTTCCACTCTCTTGCTGAGGTTGGATTTACACCTGCTATTTCCATCCCGACTCGCCGCGCTAAGTGGGCCCGTCCTCTTCCGCTGCCCGTCTGGCGAGCGTGGCCTTTCCTAATGCGTCTCCCCTAAATCACCAAGTCGTCGTGGTCGGGAGTCAGGGCCGCGCCGAATGAACCTAGTAAATGAACTTAAATTAATTTACTTAATAAGGGCCCCGATCATCGTGAATGAGGTTCAGATTTATTGATTCTTGCTCCTGCCTCCCCTCCTGTCATAGGGGGCCTGGTCCCACCTGCTGGCCAGGCCCCCCCCCCTTCCAGGGTGGCCAGGGCTGGGGATGACTTGTCAGGGTGGCCCCCATGAGCCTCTCCTCCCAGGACCACTGAGGGTTGGGGTTTGGGTCCTGCTGCGGCGTGACGGGGTCACTGAGCGAGGTGGGTGCTGGGCCCGGCAGGGCGGTGGCTCTGCGCCCTCCTGAGGCAGCCCTGCCCTGCCTCTTCCCCGAACCCCTGTGGGGCAGGGAGCAGCCTGGTCAGGGAGGTGGCAGGGCTGAAAGGGGCCTGTGCGCTGTGTGGGCAGGTGGGTTGGGTCCATCTTGGGTCAGGTGGATGCGGTAGGCCGCCGGGGGAGGTCCAGCTGCCAGCCAGGCGCAGCCACTGGCCAGCTGGCTCCCGCAGGCAGCTGGGCTCCCTGGCTCTGTGCAGCCCCCGCATGGTTCTGGGTACCAGAAGGCTCGGCCCCCACAGGCCAGGCTGCAGCACCTCCCCTGCAGGCGGAAGCACTGTGACCCACCTCGGGATGGCCCTGCCATGACTGCGAGTGGGGGGGGGGCGTGCAGTGGGGCCTTTGGGTACAACCTGAGTGCCAAGCCCTGAACCCTGGGCTGGGGCCCGCACGGTGGCTCCCGGGAGGGTGGAGGGCAGGGTGCTGGGGGCTGGGTGGCCACCAGTGGGCTGGGCTTCCTTTGCTGAGGTCACTTATGTCCTGGGCAGGTTGCCTTCTCAGCAGAGTGGCTGCCCACCTGCTGGCCGGCCACTGAGGGCAGCGCAGGCCTAGGCTTGGCCCTTGAGGTGGCAGGAAGGGCTGGGCTTGAGGTGGGGGCTGGGGCCAGGGCCAGTCTGATGCCCACCCACCCACTGCCTTCAGCCTCACCAGAGGGAGGCTCCGGAGCCGGCTGGTTTTGGCCAAGTCCTCGGCCTCGGCCAGGGGCAGCTGCAGGCCCCTTGGTGCTGCTCCCCAGGCAGGAGCGGCCGAGGGGCTGCTGGTGGGGACTCGGGCCAGCATGTGCCAAGGGCTTCTGCTGTGAGGAGGACGCAGGGCTGTCCCACGGGGCAGTTGGCCTGAGCCTGGGGACCAAGGGCCCTTGGGCCTCTTGATCTGTACCCCCTGGGAGGGAGGACACCCCTGGAGGGGCCGGCAGGCAGATGCGGGCAGCCTGGTGGCCCCGGACCTCGTTCTCTGGCAGACGCGCACTGAAGGAGTGCAGTCACTGCAGGGGATGCACGCCGTGTGTGGTGGGGGCTGTTGTCCTGCGGGGCCGGGGCCCTGGTGGGTGGTGCACACCGTACGACCCTGGGCAAGCGGGGTGGCTGTTGGGGTGGAGGTGGGCGTAGCAGCCGACAGCCAGGGGCTCAGCAAGCCCCTGCCCTCCTGCCAGGGGACGACCCACCCCCTCACGGTGGCAGTGGGGTCGCCACGCTTGGTCCTACACCATGCCTTAGAAAGACTGTGGAGGCGACAGAGCCACTGCCACCCCTGTCCCCAGAGAGCTCACCCCACACAGGGCCCCTCTCCTCCCCCACAGAGCTGGCACCCCTCTCGGGAGAGGCCTTCTCTTCTGCACACTCTGACCTGCTGCTCCCCCTGCACCTCCCCGCCGGCCCCCCCCCCGGCTCTGGGTGGGGGTGTCGCTCCTTCCTGATGTGCACAGAGCCCGGCTCTCAGCCCGTCCTCCCTTTGGGCCCACCATGTGGGAAGCTTCGTGACAGCCAACTTCCTGGGTCCGAGGCCCACAGGGGGCCTGGCAGGGCCCAAGGACTCCAGACCATGCTGCCCAGACCGGCCCTGGGGCTCCGGGGTCTTCTGGGCCAGGCCCGGGGGCAGCACAGGGCATCCCAGGGCCGACACGCGGACAAGTGAGGGTGTAATTGTTCTGTTGTAAGATCTCTGGGTTTGCCTGTGTTCTCTCTGGCTTCCCGCTGGTTCATTAGTCCACGCTGCAGCTGAAGTGGGACTTGTATCCCTGAACGGCCTGTCACTTTTTTTCCTTCCCAAACCCATTGGATGTCAACGTGCAAAATAAGCCCTGTGCCTGAGCAGCTGCGTCCGGAGGCGGCTCCTTGGGCTGCAGACAACTCTCGTGCCGCGGTCCGGCCGCAGCGGGTCAAGGGGTCCCAAAGGTGGGTAAGGCATCGGCGCTGGGTAGCAGACAGCAACACGCCTCAAAGGACAGTGAAGCTCTGCTCCGTTTATTGCAAGTACAAGCAGGTTTTTATATTTTCATTTGAGGTAGTGATTAACATTTGCAGGTGTATAGCATGATCAGTTAAGCAGACAAAATCAATACAAAGGTAACCAGAAAAAGTACAAGAATTTCCATAGTTTCAGTTATATTAAACAAAAATTGTTTTGACCAGGAGAACCATGAATCAGACAATTTGAAATAACTCTGTGTACAGAGTTTGAATGTCTTATTATTTATTAAAGGTCTAGAATTTGGCATAGGGCAAAAGGTACGCTAGACCGAGCAGAGGTTAGGAAATTTATTATAAGGCCTTTGTGATGTCTAAGTTAGCTATTTGTCTTTCTGTCCAAAATGTTTCTCTATGTACCATGGACTCTGACTCCTTGGTAATTGTGCTTAGTTTATAGTATCTAACAAGCTTCTCCTGTTTCTTTGCCTGCTAACTTCTAATTAATATATATTCCTGTTCAAGGTAAAGGAGGGGCTGTTACTCCAACAACTTTTATATATTCAGGGGCTATTTCATTAGAGGGGATTAACTTGGGGGAGCGCGCTGGGTAATTCTGGCTCCCTGCTACCTAGTGTTAACTTGTCCTGCATCTGCTTACCTGGGTCAGGGAAGGAAACATTCTTCCCCTTGGACTCACTGGACATCGTGGGCCTTTCCTCCTCTGGGCCCCCAGAGAGGGTATTATTTTGGGGAAAGGCCAAGGTGGCATAGTTCTCAGTCTGACCTAGTTGTTGATCAGCTCTGAGAATGGCCATCATTTCTAGGAGATTCCAAATTATCAGGAAAGTAAATGTCAGAACACCAAGAGTCAGCACGAACAGAATCAACACCATTATCCACGGGTGCCACGTCCACCTGGCCGGAACACGCTTCTGTGAAGTCGTAGTGCCCACACTGTGACTGTCAGACGACATGGTTAGCGTTGGACGTGCCACTCGGGTGCCTCCCTGCGTCCCGTCTCCCGAGCTGAGTCTTCAGGAGTCTCTGGGAGGCTTGCCGCGGTCGGGGCTGCCTCTCGCAAGCCTCTGAGATGGTTCTCTCAAGTGACGTCTCACTAAAGAGGAGCTCAGCCCGAGGACGAGCACAGCCCCTGCCAGAGTTCCCTCGGGCCGTCTCCCACCCCTGCCCAGGCCACCTGCACAGCTCCTCAGCCTCCAGCGAGGCCCAGCTCTGCCTGCGGTCCGGCTCTGGCCGCAGCGGCGCACTGGCCAGGCGGCTTCGGGCACAGGCTCCTCTCTCAGCGCTGCGGGCTGCAGGCCGGGGCCCAGCGCCCTGGTCTGTTTCTCTTCCGGCCGCGTCCCTTCCTGCGAGGACCCTCATCCTTCACAGGGCCCACCCGCACCACCTCCTCTAGCCCTAGTCACCCCCAAAGGCCCTGTTCCCGCACTGTCACATCCTGTCAGTTTGCCGCAGGGCCTGTCCTGCTTGTCACCAGGCCGATGAGCAGAGGCTCCCACACAGTCTGAGAGGGTCGGCCAGCCTTGGGCAGTGAGCCAGGAGCCGGGAAGCCGCTGTGCGGCCCACACGTGGCAGTGTGGGTCAACTAATGAGTGACCCTGGTCCAGCCGCTGCTCCGGGCACTCCAGGATGCTCGGGGTCCCACAGGTGGTCACGGCTGGGTGGCAGCCTGCACAAGGCAGACCTGCTCTGTGGCTCGTGTCCCGAGTAGATGGCAGGCGGTGCCCCCTCTGCTTCGTGTCGGCACGTTGCGGGGGCCTTGTTGCTGCCGGTCACCCCTCAGGGCCTCAGGAAGCACCCGCCAGACAGAGAGAGGGGCTGCTGTGGGGGAGGGCAGGGGGAGGGGCAGGGCAGGCCTGGGGCCAGGCTGCAGGCAGAGGAGGGCGAGGGGAGGGCTGCCCAGACTCGGCGCCATCCCTGTCCCCCTAGCTTCTTACATGTAACCCTTGGGGTGACTTTGTGCTGGCGAAACGTCGCAGACACAGCTCTCAGCAGCCCTGTGCCCATCACTGGGGTCATGGCTGGGTGCACCCAGTCCCCCTCGTCACAGCCCTCTGCATGAGTACGGCCCCTTAGCCCCTCAGCGCAGGAGCGCCGCCCCTCAGTCGGGGTCACGCTCACGCCTCTTCAGCCTCATTGAGGCCAGAGTCGACCCAGCCCTTTTGTCTTTTGGGACCTGCTGTCTGGGGAGCAATGGCCAGGCTCTTCTGCAGTGTCCGTGGGCTTGTCTGCGACAAGGCTCAGGTTTGGGGGCAGGAGGCTGTGGAGGTGCTCGGCGGCCCAAGGGACAGCCTGAGAGGCCCTGCTGTTGCCATGCCGCCCAGTGCCGGGGGGCTGACCACCTGGCCGCCTGCTCTGAGTCTGCTGCTCCTCCTCACTGAGCCTCCCCTGCCCTCCGGGTGGCTCCAGCCCTGTCCCCTGGAAGGTGCATGGTCCCTTATCCCCTGGCACTTCCTGCCCCCGCCCAGCACCAGACACCCCTGTGCAGAGCATGGTCCCACCGCCACGGTCATCAGCCCTCCCCATGGCCACTGGGGCCAGGCCCCCGGGGCTGTGGTGGACGCGGGCTGCCAGCCCACGTTTCCATTCTCTGCCGTGGCGCCTGGGAGCAGATGTGGGGACTTGGGTTGGGGGTGTGACTCCACGTGGAGCCACTGTCCCTGAGGCCTCGGTGCCTTTTCTGTTTCCGTCATGGCATTTGACGTCACAGTCTCTTTAACCCTCACCTTCTCCTTGCGAGGCGGTGTGGCTCACTGTGGTTTTAATTTGCGCCTCCCTGATGACCCCTGGTGTCGAATGCTTGTCATGGCCTAGTCAGGGCCTTTCCTTGTCTTTGTGGGAGACCCCTCAGTCCTCTGCACGTTTCTTTTTTAGAAAAGTATTTACTCATTTATTTTTGGAGATTGGGGAAGGGAGGGAAGAAAGAAGAGTGAGAAAGAAACATCACGTGCAAGAGAAACATTGATCAGCCACCTCTCACACACCTTGCACTGGGGGCCCGGCTGCAGCCCTGGTGTGCGCCCGGACCAGCCAGGACCGAACCAGGGACCCTTCGGGCACCAGCCAGGCAGGAGCCAGTTTAGCTTGGTGAGGGCAGGGCCCTCTGCCTCCTGTGCTGAGTTGGCCTCAACTGCTTGGCTGGGGTCTCGTTTCCCACCCAGGAGTCTGCATGTGGGTGCAGGGGGCTCAGCCCTTGTGTCCTGCCGCCACCACACCACCAGCCTGCTCCCAGGTCCAGAGTGCAAGGTCAAGTGCCCCTTCCCTGGGGCCCCTCTTGGCTATTGTCTCTGCCAGCACTGCAGTGCACCTGGTACCCTGCAGGCGTGGTTCCCCTGGGGGACCGGAGCCCAGAGGGGGTGCCTGGTTTTTTGGGGCTCCTGGGCCTGCAGGGGGAACAGGCTCTGGCCCTGCCCTCTGCACTCACTGGTCCCTCGGCAGCCCAGTGCCCCGCCTTCCTTCCACCCTCAGGGAGCCGGCCACCAGCCTGTGTCCAGGTCCCCATCCGTGCCCCTGCGGGGGTGGGGTTTGGGCAGAAGTTTGACCAGAGGCTGACGGGGAGGGTGCCTCAGAGCCCTTGGTGCCCAGGCTCTGGCCAGCGGAGAGGGAGGCTGGGTGGGCCCCGGGCTGGGGGTGGCCAGGGGTGACCCCTAGGTGGTGCTGAGGCAGTCGCTCTGGCAGGTTTCTGAGCACCCTGCTTTATGGGAACCGGCGGCTCCAGCTCCCCAAGTGCTGTAAAAGTTAATGTGATGGTCTCACGCGCTGTGCTCATTTTTATAATTTTTTATTTTATGAAACAGGACAGGGAGCTTAGTGACTTATTACTATTCATTTCGTTTCAGTGCAGTAAATATTGATTCAGTTGGGGGTTTTCAATTTAAACTACTCGGCGATTATATAAAATATTACTGCCTGTGAGATTATGCTCACCGATCCCTTCGGCTGCTCATTAAGGGAGGAGGGCCACGGAGCCCTCTGCCTCCATCACTCTAGTGGATGGGCTGAGCCGCGCACTGCGAGGGAGGGGCCGGGGCCTGCCTGCAGGGGCCTGACAGCCAGGACGCACTCTTGATTTGGAAGTCGGTTCAGAGCGTGCCAGGGCCGGTCGTTTATTTACTTCTCCGTCTGCCTGAGGCAGGCGGGCCGCTCTGCTGTCAGCAGCCCCTGGCGGCGGGGACACCTGCCCGTGCTCCTTAGCCGGGTGTGGGCAGGGGCTTCACCTCACACCTCCTGTGTGGCCTGCAAGACAGGTGAGGGGCACTGGCCTTGCTGGGCCCAGCCACCGCAAGAGCGGCACCGAGGCATTGCTGTCAGAGACCAGCCTCCCTCTGGAGTCTCGTCCGAAGGTCGGGGCCTAGACCAGCAGAGCACACCCTGCATGCCTGGCTCCCGTGGGCGCACAGACCTAGACGGGCCTTCTGTCTCCATTCTCCTCGTGTGGTTCTGTGGCTGTCTGCTGGTGGTCAGCCACCCACCACTGAGGGGGGCCAGTGGACGCCCCGCCAGCCTCTCTGGCATCTGGGCCTTGGGAGCCGAGCGCCTCGGGTCTGCCCCCTCGACCGGTCCTGGTCCCCACCGGTACGCAGCTCTGGGGCCACCTCCGTGCGGTGCCGGCAGACAGTGCTCAGCACTGCCGAGGGCAGACGGTCACCCGGGGCCTCACGCCTCCCAGGGAGCCCCGTGCTCCCAAGGCCAAGCCGTGGGCCCTGACATACCACCTCTGTCGGTCTGAACCTCTGGCCCTGTGACCATTGTCCCCCGTGCAAGGTCTGTACTGCTGCTTCCTCCCTGGTGGGGCCTGGAGCACAGGCATTGTGGCCTAGGTGTGTGCGTGAGACGGTGCGTGTGCGTGAGACGGTGCGTGTGCGTGAGACGGTGCGTGTGCGTGAGACGGTGCGTGTGCGTGAGATGGTGAGGGCGGCCGGGCAGCGTCGGCAGGGGCATCGGGAGGAGGTGGTGCCAGGCATGAGCACCCTCTTCCCTTCCATCTCAGGCTAGGACCTGCCCATGGCTAGGGCTGGTCACCTGTCTCTGGGCCCTTGGTGAGCTGGCCTGGGCATGTCCCTGGTGTCTGTGTCCCTGAGGGCCGTGCTGGGAGGTAGGAGGTGACTGGCAGGACTAGGGCCAAGTTTAAGGGCGGCAGGGCACAGTGTGCTCTGCCTCCCTGGCCTGGGCTCTGCCACAGGTCCCTGCTGGGATGGTCCCCGCCCTCTGGCCAGGCCCCCAGACCTGCTGGTCTCTGGAGTCTGTGAGTGTCTCTCAGGCCCTTGGGCCTTTGGCCCTGCAGTTTCTGCCCTGCCTTTTCTGCCGCTGCCACCGGGTGTCTGTGTCTTTCTCTGTCCCTGGGTCAGGGGCAGGCTCTGAGGGGCCCTGTGCTACCCCCTGCTCTGGCCCAGCCCTCACGCTCGCCCCTGCTGCATGGCCCGGGCCTGCAGGCCTGACCCTGAGGAGAACTTGGCAGGAGGGGTCAGGCCGGCAGTCACGCTCCTCGCCCAGGCCTCGTTCCTTTTGGACAAAACCGAAGGGGGCGGGACCAGACAGGGAGGGCCTGTAAGATACCACCATGGTGGAACTGCAGGGTAGGGCGAGGCCCCGGCCCCCCCCAATGGACCAGGTGGAGCATTTCTCGACACACCAGGAGACGCTTTGTTCTGAAAACAGCAGGGCTGCTGAGGAGGGGGCTTCGTGAGGTCCTGGTGGCTGGTCCCTGTGGGACGTGTGGAGGATCACCCTCGTGGGGGACCCGTGCCCAGGCCACCCCTTGCCAGCGTCGTGCGTGGGCCCTCATGTGACTGCTGGTGCCCCTGGGTGTCCCTGGAAATGAAGAGCAGGGGCAGCTGAGCGCTGTCTGGAAGAAGGAGGACACCCTGTCACCCATGGCACCTGGTGGCCAGTACTGCCAGATGCCATTTGAGTGCTTTGTGACCGGCATCAGAGGCAGCAGTGGGGGTGCTCAGTGACCGATGTCATGTTGGTCTCTGCTTGTCCGATGGCCTGATTGCACCCAGACCCTCCTTCCCTGCTCAGAGCTGGGCCAGGGCCTCTGCAGACACAGGGGAGACGCCGTCTCGGGGGTCGGGGCACACAGCAAAGGGCCCCCCATCTGAGAGGACTGCCAACCACTGAGGGCCGTGCCAAGGGGCCCACAGACAAGTGCTCCCGTGGGCCCCTGGCGGCCCCCGGTGACCTGGCCATGATCTCATCCCAGGACCCATTCTACAGTGTCATTCATGGTTCTCTGGCCAGGGGGCTTCTGTGGGGTGTGGGGCACCCAAGGAGGCTCTGGTGCTTACCTTTCCCCACCCTGCCTTCCTCCTGAGCTCATCCCACCGCAGTGCGACTTGATGTCCTCGTCCTCAGAGATGGGACACTCCTCCACCCCATCCAACAAGGGGTCCTCCCTGGTCCTCCCTGGCCAGGGTTGTGGTGCCGAAGGGCTGTCAGCGGGTCTGTTGGCCATTTCAGGCGCAGGCCCAGGGCGTTTTGTTTAAATGTTTGTCCCCAGGAGGGTTTGCAGTTGCAGATACCTCTGTGAGGGGACAACGGCCCCTGCCTGTCAGTCCCCCAGCCACCCTCTGCTGGCAGGGCAGCCACTGTGGCCAGGGGACCTGCCGGCAGAGCCGCTTTATTTTCCTCTGACTTCCCTCCGAGTCAGCAAGGTCCCCGCGGCGGCCCTTCCCGCTCCCCCAAGTGCGCCCCAGTTTAATTTGCGGTTAGATGTCTGTTAGGGCTACGTCCGCTGCCCGAGTCAGCACTTAATTGGCAAGGCGCTTGATTTAACAGCGTGGGAGCCTCCGCCGGAAAAATGGCTTGAATAAATCACTGCCTGACGCCAGAAAATAGATATAATCTCAGCATTAACTACATTAATAGTAGCAGGAGCCGAATTAAGAAGGCCATAAAGCATAGGTGGGGGAGTGTAAATTACGCCAGGGCTCTGTCCTCTGCAGTCTGGGCTCCTTCAGGGGCGGGGCGCTCCTCCGGTTCCTCCAGGCCCCGCCCACTACGGGCCACGCCCACCGCCCCCAACCAGGCACCGCCTGCATGTCATGGGCGGGGTCTACAGGGAGGCACGTAGGCCCCGGAAGGGTTGCCCGCCCTCTTGTGCCTCCTGGGACTACTGAGGAATTCAACACCTTGTGCCTCCAGCTTCCACCCACCTCATGCTCAGCGCCTACTTGCAGCTGGGCCCCGGCCAAGCCCTGTACTCCTGGGCCATCCTCTGTCCAAGCAGGTGCTAGCCGCATTTCATCCACAGCAGTGTTTGAGCACCCAGCTCTGACCTTCCTGCCTCCACCTGCTCCCTCCCACAGATGGCCTTTGCCCTCAGTGTTGTCTGCAGCCTGGAAGACTTCTTGAAGGAGGAGACTTTTGGCTTGTTGGTTGGGTAGACACATTTGGGTCCCACATTGGGCCAGCTGTTGAAATCGCTCGCTTTTGTCATTTTTTTGTTTTCCCCAGGGAGATCTGTTTGTCCGGGGCAGGCCTGAGCTGGTCTGGCTGTCAGGGTGCCCTGCAGGGTTTTGGGCTGGGCAAGGCAAGCGCCTCCCATGGGCCCGGGTTGCATCTTCTCATGCCCCTCTCGGTGCTGGCCACCACAGCCAGACTCCGCCACTCAGAGGAGAAGGCTATCCAGTTGAGTTTCAGTTTTGCTCGTAGTCTTTGTCAAGTTCTACACTTCTTTATGCTTACTGTCTGCCTCTGGCGTGGTTCTTACATGTCCCAGAGGTTCTCTGGGCAGCCCACGTGTCACCTCCTCCCGCAGCCCCTGCTCGTCCCCATTTTCAGTGCTGCCTTTCAGTTCTGTCTGTGAGGGTCTTGGACGGAGTCCGTGCGTCTCTGTGCACCCATCCTGTTGCTCCTCCGGGACAACATCTGGGTTCACTTGGAACAGCCCCCACCCGAGACTGCGTGGGTTCCATTACACGTTCTTCACGTTTTACATTTAAAGCTTTGATCTGCTAGGCATTTATTTGGGGATGTGGTGCACGATTAAAGTTAAAACTTAATTTTGTATAAGTTACTGGGCTGTCTCAGGACTGTTTTGTGAGAGTCTGGCTTTCCCTCCTTGTTTAAAAATGCCGCCTTCATCATGCACGAATGCTTGTTCCTGCACCTGGCTTTGACTTCTTTGCAAGACATTTGCAGCTTGTGTCTTCAGGGGTCAGGTCTGTGGACTTCTATCTTGTGTACCCACCACCCAGCTGGTGGGGTACCCCACCCCACAGGGAGCCCCTCTCCTTGCTTCTGTCAGGAGAAACTTGTTCTGGATCCAAGTTTGTGAGCGTCATGGAAATGGGATTGTACGGTAGGCGCCGCTTGGTGTCTGAGCGCTTTTGTCTGCTGTTTGGCAGGGATCGAAGCCCTGACCCACTGTGGCTGTTTTCAGAGGCAGAGTCTCTGCATAGGTAGTCGAGGTTAAGTGAGGTCGCAGGGCGGGGCCCTCATCTGATGGGACTGGGCCGTGGAAAGAGGAGCCCCCAGAGCCCCCTCTGCAGACGCACCACAGAGAGGCTGTGCTACCTGGTTCGAGGCCCCAGCCATCAGTCTGCAAGCCAGGAAGAGAGGCCTCGCTGAGAGCTGGCACCTTCACCTCAGACTTGCAGCCTCCAGAACTGAGGAGATCAACTTCTGTTGTTGAGGTCAGGTGGGTATGGTGGCCCCCACCGAGGTCTGAGTGTGCACTTCTGGCTGATACTCGAGGCCACCGCTGCACCTCAAGGTCCCCGCAAGGCGCCCTGGGGGCTTTTCGCCCACTCCTGTGTCTTCTCGTCAGCGTGTTCCCGTACTCTCCCTGCACCGAAGACGCGCCCTCCCCGGCCCTGTGTGCCGTCCAGGCCAGCGTTTTGATGACGTCTGGTTCATCGGTCTTCCTTCTGGGAGCAGGGCCCTTGGTGTCCTGTCCCAGAACCGTGTGCCTGCCCTGAGTCGCGCTTCTCTCTGGTTGCTCCACTGCTCTGGCCTTCACACTCAGCCTGTGACCGTTCACAAGCAGCCTTTTGCTGGTGGCCAGAGGTGGGTGCCCAGGTCCCTCTGCCTCCTCACAGGTGTGCGTTTTATGGGAACTGGCCGCGCGCCCTGTGCGTCACCGTGCAGGTGCCAGGCCCGTGCTGCTCCCCATCTCTGTCCTCTCAGCCCCCCACCCTGACATCCGCCTGCCGCACGAGAGCTGGGAGAAGCGGCTGTCCCCCCTAACCTTAGCGGCAGCAGCTCTGTGGCTCCTGCATAGCGTGGGCACACCTGCTGCAGCCTTGCCCTCTCCTGGCGAGGTCCAGCCGGCCCTCTAGCACCTGGGGCGGCTGCACACACTTAGGGGTGTTCACTCGGCAGTTGGCTGCCTCCACTCTGACTCTCAGCAGCTCTTTGCTGGTGGTGCTGTGGGTGCTGCCTCCATCCCAGGGGCCAGGCTGCCCTTGCTCTGTGACCCAGGAAGAGAAGTCCCACTGGGGAATTTGAGGGGTGGGTGCTGGGCCCCTCACTTTACCCTCTCTGGGTAGCAGTGACGCACGGGGTCCCCAAGTGCTTGTGGGATTCTGGGTCCTGTAATGTTTCCCCTTTGTCATGCACCCCTGGTTTGGACTGCCCTCAGTGTCCCCCAGCCAGGGACGTGACTCTCCTAGGGGGTCGCCAGGCAGGTGGGAGATGGCTTGCTGCTCCAGGTGGACAGAGGCACTCGCAGAGCAGATGGTGGCCGTGGCCATGGGCTGGAACCCAGCCAGTCCAGGTTGGGTGGGCTCTCAGCTGACAGTACGGACTGTGAGGGCAGAGGGCCTGGGGTGCTCACCGAGCCAATGAGAGGAGGCCCCGCTGCCAAGGCCACAGTGGCTGGGCTTTCGCAGTGGCCTTGGCCAGCAGGTCTCAGGTGTGCTCTGGGCTGGGTGCCCGCAGCCTGCAGGTGAGAGTGAGAGCAGAGTGCAGTCTCGGGGGGGTGGGGCACAGAGGAGGGCCTGCCCTGTGAATGGGTGCAGGCCCCCCGGGGTGGTGGGTGGGTCCGGCCTGAGGAGGTGCCCCTGGGTTTTGGGCCGGGGCCCCCCCAGGCCTGCACTGCGGTTGGGAGGATGGGGGAAGGACAGACCGCCCATAGGGACTGGCACCCAGGTCCCAGGGAGCTGGGAGCCAGGGAGTCCTGGACCTCCCGAGGTCTTCCTGGGGAACTCTGGGCAGGAGCTGCAGTGCCTGAGCCGGCCAATCTGGGGCAGGCCCCCAGTGGGGAGGCCCTGGCAGGTGGTCCTGGGGACCAGGGGGACTGGCAGTGACCAAGGCTGGATGGGGGTGGGGGACAGAGAGACCAAAGGAAGGTAGGAAGAGGAGGGGTGCTAGAGGGAGGGAGAGATGGGGACCAGGGAGCAGGGGAAGGGTCAGTCCTGCCCCTCGGCAGCCTGCTCGGGCCAAGGGGATCCTGGGCTGAGGACCCAGCCTGGAGGGGCTACCTGGGTGCAGGAGTCCGGGCCCTGCCTCGTGCTGGGCCTGCCCCCCTGCCCCTCGGGCTGAACTCTGCACTCCCTCGTGGGGCCATTAAGACACAGTAGTCCCTGTTTTTTGCAGCTAACGTACAAAACACCAATAGCTCCAGCCGAAATGGATTTTTAAAAGTGTCATTTTATGGAGAATTTTACTTTCCATCTTGTTGTTTATTAGGCTCTTAAAGGGAAAGCTTGTAATGCATCCATTGATCGGAGCACCGATTGAATAGACGTGAGCACATAAAGCAGCCTGGCCCTCCCGCCAGGGCTGCAGTGCGTGTGGCGGACGCGGCACGGGGCACCGGAGGCACTGCTGCCCTTTCCCTGGGGCAGGCGGGCAGGGACGGCACCTGAGGAAGCCTTCGGGTGACCCTCGCCCTCCGGTTCCCCTCTTGGTCACACAGCCCCTCACAGGCAGCACGCCTCTGTCCCCAGGTGGCTGGCAGGGAAAGGCAGGAAGTGGGCACACAGAGCTGGGCCACCGCAGGGGAACGGCTGCAGGGTGGGCCACACCCAGGAGAAGAGACACCAGCTGGCTACAACCACCGTGAGGCCTGTGCCATCCGTCCGAGGGGTCCCTGGCCACTGAGCCCCGTTTCTTGGGCCCCTGCGAGGCCTGCTCAGGTCCCCCAGGTACATTCCTTCTGCACTGTGGTGTTCCCGCTCCCCTCACGGGCCACAAGCGCTGCGCGCCCTAGGGGCTCTGTCTTCCCTCCAGAACTGTGAGCAGCTGCCCTGCAGACTGCCCAGCGTGCCTGCTGGCTCTGGAGGCGAGCAGCCCTGTGCTGTGCTGGCCCTGAGCTGGGGGGTCCGTCTAAGAGGGGCTCTGGGCTCATGCCACCTCCCCGCCAGGCAGAGGTTGCACTGGCCCAGGGGCTGGGGCCCCAGGGAGGGGGCGGGGGTGGGCCCCCAGGGCACCATCAGCGTTTCCGTGGAAAGTGCACTTAAGCAGCGTGCAGCTCGTCACGGCAGCGGCTGGGCCTGACCTACTTGGAGTTTGCTGCGCGGAGCTGCCTCCTGCTCCTGCTGACAGCGCACTCCCTGCTCTCCCGGAGCTGCGCAAACTGCAAACCGCGCTCCGTTCCCTGGAAAAACGCTTCCCCGGCGGTTTTCTCTGCTCCCCGCCAGCCTGCCCACCTCCTGCCCGTCACCACCACCACCGCCTGAGCGGCCTGGCCACTCACCGACCGTGCCCCAGCCAAGGGGGTGGTTAGAGGTCGAACCCCACCTGAGAGCCCTGTGGAGTCCCCTGCCAGCAGCTGCACCTGTGGCCCCAGTTTCCCCACAGGTGCCCAAGCCTCAGCCCGCTGGCCGCACTCGTGCTCAGGCACTCTGTGTGGAAAGGCAGCACACCTTGGCAGGTGCGGGGTCCGAAGGAGGAGGGTGCCAGGCTGCCACTGGGACTGGGGCACTGTGCCAGGGAAGGGCTGGACGAGCAGAGCCTGGGGGCCCAGGACAGACCTGTGGAGGGCGGGGGAGGCCTGGCAGATGGGGCACACCGGGCCTCTCGGGGGAAAGCGCCCGTCTGTGCAGATCCTGACCCTCTCTCTGGGTGTCTCTTCCCTGGTGTCTTCCACTCCACTTCCCGGCACAGCCTGCCCTGAGCCCACTGCCATCCCCACCCTGGGCACAGCGGGCGGGGCCGCAGCCTGCAGAGCCCCTGGCCTGTGGGACGGCGTGCCGTTCGGGCAGCTGCTCTGGCTGGCTGTGGTCACGTGCGCACCTTCCTCCCCGTCGCCACCACTTCTCATTCAAAGTGTTATCCCCCTCCCGCCCTTCCTGCCCCGCGGGGCCGAGGGGCACCCAGCGCTCACCCGGTGTAGTCAAGGTTATGGTGATAAATCCTGGGGCATTGTCACTTCTATCGGAGTAAATTGGCTGGCCGCTTTTGGGCTGAAGGGAAGATAATTTGCTGTAGTATTTCAAATGGATTAGAAATGGATTTGAGGGGAAGTTCATGCCTCCCATTACAAAGGCGAGAAAGAGGACCATCTGAAGGCACGGCTCCCTCCCTGGCCTTCATTATCCACGCTTAATACCTTTCCTATTTTCCAGCGTTAATGAAATTTCCTGGCGGCCCGGGCCAGCCCGGAGAACCCTTTAGATCTGAGGCTACAGTCACAGAAAAGGAATTGCCGGGCCCTTGGCAAGGGGAGGTGCCTTCCCCAGGTCCCTGGCCCCCTATTATTTCATTAATTTCACCCTCTCTTCTCAATATTGTTCGCTCCCGAAGGCTGTCCTCTGCATCAGGTGACAGTTTGCTGGAGTACTGTGACGCCCACGACAGTGAGGGGCGGTGGGCCGCTGGCGCGAGTGCCACAGGCCTGGAGCTGGACACCAGCCAGGGGGTTCGGTGCACCTTCAGGCCGAACCGTTGTCCCACAGACAGGGCCTCCCCACCCCCCTCCCCGCCAGGGCCCAGCCAACGGTCCCTGAGTCTTGTGGGTTTGCCTGGTGTCTCCAGGCCGCCCTGTGTGACACCAGGCAGGTCTCCCAGGAGGTGCCCAGGGCTCCCAGGCACTTTTCAGGCTCGAGCTGGACCAGCCATGATGGCCACTGGCCGGAGCTCAGCTCAGGCTTGTGAGAATTAGGAGTCCGGCCGAGCTGCGCCCCAAGAACAGAGGCCACGGCTCCTGCAGAGGGTCCACAGCTCCCTCTGAGCCCCGAGGGCTGATAGGGTTCTGCAGGGAGGGGCTGGCGAGGGAGCGGACCCCTACCAGCCCAGCCCCTCTCCTCACCCCATGGCCTGGCTGAGGAGGCGCCCCAAGGTCTGCAGAGGGCCTGGAGGCCCAGCTGCCCCCCCAGGCATGGGGCAGCTGGGGTGCCTGCAGGGATGGCCTGGGCTCTACCACTTCCTCCAAGATTGGTGTTCCTGAACCTGAATTTTAATTAAGGGAAACTGGGTCAAGTGCTTCCACGTGGGAGGCCACGCTCTTCCCGCCTGCGTTTGCATTTACCCCGAAGCTGGGGGCCCAGAGCCGCTCCCGGCTCCTGTTAACTCTCCAGCGGGCCCTGGCTGGGCAGTTCAGTGGATTGAGCTTGGGCTTCAAACCAAAGGGTCACTGGTTCGATTCCCAGTCAGGGCACATGCCTGGGTTGCAGGGCAGGTCCCCAGTGGGGGCCACATAAGAGGCCACCACACACGGATGTTCCTCTCTCTTTCTCCCTCCCTTCCCTTTTCTCTAAAAGCAAATAAATAAAAATAAATAAAAAGAAAAGAACTCTCCAGTGGGCCCTGGGGGGCTGCAGCTGGCAACGCTTTCAGACAGAGGGACCGAGGACCAGAGGGGTGGCAGAGCCGCGGGGGGGGGGCAGCTGTGTCTGAGAAGCAGGGACTGGACCCAGTCGCTCATTTCCGGGCGGGTCCGCCTGGGTGCCCAGCGCTGCCTGTCCCCGGCACTCATCAGAACCCCACCCGGGTGCCCCTCCTCGTCCCTGGGTGACTAGGAAAGGGCTTTCTGCTGCCCAAGGTGGAGTTGGGGGTCCACGTGCAGACTTGTGGGGGACCCACCATGAGTACCCAAGGCAGGCCCAGCAGGGCTCAGACCCTTGTCCTCACTTTGCCACTGCGGCCGGTTCCCCTGTGGCGCCCTGAGTAGCAGCTCTCTTCAGGGAGAAGCAGCGAGGACACGGGACATCCGTGCCCCTCTGTCCAGATTGGCCAGCGGGGCACCAGGGGTTCAGTGGGAAGAGCGTGTGAACAGAGTCTGAGCTGATGTGGAATTAAGCTCAATTTGCATAAACAAATTGCTGCTGAAATTTGCTCTGAGGGGTAAGCTCCATGGGCCCTTCTGGAGTCAGGAAGCTGCCTGGTCACCCTGAACACTCCCCGTCCCCTCATCTTGGTGGCAGCCTGCCCATGTGACAGCCGGGGAGAGCAAGTCAGCCAGGACAACTTTTAGGACCACTGTGGTGCCTCCCGGGCAGCCCTGAGCAGGGTGGGGCCTGGGGCTGACCCCATGGGGTGCGTGGTGTCTGGGGGGGCCCCCTCCCGGGCCTGGGCAGTCATGTCCCAGGGGGGCACATGTCAGAGGGGGGGCTTGTCCCTTCCCCCTGACCCTTCAGGGGTTCCCATGGTCCCAGCCCCAGTGAGGTGCCACCTCCTGTGGTGTGGAGGGCAGGGGACAGGTCTCCTGCCTGGGGCCCTGGGGCCTGTCTAACTGGCATGTCCCTGTGTCTGCAGGTCCCTGATGCTAAGCCGCCTGCGCCATGCCCGCAGCGGGGCGAAAGCCCAGCCCGGCCCCCCTCGGTGGCGGGACAGGGGCTTCCGCTGCATTGGAGGGGTGCTCTACAAGGTGTCGGCCAACAAGCTCTCCAAGACCGACGGCCGGCCCAGCGGCGAGGGAGGCGGCAGGCCCCTCCTGCGCACAGGTGAGGCTCCCTGGTGGTGTGTCCGGACGGCCCCGGGGCCCCATCCAAGTGTGCAGTCCCCAGCAGGCCACGTCCCGACCGGCACTCGTTCAACCCCCAGTGCCCACAATGCCTTGGCTGTGGCACTGATGTCCAGCCAGGTGGTGGGGCAGGCTCGGCGGCTGTGGGAGGCCTCACAGCCTGTCCCCAGGGGAGGCCCCGCAGGCAGCCAGCGGTTCTTGCTTGGCTAAGCAGCCCCTGATTTTCCGTGTTTCACTCCTGGACAAGGGAGATGGACCAGGTACAGTAAACAGGGACAGGCGAGCAAACACCTGGGGCCACGGCACCGCAGTTGCATTGGCCACACCCCCACTGCGTCAGGAGGCCCCGCTGCCACACACCCCCGCGGCGGGGGAGGCGGGCTGACGGGATGAAGTGCTTTGGGCTCGCTTGTCGCACAAATTAACCAGAAAAATACCTTGGTTTTAGTCTAATTTTACCCCCTTTTTTTCCTGTCAGAAAAAGGGGGCAGATTGCCGGCTTGCGTGGGATGGCAGAGGCTCCCAGCCCCGCAGCACCCAGAGGAGCAGGGGAGGAGTTGCCTGAGCCTCTCCGCCCACGGGGCCCCCAGGGCCTATGTGCCCCGCCTTCCCTGCAGAGGCACTAGGTGGCCGAGCAGCCGTGGTTCCACCTGCCCGTGTGCCTCAGTTTCCCCATCCCTTTGCTGAGGGCGGGAGCAGGCGCAGGGAGCGGCCATGCCTCCTCACGGGGCTGCGGTCAGGGTCTGCCCACAGGGCACCATGCAGGGTCAAGACAGCCCTCCTCCGGCAGCGGGCCCTGCTGCGGAGACCTCGGGCCCCAGAGCTAGAAGGCCGCAGCCTTGGGCGGGGCGGGCACTCGGAGGCAGCCGCCCTCCCCAGCACCAGCCTCCGGGCAGTGAGGTGAGGAGGGTGGGGTCGGGGTCCCAGGAGGCCTCTTCCTGGGACGTGCCTGTGTTGGCGACAGCGGCCACCCTGCCGACCTGCCCAGCCCTGGTGGCCTCCAAGGGGCAGGCCTGGGCTCAGGACTCCCAGCTTCGGGGCTAGGCCAGCGGACAGGGCAGGACGGAGCCAGAGCCCACTGAGGCCCCACCCACCCGGCCTGCACTGCCTGGGCCCCCTTTGAGTGGCCAGCGCCTCACTGCCAGGAGGGCGGTTGATCCCTGCCCGCACCCTGCCCACTGACCAGCAGCCCACTTGGATGGAGAGTAATTAAAGGAATAAATCTCCTCCTCTGGTGTCGGAGGGACTCCCGCTTCAGCAAGAAAGCGCAGCCTCCTGGGATGGCTGCCCTCCTCCTAGTCCTCCTGGCCGCAGAGGCTCCCAGGCCCCGGCGAGCAGCTGGTCAGCCGTTTCAGGGAGAGAAGTCAGAGCCATGGGGCTGTGCTTCCTCCCTGGGCCCAAGGCCCGCCCACCCAAGGGCCTGGCCCAAGACCCTCCCCCGTGCTTCGGCTGGAGGGCAGGGTGCCCTGGGTGTGGCTCTGGCGGGTGCTCTGCTGTGGCCAGCCCCATGGCTCCGAGAGCCTGCCGGTCCCTGCAGCAGAGCAGAAACCCGGTCCCCCTGCCAGAGCCACTGCGTGCGGCCCAGACCGCAGGGCTGGCCTTGGGCCCGGGGTAAGGCTGATGTGGGCAGTCTCCTCCCTGCGGCCAGCTTGGCCACGGGCCCCTGGGGCCCTCTTCTCACCTGTGACCTGGGACGGGCAGCCCCTCCGTGGCTGCTGCCAGGTCCCACGCTCGGAAGCTGGTCAGCCTGTCTGCAGCCCAGATTCCTCTTTCTGGGGCTCACTTGGTCACTGGAGCCAGCCTGGGGTGTCAGTCTTCCCCCCAAGGGTGGCTGCCTGTGGCCCTCGGCCCCAGAGTCCTGTTGGACAGGCTGCCTGGGCTGGGGGCTGACGGTGGGGGCGGGGCGGCTGCTGCCCCGCTATTTTGGGAAGATCCCTGGGAAGTGCGAGTTCTCTCCAGGGCTCAGCACCTCCTGCTCCCAGGGTGTGGTTGCAGCTGAGCTGTTTAGCGCCTCTTGGCTCCCTTGGCCTCTGCCGTTGGAGCCAGCGACACTCTGCGTGTTTTAACACTGCACAGCATTTGAGAAGGTGCCTCTTGTTCCCGCAAACCTCTCACGGGAGCCCCACACCGCTGTCTTTGCAAGACCAGAGTAGGGCCGGGAGAGAGCCTGCCCCGCCCGCAGAGGCCGCCGGGGGCCACAGTCTGACAGGCGGACACGTGACGACAGCCGTCACTGGCAGGAGCAGATGGCGCCACAGCGTCATGGCAGCCTGGGTGACAGCCCGGGAACCGCAGTCACCGACAGCTATCAAATTGCACTCTGTCACCCGCCGGCTGGCAGGTGTGCGGCACCACGTGCCACCTGGATCGGCCCCCGTGGCCCCCCCAGGACTGGTGTCCCCAGCCTGGGAATCAGGGCTGCACTGTGGCCCAGAGCCACCCGAAGGCCTCCTCCCTCACACCACGGCCTCCTGCTCCGCAGCCAGGGCAGCGCCCCACAGAGCGCTCCCTCCTGCAGGGCTCTGCTGTGCAGCCTTGAGATGCCCTTTTTAAATCCACGGAGATGGGGCTCAGAAGCGCAGCCTCTGGCAGGGACAGCTGCAGCAGGCAGTGGGGGCCGGGTCGGGAGGGGCACAGGACATGCCCAGGAGCTGTCAGGGCTTGGTAGCAGGTGGGACGTGGGGAAGGGCACTGTGGGGTCCAGCCTGTGGGGGCACGGCAGTCTGGGGCGGGCTGGGCCATGTCAGAGCTGCTGGACAGGGGCTGGGGGGCGGGGCGGAGGCAGTGGCCCTGGGAGAGGCCGCTGGGGAGGATGCGGCAGGGGGCACCTGCCTGGCCTTCCTGCGGCTCCGACGGGGCAGCTCAGGGCCAGCAGGCTGGGGACCGCCCTTTACAGCCTGGATGCTTTGTCATCACCTCCGGTCCCCAGAACTCCTGAGTGATATCACTTCTGCCTCCTGCCACCAGATCCATTTCAGCAGTTGCCTGTGGGAAATCGGAGCTGGTCTGGGAAGGCCTGTGCGCGCGCGCGTGGGTGTGGAACTGGGGACTTGGTGGCCATCTGGAGGAGACTCTTGCCCTGCCCTGCCCTGCCCTGCCCTCCTGGGTTCTGGGAGGGTGACCTCATGTCTAAAAGACAGGCAAGAGCTGTGGGTCAGTGCGGCCCCTCCTCCCGCAGGGCTGGCTCCGCTTCCCTGGCCTGTCACCACTGGCCACTGTGTGAGCAGCTTCCCTCGGGCCAAACTCAGTGACCTGGAGACACTTTGCTTGGTCTCTGTGCTTGAGGCTCTGAGGGGTGACTTCCAAGGCACCCCATGGTTTCGAGGAGCAGGCAGCTGCCTGCTGGGCCCACGGAGGCCCCACATCCACGGTGGGCCCAGCTCCCCCAGCCTGGGTGTGAGGAGGCCACACCTTGTTGGCCACACACCCCTTTGCTGCTGTTTGTCTTGATTCTACAGCCCTTTACATACGTAGACACCATTCTGGCCACAGCAGAGCCGGGTAGCACCTCCAGGGCTCTCAGGCCACCTGTCCCGGGCTCTGCCTGAGGCAGAGGGGCCTGGCAGGGAGGCCCCCAGCACGCATGCCCCTGAGACCTCCTGCCCCAAGAGGAACCTGTGGGAGAGTTACCAGTGTGGCCTTGGGAGAGCTCTTGTCCCTGTGCCACCCCCTGCAGCTCCTCTGCAGGGGACGGGGCGTGGGGCTGGCCCGGCGGCTCCCCTCCCTCACCATGTGCCCCCGAGGGGCCTGGCAGGGGCCAAGCCTGAGGGCAGGGGAGGCAGGTGGCCCCCTTGAGGGGGCAGGAGTATCTGAGCCAAGGGCAGAGACCACTGGGCCTGTGCCGAACAGGTGAGCGGACAGAACTCAGGGAGGCGGCCAGGCCTGACCGGGGCCCTCTCTCCACAGGCCGGTCCGACCCCACTGGCAGCTGTAGCCGCTCGCTGGCCAGGTACGTACATCCCTAGGGCTGCGCGGACGGGGCCCTGCGCATCCTCAGCCTCACCCCCCACCTTGCTGCCCACAGCCGGGCCGTGCAGCGCAGCCTGGCCATCGTGCGGCAGGCGAGGCAGAGGCAGCGTCGGACGGGGCAGGAGTACTGCATGTACTACAACCGCTTCGGCAGGTGCGGCCGCGGCGAGCGCTGCCCCTACATCCACGACCCCGAGAAGGTGGCCGTGTGCACCAGGTGACCCACCGGGGGGCGTCTTGAGGTGGGGGCCGACCTCAGGCCCACCAGCTCGGCCCCTGGTCTCACCAGCCCGCTGCACGGTTTGCACAGGTTTGTCCGGGGCACGTGCAAGAAGACAGATGGGACCTGCCCCTTCTCCCACCAGGTCTCCAAGGAGAAGGTGAGCCCCAGCTCGGCGGGTGTGTTCCTGGCAGGGCTGCCCTGAGTTCTCCCTGGGCTGGGGACACACAGACCCCTGTCCCCTGGTGTCTGTGAGGAGCCAGCTGCGGGACCACGTGGGGGCTGTCACGCTCGGCCAGCTCCTACTGCAGCCAACCTGGAGGGTGTCGACCTGCCACACAGGAGACCCCCACCTGCCCTGTGCCACAAGCCTGGTCAGCAGCCCCAGGGGCCCATGTGGTGCAGGGTGCAGTCCTGGGTGGGCAAGGGGCAGCTGGGGACATGGGGTACTGGGGACTCCCCAGTCACGGGCCCTCTGGGTGACCCTCCCGTCACACAGACCCTGCGGGGGCAGCACCAGGGCAGGAGCTCTGAGATCTGGGGTCATTGTTGGCTGGGGAGCACCTGGGAACGGGCAGAGTGGGGGCCGAGACGTGGTTAGGGAGGTGGGGTGGGGCCGAGGCGATGCTGCTACAGCAGCTTTTCCCCTTGAGGAGCTTGAAAAGAATCAGCGTTTTTCCCTGATAGACCTTCCGGGCTCCGTTGTGAGCCGTTTGCAGATTCACGTCGAACTTCGGGTTCATTAGCTCCCAGCTCCGAAGCCGGCGTGCGTCCCGGCGTCTGGTGCACGGGCGCCCTGAATTAACGTTATTGTTATTTGTGCGGACACGGAGGGTGCAGATGAGGTTAATTGAAATGAGGACACGATTCCTCGGGATAATGGTCCTGCTGACAGCAAGGAGGAGCTCCGTTTGCTATAGAGTTGGCTTTATTATCCTTTTTATTAGAGCTAATTTGGGCTCTAGATCAAAAGCCACATTAAGGGCTCGTCTGCAGCCCCACCACCGCCAGCCCTTCTCCGCTCAGGGTTGTAGTTAGAAGACAATTAAAAATAAACCCACACTTGGGCACGAAATCGCCCTTTGTTTCTCTGCTTTCCCTCTCCTTCCTCATTCTCCCCTCCCTTCCCTCCCCCCAGAAAAATACCAGTGGGGCGCCGTCCACGCCCCTGCAGAGGCCCCGGGAGGTGTGTGTGTGAGTCCCGCGGGGCCACTGGGCACAGGGCTGCCTGGGGCCCGGACAGGAGCCTCCTGGAGCAGTGGCAATGTCGGGCTGGGGAGACGGAGGCCTGCCGCCGCTCTCAGGCCTTCCTCTCTGCCAGTGGAAGGAAGTGGCCCACACACCTTCCTGTCCCGGCCTGGGGCCAGGGAGTGCTGTCAGGCTGCCTGTCCCAGGGCCCTCACCAGGCCTCCCCTGGGCACCTGCCACTGCCCAGGGCACAGGAGCCAGACCCCCACAGAGCCTCCAGGGACCCGGGCTGCTCCCAGGGAGTGAGTGGCCTGTCTACCACTCCTCCGGGCGGGGCAAGTCAGGTCTGCAGCCCAGGACACTGCTGAGCCCCCTCATTAGGCTGCTGGAAGGTCTGCCTGCCCCTTACATGTGTCCCAGCAGCCTGGGATCTGAGCAGGGGAGACTCGGGAGGCCGCATGTCTGGGCCTGAGCCACCGGGAAGGGCGTGGCTGCCCGCCTGCCTGCCTCCCTGTCCTGTCATGTGGGCAGCCCTCATCTGGCCTGGCCCCCGGTCCCCGGTCCCCAAGGCTGCTGCTGGCCACCCTCCTGCGGGCCAGTCTGCTGGGAGCACCAGGCAGGGGGTCCCAGCACTCTCACCTGAGAAGTGGGTCGGATGCCTGACGGGGGGAGGGGGCTCTGCGTGTGCTCACTCTCCCCCCCACCCCTGCCCCACAGATGCCCGTGTGCTCCTACTTCCTGAGGGGGGTCTGCAGCAACAGCAGCTGCCCCTACAGCCACGTGTACGTGTCGCGGAAGGCGGAGGTCTGCACCGACTTCCTCAAAGGCTACTGCCCGCTTGGTGCCAAGGTGAGGGGCGCAGTCGGCAGCCTCCAGCTGTCAGCGCCTTCCCTGCAGCCCATTCCCCCCGAGGTGGCCTGGGCAGTGCGGGCAGCTGTGTGGCTTCCAGCCCGCTGAGCAGACTGGCTCCATGCCCCACGGCGATGTCCCATTCCCCTCCCTATCCCCATTCAGGCCTGTGGGGTGGGGCCATGTGAGTTCTGTGGCCCCGGCCTGGGCACCTGTGCGGGGGGTCTCTAGCCCCTGGACACCAGGAGGCAGCCTGATGGTCTGCTCAGGGGCCTGCAGTCTGGGTGGGGGGGTCCTGGGAAGTGGGGGGCACGAGGGTGGACTTCAGGCATCAGCGCAGGGCTGGCCCTGTGCACAGCTCTCTGCAGCTGGTAGGCCCTTCCTGCCTCCAGGCTGAGACCTGGGGACCTGACCAGAGCGGACAGGTCACCTTGGTGCACGCTCGGGCCCAGGTGGCAGGGATCAGGTGGGACCCCCATGGAGAACGTGGATGATCACTGTAAAAGATCACAGTGTAAGTGAAATGTCAGAGCATATTTAAGTTCTGCTCCTGTAGCTGGAAGTGCTTACCGAGCCCCTCTCGGCGTGCGGGCTCCGGATGATGGATAGCGGCTCGTAACTGTCTGTGGGAAAGCGCTGAGCAGGCGGCCTGGCGGGCGCAGCGGCGGCCTGGGACCGGGAGGGTTAACTCGATTCTCTAAATAATCCCAGAAGTGCTGAGTGGGCACCTCGCGCCTGGAGTGCGAGTCCTCTAGTGGGCCCCAGGGAGTGGGTAGCGTTGCCCTGAATCAAGTGCAAGTGTCAGCCTTGCCTCCCGAAGCGCCGGCTCGTTGAAGAGCACGCCCTGCTCCCGTGCGTAATCTCGACCGGGAGGGTGTGTCTGGGGTGGGAGGCCTGTCACCTGGGGCCCGACACCCCGTGAGGGTGCTCTCTCGCGGTGCTGACGTGTGGGTGCCCCTTGATGGCTCCATGCCCCAGGTGTCGTCTTCCTGCTTAGTGTGCGTGTCCTGGAGAGACTGCGGGGCGCCCCTTCCCACCCACCACTGTGACGGCTCCACGTCTGTCCTGTGCTGCCGTCGTCACTTCTGCGTCTGCTGGGGGCACTAAGGAAGAGCCCCCCTCCTCTGCCGCATCCCCAGTGCTGGTGGACACCCGCCTGGGCTCAGTGGCTCATCACTCTTACTGTCCCCGTCCACTTGGAGGCGCTCACAGCCCTGCCTTGTGTCTGTGGTGGCACTGTGGGTCCCTCCCGGTGCTCTCACGTGGGGAGCCCCCTCCCCTGCACTGCCCGTGCAGTGCCACCCTCCTCCCTGGCGTGCGGTGCTGTCCTGCACAAGCCGCTGTGTGGAGGCACAACCGAGGGGCCCTGCCGTCCCTCGGTGCAGGAGTGCGGCACTCGGGCTCCCCGCGTGTCTGCGGGGTTGTGCGGCCGCCTCCGGCAGCCCGCGGAGCCCGAGGCGCCAGTCAGCCCGACGCTGTCTTTTCTGGGCATTTCCCAGCTCGGCTCCCGTGGTGCACAGACGCCTGGCTCCTCTGGGCGGCGCCTGCTGCAGGGCTGCCTGTCGTGGTGTCAGGGCGGCCTTCCTTCTGGAGGCGGCCGGTGCCCAGGTGTGGGCGGGCCGCCTGTCGTCCTCTCGCCGGTAGGTGGGCCTTTGGCTCGTGTTCACACAGCCTTGCTGGCTCACCTGGGTCAGCGCCTGTGGCTCCACCAGGCCCC
Source organism: Artibeus jamaicensis (assembly GCF_021234435.1). NCBI lineage: Eukaryota > Metazoa > Chordata > Mammalia > Chiroptera > Phyllostomidae > Artibeus > Artibeus jamaicensis. The sequence continues at coordinate 873,225 of NW_026522059.1, forward strand.
CCTCTTTCATAGCATCCCGGGGGCCCAGGGGGTGCTTCCGGTTTGCATTGTCCTAACCGAGCTGGGTGCTGAGTGTCTCTGCACATGCCGCTCTGTCACTGGTGAGTCGTTTCTGCAGAAATGTCTGTTCAAGCCCTTTGCCCAGTTATAAGTTGGAAACAGCCAGACTCTGGAAAGTAACCGTTCATGAGAGACAGGGTTGGTGAACGCACCCTCCTGTCCCGTGAGCGGTCTTCTCTCTCTTGACGGCGGCCTTGGGTGCTCAGTCTGTCCCTTCCCCTTTGCTGCCTGTGCCCCTGGTGTCACGTGCGGGAAGCTTTGTCCACCTCAGCGTCACGGGGCTTTGCCCGTCTTTCCTCACAAGGACTTTGTGGTCTTAGGTCTCAAGTTTAGGTCTTTGACCGGCTCTGAGTTGATTTTCGTGGGTGGTGTCAGGGAGAGCCAACCTCAGCGTGGCGCGGGTGGATGCCGGAAAGACTCGCCCTCCCCACCGGCCGCCCCAGGCGCCTATTGAGAGTCCACCGACCCTGCGCGAGGGCTCGCGTCTGGATTCGCTGTCCTGACCCACTGCTCTGTGTGTCTGTCCCAGGCCGGTGTTGTATTGCCACAGCTGTGTAACCAGCGTAGGGATCAGGAAATGCGCCCTGACCGCTGCGGCTCCGCGGGCCCGGCGCCATCCCACACACGGGAAGGCCGCGCTGGCTGGACCCCCCGCAGCTGGGCCTGGGCTGTGGGCCCGGTCCCTGGGTGGGAGGGCGAGAGGGCAGCCGGTCGGGATTTCTCACATCAGTGTCTCTCTCTCTCTCACTCCCCCAACTCTCCAAAAGTAAATGAAATATTTTTTCTTTTTTAAAAATTTATTTATTATTTTTTAAATTTAATTATTGTTCAAGTACAGTTTTCTGTCTTTTACTCCCATCCCAGCCCACCCCCCAGCCCTCCCCACCTCCCTCCCATTTCCACCCCCCTTAGTTTTTGTCCATGTGTCCTTTATACTTGTTCCTGTAAACCCTCGCCTTTTCCCCTGAAATTCCCTCCCTCTGGTCACTGTCAGCCTGTTCTCTATTTCAATGTCTTTAGTTATGTTTTGCTTGCTTGTTTGTTTTGTTGTTTAGGTTCCTGTTACGGTGAGATCATAGGGTATTTGTCTTTCACCGCCTGGCTTATTTCACTCAGCATAATGCTCTCCAGTTCCATCCATGTTGTTGCAAAGGGTAGGAGCTCCTTCTTTCTTTCTGCTGCATAGAATTCCATTGTGTAAATGCACCATAGTTTTTGGATCCACTCATTTACTGACGGGCACCTAGGTTGCTTCCAGCTCTTGGCTGTTGTAGATTGTGCTTCTATGAACATTGGGGTGCATAGGCTTTTATGGGTTGGTGTTTCGGGGTTCTTAGAATATAATGCTAGCAGTGGAATTGCTGGGTCAAAAGGCAGATTCATTTTTAGTTTTCTTAGAAAATTGCATACTCTTTTCCATAGTGGTTGTACCAGTGAAAGACATCTTTTAAAAAATCAAGAAATGTCAGTCTTTTCAACTTTTTTCTTCTTTGTTCTTCTTTTCCAAGAGATTCCCTGTGACTTTTTTGGATGGATTTTTGTTTCTGGGTTGTTGTTTCTTAAGTTTATTTTTAGAGAGAAGGGAGGGAGGGAGACAGACAGAGAAACATCAGTGTGTGGTGGCCTCTCATGTGGCCCCCACTGGGCCGGGGACCTGGCCCAGGCGCGTGCCCTGACCCGGATCCAACCCGCGACCTTTTGCTTTGTGCGAGGACTCCCGACCCACTGAGCCACAGTGTCAGGGCAGCTCTAACAAATTTTCTGTGGGTTCTTCGTCTGCTGGCTGGTCATTTTCTTCCCTTTTTATTTGGCTGCTTGTCGTTTTATTTTCACTCATTTATTTTTGCCCAGGTGCTGTGCAGGGACTTGAGCACTGGTGGAGTACAAGCGGCACAAGGGGGCGCCCTCGCCTGGCCCTGCTGGTGGGGGGTTGCTCCCTTCCTGCCCTTGCCTGGTTTCCTCAGTGTTGTGTCCTGAAGAGTCGCTGGGTGTGGCCCGATCACTGGGCCTCCGTGGACTTGATCGTGGTTTTCCCTTCCCTTTTCTAAGCCCGTTGGTCCATCCCACCGGCCACACGGAGTTCCTTGCGCTCCAAGCGTAACTCCAGCTGGGTTGTGGCATGTGGCCCTTCCGCGTCCCGTGTCTGTCAGGGCATCTGCGTTCGCCAGGAATGTGAACATGCAGGGTCCTGTTCGCACAGTGACGTGGGCTTCAGTGTCCGGGTGACACCAGCCTCCCGGACCGTTTTGGCTGTTCAGAGTCAGGGCGTGCGTCCTCCTCTTCGGGTCTCTTGCCGGCCTTCAAGGAGGAGGGGTGTTGAGTCCCCACACACTTGGTGGGGCTCCCCTCGGAGGCCGGCTGGTAGCCGGCCTTTCTCCCTGCGGAGGCTCAGGTGGCAGACCGTGTGTGCGCGACGTGGGGCTGTCCCCTCTGAGCCGGTGAGCACGCCACACGTGGAGGCTGCCCTCCGGTGCCTGCGGCACCCCCATTTCACTCTCGGGTGGAAGCGTGCGGTTGTTTTCTTTTCCTTCATCTGTTTTGCTAGCAGTTCATCAATGCAGGGCGGGGCAGATGCAGGACGAGCTACTTACATGGAAAATAACACAACAGTTAAAAACGGTAACAGAACGATAAAGAATAAACTGTGTTTCGTGCACTCGGTCATTTTCCGTGGAAACGCAGCTGTCAGGGTCTGGATCTTACCTACGCCGTGTGTCTCGGCCCGTCCCTCGGCCCCCACCCACTTCTGAGGAGGGCATCCCCGCTGCTCCTGGCTGTGGTGGCCCCGACTTCCCACGCAGCCTCCCTGCCTCCTGGGAGCCCCCGGCCTGGGCGGCGGGGCCGCAGGGACAGGCTGCCGCTGGTCCTGGCTGACCGCTGACCGTTGGTGACGCTCCAGGTTGCAGCTTCCTCAGCTCCCCGTCAGGGTGTCGAGGCAGAAGGACGTCCCGGCGCCCGCCACAGTGCCTGCGTGTCCCCTGGTCCCCTGGTCCCTGGCTGTCGGCCCGTGGTCCACCGGCCAGGGTCTCCTAGCCGACCTGCACACAGTGCTCGGTGGAGGGACAGGGGAACAGTGTCCGCCCTGTCTCCCAGGAAACGTGGCCCCTTCTCTGTCTCCCTAGGCCAGTTGGTGCTTATTTTCCTGGAATTGATCTCCGGGGGTGTCCACAGGGCAGTGAGTGTGCGGCCCCGAGACACTCACGGGCGGCCTCCTGCTGGGGCTCAGCCGGCGGGTGCGCGGCTGCGTGGGGCATGCTCTCTGCTCCAACCTGCATTCCCTTGCTCCCCCCGGGCACCCCTTGCCAGAATCTTGCCCTCTGACTATCCCTCTCACGCTGTTGGGACCCTCCCCTTCAATCAGCTCCTGTCACACGTCTGGTGCCTGTCACACGTACAGGTGAGTCCAGGCAGCACCTGAACCAGGGCACCCGCAGCCCTCCCAGCCCCCCCCAGTCCCCTGCATGGGCTGGTTCGCTGCCCAGGCCCAGCACAGACGGCGCGTCAGCTCCTGTGGCCAGTGCGCCTGTGCCTTTGCGGTGGTTACGGGCTTGCTGACACCTTGCGGAGACAGTGCCAAGTCCCATGCACCTTGCGGGTCTCCCTGCCATCGATGTCCTGCTTACTTGGCACCTGCCACAGCTGAGGAGTAGCCCTGGCTCAGCACTGCCAGCTCCCACCCAGGCTTTGAGTGGGTTTTACCTGGTTTTCCGGCAGTTCTGCCTTCGGTTCCAGGAGGTCACAGTGGGCTTGCTCACCAGCCTTGGGGTGAGTGACGGGAGGAGGCCTGGACGGCCACGCAACCTGGAGAGAGCAGGCCCGTGGGGGCGGTGGTTCAGGGAGGATGTGGCTCCTCGTTCGTTGGAGGAGGTGGCCGAGATGCTCTTTGGGCGCCTGGTTCTGCTCAGGTTCTGGTTTCAAGATCATTCTGCCCCATAAACTCGGCTGAGCTGTGGGGTCTGTGGGGCTGGTGTCCCCGGGAACGGCCCAGGCCAGCCACCCTGGGTCCGCCACTCCTGACCCCAGCTTGTTACGGCCACACGGGCATTCGGTCCGCTGCCCCTGGCCTCATGTCCAGTTTTCCAGAATGTGCAGGTTTCATCTGCATTTTGCAGAGTGGCCACAGCTCGGGCTGCTGTCCCTCTCGAGTCCCCGTGCTGCGCGTGGGGCACGCGGTCAGTGTCTGCGCAGAGCTGGCCCTGTCCTGGCCCTGCCCCCGGCCCACTTCTGCTCGCGGCGTTCCCACTTCGAGGCCCCCCCCCCCCGCCTGGTTCCAATGAACTGTTCTTCCCTCACTCGGTTCTGAGTGTTACCGAATTTTCATGAATTATTCACCAGTGACCTTAATTTCCAGAACTTTGGGGCGGTTGTGGGGGGCTCTGCTTGGTTTCACCCCTTCCCTCGTGTGTCTGCGTCCTGAGGGGCCTCCTGCCACCGTTCTGCTTTCCTCGGCCGATGTGAGAAGGTTCTTCACGTGCGACCAGGCGTTTTCAGTTGTCCTCGGGCTAGTTCAGACCAGCATGGTCAGTAGGAAGGTCAGCCAGGTGCAAACCACATTTGAGATTTAGGGATTCCTAGTGGCTGTCTTTAAAAAGGGAAGAAGCCGGTGGGCAGCCTGGGTCCCGTCCCACAGGATGGGCTGGGCTTGCAGCCGTGGTCTGCCCTTGTTGGTGCTGAGCCCACGCCACCCGGAGGTCCTCCCGGTCACCGCCCTCCTGTCCCACAAGGCCCCACCCCTGCTGCAGGTGCCACCGCTGCCCGCCCCCTGCCTGGGACCCACGAGATGCTGCCAGCGGCCCGGCCCAGGGCAGAGGGGCTGTGGCACCGCCACAGCGGCTGGAGGGAGGGAGCCACAGCCTGAGCCCCCCTTCTGCTTCGGGCAGCAGTGGTTCTGGCCCCCACAGGGGCACACGACGTGAGGTCCAGTGTCCAGGGCCCTGAGAGTCCCAGCCTGCCTCCCTGCACAGTGTCGTGGCTTCTCGTGCCCTGGCGGCAGCCGGGGGCCAGGCGTGGGCACAGGAACACCCAGTGCACAGACCCTGCTCGGACAATGGGCAGGCAAGCCCCGCGCAGCCTTGGCCGTGAGGAGCGGGGCCAGGGTCCCAGCTCCGGGACCGAGTCTGAGGAGGGAAGTTCCGGGCCGCGTGCTCCTGGTGTGTGAGTGCGCCCCGGGCGCTACCGCTGCTCTGGCACCAGCTGAGCTAAGCTCTGCCTGCAGGCTCCTCCCCAGCTGCCTGTCGCCTGCGCTCACGTGAGGGGCGGTCAGGGCCCTCAGGCTCCTGACACCCCAGCCTCTCCGCCCAGGTCCTGCCCCTAAGCCAGCTGCAGAGGGTGCGGGAGCGGAGGGCACCCCTCCGGTGGAAGGGGGTGCACAGCAGGCCTGCAGCACCCACCAGGGGTGGTGGGCAGGCCCAGGAAAAGCAGGCGTTGAAGCTCTGCACCCCCCAGCACTGCCCCCCGGGGGTATAATTAGCCGTGGTGACAGGTGTGGTGGATCGGGTGTGTGGTGGCCTGGACTGACCCGCCACAGCCCTGGGCTTGAGGCCTGAGCCCTGCCCAGTGAGGTCTCCCCAGGCCTCAAGCCCCCCACTCCCACCTTTCCTGTCACCCACCCCCACCCCCACCCTCTCTTCCTCCAGGATGGGTGAGCTGTGGTCAGGAGGGGGTAGCAACCCGGGAACCCCACACAGCCTGGCAGGACCCCCACCCCACCCACAGCCCCAGCAGGGCCGTGTGCTGGCCTGGGGGTTGCTCGGGGCGCCTGTTACAGCCGGTGGGGCTGCTGCGGCCCGGGGCCTCAGCCAGCTGGCGGGAAGCCTGGGCCCTGAGCCTTGGCCAGGCCGCCCTACCCAGTGCGGGGCCTTGCCCAGCTGCGCCCATCTCCCCCCAGTGCAAGAAGAAGCACACGCTGCTGTGCCCGGACTTTTCCCGTGAGGGCGCCTGCCCCCGGGGCGCCCAGTGCCAGCTGCTCCATCGCACCCAGAAGCACCTCGGCCGGCGGGCAGCTGCGGCCCCAGCCCCAGGGCCCAGCGACTCGCCCTCCAGGAGCAGGGCCTCTGCCAGCCATGGGTCCAGGTGAGCAGGAAGTGGGTGCCGTGTGGGAGCCCCAGGGCAGGTCCGGAAGCAGCACCCTCAATCCCGGGGTGTGGGGACCCTCTGGGGAGCCCCTCCACCCCACCCAGCTCTTCTGTCTTCAAACCCAGGAAGAGACCTCAACCCGAAGGTGAAGGTCACTTGGTGCCCTGCCCCTGGGAGGAAGGCAGGGGCTGATCAGCCCCTCACTTCCACTGTCCGGGGCAGGGCTGGGCCGCACCCAGGTGACGCCCTGTGCCCCCTGCCACATGAGGCAGGGGCCCGTGCGGACGAGGGGCAGGCTCCGAAAGGCAAGGACAGTCAGTGTGGTGCCAGCCTCTCTGGCCCCTTGATGTCACCAGCCTATCCTCGGGCCCTGAGGGCTGGCCTTGACCCAGATGGTGGTGCCGGATGGTGCCTGATGGTGCGGGGGGCAGTGAGGTTGGGTGGGGAGGGGCCTCGCACTGGGGGCCAGCCAGTGAGTCTGGATCCCACCTCACACTGCTGCTCTGCTCTCCTCCCCGCAGGAGGCCCTCAGCCGCCCAGCACCCCGCCAGACAGACGTCCAGCTGCTCCACCTCTGTGGCTGCTGGCCCGGCCCCCCCTTCCTCCTCCACACGGGAGTTAGCTGCAGCTTCTGCCCGGCCCTTGTCATCGAAGGCCCCCTCCTCCCCCTCCCGCTCCCCCTCTCCGCTTTGTGTCCCCTCCCCCTCCCCCCCCTTAGACCAGGGGGAGCCCCTTCTCCAGGAGAAGGCCGCCTCAGCACGGACCGGCTCTGGCAGCCTCTCCCAGCTGCCTGCCTTCATCTCCCTGCGGTCCTCGCCAAGCCCCGGAGGCCAGCCCAGGGCCCCAGCCTCCAGAAGCCCCCCCACCAAGGACTCAGGTAGGCAGCGGGCCCCCAGAGCCCAGAATGGCTAGGGTGTCTTTCGGTGCCCCCCTGAGACATCTGCCCCCCAAGTCAGAGTCTCCAGGAGGGCTGGACGCTTCCGGAGAGGCCAGCGGGAGCACCTGCCGCTGCAGGGCGGGCGGGTGCCGAGGTGCGAGCGCAGCAGGGTCCGTGCACCGACGGCCCCAGCTGAGGGCTGATTTAATTAGAAAGCACCCATTTCTGTTAATTTGTTCTGGAAGATCGGAGCACACGCCTGGAGAGAACAGATGCTCCCTCCCCAGATGAGCGTTTGGGGCTTGGTAAATGGCTCCACTCAGCCTTGTTTAGGAGAGAAAGGAGGGTTTTATGGCTGCAAACGACCCTTTCTGTAAACATTTTACAGCTCTCCGCGCGTTAGAGTGACGATAAACCCCACGCAGCTCGGCGGGCTGCAAATTTGTGACCATACGGCCATCGTTTCATTGTCATATTTCACGGTCGTAACGTTAATGGAAGATGCTTGCTGCAGCCGCCTCTAACGGCTCCGCAGAGCAGGCTCAGACGCCGGCCACAGGCGGGCGGGGCCCGGCCCAGGCCGCCTCATTCCCCAGGGTGGGAGGAGGCATGTGGGGGTCCTGGGGCAGCTGCCTCTTCTGTTCTGTGAGATCAGAACCTGGCGCCAACCCCAGGGTCAGTGGAGGCGGCTGGGGAGGCCGGGGCAGGCTGCTCAGGCCGCACCCGGCCTGGCCAGGGCCTGGGGTGGAGGGGCAGGTGGGGGTGGGTCTGGGAGGGCCCCAGGGCAGGCGGTGGGGCTGCAGTTGCTCAAGCTGCCACCCAGGAGGGGTCGAGGCCAGAGGCCTGGGTTCCCTTCGCCTGGGCCTGGCTTCTGGACTTAGCTGAGCAGGTGGATGGGGCCCTGGCCCTGAGGGGTCCCACGAGGAGAGGTGGGCTCGCAGGGGTACATGGACTCTCCCACCCATGTGCGGCTGCACAGAGGCGCCTGGGCCACGGGAACCCGGCCTGTGAGACGGCTTCGTGGGAGGGGGAGGCAGTGGCCCTGTGAGTGTGGGGCCCCAGGCGGGGCTCTGGCTCTCCATCCTCTGGCCCCCGGCTGCGGACAGCCTGCTCAGGGACCTCAGTGGCTCTTTTCCCCACACAGCCACCTGCTCACACCCACCCTGGCTTTTCCCTGGAAGGCGCCGCGTGGCCGCCACGTGCACGTCTGGCAGCCTGGGCCGGGTCTGCGTGCAGTTGGCACCCAGCGCTGTGGTCCTGCCCAGCCCACCCGCTGCCCGCTGCCCGGGGCCAGCCCAGCCCAAAGGCCTGTGCCCTGGGGGGCAGCCGAGCCCCAGGGTGGCCTGTCCAAAGCGACTGTCCCCAAGTTCTAGCAGACCCTGCTGTGCAGGCCTGGGTCAATGGATTCTCCATCAAGAGCTTTTGGGGGTGGGGACACCCCTCCTTCAAGGGCCTTCTGGTCCCTGACCTCCGCCCTTCTCGGAACAGGGAAGCCCCTGCACATCAAACCCCGCCTGTGACGCCCGGGTGCCCGCCCGCGCCTACCTCAGCCCCGCGCCCCCGGCCCGAAGGAGGCTACACCTGCTGCTGCCACCGCCCCGGAGGGTGGCTGCCTGCCACCAAGCTGTCCCTGGGGGCTGCAGGGCCCTTCCTCTGCCCACCTGGCTCTCAGCCCTCCCTGACCCATGGGAGCCCAGGGCCTCACTCTCCTGCAAGCTGCCCCACCCCCAGTCCCTCTGTACCCCTCCCTCCCCCACTTGTGGGTCCTCAGCCTCCTGCCGGGGACTGCTCCCAACTCCCTGCCCTGAGGGGACGGGGCAGGGACCTCCCCCAGGCCCTTCGGCACTGCGGGTGGGGCAGTGGCTGTTAGTGCGCCCCCAGCAACCCCCGCCCCGCCCCACCCCAGCTCCTGCCTGGAGAAGGGGCCGCCAGCCAGGCCCCGGCAGGGGATTCGTGTTCAGCAATAAAGGTTCTGTCCTGTGTCTCTACACTGTCCTGGCTGTCACTGTGCCGCCAGCTCCGACGCACGCGTGCTGCCTGCAGGGTCTCAGAGGTCCTTAGGTTGAGGGCAGTGGGGAGAAGATGGGGGTGGCCGGGGGGCTGGCCGCAGAGTCCACCCCGGTCTTGCCTCTGCAGCGGCCTCCGCCCTGTCCTCCCACCTGCCCCTGCGGCTCTGGCCCCGAACAGCACCTCCTCCCAGTGCCTCTGGGTGGGAACAGCAGCTCGCCCTGCTGCCCTAAGCCAGCCCCGAGGGTCGCTGCAGCCTGTCCCCCAGTGGCCACGCTGGTTTGGGAGGCCAGAGGGAAGCCTGGGGATGTGGACGCAACAGGCTGGGGCCAGAGTCCCCCAGGCTGAAGTCCCCTCCGGAGACCCCTGGGCATCTTGAGAGAGTGGCTCCGGCCAGGTGGCCCGGGCAGCCCGTGGAAGGAGGCAGCCAGTCCAGGCTCGTGTGCCTCCCTTGTCGAGGCGTCTCCGTCTCCAGAGGGACGCAGGGAGGCCTGGCTGAGGGTTGTGGCCTCAGCTTGGGGGCCTGGGACAGGTCTGGTGTGACGAGGGGCACGGGGCCTTCCAGGTATTTTCTTGCTCCTTCCAGAGGAAGGGGCGTGGCTCCCTGGTGATGAGGGCCAGCAGCCTCCCTGTGCATCCTTGCGCCCTAACCCTGACCCTGACCCTGACCAAGCACCGGGGGCCGGGCCTTCGCTTCCTGGCCTGCAGCTCCACCCTCTGCCTGGAGGTGGGGGTGCTGCACACCCACTCAACCCCACCTGCCCTCCCGGGCCCAGCCCACACTCAGAGCGGGGAATGCCACACCTCCTCCAGGCCATCTGAGGACCCGAGGGTCTGGGAATCCTGCTCTCCACCAGCCCGCCTGGGATATGGGGCATCTCTGCACCAGCCCCAGAAGTGACGGGCTGGTGGTGCATCTGACACCAGACGCTCCATGGAGCAGAGCAGGGCGGTCATTTGCTGTGTTCCTGCTGGAGCACTGCCCTGCAGAGGCCCCGGGGCCCGAGGCAGTGGGTTCCGCAGTTCCACCATCTGGGGAGTCAGTGGAGCGAAGGCTCCCACCCAGTCAGGAGCCGGCAGTGCCCGCCGTGGGCAGCTCCCTCACCCTGGCACAGCCCCCCGGGCCGCATGTCTGCAGGGCCGCGAGTCCTCACCTGCCACCCCTGCGGGTGCCTTGGCCCAGCCGGAGCCATGGGGCCTGGACTGAGGGCCACAAAGGGGCTGCAGAGCCTCTGGGGCCGCGTGGCTGCCTGCCTCCTCCCTGGAGGCCCCTCGACACTGCGTCTCCACAGGCGATGGAATGACCAGGACGCGGTTGTTGGTTCTGCCAGTGAGAGCTGTGACTGCCCAGACCCCCCCCCCCACCTTGCATGCCCTCCACAGTGAGTGCAGGTGCCCACTCCCCAGGCCTCCAGGGGGCGCCAGCAGCACACCAGGTGTGCAGGCGTATCCGTGGTGGGTATCTGGACCTTGCCTGCCGGACGCCCACTCTCCCACCCAGCACAGCTGCTGCTCTCCAGGGGCGGCCCTCCCAGCCCCACACTCATGAGGGAGCCATCCCCCCTCCAACAAGGCCAAGGCTTTCGGGGTGCACATGGGGAGGCCTGGTGGCAAAGGCAGTGGGCCCAAGACCACTGCCCACGCACGTTGCAGCCCAGAGGCAGCCCGACAGCTGGAGGCTGGCAAGGCCCAGAAAGGGCCGGGTGACCTGGAAGTGGGAGATGCCAGGCCAGTGGCTGCCCTGCCTGCTGGGCTCAGTCCCCCACCCCCCACCCCATGACCCACTTGGGGACCTATTCAGATGGCCTGGTTGACATCCCCACTCCCAGAGGGAGCTGAGGGTGCCCACTGGCCACTCCAGGCTCCTCTTGCCAGGGAAGACCCTTGAGGGTGAAGGTGCAGGCCATTCCCCACCCTCCAGACTAAATAGGGGCCGGCCCTTGCCTGGACTCGCTCCCTGCTTCCAGGGCTGCCTCTGCACTGCCAACGTGGCAGGTCCTAGGCTCCAGGACTGCGGCCTTGCGTGGGGCCGGCCACCAGGAGCAGTGAGGGGCCTGCCGCCTGTGGAGCAGGAAGACCCATGGTCTGGGTGGGACCCCGGGGCCATGTGCCCAGCAGAGTGGACCCCGTGGGCTGAGCGTGTGCTGCAGCAGAGCATCCCTTGCCGACCCTCCAGCTGGGGGTGAGGCTTCTCCTTTAGGGGACCTGGGGCTGGGGCTCACATCCAAGCTCCACACCTATGGGTCTCCAGGTGTCCGCCTCAGAGAGGCGGGGGGCCTGACGTGGGGGTGTGGGTGGCGTCGGAACATAGACAGAACCCCCAGGTGTGGGTCTGGAGGGGCCATGAATGGGGGAAGGGGTGCCGGTGGCAGTGGGGCGCCTCCCCAAGGAGGCACCTGCCCCCTTCTCCCCTGCCATGGCTGCTGGGTGCACGTCCCCAAAATGGAGGCCAGCGCACGGTGGGCTTCTGGGTGGGGTGGGCCACTGAGCCCAGGAAGAAATGGCCTGGGGAAGGGAGTGAGGCCAAGGGGAGGCCAGCTGAACCCTGCTGGCTAAGGGAGGTTTGCAGCTTCCCCTCTTTTCCATGCAGGTGGCTGGCCAGATGGCCACTTGCCCCAGCTCAGGAGCTGCCTCCCAGGGACAAAACTGACCCATCTAGTCCCCGGGCACTGGCTCTTGGGCAGCACAACCTTTCTGAGGGAGTGCGACCATAAGGATCAGGAAGGTGGCAGGCCTTGCAGCCAGGACAGCCGCGGAGCCACAGAGAGAGAGGGCACAGAGCTGTCTCCTCTCCTCCCGCTGTGGTCAAGGGGCTCTCACGAAGAGTGCCCTACCTCCAGAAGGGAGGTCACTGGAGCTCCCGTCCCTCCCCACATCAGGCCAGGCCGCTCTGGCTCCTGCTGACCTTCCACCTCACCGGCTGCAGGAGGGGACCGGCCCATCATGGCGTGTCCCCCAACCCCATGCTGCTGCTTCTGCACCGGCAGAGCCCCTTCCCATGAGTCTGGCGAGACCTGGGACCCACTTCCAACCACAGAACCGAACGTGATCACATGGCTTACGGACATCCAACTCCATGGTGGGGCCACCAAGGGGGAGAGGCAGCCAAGGACACCCCCTTCCCCGGCCAGTCAGGACTCAAGGAAGTGGTCCTACCAGCAACCTGAGGGAGCCTGGAGGGTCCTTCCCCAGAGAAGCTCCAGAAGAGACCCTGGCACCCTGGGGGGACCCCACCGGTCGTGTAGGACCGGACCACAGAAGCTGGGAGATAGTAACTGTGTTAAGTGTGGTCACTAAGTAGCAACAGGAAACTGATACACTGTAAACTTCACCTACTATTTTTGGTTTACTTTCTGCCCTCAGACCCCCAACTCTCACAGACTGTCCCCCAAAAGTGCTACAACAGGCGTGGTGTTTGTGTCCTGTTGTCCAGCATCCAGCAGACTACTGCCGGGCTGGGCCAACAGTGCCCCTCGAGACCCAGAAATGCCAGGCACACCACCCGGCTCCTGGCCGCTTGCCCACTCAGGGAACCAGCCACCGTGCCGGGGGGAAGCCTGGCCAGCCCTCCAGAGCCGCGTGCGGCGATACTGCAGAGCTGGTCCAGCTGATCGCCACCACGATCTGCCAGGTGCGGGCCCGCGTGCAGTGCCCACGGCTCTGGCCACCAGCTGTCCTCCAAGCCCTGCCAGCTGTCGGCACCCAGGACCAGCCGTTCCCCACAGAACCCGGAACACCATCAAGTTCTGAGGGTTTTGTTTTCAACCAGGGACCCCTGGGCCACCTCCCTGGTTGAAGGGGCTCCTGGGGCAGGCAGACCGGCACATAGTAGGTGCTCAATAAAGGGTTGGAGAGTGTGTTTAATTACAAGTCACAAGAGAAGTCCCTGTGGAATTCCGTGGGTTCCAGGGCCCATACCTTGACGGGCGCGAGAGGCCCCAGGAGGGTGCGCTGCTGCTCTGGGCCAGAAGGGAACGGGCCTTTTCTGGGACAAGGTGGGCTGTTGAGGAAGCCGGGGTGGGACAGCGTGGCCCTGGCGCACACCACTGTGGCCTGGACACATGGCACCCCTGTCCGCCTCTTCTGTGGTGCTCCTACTGGCCGCTCCTGTCAGGCAGGAAGAGGGACCTGGGCCCTCCCGGCCGCTGCTCCCAGGACCCAGCTGAGCGCCCCCTTTACTCCGCTTCTCTCCCACCAAGGCCGGCACTTTCCCTGATCTGAAAAAGCCCGAGATACTTACCCACAGGGGCCCACTGGGCAGGATGGGTGGGCCGCTGAAGCCCGGGTGCTGGGGCTCACCACGGCTCCTCCTCCTGGGCCGGCCAGGACCAGCAGGCAAGACTGAGGCGCACAGAGGCCAGCAGGGGCCCCAGAGGGCCACAGACCTCCCGGGGCCACCTGCTCCCAGGCTCAGGCATGGTGGCCAGGAGCACTTCTAGAAAGCCATTCTGACCAAGGCCAAGTCCAGGCCTGGGGGAGCTTGCCTGGTGCCCAAGCCAGCTGAGGCCATGAGTGCCCTGCTCAGCCCCAGGCAGCGCCCCCTTCCGGGCTGCACTGGGTCAGGGGACCTTGAGCTCCGAATGCCCCTGTGCCTCTCTGCCAGTCTGACTCGCAGCTGCCTGCTCAGCTGTGCCGCCCCCGTGGAGGAGTGAGTGAACCGACAAGGCGAGGGATGGATGTGTGTGTGTGTGTGTGTGTGTGTGTGTGTGTTCGCGCGCGCGCAAGGGCACACGCAAGCAAATGGAGGGCTGGCTGGCCCTGGGCCGCTGGCCTGCATCTTTGAGCCTCACCCTTTGGGGCAGATTGTGGGGGCAACTGCCTTGGGGGTGGTTGAGCACGGGCCTCAAGGAGGCTCTGGGTGGGCTTGGATGGGTGGGTCAGGCTGTCCTAGCCTTCACTGCCTGCTTGCACCTCTCAGGACTGGGGGTGCCACGCAGCCCGAGCATGGCTGTGGCCCCAGGCCCCTTAGTCTGAGGCCAGGAGCTGTGAGGAGGCCCACACTGGCCCCTGCAGTTGGGCTCCTCCACCCCAGCATCCTCCTGGGGCTGGGGTCCGCACCTTTGCCTGGCCCCACAGCCAGGCTGCAGCCGCAGTGCCAAAGGCAGAGGCCAGGGGCAGGGGCCGTCCAGGACAGGTGCCCTGCCCACAGGCCAGGCCTGGCTCCTGAGGCAGCCCCCGCCCCATCCCCCGACAGTGCAGGCTTTAAAGGGAGCCGCAAACCCACTTGGCTGTGGGCGGCCTGTGTGGCCTGGAGGCTAAGCACCTAGCCTGGGGCCTCGGTTCTGCCCGCTGCCGAGCCATCCCTGCAGCGTGGGTCCCAGTGCCCTGTCTGGCCCTGACAAAGGAGTCTTTGCCGGGGTGCAGGATGTGGGGACAGGGAGATGGACAGACGGCCCACCTGGCACAGCAGGGCCGGGCCACCCCAGTGATGTGAGGTCCCAGGCAGTGGGCCTTCGCTCCCAGTGGAATGACACGTTTTACTGTAAATTACAGACACTCAGACCCGGGACAAGGCAGAAGGCCTGTCAGTATGCAGCTAGGCTGCTGCTTGTGCCTTCTTAAACGCACCCTTTCAGACTTTTCTTTCTCTGCATAAACGCTCACATCGAACATTTGAGTTTTTATATTGCAAAAGTCCTGTAACGGCAGTGCAGAGACCAGATGGAGCTGTACCCCGGGTCCGGCCCCTCCCACCCCGGTGACCCTGATCCGGTGCCCGCCGTTTCGCCGTCCTCTTCGCCGTCACCGAGCCCTGGGCCGCCGGGCAGCCCCGGCTTTCTCTCCGCGCACTGGAGCCTTCCGACCTCGGTCCCCGGTGCCCGCCAGCCCCGGCGCCGCGTCCCGTGCTCCGCCTCGCGCCAGGCCCGGGCGGGTGGCAGCCTGTCCCCGGAGCCGCCCCTCCGCGCGCCCCCCGCCCACCTGCGCCGCGCGCCTGGGATCCCGCGGCGCCGAGGTGCCAGCAACTTTGTTGACTGAATTCCTGAACCCGCCTGAACCGCGCGCTAAAAATAGCCCGCGCGCCCCGCGCAGCGCCGGCGGGGCCGCAGTGTCACGGTGTCGGGGGCCGGAAGGTCCCCGCGCTGTCATACCAGCGGGCTGGACGGGGCCTCCGCACCCGCCAGGCGGGGCCGGGGAACGGGCTGCGGGGTCACAGACAGAGGGGCGGCGAGGGGACCGAGGGCCGCCCTCTGCTCCCCGAGACTCTCCGGCCGCCCCGTCGCGGACGCGAGGCACCGAGACCGCAGGCCGGGCCCCAGGCCCCGCACCCTCTGCTTCGCGGCCCCGCGCCCCTCGGGTCCTCGGCTGCTGCAGTCCCCGGCGGCGGCCACCAGAGGGCCCTGCCCCCTCCTCTAGCCAGCGGCCGGTCACCACCCCCTCCCACAGCTGTTCCCCGCAGGAGATTGACAGCTGGGCTCCGGGTTGCCATGGGGATAGGCAAATGAAGACGGCCGTTCTGGGGCTCCTATTGGCCCGAGGGCGCGCGCCCCTCCCTAGGAGGCGGGCCTAGGCGCCGGGTTCTATAAAAGGGGAGCGCCCGGCGCTGCGCACTGGCCGTGGAGGCGGGGCCGGCCGAGCGCGGGCGCGGCACCCTGAGTCCCAGCAGCCAGAGGTGGCGCTTGCACCGCCTCCGGCCCGGCCGCCGGCCACCTGCCCCGGCTCTGGCGCGGGGTCAGGGCAGTGCGGTTGCCCTGCGCCCGCTGGGGAGCAGCCCGGGGCAGCGCGAGAGCCCGGGCCGGCTGCGTATCCAGAGGACGCCCCTGAGTTGACTGCGCGAAACTTTCCGACGTGTTCGCCTGGGCGCTGCGGCCCAGAGCCGCCTCCCCTCGCCCGCTGGCCCGCCGGGACCCGACGCCCTGGGGATCGGAGGGGGGGGAGAGGCTCGCGGCTCCCCCCCCACGCCCTCCTTCGGGGCGCGACCGGGCCCGGCCCCGGGCGATGGCCGCGGAGCTGGCGATGGGCGCCGAGCTGCCCAGTAGCCCGCTAGCCATCGAGTACGTCAACGACTTCGACCTGATGAAGTTCGAGGTGAAGAAGGAGCCACCGGAGGCCGAACGTTTCTGCCATCGCCTGCCGCCCGGCTCGCTGTCCTCGACGCCGCTCAGCACGCCCTGCTCCTCCGTGCCCTCCTCGCCCAGCTTCTGCGCGCCCAGCCCGGGCACCGGGGGCGGCGGCGCAGGGGGTGGTGTCGGCGCGGCGCAGGCTGGGAGCGCTCCGGGGCCCGCGAGCGGGGGCCCCAGCGCCGTCGGAGGCCCCTCGGGGAAGCCGGCCCTGGAGGATCTGTACTGGATGAGCGGCTACCAGCACCACCTGAACCCCGAGGCGCTCAACCTGACTCCAGAGGACGCGGTGGAGGCGCTCATTGGCAGCGGCCACCACGCCGGGCATCACGGCGCGCATCACCCGGCGGCCGCCGCGGCCTACGAGGCCTTCCGAGGCCAGGGCTTCGCGGGCAGCAGCGGCGGCGCGGACGACCTGGGCGCCGGCCACCACCACGGCGCGCATCACACCAGCCACCACCACCACCACGCGGCTCACCACCACCACCACCACCACGGCGGCCCGGGCCCCGGCGTGGGCGGCACGGGCCACCACGTGCGCCTGGAGGAGCGCTTCTCCGACGACCAGCTGGTGTCCATGTCGGTGCGCGAGCTGAACCGCCAGCTCCGCGGCTTCAGCAAGGAGGAGGTCATCCGGCTGAAGCAGAAGCGGCGCACGCTCAAGAACCGCGGCTACGCGCAGTCGTGCCGCTTCAAGCGGGTGCAGCAACGGCACATTCTGGAGAGCGAGAAGTGCCAGCTCCAGAGCCAAGTGGAGCAGCTGAAGCTGGAGGTGGGGCGCCTGGCCAAGGAGCGGGACCTGTACAAGGAGAAATACGAGAAGCTGGCGGGCCGCAGTGGCCCCGGGGGTGCGAGCGGGACCGGCTTCCCGCGGGAGTCCTCGCCGCCTCAGGCCGGCCCCGGCGGGGCCAAGGGCGCGCCCGACTTCTTCCTGTGAGCACCAGGCCGGAGACCGCGCGGCCGCCGGGGACAGGCTCGGACTCCGCGGCCCGGAACGAGGACGCAAGGCCGTCCGGAGCCAACGCCGCTGTCTCCGGCCGGTCCAGAGCCGGGCGCCCTGCTCCTCGTCCGCAGGCGCCGGACCAGAGGCCCCTTCCCGCGGCGCCGCCAGCTCGTCTGCGCGGCTGCGGGGCCGCGACCCGGGCGCTTAGGGCGCAGCGATATCGGGGAAAGCCGCCGCAGGTCGAACTTCCTTGCGGGCGTCCGCGTGTACAGTTGCCCGTGCGGTCTGTCCCCGCGCCGCCCTGCCCGCCGCGGGGCCCGGGGCCCGTCCCCGGCAAGCCGGCCCTCGTCGTTCGCCCCGTCTTGCCCTTTTTTACTTCTCCGATTCGAAACGCTCTTATTTTCGAAGTATTTCTATTTATTTTGCTTGGTGATTAGAAGAGAAGGCCCCGGAAGAAGCTCGCAACTTCCCTCCGGGGTCACCCTTGGAGTCCGCGTGTCCCCGCATGTGTCGCCCGCTCGGAGGGGCCTGGCCCCGGTCTGCCCGCCTGCCCGCACCCGCGCCCGAGGCTGCGCTCCGTCCTGCCGCCCCACTGCACCGACGGGGGGGCGGCGGCCTGGACCCTGCGGCTTTCTCTACGCACCGCGTTGTATTTATGACTCCGGGGAAACAGATCGTATTTTAACCTTCAAGAGAAGTGGAAGGAGAAAAAGTATGCACAGTATTTCTAGCAGAAAAAAAAAAATCTAAAGAGGAGGTTTTGGCCTGAACCTCCTGGCATGGGGGTGGGTAAAGAAAGTGTTTTTATTCCCATGTAAATTGTGTTCCGTTTTGTTTGCGGCATCTTTCTTAACAGCCTGATCGCTTCTGGGGAGAGGGTGGGAGGCCCTGCTCTGGTCCCTGCAGGCCCCTGGCAGGGCCCCCAGCCGGCCGGGCTCCCGCTGAGCCTGGAGCAGGGCGCATGGCTGCTCGCTCAAAGTTTTGTTGTGGTGTCCGCTTCTGTTTTCATTCGCTGTGAAACTGGGGAGAAGGGAAGAAAACAAACAATAAATCCACTTAGATCCAAAAACAGTCACCGACGCCTGGCTGGTGGTTCTGTGGCTTTCGTTTCTGCCGCGCTTCTCCCGATGAGAAGAAAATTAGGGCCCGGGCCTGCGCCCTGCCTCAGCTGCGTGGGCAGGAGACACAGGCGGGGGCGGGGGGCAAGGTGCTGCCCTCCGCCCGCCCCTCCCAGGGAGCCACTGCGGGTGGTCCCTGTTCCCACTAAGGCAGGATGAGGTCGCCGAGTGCAAGGCCGGGGCATCCTGATGGCGAGCATTGTCCCTGGCTCTTCCCAGCACAGAGTGTCCCATCGAGAAGCGCCAAGGCCTGGACTGGGGGGGCAGCGGGGAGGGGCCCCACCGCTGAAAGTCTGAGCAGCGGAAGGGGGCCCCAGGTGGTTGCAGGGTTTTGTTTGCTGTCACCTCCCTGCCCCCGAGGCTGGAGTCGGCGGAGCTCGGTGGTTGGCACTTTTGGAGAGAAGGGCCCGGCCACTCTTCTGGGCGCGAGGGCTGCCTGCCTCCCAGTGGGACCGCGCGGTCTCCCCCTGCCCGGCTGTGCGAGACTGCGCCCCAGAGTTTGTTCCATTGTCTCCACTAAGGGACTGGGAGAAGAGGCAAGGCTGCCGCTGCGTCCTCGCGTTAGAGCAAGACTCAGAGCAAGAAGGTTTGATCCAAAACCCAAACCCCGCAGCTGAGACCTCCAGCCCCCAGGAAGCGAGCAGGTGTGGAGGGTCTGCGGAAAACGTGCTTGTGCAGAGGAGTGTGTGTGTGGGGGGGTGGGAGTGAGTTAAAGGGACTGAATGGGGGGCCAGGCGAAGGGTGCAGCCACAGGGCAGCAGCCACGGCTCAGGCCCCAGGTCTGGGGGGGGGCAGGGGGGAGAGCAGGAGTCGTGGGTGGGAGGCTGTCTCACCAAGGAGGGGCCGAGCCTGGGCAGGAGAACAGCAGGGCCACTGGCTTGTGTTTAACGGAGACACCTGAGTTCTCACTGTTTCCCAAGAGGCAGAGGACGTGGGATGCGGCCAGAGGAGCGGGCAGGGCGCTGGGAGTGGTCTCCATGGCTCGTCCTGAGCCCCGTCAGCGCCTGAGAGGCTTGGCTTCACCTTCCTCCTCTCGTAGTCTCTCTTCACCTTCCTGCCTCCCCACCCTTTCTCTTTCCTCTCTCCTTCCCTCCCCGCCCCCTCCTTCCCCCAGGTTCCTCCAGGATGGGGCTCAGAGAAGGCCAAGCAATGGAGAACACAGGCTTCTGGCCAGAGGCAGGGGGGTTACTTACTCTGTGTTTAGAGACGCATCTTTTCGAAAAGCGTTTTGGGGGGACCCATGGCCTCATAGGAGAACAACCAACTGCGGAGACCACCTCTGGCTCTGAGCCCCCCTGTGCCTGCCGGGCAGGGGCCGAAGGGCAAGCCCCCCACAGTGCTCCCCTGCCAGGCGCCGGCTGAGCCTCCACTGCCTCCCACCCTCTGCTGGAGGGGTGCACCCCAGGCTTCCTTGGGAGGGACCGCTGCAGCCAGCCTGGGGCCAGGGACCAGGGGAGGGGCAGAGGAGGGAGGGTTGTGGGAGATTTAGAGGCCTTAGAACTCCCCGGGCCTGGGGACCAGAGAGCAGGGGTCCTGGGAGTGCGTGTCTGTGTGTGTCTGTGCAGGCGTGTGCACAGCAAGGCCAGCAGGCCCCACGGTGTCAGAGGGAGCCAGCAGGGTGGTCCAGGGCCTGGCTGCATGAGGAGACTCCGCTCGGCTCAGCACCGAGGTCCCCGAGCCCCTGCCTGGGTGCTGGGGGGCTCACTCCCAGCAGGGGCGAGTCCCTGGCACCTGGGCCCTGTGAGCTCCGGGCTGGTTTGTGCCCTCCCTGAGGAGGTCAGTGCCCCAGCTGCCACTGGGCCTCTGGGGGGATCATTCAGTCACTCCCCTGTCACTTTACTCCCCCTTCTTCAGTCTGATACCCTGCCCTCTGCCCGGCTGAGCGGCAGA
This sequence comes from Artibeus jamaicensis, assembly GCF_021234435.1. NCBI lineage: Eukaryota > Metazoa > Chordata > Mammalia > Chiroptera > Phyllostomidae > Artibeus > Artibeus jamaicensis. The sequence goes on from NW_026522059.1 coordinate 893,253, forward strand.
CCCCAGCGGGGACCAAAATGAGCTCCTGAGAGGTACACAGTAACCCACCCAAGCAGCCAGTGGGGCGGACTGCTGGGTGCGGGGGAGGGGTGGCTGGGACGTTAGAATAGACGGGGCAGCCTGGACGGCCGCACGAAGATGTCCAGCGCCCAGGAGTCGTCCATCGGGCAGTGGGTGGTGGTGGTCTCTCCCATGCTGGCTGCAGAGGCCCCTGCGGGGGTGGGCCTGGGGGAGGATGGGCGCACACGCACACACTGGACTCAGCGCACTGGTCATGCACGCTCTGACCCCAGGCTTCTCCCCGCAGCGCCCGGCCACCAGCCCAGATGGAGGTCACCCCAGCGCCCTCACCCCCGACAGCTACACACCGTGCGCCCGGAATTCCCAGGGTTGGGCCGGGGCCCCTTGCAGCTGCCGGGCTTGCAACCCAGGAAGGCTGCCTGAGTGCAGACGGCCCCACCGCCCATCGCCAGCAGCCCCCACCCGGCACAGAGCACCAGCTGGGCCTCACCTCCCACATCTGCGGGGTCCTCGCCCTGCCCCCACGCGGGCACACGCAGCGCAGCTGTTTTCCTGCTCCTCCAGCTGGTGGGGATTCCAGGAAACTCTGAACCCGGGTCCTCGGTGCCACCGGCGAGGGCCCGGATGCCCTTCAGGACAGAGCTGTGTCCCCCTCACCCCCAGGCCCTGCCTCAGTCGGCGGAGCCATGGCAGTTCTGCGGAGCCGGGGGACTGGGCGTCCAGGGCTCATCGACCAGCGGGTAGCAGGTCCAGCCCTGAGCGGGCACAGGCCCGTGGGGAACGGGCAGATTGACCTGCCCACCACGCAGGACCAGAGCCCAGGGACGGCACCTTCTCCTGAGCCCCACGGCGGGGCTGAGCTGCCCAGCAGCCCTGACCACCACGGGACTCTGACCCAAGGCCTGGGAATTGGAACAGGGGGGCATCGGGAAGAAAATGGCCTTTGCCCAGCCCCCAGAGGAAGCTGACAAGTGGGAGCTTCCGTCACTTGAGGGGACAGTTGGGGGACAGGGAAGGACCCCCAGCCTCGCCTGCTGCTCTGATACAGATCTGCCCCAGGGCCTCCCTGCGCCCAGCTCCTGAGGCCCTGAAGGGGGTGCCAGGAGGGGGTCTCAGTGCCGCCGCCCTCCCTGATTCCAACCTGCCCCGGGGAGGCCTGGGAGGAGACAGAGCCTGCGGGCGGGGAGGGGGGAGACCTGGGAAAGTCGCAGGTGGAGGGACCTGGAGGGGGCGGGGCGGCAGGAGTGGGCGGCGCGGGGCAGGGCTGGGGCGCCTTCCGGTGGGGGTGGGCGGCGTCCCCTCGGTCCACGTAGAGAGGGCGAGGGGACGGGTGAGTGACGGGGAGGACCGGGCAGGCAGGCTCTGGACTCCACCGCCCGAGGGCCCAGGAATGGGTGGGTGCGAGGTCACGTTAGGAGTTTTGCTGAAAGAAGAGCAGAGCGACGTGGGTGTGGGTGGAGGGACAGCTAGGGGACCCCGCGGGAGCGGGCACGGGAGGCCGGACCTGGGGGACAAGGGAGGGAAGCAGAACGGCGTCCCTGCACCCGGAGTGGGGGGCGGGGTCTGTCCGAACTGATGTGGGGAGGGCCGGGGGTCGGCGGGGCGGGCGCCGGGGGTGGGGGGGACCGAGGGACAGAGTCCAGCCCACAGGGCCCAGGTCCCTGGGCCGGCGCCACCCGCATCGCTGCCTGCCCGGGGGCGGCGGAGCAGCCCCAGGCCTTGGCTCCTGGCGGGCTCAGCGCAGCCTGAGGCGAGGTGACCTGGCTCAGCTGCTGAGGGCTCCGCTGTCACAGGTCACGGCGAATCGCCTGTTGCCCCCAGGCCACAGGGCTGGGGGGCCCAGCGGGGCAGTGGGGGGCAGAGAAGTGGGAGATGAGACAGCAGCCTGAGAGGAATCCCACCCGCCCGGCGACGAGGTCCCGGAAGGGGCAGGGGCTGCGCAGGGGCACCGTGGGGATGCTGACCCTCCTCGTTCTGTCCCTCCCCCTCCCCCTCCCCCTCCCCAGTGTGCCTGTCCCTCACGCCCTGCTCCCGGAAGCCGGTGGGCTCCCGGGCCTGGTCCCGGGCCGCCCCGGGGAGCTGTGCTGGTACCCCGCCCTCACAGAGCTTTTCTGACCTTGGCCGAGAGCCCGCATTTCTGGGGCACTCTGCTCTGCAGCCACAGGCCGGGGCGGGAGGATGGCCGAAGCCCTCCCCTCAGCCCCGTTGGTCCAAACCCAGCTGCACCCCCACTGCCTTGGGCCACCGCACAATGCAGGAGGACCCCGCAGTTTGGGAGGGGGCGTGGGGAGTGGGGGTCCTGTCGGTGGGAGGGGACAGAGGGGGCTGCGCTGCAGGAGCTGCACCGTGGCACCCAGAGCCTGGAGGGCTCCCCCCTTCATGTCGTTGAGGGTGGGGGTTGCGCCCTGCCAGGGTGGGGCACGTGACTTCAGCGGCAGTGGTGGATGTGTGTCTGGGTGTGTGAGACGCTGGCTGGGCTGCCACGTGCTGGTGGGAGCAGGGGGCTGGCACCTGTTACTCCAGGGCGGGTGTGAGTGCCGTCCCCGCAGCGACGCGGAGGTGGGAGCCCAGCCCACCGGGGAGGAGAGCCGGCAGTAGTCCCAGGAGTAGGGGTGCAGGGACAGGGGGATGCATGTGGCCCCAAGGGCTGGGGAGATGGTGACAGCAGAGGGCAGGAGGATGGGGGCAGGTCACAGGGGCCCAGTGGGGGTCTCTGCTGTGGAGCAGGGAGAGGAGTAGGGAGTAGGCCAGCTGGCGGGGCCCAGGCTTCTCCCTCCGTCACCTGCTCTGTAGTGGGGACCAGCCCAAGCCTGTGGCTTTTCGGGCCGGAGCGGGACCTGCTGCAGGGGGTGGCTCGGCGACCAGTGGTGGTGGACTGCTCTGGGCTCAGTCACCTCACTTATAAAAAGGACACTGAGCACCCCACGCCACCCCTCACATCCAAACAGGGTCCTTATGAGGTACAGATGAGAAAAGGCAGGTCCGGTGTCAGTCCGGAGGGCTTCCTGGAAGAGAAGCTCTGTACAGGGAGCAGGGCATGGAGAGGGTCGTGCGTCTCCAGGAACACCAGCGTGGGGTGTGCAGGGGAGGGGCTGCGTTTGTGGAAGCAGTCCCCTGCAGGAGCCTCGCCTCGGGCCGGTCCTGGAGGGGGTGGGGGGGAGGCCGAGGCAGTACCCGCCCCCACTCTGGGTCTGTCCCTGCACTGCCCCCACCAGACCTGGGCTTCTGGGGCCATTCTCAGGGGACAGGCACTTCCTGCTAAGTCTGGGGGTCTGAATTCAGCTGAGTGGAGAGACCCTGGGGTGTGGGCCGGGCACGTGGGCTCCGGTGAGACTGTGACCTGGGGAAGCACAACGCACAGCCGTGGACAGAGCCACCCCGTCTGTGCCCAGGCCAGGTCCAGACTCAAGGATCCCCCCCCCCCACTGCCTGGTCCCCATGGTGGCAGCAGAGGGGACTTGGAATCAGGACTAGCCACCTGGAGTGAACAGAAGACATGCAATAAATATGAGATGAATGGACAGATGGACAGACAGAAAACTGGGTGGACGAACAGGAAGACGGAGGGATGGAAAGATGGGTGGGTGGTGACTGGGTGGAGGGGTGTGGGGATGGCTGGTAGTGGTGGATGAGTGGGTGGGTGAGCGGACAGGTGGATGGACACATGGACACACGATGGACAGACAGGTGGACGAAGGGTAGGTGGGTGCTGCAGAAAGTAGGGTTCACGGCCCAGAACCTTCTCACGTATTTTTCCTCCCCTCTTCCCTTCTGAGCCCTCCTTGTGTCTTGCACCCTCATTTTCAAGAGCCCCGAGGGGTCCCCAGTGGCTGTCCCCTCCCCTCCGTGCTCGCTGCTCCCGTTCACTCGCCGTGAAGTGTCCGCTCTGCTGCGCCCGGGAGGGAGGGTCTGCGGCCCCACTGCAGCTCCTGGGGCCACGGCGGTGCCCGTGGCGCAGGCGCTCAGCACACAGCCGCTCAGAGGGGAAACCGGGGAAGGGAGGGGCGGCACAGACCATCGCTGCCTCCAGCCCTCGTCCCTTCCCTCCCAGGCCTCTTTTCCGCGGGTGGATCCTCTGCCCCCACGGTCCACTGTGGCTCCCTGGACGCCGCCCCACCGTGGGCCTGCGGCGCCTGCGGCTCCAGACCCTCCCTCTCTGTGCCTGCCCTCGCCTGTCCCCTGGAGGGCTCCTGGAGCCACTGTCCCTCAGAGGACCCTGCCCTCGGAGGGGCACTCAGCAGGGCCGATGACCTCATCAGCCTGTTCCCTGCTCTCTGCCCACCGGGGACCCTTTACCCAGTAACTGCCACCTGGGTCCAGGGGTCCCTGTGACTGTCCCACACGGGAAACAGGCGCGCTTGGGCGTGTGGCTCGGCCACGGCCTCGCTGCCCTTCCCTGGGGCGCGCCCAGGTCCCGTCTGGTTGCCGGTGGCTGGGAGGCCGTTGGCCCTGACTGCAGGCGACCGACAGGCTGCCGCGGAGCCTCTCTGGGCCCTGAGGACACCTTAGGTCCACCGTCAGCCCTCGGTCCCCTCTACTTGCCGGGACAGGCAGGCACACCAGCCGCTGGGGGTCCTTCGTCCTCTCTGCTCCCACCGCACAGCCTCGCCTCACTATTCCCCCCTCTGTCTGGGGGCTTTGGGGCAGCCCCGGCAGAGAAGTCTCCTACTCCAAGGCTTCCCCTGGGGGCCGGGGGGCAGGGGGCTTGTCGGGAGGGCCGGGAAAGGGGCTGCGGTGGCTTTGTGGGTGGCCTGTGCTGGGCAGGGCCATGGCCACTGGGCCTGTGGGGGCTGGCAGAGGGGAGGTGTTGGGACAATACACAGGGGGTGCCCCTGCCTCCCCATTCCTTGTCCCCATTAAGGGGACAATGGGAGAATAAGCACTTTTCTTTCTTCATTTCCCCGCTGTCTGCTAATATCATATTGATGATAATTTCTCTTTAATGGGCTATTTGCAGTAATTATGATGCACTGAGTGAGTAATTGTATCTGACTCAGTGCCCGCTATGGAGGGGGGCGCTGGGCCTGCCACCCTCTCAGCCCAAGTAGCTCTGCCTGGGACCGACCCCCGGCTGCTGACCCCTGGTGTGGTGGCCGTGCTTGGCTCGCCGCCCGGGAGAGACGAGCCTCTGGCATCCCGATCGGAGCCCCCACCGGGCTGTGCACCCCAGGACAGAGCACGCTACCCCTCCCTCCAGAGCAGCGCCCATCTGGGTCTGACTTGGACTCTGCAATTCCCCAAAGGGCCTTGTTGTGGGGGCCCTGGTTTCACGAGCAGCACCTGGATACTGGCAGGAACTTCCAGCCCTGCTTGGCGGCCTGCTGACCCAGGCGCACAGAGGGGAGCCTCGTCACTGTGGGGCCTGCATGGGGACCCCTGGGGACTGCTGCCCCAGCCTCCCTTGTTAGGGACCAATGTCAGAGACCCCCACCAGGGCTCCCGCCTCTGTAGCCCCATCCCTGTCCCCATGCTTGTCTCTCCAGATCCCTGTCACACTCCAGGCCCAGGCCCAGGCCCAGCTGGACAGGAGGCACTGAGGTCTCCAGCAGCGATGGGGCCCTCCTGGGTGCTGGGATGTGTCAGGGGTCCAGCAGAGCTCTGCTCTGTGGTTCCCCATACAGATGGAGACATCAGGCCCAGTCTCAGGAAGCACGGGACCCCCGAGTCTACTGAATCTCCACCGAGGGCCCTCAGCCCCAGCAACATCCTCCCAGTTCCCCGGGGCCCACGACCTCAGGGAAGGGGCCTCCTTCAGACTTACCGGGCTGGGTTCAGGACACGTGCCACTCAAGCCTGTGAGGAACATCCCCAGGCATAGCACCTTGTGTTTACCGCCACCATCGTCTCTGCCACCACCACCACCACCACCACCGTCATCACCATCACCACCCTAAGACAGCCTCTTGGACTCCTGAGAGACACTAAGTACCCAAGTGGCTACTTTTGCCCATGAAGCAGTAAACAGGAAGATGTCTCAGGGGCGGGGGTTTTCCGAGGGCCTGGCCACCATGGCGGGCGGTCAGGAAGCACATTTAATGAGTCGAACTGCATAGTCAGGCCCGTCGGAGGGGCTCGCAGGAGGGCAGCGCTCCAGGCGCAGCTGCTGGCGCACAGGCCTCGGGAGGAGGGCTGGGCAGGTGCAGCCTCTGGTCTGGGGGTCCAGGCCACACAGCAGCCCTGCCGTGGAGAACTGCAGCAAACTGCAGTCTGCAGGCGGGCGGGCCCGGGCAGAAACTTGGGGGCCGGAGGTGGACTGAGGAGGACGCACTCCACGGACCTGGGGGTCTGGACGAGAATGAGGGAGCATCACCCCCAGGGCCGAGGGTCTCCTGCCTGCCTCCCATTCTCTCCACGTCCCCCGTGCCCCACCCTGACGCTGGTCCAGACTTCCACATATGTCTTTTCTGGTCAATAAACCTTGCCTGGGGGGGGGGGCTGGGGGCTGGGCTGATGGTGCGGCCCCACCCTCGCAGACGCATTGTCATAATTAGGCACGTGCAGCCTAATTAATTGAGTGGTCAGGATGCTAATTAGCGGCTCATTGAGACTGGAGGAGGGTGAAGGGCAACCTCAGTGATGAGCCTGCCTCCCTGCTGGCCTGCTCTCTGCGGCCCCCGCCCTGCTGCGCGCACCCTGCTGTCCTCCTGGCCGCGTCTGCAGGCCTGGCCGGCCTCTCGGACTCCTGAGGGACATTAAGTACCCAAGTGGCTACTTTTGCCCATGAAGCAGTAAACAGGAAGATGTCTCAGGGGCGGGGGCCCTCACACTTCTGTCTTTGCGGCTCCTCGCCCTCTGCCCCCCACCCACAGCCCTGCTTGTCTCTCTCTGACCACTTCAGACAAAGCGGCGCCCAGTTGCTCTGGCTGCCCCTTAGCAGCCCTGTCCAAGGACACTGGTGGGACTGGTGACAGAGCCCACGCCCCTTCTGGGGAACCCTGTGTCCTGGAGCCTGTGGCCACCCGCCCTGCTGTGTCCTGGCTGTGAGGGTTGTGTTCTCAGGGCAGGGGCCTGGCCCACCTGTGACCGCCTGGTCCTCCCTCCCCCACTCCAAGCAGCCACAGATCAGTGGAGGACCTGGACATCCCCGGCTGACAGGCAGGTGCTGGTGCCAGAACCCTACTCTTTCCGAGCCCATTTCCTCGGAGCAGCCCCCACCACGGGCTCCTGGGGTGAGTGGCAGGGGGGTAGGGGTGGGGAAGCTGATCAGGAAGGGGAGGGAGGAGACGCTAGGGGTAGGTGCGGCGGGAGGGGCTGGAGTCTGTCCTGAGATCTCCCATTGCTCTTGTCCAGCCCACAGTCCCTAGGCTGCGTCCCACCCAGGCCTGGGGTGCCCCGCCTTGGGGGCGCTGAGGACCACACAGGGGCATCCCCCCCCCCCCGGGCTACCCAAGACACTCTCTGCCTCCGTCTCCTCCTCTGCGAAGCGGGTGGTTGGAGACAGGGCTTCCCCAGGGCTGGGCGCCCGAGGGCAATTCCAGCTCCCACCAGCCGGGTTCGCCGCGGGCGAGGGGGACGGAGCGGGGTCACAGGTGGGGCCGGGGCTCCAACTCGGGGCTCCAGAGCCGTGGCTCTGCTTGGGGCCCCACGAGGAGGTCGGGGCACCTCCCCCCACCCTACTGCAGCCCCTGCCGCGGGGCGTCGCTCCGGAGGGCAGGGGCTCCGCGCATCCAGCCAGGAGCCCGAGCGGCGGGGCGTGGGGCGGCCTGGCACCGCTCCGCGGCACACAGATGGCGGTGGGCGGGCGTGCAGAGGTGGGTGGAGGGGGTGTCAGATGGTGTCGCCCGGGGCCGACCCCCGCGGCCGCCGAGGAAGCGGGCTGGGGCCCTGGGCTCTGCGCATCTGGAGAGGCCGCGCGCCCACCGCGCCACGCAGCTGGCAGGGAAGGTGACACGCGGAGCTGCCACCGCGGGTGCCGGAGGCGGCCCCGACGCGCGGGCTGGCGCAGCTGTCTCCCTTCGGAGGCGCGGCGTCGGGATTGCCACTGCGCACGCGCACTCCGGGGGCGGGGCGGCGCTCGCTGCGCCGTGGGGGGCGGGGGCGGGGGCCTGGAGTCCCGGTCGTCTCAGTCGGGCTACACCAGGGTGGAGGGTGCGGGGTGGAGGCGCCGGAGGCCGAGAGGCACGGTGGGCGCGAGCAGCCAGCGTGCGACTGCAGGGGTCCCCCACAGGGACGAGGGAGAGGCAGGGCGACCCAGGAGAGTGGCCTCGTTCCTGGGTGATGGCTCCAGGGTCGCAGGGGAGGCAGCCAGCCCCCACCCCAAACTCTCGGACGCAGCTGAGCAATCGCCTGTGAGCGCCTGCGAGGCAGAGCCCAGAACCCAAGGCCCACTTCCCCAAGCCTCCCCTCCTGGCCAGTGGGTCGGAGCGGCTTCTGGGGAGGAGGCAATCTCGCCTGTGAGCAATCAGGGCTGCCCGGAGCAGGGGCAGGAGTGAGTGAGGGCCGCTGCGGAGAGCGGCGCCCGGGCAGACCTCTGTCCCTGACCTGTCCTCCGGGGGGCCAGGCCAGCCTTCCGGGTCCCCAGCCGCAGTGGCAGGGCCAGGGGAAGGGGTCGGGGCCTGGGACGTGGGGTACACCCGCAGTGGGGGCGCCCCCCGGCCCTGGAGGAGGTGATGACAGTGTCACTAGGGGGCAGCACTCCGCGGGGAGCAGGCCTTGGGGGCGCTGCAGCCAGGCACCTGTAGGCTGCGGCTGCAGGGTTAGTTCGACTGTCCAAGGGTCTGGGGCGGTGGGGACTTGTCCTGAGTTTGCCCCTGAGGGGGGCGTCTTTCGGCCCCGGGCTGGGACGGGGACACCTCGGAGGAGGCTGCCCGAAAGGCAGCCCAGACGGGAATTATCCGATCGTTTGAGTGGGTATCCGTGTTACCCGCCCTGGAGGCAAGTGGCTGGTGTGTGGGTTGAGAGGGGGTGCAGCCAGGATTGGGGGTCCCTGAGAAAGGCTCTGGGGTGCAGCCTTTCTAAAAAATCACTCGGGCTAATACTCTTGTGTTAAAACAACTGCAATTTCAGCCCACATTTCCCATTTCCTCAAAGCAGTGAAATTCAGCTCAGTGTGTTTTCAATCAAACCCATGTGACTGCAGCAGAGCGCATTTGTCACGGCGCACACATTCTGGCCTCTGGGCGTGCTCGCTGCTGAGGGCAAGGCTGGAGGAGGGGCCGGGGGCTGCAGCTGGGTCATGGGGTCCTGCCCTCCGGAGGCTCTGGTTCTGCAGGGGTCCCGGCCCTGTGTGCTTTCTGGGGGTGCCGTGACAGGCTTCCTCAGAGGCCCCAACCCAGTGGTCACCCCACACCAGAGGAATCAGAGGTGCACACTCTTGCCGCCCCTCCCCCCGCCATCCATCCCAGGCCCAGGGGTAAGCCTGAGAATGTGGAGGTTTACAGACACCCAGAGATCCTGCCACCTAATCTGATGGGGACGCTTGTCATCCCGCCAGGTGTGCAGGAGGCCAGAGCTCGGGTGGGGTGGGAGGGGCAGGCTGTGGTGGGAAAGGAGCGCTGGTCTCGCCTGGGGAGGCATCAGCAGACAAGTGGATGACTGGGGATTCCGACAGGGAGGGGGGCAGGCAAGTGCTGGAACAGCCCAGAAGCCGGGACCTGCCCAGAATGTGCCCTGGGGGAGGTGGTTTGGGGAGAGACAAACAAGGGCCAAGCTGACCACGTGGCTGGATCACAAGGGCCTTGAAGAGGTGGAGGGACAGTGGCCAAGAGAGAGGGCTTCCTGGCATCCGAAATGACCTCCCAGGTGACCTACAGCCAGGGCAGCAAAGCCAGAGGCCAGCCCGCGGAGGGGATGGCAGGGCTCTGCCCAGGTGGCCATGGCAGTGCCCCCATGGTGTCAGACCTCACCCTCGCCTGCCTCACCTGCTCTGGCCCTAGAAGGCGCACGAGCTCCCCAGCCCCTGTCCGCAGTGGCATTTTCAGAAGGTGTTCCTGCGGCTGCCAGGGCTCTGCGCAGGGAACTGGAGCCGTGGGGTTGGGTTTCAGGCGGCTCTGCTGGCCATGAATAATGCAGCTGGCTGAGATTGGAAGGTGACCTCAGCCCCGGGGTGGGGGCACCCCCAGAGCCTCCTGCCTGCCCACCAGGACGGCAGGTTCCCAGCCCTGCCTGGGCATCCAGCCGGCTGTCTGCCTGCACCATGGCCTCTGCTGGTGTGGGAACAGGGCAGGGCAGCCTGGGGCTGGGGTGCCCTTCCTGCACATGGAGGGGTGGGAGCCTCCCTGGTGGGTCTCACGGGCCCCCGTCTCGTCCTCCAGAGCAACAAAGAGGGAAAGGCCGCCAGGCTCTGCTGACACCCAAGACGTGCCCCACTTCCGGGCCATGGGGTGAAAGAGCCCTCACAGCAGCTTCTCCAGCTGAGGATGAAGAGAAGACCCTCAAAGCCTCGGGGTGGGAGGCAGGTCACATACAAAGAAAAAACCAGAAAGGAGAGGCAGCAGAGCACCCCTAGCCCTCCACAGCCAGCCCCCAGTGTCATTCTAAGGTGTGGGAAGTCCCCCCAGGGCTGCTCTCTGTGTGTCCTCCCTGAGGGAGTGGGCAGACAGCGGGAGGGGCAGACTGGAGGTGGGGAGACATGGGTTCCAGGACCAGGGCCCCTGGTGCAGGAGAGAGGCCCAGGGAAGCAGCCGCAGGACAGTGGCCAGGAGGTCCAGAAGGAAGGCCTGGGAAATCGTGCCGGGTTTCCATCCTGCGGCCACAAGTGTGGAGCGGGCCTCGCAGGGCAGGGACGGAGAGCCGGTGAGCATCGTGGAGTGAGAGGGCAGGAGGGACAGCAGGGGGGACGTGGGGAGGGACGCGGAGAGAGAGATGGAAGCCGGAGAGGGAGAGGCAGAATGAGGGAGAGGGACGGACCCAGGCCCTGGAAGCCCCAGGACAGTGCAGGGCACAGCCGTGCACCGGGCCCACTCTGTCACGTGGCAGCCACGCCAGGCGGAGGGGGGTGTCACCCCAGGGAAGTGGGCAAACCAGGGTGAGGGGCAGAGACTCCTGCTATGTCAGCGGAAGGCAGCTGGGGTGGACTGAACAACCGACAAAGAGCACCTGCAGTTGCTCCGAAACACGGGGGAGCCCGAGGCCCGGAGCACTGGGAACGCCACACCCTGGGGCCGTGCCCCTGGGGCCGTGCGAGAGCCCCACACCCAGAACCGCAGGCTGGCGGTCTCTACAAACCCAGACTCACTGTCACTTCACACCCCCCGCTGCTCCTTGGCATTTACCCAAAGGAGCTGAAAGCTACGTCCGCAGAAAACGCCCAGGAATGTTCACAGCAGCCGTGTTCGGAATAGTCAACTTGCAGAAGCCGCAAAGACGCCCTTCCATAGGTGACTGGCAAACAAATCGTGGTCCAGCCGGACCGTGGGCTGTTACTCAGCGCTACAAAGGGATGAGCTGCCCAGCCACGAAGAGACACGGGGGAACCTGAACTGCATGTTACTACGTAAAAGGAACCAACCTGAAGGCCACACACTGTGCGAGTGGCCACCGTGCGACACCCGGGCAGAGGCAGAACCAGAGAGACAGTGACAGGATTGGTGGCCATCCCCGCTCGGGAACAGGGCAGGCGGCGGGGACAGCTGGGCACAGGAGGTTTGAGGGCAGTGACACTCTTCCCTGGGACACTGTGGAACGCCACGGTGGGTGCCCGTCGTCACACAGGTGCCCGCCCCATGGGCCGCAGAGCTCCTGACGCAAACCACCGGCCTCAGCTCCCCAGCCGCGGCGGCTGCAGCGCCACAGGTGTCAGTGGCCGGGAAGGGCCCCCAGGGCACGCGGGGACTGCCTCAACGTGGGTGATTGTGGACCGTTAACATCTTACCAAAGGGAACAGCGAAAGGGTGGCGGGGGCGCGGGGGACCTCCAGCCTGCTCCCAGCCCCGAGTCACAGGTGGGGACGGGGGTCGCAGGCGGGACCTTCTGCTGGTGGGGGGCCTGTGCCCCCCTCTTTTCTCTCTCCTGTCTCTGAGCTTCTTTCCCTCTCTCTCCCCATCCCCACCCCCGCCCCTGTCCCCGCCTCTCCCCCACTCTGGGCCCTGCTCCCTGACGAGTGGATCAATTGCTCACCAAGGATCACAGGAGGTTCTAGGTCAAGTGCGGCATCTTCATCAGCGCCTGGGCTTTCCCAGGCCCATCGACAGCCTGCCCCGAAGCCTGTCCTCGGACAGATGAGCCCATTGACCGGCCTCTGCCTGCCTGCTGGGCTCCTGACCCCGTCTGTTGGCCAAGGGGAGGACTTGGAAGCGGTGCAGTGAGGGGGTGGGCCCGGGGTGCGGCCCACGAAGACACCTCCAGCAGAAGGAGTGCCCATCGGCCTGTCGGCACCCTGCCCCCTCTCAGGCCAGCCCCGCCACCAGCCACGGGCCGGCCTCCTCCCACCCATGTGATCTCCCTTCAAAAGACACCAGCACCCACCTCCTCAGCCCGGCCCGGCACCTCTCTCCCTGCTCCTGCCTGGCCGCCCCACCTGCTGCCCCTCGTCCTCATGGTCTGCTCCCCCCGCCCCCCCCATGCTGCAAACAACCTCTGGCCTCAGGACGTTTGGACAGGCAGAACGCTGCCCACGCCACCTGACACCTTTGAAAGCCCCACAGGGTTCTCACAGACAGGAGAGGAGACCGCCCACCTGCTGGGTCCCCCTGTTGGCCACCCAGAGGCACAGGTGTCCGAGGCCTGCACCCCACAAGCTGAGTCGGCAGACCCTCAGTCTCCTCCTAGGCTCACACAGGTGTCAACACCAGCCACCCCCATGGCCTGGTGGCAACAGCCAGCTCTCGGGCCCTCTGCAGCCCCTGGCTCATCTGCCCCCATCTTCCCTGCGGGGGTTGGGGAGGGTGAGCACAGCTCCTCCCCGGTGCCCTAAGTGCTCTGTTATTGCACAGTGATTCCTGGGGCCACTGTCACCGCCTCCCACCCTGCAGGAGCCCAGGAAGCCTGTGCTGTGATGTCCCCCAGGGCCCCATCTTTTGGAGCTTATGACCCTGTGCTGCCCGAGTCGGGCCCCAGGCATGGGCAGTGACGCCCCACTGTGAGGGCGGCTGCGGCCCCGAGATGTTGCCCCTGATGAGCGGGTGCAGGGTGAGCCCCAGTAGCCCACTCTCCACCCCTGCTCCCAAAGCCTGTCCCAGGAGACCCCCGGCTCCCAGCGGAGACTGGCGGGCTCAAGGTCGGCGGCTGCTTGTCGACGGAGCCCGTCCGCCCCAGGCTGATGGGGAGGGAGGAGGCACTCGGCTCGATAAGGCCCATCTTGTGAGACAATAAATTTGGCCATTGACCCAGCAAGCAGACATCGATAAATGAATGGTTAATATAAACATTGTCCTTCCCAAATTAATCCAGGCAGCGCGGGCAGGGGCACAGGGCAAGTGGGAAGTTGAAACCTGGGAGGAAGCAGGTCGGGACCAAGCTGGGGCTTTGCCCAGTGGCTGGGGGTGGGGTGGGGAGGCGTGGGTGATGGGGTAGGTAGGGTAGGGAAGGTGGGGGTGTGGGGTGGGTGCAGGCCCCCACAGGCACCCCGCAGGTGTGCAGCAGGCAGCAGGACCCAGCAAAGACGCACCCGAGGCCCGGCTGCATCCAGGTTTCAGACCCACGGCGACGGGACCTTGGCCGGTGTCCTGCTCCGGGGCCTCTGCTGTGCAGGGGGCACTTCCGGTGAGTGTGTCTGATCTGGAGACTCTGGGGTGGGGGAGTCTTGGGACGTATGACAAGGCCGATTGCAGAGCCAGGCACTGGCCCCCCTTCCCCGCCCCCACTCACTCCCACCCTCCCAGAGGGAGGCCTCCGAGAGCTGGGAGCAGGCCTGGGCCCAGGCACACTGCACAGGGTCCTGGAGGGCAGCTGTGGTGACTGTGGGGGGCCACAGTGGCCTGACACCTCAGCGGCCCACACCTGTGTGACCCTTGCTTCCCCGAAGGTGGGGGACCTGCTTCTCAGGGATGATGGACTTGGGCCACCTTTACAGCGGGGCCTGATGTACCTGCCTCCAGGGCTGGGAGTTCCCAGCCCAAGGCTGCGCCCAAGACCCCCCCCCCCACACACAGCCTCTGGGAAGAGCGAGGGAGCCAGCAGACGTCTGCCGGCCCCTCCTCCCAGGCCGGTGTCCACTGCTCAGGCCAATAAGGCTGCTGGCCTCCCGCGCACCCTCTGGCCCAGGTGATGAGCAACCTGGGGCCCCGGCAGGGTCTGCCTCAGGTCCTGCTGGTGGGTTGGCCTTGGAAGGGTGTCGCTGACCAGCCCCCCACCCCCACTCTGTCCCCATGGCACTTGCTCTGGCCGCCCCCCAGGACTGGGATGTGGGGTCCTGCGGGGGTGGGGGGTCTGTGGTTGCCGCTGCCCCTCCTGGCTTGAGGGGCTGCCTCCTTTCAACCGGCTCCCAGTCTTCTCAGGCAAACGGCCCTCCCCCACAGTGGGGGGCTGCCCTCAGAGGCCCCAGCCCAGACCAAGGCAGAGGGGCCGCAGATCCCAGGGTCCGAGATCGCTGGGGACCTGGGGTTATGCGCCCCCTCCACAGGCAGACAGGAAAGCAACGGTCAACACCGAACCGGTGTGCCAAACAGGGTGGGGGGTGGGGCTTCCGGTCTGTCCCGGGGCCCCAGCAGGGCACTGAGGGCAGGAAGGGGTCAGCACGGGGGTCTGAGCCCCCCACCCCCAGTCCATGGCTCCAAGGGCCCTGGTGGGGAGGAGGAGGAGGAGGAGGGAGGTCTCACAGGGGGTGCTGAGCTCAGCGCCTCTGACCAAGGGCTTTAGGGGCCATTAAAAACCCTCCGGGCGGCCGGCTGCCTGGAGACATCAATTTGCTGCTGAACGGTAGTTACCGCTGCTGTCTCCCCTCCCCCGCCCCTCCATCAACCCTCCACTCCCTCCTGGTCCCAGGGCTCCCCCCCCCCCACCCCCCCGCCAGGCCGCCTTCTGCAAGCACTGGGAGCACAGGTCACCTGGGGGCCGGCCGGGAGGACTGGACGCGGCCACGGAAGGCTCCCCGGTGGCCTCTGTGCTGTCTGCTCGGACAGGAAGGGAGGGGTTCTGGGGGACACCTGAAAGAAGGCGTTTAATGGGGCGGCTTCCCTTTGGGAAGATGACAAAGTCCAGTAGCTGAGCGCCCATGACAGCTGCCCGGCGGTGTAACCAGGCCTAGCGCCGTGGCACTGCCCCCCGGAAAAGTGGCTGGGGTGGCGGACTTGGCGATCTGTGTGTCATGACACAATAAAGTTCTTACCAGACCTGTCCCACGCATGGAGGCCCACCCCCAGCGACGGGACTGGGGGCCCCACACACCCTCCTGCCCTGTCCTCAAGGCCCGGCAGGCCCGTCACGGGTGGGGCAGAGGGGCCCCGAGTGAGGGCAGCCCAGGCTGGGACAGAAGGAGGCAGTGGGCGCTTTTTTGCTGGGAGAGTTGAGAACCGGCTGTTCCTCGATTTCCACCCTGTGGCTCCAGTGCCCATGTGGCTCTCCCCAGGGCACGTCACACACAGGCTGCTGGCCACGGGGCAGGCGGGATCTTCGGGCCCGGGGTGGGACTTTCAGCAAAGGGTTTGAGACTGACCATCTGGCCACTCGGGGGGCGCAGCCCCTGCCGGACAGGGAGCCGGCCTGGCAGGGGCGGCGGCTCTGGGAGGCGGCGGCCAGTCAGAGAAGGACGAGGACGGTGGCTCGCTGGGCCACCCATCGGCCCTGCTGGCTCTCCCAAGGTGCGTGAAACTGCCTGTTCTCTGTTAGAAAAACAGCCGTGCTCCGAGATGATCAATTGACTTCCCTCTTTAGGAATATTCACGCACACCAGATCCAAGAACAGGTAAATCTCAGTCCAGGGCAGAGCCACGTCAGCGCTGGGGGGCTTTGTGCTGGATGCAGCCCCCTCGAAGCCGTCCTTCAGGGCCCAGAGCCTGGGGCTGGGCTGCCCGCATGGCGGTGGCCACCCACGCAGGGGTGTGTGGTGGTGGAGGCTGGGCCTGCCCTTGGGGGGCTCCTAGCTGAACCCCAACAGGGTGCCACGAGGGGCCCAGAGGTGCCTGTTGAGTGCACCAAGCCCTAAGCAGGTGCTGTGTGACCCTGGACAGGCCTCTGCCCCTCTCCGGGCCTGAAAACAGAAGCCCAAGCCCTGCCCCACAGACCTGAGCAGCTCTGTCGGGTCCTAGGACACCTCCTGCCCACAGCCCCGCCCACAGCCCTAGCGGCCTTCAGATGCTGCTCTGGCCCCACCGGACCCTCTCTGGCAGCCCCCACAGATGCCCTTCCCTGCACCAGCCTGCTTGCAGCCTCTTCAGGCAGCCGAGAGACCCCCCCCCCCACCATCCCTCAGAGCCCTCTCTGGTGTCCACCTGGCGCCCAGGCACAGAGCCGACCTCAGGGACGGGAAATGGGGGAGGTCAGGCACGCTGGGCAGGAAGCCCCACCCACCTTTCTTGGAGACAGTGGTGGTGGCCCACCGACTGGGCAGGGCTTCGTCCTCTTCACGGACGCCCCTGTGGTGGGAGCACACGCCCCGTGGCCCCCACTGGCTGGGGTGGCCTCGCCCCTTAGAAAGCTCTCCCGGCGGACCTGGGGATTTCTCCCAGGGCCCAGCTGGAGTCCCAGGCCTTCAAACGGACAGGCCATGCCTTGGAGGTTGGAGGTTACTGTCCCAAAGGCCATGCAGAGTCCTGGCAGTGAGACCTGCAGAGGGCACCCAGCAGCCCTGGGGGACCCACCTGCTGGGCCTTGGAGGCTACTGGGGAGACGGGAGGGCTGCACCCCAGTGTGGCTGCCGGGCTCCCCAGGGGGCTGAGGACAGCATGGTGCCGGATGACCCACTATTGACGAGGAAGGGCAGGGTGGGGCCGGCAGCCTGGGTCAGCAGATCCGCTGGGCTCAGGATGTGCCCAGCATTGATCGGGCGGCCTGGTGGGGCCCAGGGAAAGGAGGGGCTTCCCCACTGAGCTCGGTGGGTCGGTGAGCTTGGGGGTGGGGTGGAGAGGCAGGCCCGCCGGCCCTGAGGGCCTAGGTCCTTGGTGCTGCCCTGGCACCAGGGGCAGAGCTGAGGCCTGGCCTGCACCAGAGTTCCCTCGGCCTGGCAGGGGCCGAGTGGGAGCACCCCCCCAGCACAGTGGCCCTCCTGGGCAGGGCAACCTCCGCCCCAGGGGAGGTGGGATGGGGCTGTGAACTCCGAGGCCTGGTGGGCACACTGACCAGCCGTTCTAAGGGCGAGGGAGGGGACAGAACAAGAGAAGAGACATAGAAACCATGACCAGAGGGGACTCAGGGACAGAGGGAGGGGACCCGTACGCCATGAGATGGGGCTGTGGGGAGCAGAGGTGTCTGTGAGACCCACCGGAGACTGAGTGGGGAGCCGCAGTGTCCAGGAGAGACGGGGCCCCCCACCCCTGTGTCACCCCCCTGCCTGCACCCGCCCCGTTGATGGGCGGCTGGCCTGCGTGGCTCACCAGACTGATCACCAGGGGTAGGTTGGCTTCATGGGGCCTTGAAGCCTCTGCGGCCCGGTGGCCAGGCCACCGCCGGGCCCCTGCTACATCCACCCTCCCGCCCCAACCCACGCCGCTAATGAATCGGGATTTGATCATAGGACCACAGGCTGCAGCTGAGACTGCCTGGCTCCAGCAGGGTTGGGACCCATCGGCTGAGACCCAGGGCCCCCGGGGAACCATCCTCCACCACATCTGTGGCACCCCCAGGTCACCGCTGCACCTGCTTCAAAAGTACCCCTGGGCTTCACCCCCTCGGTCTCCCCCCAGCCCGGGCCTCCTGCCCCATCCAGGGCCCTTCTGTCCGCCCCACTTCTATAGGCCCTGCCTCTTTCCTACGGCCCGCAGGAGCCCACCCACTCGTGGGGCCAGGGGCCAGGGGCCAGGGGCCAGGGGCCAGCACTGAGCCCCTCCATGTGGGTAGCCAGCACCCAGCAGGGCAGCGCCCCGGAGGCTCTGGAGGTGAGAGATGCATGAATGAGCAGGTGGGTGGGGGCGGGGTGAGAGGACACCCAAGAGAACTTCGGGAGTGACGGCTTCAGGAAAGAACCCACTTGTGACATACTGTCGGGGGGGGGGGGCGAGCAGGGACACAGGCGCAGTGTGGCAGGGGAGGGGCAGGCAGGGGAGAGGGGGCGGCCAGAGCTGGCTGTCCTGCCCGAGTCCCGGCCAGAAGAGGCCCCCAGGGGAGCTGGGTGTGGAGGTGACAGGAGGTGCTACCTAACCTCCCCTCGAGGGTTGGCGGGAGAGCGGCCGCTGCTGAGGAAGGGGCTCGTGGGCAGCGGGGTGTCGAGACCGGTCCAGGGACTGGGAGGCGGAGAGATGTGAGCTCCCTTCCGCAGGTGCCGGCCCGTGCTGTCCCCCGGGCGGCTCGGACCACTCTCGGGCCGGCCCTGCCTCTGGCCCCCTACCAGTCCCGCACACGGGCTGTGTGAGGGGCTCGGTGCAGGGCCCCCATCCGGACCCCCCGGGCTGCTTTGGTGGAAGGGAGGGACGGGCGCGCCACAGGCTGTCACGACCGCAGCCTCCCCGGGCACCCGCACAGAGTCTGCCCCACCGCCACAGCCAGCCACAGCGCCACCAGCAGCACTGACCCCCTGGCCACGCGGTCGCCACCAGGCCGCTGCCCCTGTGACCACCTCGGCCAACGACCACACCACCGGCGCCCACGTCCCCGCCCTGTCCGCAGCGGCTCCACCGCACCACGGCCTCACCCAGCCTCCGGGGACCCCGCCTGTGTTGGGGGGCCGGTGGCCCACTCAGCCAGACGGCAGTGCAGGGCTGGGGGCAGGAGGCTGGAAGGGGGGCGGGAGTGGGGCGGCAGGTGTCAGTCTCAGAAGTAAAAACGGGGTCGGGTAATGAACGGTGGGGGTGGGGGTGTATTTAACAGCAGCTATGGACCGTGCGGCTCCGCCCGTAGCCAGCGCATTATGAAGGCTAATGGATTTTTGAAGCCAGATTGATTTTTCATTAATTTGGTAAAAATCTTTTTCCTCTCCCCTATAATTCTGTCTTAAAATGCTCCCCTTGACAGTTCGATAACTCACTCTCGCTGTAATGCACGTCTGGCTCTCTGCGGGGGCGGGGGGTGCAGGCAGAGCTGGGGGCTGGCAGCCCTCCCCAGGCCGACGCTGCAGTGCACGGGCACCCCCGTCCCAAGGGCCCCTGAGAACACAGCATGGCCTCCAGGTCAGAGACCGCTGGGGATGAGGGAGAAACTGAGGCAGGGAGACCCCGCTCCCTGTGGGGGGCCTCCCAGGGCCTTCCTCCTGACCCCAGGGGACTGACCTCCAGGGCCGGCTACCCAGGCCCCTGGTCTAGACTCTGCCCCCCAGCTCAGGGGCCCCAAGGGGCAGGAAGGTCCCCGGCAGCCTGGCCCTGGGCTGCCTGACCAGCGGCCCTGCGCCTCCCGGGCCCCACACTCAGAGAGACCTCAGGCCTCCCACTCGCCGGGCCTGCAGCTCCAGCCCCCAGCCCTCGGCAGGGCGGGCCTGGCCCTGGCGGTGGGGACGCCAGGCCGACCATGTTCTCTGGGCTCTGGCACCTCCTGCTCTGCTGGCCTGTCCCAGCCTTTCCTCCTCCAGTTCTCCTCCCAGCCTTTCCTTCGGGTCCCCAGACTGTCCCCCCTCCAGCCCCAGACACACTTGTGACTCCCTGGATGATGCCATGGGAGGCTCTGGGTCAGGGTGGGGGGACAGGCAGGGGGAAAGGTGGGGTGTCAGCCTCCAGCTGGACAGCCCCAAAATGCAGGTGTTCAGGCTACTGTGACTCGGGTGGCCCAGCCCAGCACCTCCGATCTAGGGAGCAGGGCAGCCTTCCCAATGACGGGGTGTCTCTCTGGCAGCCTGAGCTGAGCCCCGTACTCTGATGCAACCCCTGAGGTCCCGTCTGATTCAGACGGTCCTGCAGAAGGGCAAACGGAGGCCCAGACACACGGACTTGTGTGAGGTTGGCGGGCTGGTTTCCTGCAGCTGTTCTCACAGATACCAATGAACCCGGAGCCTTAAAACCAAGGCAACCCCTCTCCAGGTCTGGAGACGGCCCCAGGGCGGCCCCAGCCGTGGACACCCCTCCTGCACCTGGGCCCCAGGCACCCCTCAGCTCCACTCCCCTGTCCTGGCCGGTCCTGCCTCTTCTAGAGACACTTATCAGTGGGTTCAGGGTCTCGGGAACACCCAGGACGACCCTGCCCCAAACCCGTAATTCCTCAGGTATCCTGGCTCCATGTGGCTGAGTCTTTGGGGGCCCCACTGAGCCCACTCTGGTGGGGCAGCAAATCCTGCAGAGCTCCTGCCTGGGGCTGCAGGGTTCAGGCCCCAGCAGGGCGCCCCTCGCCGCCCGGTCCTGGCCTCCGCCTGCCGCTGCAGGGCCTCTCCGGGCTCTTGAGGAGCTGCTGTGTTTCCCACCCTCCACCGGCCACGCACCGGCCTCCTCGGATCCCCCCAGGTGGCTGTGCAGTCTGGGGCGTCTCACCCGCTCTCAGACTGGCCGTGGGTCCCCAATGCATCTCCTGTGGGCCCGGCCCAGGGGCTGACATCTAGGGGCCGGCAGGGCAGACTGAGGCTGTTGAGGTGGAGGGGCCTGGGCTGGGCAGTGGGGGAGCGGATGGGGGACAGACACCAAGGTTGGCAGGACAGGAGCTGGGAAGGATGGGAGCGCGGAAGGGAGTGAATTGAAAGGGGGCGGGGTCAGAAGAAGGCTGGGAAGGGACCCTGTGCCTGCTCCTCTTGTCCGTCACCGTGCCCGGCCCCGCCCCCAGGCCGCTGGGACCCCCTTCCGCCCAAGCGCCTCGGCGCACATTAATCTCTGCGCCAGGCTCACTGCTGACCCAAGCGAAACGGAGTTCCCTCTTCCCCTCTCCGCGGTTTTCTGTCGGCAAAGCGAAAAGGATCACAGCGCGCTCTCACCCTCGACCTCCCGCCCGGGGCGGAGGGTTCCGGAAGGTGAGGAGTCCCTGAGTGGGCTGCCGCGCCTCCGCCTCCTCCCGGGTGCGCTCAGGGATGAGGACGGAGGGGCGGGCACGCGTCCCGGGACCCCGGCAGGCGCACTCGCAGCCCTGCTCCCTCCACCGCGCTCGCGCTGGGCGCTAGGCAGTGTCTTGCCGCCGCCCCCGTGGGCGGCACGCGCGTGGGACACCCCACCAGGTCGCCGAATCTGTTCAGGTGTTTATGGAGTTTGTGGATGAGGGGATGGCAGTTCCTGCCTGTGGTCCGTGGCTCATTGGGACCCAGTGACAAACGGTGATGTGACGGGGCCAGAAAATGGGGGCTGAACCGGGACATGAGGTGTGGTCAGGTCTAGGGAAGCTGGAGAGGTGCCCGCTGGAACCAAGGAGGGTAGAGAGCACAGGCGGCGGCAGGAGGCAGGTTGAAGCTTCTGGTGTGGGACGGGCAGGTGGGAAGAGGCCAGATCCCCTGACGCCGGAGCAGGGTGGGTGGGCGGGGCAGGCGCATGCCCAGCCTTACACATGCACACCCACGCGTGTGCACACCTATGAGCCTGCCCTGGCCAAGGCATCTGCTGCCACTCGGGAAGGACCTTTGTCCTGGCAGGACCTCATGGGCACAGCCCCCTTGCTCAGGCTGGCCAGGCACTGCCCCAGCACACCCGGGGTGGGTGCTGCCCAGACCCCGAGCCCCCCCACTAGCTGAGGACGGTCTGTCCCGGGGTCGCCCACCATGCCAGGTTGAGGCCACCACCCTTAGTCCAGTGTGGGAGGGGCAGCATGGTGGGGTGCGGGCTGTGACTGACAGTTGGGGTGAAGCTGTGGCTCCCGCCAGGCCCAGAGCCCTTGACCTCACCCCCAGCTCTCCTGGAGCAGGGTGGGCTGGAAGCCGGTTCAGCCAGGAGAGAGGCCAGGTGCTCCGGGCAGGGCCGGGCTGGGGGAGGCAGAGGCTGTGCCCCGCAGGCTGTCGGGGGTGGGAAGGGCCGCGGTCCTTGGGAAGGGCGTCTCCCATGCGAGCGAGAGGCTGAAGGCAGCTGCTGAGCCCCAGCTCTCCCCAGGCCTCAGTGCTCCCGGGCCCAGAGGGGCTGCCGGCAGCTGGGGAGTCGCTGCCTTCTCCTGGACAGGGCCTGCCAGGGCCTGTCATCCCGGATTAGCAGGTAATGGCCTCTGTGATGCACGGGTTTATTAATCAAATTAATACGTGCTGAGGTGACCTTGGCTGGTTCTGCTGAGAGGGGCAGATTCTCCCAGGAGGGGCAGGTGGGCCATGGGGAACACACCCGTGCCCCTGGCTGCACCTGCTCCCCCACGCCCGTCCCACCCTCCGCCCCGGACACAGCCTGACGCAGCAGGGAGGTGGTGGACCCAGGAGCCGAGCCCCTCGGGCTGCTGCGGTCAGGGGCGGACCAGGAGACAGAAATCGCTGGAGGGAGGAGGGGGGAGGCAGGAGGGAGGGGCCGGTCTCCAGCCGCCTACCCACTTGGAACCCATCCCTGCCCAAGATCCGGCCTCCCGTGGCCAATTGCGTGGGCAGCGGCTGCCCCCTGGTGGCCACAGTGACCCCTGACCATCTCGGACCCCCAATCCCAACCTGCTGATCTGCCTGCCAGCGGGCTTCCCCCTGGCCTGCCACCCCTCCCTTTGGCCCATGTTCTGAGGGCCCTGGGGCAGTCTGTTCACTGATGGCCCTTGGGGCAGTCACTGCCCCCCTCCCCTGCCACCTGCTACGTGGGGCTCCGGGACACTGAGGCCTCACAGTCTGGGGAGCCCAGCCGGGATCACGGGGGCAAGGTGAGCGTGGAGCCCAAAGGGGCCAGGGCCGGTTGGAGGCACCTCTCGGTGATGGCCCTGGGGCTGGGGATGAAGGCCTCTGGGCAGGTTCAAGGTGGGACAGCAGCCTGGGTGCCCAGGATGGGCTGCAGGGTGGGCGGAGCCAGGGGAGGGTGGGACAGGGGCTGGGAGGGACTGTGGGAGGGGGCGGGGAGAACAGAAGCAGGGAGGGGACAGTGACGGGTGTTGCAGAGTGGGCCTTGTCTGGGGCCCTGCCCGGGCTGCTGCGTGAGGGGTGAGAAGGTGGTTTCCAGGCGGGGGAGGGAGCCGAACCCTGTCCGGGCTGTGGGATTCCGGGAGGGCTGGAGGGGGGGCCTGGGTGCCTGGCAGGTGTCAGCATGGGCCAGGAGGGGGAGGGAGGGTCCGGGCTGCAGGGACCCACTGCGGCCCCCACCCCGCCCTGCCCCCACTCTTGGGGGTGGCTGCTTCAGGCTCTAAGACAAGCAGCTGGACACCCCCACCCCCCTGAGAAGCAGCCCTTCTTGGGACAGGGCTGCCCAGAGGCAGCCTTCTAGCTCCTGGACTCAGTGTCCAGGGGGATGGTGACCCTCCCCACACGGGTGCAGGACTCGGCCCCCACACTGGGCTCAGACACTCCTCATCGGACACTGTCTTTAATGGGCGCTGGGCCGGCAGCAGACTGGCCTGAGGGTCCTGCGGGGGGGGGGGGGAGGATGCGAGGGGGCCCTGCTGCCAGTCGGCTGGAGACAGCGCCAGAGCACAGCAGTGTGGGGAGCCCGGCCCTCACTGCCTCCCGGGGCTGCTGGAGGGTGAGGGTGCTGCAGCGCGGGGACAAGGGGCCGGGCACAGCCTCCCTCCGGGCGGGCCTCGCTGGGCCTTGCGGCTCCAGCCGAGGAGGGGCCTGGGGCTGGCCCTCGCAGGCACTGCGGGCTCCCAGCCACACTCCTTCTGGCTCCTCAGAAGCCCTCGCAGGGCTGGCCGGTGGTCCCCCTGCAGTCAGGACGGAGACAGGCAGCGGTCGGCAGCCCTGGCCCGGCCCACCCGTGGCCGGCCTAGTGGGTGTGACGGAGGAGGTGGAGGTGTGTCGGGGGAGGTCGGGGATTCAGTGAGGGCAGCCCCACCTAGTGGGGTCCCCACAGGAGTGCCACGCTGGGGTGGGTGAGAGCTGAGGGGCAGGGCTGCAGTGCCTCTGCCCAGAGCCTCCAGGGGTGTGGGCCCACAGGGGCGTGGGCTGGGCTGGGCTGGGCCCTCGTCCAGGGCAGGGGCTCGCTGCCGGTGGACGTGGCACAGGCGGCTGCAGCCTGGGCCACCCTGGGGAGGGTGCTGCTACGCCAGCCTCTGTAGATGTCTGCGGCCTGGAGGACCAGGGGCGGAGGGACAAGGGCGGGGGGACACCCTCCCAGCCCCAGGGCTCACCGTGCCGGGCGGCTCGGCACCAGGCAGCAGGGTGGCCACCTGCAGGCTCACGCCCTCGGCACCCACAGCCCTCAGCTGGGCCACCACCTCAGTGTGCTTCCACCACCTGCAGGGCTGCCCGTTCACAGACACGATGTAGTCGCCCTCCCGCAGGCCGGCCGCCTGCAGGGACACGGGGACAGTCTGGTCTGCAGTCCCAGGTGGACACCCCCTGCCCCTGGCTGCAGCCTCCAGTCAGCCCGGGTGTGGCCCTACCTCAGCGTGGCCCCCGGGAATGACCGCAGCGATGAGCACGGGTGAGTCTCCCCGCAGTGTGAAGCCGAAGCCGCCCTCCCCTCGGGTCACGTGGACGGGCCCGGCCAGCCGCCAGCGGTTCCTGACTGAGAACACAGAGAGGGGCCCCTGGGGGCCATTGCGGCTCAGAGGCCTGGCGGGGCGGCTCTCTGGGAGGAGCCCTGGCCTGTGATGCCCTCACCCTGACCTCTGCATCCTGGGGCAGGGACCCAAGGAGGAGCGGGGGCCCGTGTGGGGACCTTGCCCGGGGCATTGACAACGGACAGGTGCTCACCAGCCGGTGGAAGATGTCAGTCACCTTCACTCGGGAGAAGCTGGGGGCCCGGACCTCTGGCCTCTGGCGCGTCCTGGCTGGACAGCAAAGGGTAACGGAAGCAGAACTGAGCCCCAGGCTCCCTGACCCCCAGGCCCCTGGGACGCCGCTGGGCGGTTCGGCCACAGTAGAGTGGGTGACACTGGCCCCTCTTGGACATCCAGGACCTGGCCACCCCCCACTTAGTGGAGGAGCCCTGGGGGTCCCTGGCTGGGGGCATGTGTCTTCCAGGCCACAGCCCCCCTGGGGCATGAATCAGGTGCAGATGGACACAGAACAAGGGGGCTACAATGGGGGGGGGACCAGCACCCTGCCCCTTCTTTGGGCTCAAAACCGGTGGGTATGGGAGGTCCTGGCATCTGGACCACAGCTGTGGAGGGGGTATCCGCCCATGGCCCCCATGCCAGGGACACGATCGTCCCAAGGGGCCTGGCCGCTCACGCTGGATGTCAGGGGCCTCGGTGGCCTCGAAGAAGTCGTCCTCGAGGTCCAGCTCCGAGTACTTGGCCAGCGAGCGCCGCAGCGCCTGGCCCAGGACGGCCTGCAGCAGGTCCACCCTGCGCAGGGCGCGGCACAGGGCGTGCAGCCGCAGCGCCTCCTCCTGCCCCAGGATGGCGCGCTTCAGGTGGGCCTTGCCTGCGGGGACATGCGCGTCACACGCCGGCACACGCAGCCCCCCTTCCCAGACCAGATGTGACGGGAGGAAGGCAGGGACGGCTTATGAGTTCACCCTGGGAGCAGGCCCAGCAGAGCTGCCGGGGTCGGGGGCCCTGCTCAGTCAGGGTGCCCCCCCCAGGCTGGGGCGTCCAGGAGGGGGGCTGGCTACTCCTCCCACCAGCTTTAAGACACCGGATGTGCCCAGCAGGGGCACCTTCTGAATGACGGACGGGTGGGGAGGGCCACCAGCCCCACCCAGCAGGGGGCTGTCTCACCGAGCTTCCTGCGCTCCTCAGGCTCCTGGGGCAGTAGGGGGCGCGGGGACTCCGATGGGGCTGGGGGCCCCTCGAAGACCTGCTCCAGTGCCAGGAGCTCTGCCTCGGCCGCTGGGGGCAGAGAGGGCCGTGACTCCCGCACCAGGCCTCCGCCACCCCTCCCCCGGGGCTCTGGTGGGGGCACTCACGGGAGCCATCGCAGAGTGCGGTGGCTGCGTGGTAGTGGGCCAGGGCACGGAAGTGCTCCGCCTTGACGTGCACCAGGGTGGTCCAGGCAAAGGGCACGTAGTCTTGGACTGGTGGCCTGGCCATGGTCCTGTGCACCTGTTCGTACTGGGCTGCCACCTGCCGGTGACAGGGCAGGACAGAGGGGTCTCTGGGGGACTCCAGGATGAGTCCAGCCGAGCCCCGCCCAGCAGCCTCCCCTGGGGCCTGGCCTCCTCTGCCCCTGGCCCCAGCCAGCCGTGCTGTGAGTCTACACCCCCAGGTCTTGCTCTGACTGGTGGTGCCCCCGCAGGGACGCGGGACCTGGGATCCTGACCAGCCCCCCAGGAACCACGAGACACCCTGGCCTGGGGGACATCCGGGAGACACAGCCCCTACAGGATGCCTGCACAGGTCTCCCGGGGACAGGGTGCCCTGCCCGCACCTGGGCTGCCTCCTGAGCCAGGCGCAGCTGGGCCAAGCAGTCCTGGGGCGCCGCAGGGGCCGGCAGCGAGAGGCCCTCGAAGACGCACTCCTGGGCCTGGGCCGCCATGAGCTGCTCCAGCGCGGACAGTGAGGCGGGGCTCATGTCGGGGCTCGGCGCTTGCGAGAACTTGTCCCTCAGCAGGCGGAAGGCCCCTGTGAAGGGGGCGCTCACTGTGGCCCGAGGGGGCTGCCCCCACCCTACACACCGGAAGCCGTCCTGCCCGCCCCCGGCTCGACCCCAGAGGACAGCTGGCACCCTGGCCATGGCTGTGGGGTGGGGGCGGCCCTCACCAGCGGCCCTCTGGAATGCCTCCGCCGCACGGCCGGCGCCCTCGGTGCGGGAGCGGTCCTGGCGCGCCCCGATCTGGGTGTGCAGGGCTCCGATGTTGAAGAGTACACTGCCCTTCTCGAAGGCCAGGGCCCGCTGCTGGGCTGGGACCCCCGTGAGAGAGTCATACCTGCGAGGTTGGGTCTGGTGGGATGGGGCCCCGCGACCACACATGGAGGGCGCAGAAAAGGCGCACAGGCCGGGGCAGCCCCAGGGCACCCCGCCAGCCCTACCAGTGGAAGAGCAGCCCCAGGCTCCGGGCAGGGGTGACAAAGCGCGCGTCCAGGAGGCAGAGCTGGTTGTAGTACGCCAGGAGCAGCTCCAGGCCCGACTCACTCCGGCTGGGGGTGCGCATGGCCTGCGGGGCAGGAGCCGCTGGGCCCTGCTGGCCCGGCCCGCCGCATGCACACCACCCCGGAGCCTCCTTGGACACCGCAGCCCCGCGGGGCAGCCAGGGTCCCACCGGGCACGCTGGCTCTTCCAGGGCCGGCAGTGCAGGGCTCAGGAAGACTGACAGGGCTTGAAGGGGGAGGCAGGGTCCGTGGGGAGGGGACAGGCACGGAGCAGCCACTCCAACGGGGCCGCAGTGCTGCCCTGCGCAGAGCCGTCGCACAGGGGTGCTGGCTGGGGAGCCCCCAATGGGCCTGTGTCCCCACTGTCCCGGGAGCTGCCCCCAGGGGGCGACCCCTGCCGTGTGAACGTCTACACTGAAGGTCTACAGCGTTTTGCTGCCCTGGCTGAGCCTCTCTGTGAACTGGGCGGGTCTTCCTGTGGGGTGGGGCGGGGCCTACCCACCTGCCGCAGGTCCGCCAGCTCCCTGATTTCCGCCTCGTAGGAGGTGCCGTCCTCTCCAAAGTGCTGAGAGATCAGTTCCTGGCGTGGGGGGGGGGGGGGCAGTGCTGGCCTTCGCAGGAAACTCCCAGCCCGACGTGGGGAAGAGCCCCCGGGGGAGAGAAGAGGCCCAGGTGCCTGGGAAGGGCTGGCCTGGGCCTTGCCTCCGGCCAGGGGGACCCCACTGCTGCAGCTGTGCTCCCGGAGACTCGGTGCTGTTTTGACTCAGGGTCTTTTATTAGCCCCCGTGGGCAGGCACCATGTGCCCTCTGACAGGCAGGGACTTGAGGCACCTTTGACCTGGGCCTGCGGAGCAGTGGCCAGCTGGTCCGGGACAGCCCAGCCCCAGATGAGGACCAGGGGACCAGTGGGTTTTCACAGGCTGGCTGCAGGGCGGCCCCGCCAGTGGGATCCTTGGAGCGCCAGTCAGGGGGCCCCGCGGCCATCCTGGGGCCTCTGGCAGGATGGCCGGCTCTGCTGCAGCCGTCCGAGCTGGGCTCTCCTCCAACCACCACCGGGTCAGAGACCCCACGGCCTGGGAGGCCGGGAGCCTGCAGGTAAGACCGTCCCTCCCTCTGGGCCTCAGTTTCCCCACCTGCTCAATGAGGCGGCTGGGTCAGGAAGGCCCCCCAGGCCCCAGCTCACAGGCCTGCACTCACTCACCGTCAGGGCTGCAGACCAGTCCAGCTCCTTGGTCTCCTTCAGCCCCAGGGGGATCATGGGGACAGTGATTCCTTCACTAGAACCACAAGCAGCGGGTCCAGGCTCTGAGGCTGGACCCAGCTGGACTTGGAGGCCAGGGAGTCCGCCCCACCATTCCTGCTGCACAGGACACACCTCTCCCTGAGACGCGCCCTTGCACACCCACGCACGCCACACAGGCACCTCCACACGCACACACATGTGTGATCACACCTGTGCACATACCTCCCAGGCCCCTCTGTGTCCACGTCGCAGTTGAGCTCCTCCAGCTCCTCCTTCAGCAGCTGCAGGCTGGAGTTGACGCAGCTCAGCTCCAGGGCTACTGTCTCCCTGACCTGGGCGTTGCTGGTGGCTCTGGGGAGGCCGGGCAGTGGTGATGTGCCGGCCGCAGCCCCACGCAGCCTGGGCTCCAGAGCCCCATCCCCAGGGGGCAGCAGTCAGGCCGGGCCCAGGAGATGCCCCACCTCCTCCCACACACTCATCTGGACTCTGACCCATGACTTCGGGACACAGCCACCCTCCACAAACACTCCAAGCCCATTTCCCTGGATGGTGGGGTCCGACCCTCTGTGCCTGCATCTCGGTGCCCAGCAGAGGGGCGGTGGGTCACTGGGAAGGCTGGACGGGTGGGGTGGACAGAGAGGTCAGGCTGCTAAGGAGGAGGGGCCCCTTGGGCCCAGCAGAGCCCTACCCTGGAGCTGCCACCATCCGGCCACCCCCCACAGCACCAGGGTAGGCAGGCAGGTGTGAAACCAGAACATGTGTGCAGCTCTCCTGCTCTATGGGGGAGGGGCCTTCCCTAGGTCCCCAATTGTGGGATGCTGGTCACCAGCCAGAGCTCAGCCTAAACAGTGTCCCTTCTGAGAAGCCACCACTAGTCACCACAGGCATCTCAGAGGCTCCCCACTGCCTACCAGCGGAAAGGCCCCTCAAGGTCTGTTCCAGCCCAGCATGGACCTCAGCTGGTCCTGAGCTGGCCTCTGCCAGGGACCCACCAAACTGGGGGCCTGAGTGGGCAGTGAAGGCCTTGGCTGAGTGGCGAGGCCACCCCAGACCGTGGTAGAAGGCCTGCCCTGAGTCCCAGCCATGGTCACCTGCTCAGGAGTCCCTGGCGCAGACCTGCCCACGAGAGCAGGCGCTGCCTAGGTCACCGCGCTGCCCTCATCACCCAGCACGGGCCCGGCTCCGGGCGGCCAGTGCTCACCTGTAGAGGTTCTCGGCGCCTGTCCTCATCCGTAGCTCCTTGCTGATCTGCTGGTGGATACGGGCCCTGCAGCTCTGCAGGCGGCCGCGCTGGGTCTGCGCCAGGGCGTCACTGCCCTGCAGAGAGGCCACAGGTCATGGGCCAGCTGCCCCTGTCAGCAGCTCACAACTGCACAGCGGCCCTGGGGCTGGGCCAGGGATCTCCTGCCCACGGGGAACGGGGTAGATGGGCATGGAGCCTGGGCTCAGAGGGGGACCCCAGGAAGAAGGGCAGTGGGCAGGAGAGGCAGACGCAGGGGAATGGGACGTAGCCGGGCCAGGGGCCCGAGGAAGAAGCTTGGCTGATTACGTGCGGCCCGCGGCAGCGTGGTGGGGCTCTGGGTCCCAGCCTGGACACCCAGTCGGCTCTGGGAGCCCCGGGCAGGCGGTGGCCAACTGCTCGCGCACATCTGTCTGCACTCTGGAATTTCTCTGCGGAGCCCCCACAGCCCAGCCTGACCACACGTGCTCCAGCACACCATTGGGGCGATGCCAGGGGAGGCAACCCGGGCTCTTGGGCCCACCCCTCCGTGTGATGCTCCGCCCATGCCGACCCTGTTGCTGGGCGCTGTCCCCACTGGCGATGACCGGAGGGGACTCTTTGGCAAATGCCCAAACTGCAGGCTCCGCTGCGGACTTGCCGCTGACGTTCCCGCATGGCCTGGGCGCAGAGGTGTGGGAGCCGCCACTGAAGCCTGGGCGCTGCTGGACATGCCCGAAAGCTCTGCTCACGTTTGTCCGCCCTGGGCGAGCCAGGGCCCGTGGTGAAGGGGTCTGCCAGCAGCGAGGGCGCAGGAGGCAGGCGATAGGTATTTGCCCCCTCTGGAAATCCAGCTCAAGTGGGAAGGGTGTGGAAGAGTGAAGTGACCCCCTTGCCCCTCACCGCTGGGGCCCTGACAGGACGGGCTTGGCCACTCTGGCTGCCTGGAAGCCTGAGGCCCATGGCCCCCCGCGGCCGGCCGGGAGGAAACGGTGTGGGCGG
The DNA here is from genome assembly GCF_021234435.1 of Artibeus jamaicensis. NCBI lineage: Eukaryota > Metazoa > Chordata > Mammalia > Chiroptera > Phyllostomidae > Artibeus > Artibeus jamaicensis. Next base: position 923,687 of record NW_026522059.1, read on the forward strand.
CGGCCAGAGGGAGGCAGTTACAACACAGGCCAGAAACAAACAGCAAGGGCCCCACCCCCTCCCCAGGCTCCCCCTGCCTCCATGGGTTTCCAGGGAGAGGCTCCCCGGCCTGGTAGACCAGCTTCTCCTCCCAGAGCCCTTGCTCTGCCTGCTGATGCCCACCCACCTGAGGGCCCTCCTCTGAACACAGAACTGGACGCCCCAGGAGGGTGAAGCCCAGCACCCCCCACCCTCCACCTCTTCCACCCACCAAACACTGTTAGAGGGACAGAGCCAGGACACGGTGGCTGAACCACCTACAGACTAGACCGACCACAGATCAGGCCACTCAGGCTGGCTGAGCAACCCCCAAGGCGCCCTGGCTGAGGCTTATGCCAGCACTGGTGGTTCTTGGGAGACCTTGGGCAGCCCCACACCCAGGGCCCCTGCTGACTGGGCCGAGCTGCTCTTCAGTGGGCCCCTATCTGGTGCTGGTAAGTCCCCAGCGGACACCAGGGCCAGAGGGTGCCCTCTGGACACCTGCTCTTGGCACTTTTTGAGCCTTTGGAGACTGGACCATACTGGTCCAGAGGGGCGCTGGACCCAGGTGTGGCTTTCACGAGGACAGCTGACTGGCCCGTCCTGACTTTGGAAGTCATGACCAGTGTGGGGTTAGCCTCTCCCTCTGGCCTGGTGTTGGGGGGGTTGGTTAGACTTCCCAGGGGGCCAGAACCATTGGGCCATGTGACGGAGTGGGGTGCGAGGGTCTGCAGTGTCACTCAGGGCTGGGCTGGGCTGTGGTCCACACCCTGCCTGCCTGCTCCCAGCCCGAGGTCTGCTTGCTGGGACACAAGCCAGGACGCTCCCACTGCTGGGTTGTCCCAGAGAGAGGGCTGGAAACAGGTGTCTGCCTCCTCCCCAGGTGGCAGTGGGACAGAGAGCCTGGAAGTGTCCACGGAGCCCTCCGGAGGATCCCGAGTGAGTGACCTTCTAAACACTCAGTCCAAAACAACTCATGCTGTCTCCAAAGGCCACTACCGGCCTGCCCTGTCGGTCTGCAAGGAAATGAGTTCACAAAGGGCCGGTGACGGGCCTCCTCTCTCCAGTACCCATGCTGTGGGACCCCTGGCTGGCGTTCTCCCACGGTTGCTGCAGCACCTGGCATCTCTTGGGGGCAAGGAGGGAGGAGCCTGCCCCTCCAAGGGTCTGGTCAGCATCTCGTGGCCAGGAACCTGGAGCCCTGTCCCACTGAACCCCCATGTCTTTCCTGGGAGGCCTGGGCCCCGGGCACACAAAAGCTGAACAGAGCAGCTGGGGCCCACTATACAGCCAGACATGGAAGAAGGAAGGGGGGCAAAGTGTCACCGCAGGTGCAGGTGCCACTTCTACTTGGTGGCACCAGACTGGATGACTCTGAGGTGTGGAAGCCCAGCTCTTAGCATGAACACGGGGGCAGCCTCGAGCTGACCCCAGGGGACGCTCCGCTTTTGGGCCACAGATCCAGTCAGCCAGAGCACCCCCTCTTCCCCAGACACAGACTTGGTAGGTCTCTACCCCTCCCGGGACCTCCCAGAGCTTTCCAGTGCTCCTGGAAATGGTCCACAGTCCACAGTCAGTGCCTGGGGTTAGGGCGCTCACAAGGGGGTGGGTGTGCAGCAGTGGGGCGTGAGGAAAGGATGAACTCCCCAGCTGTGAAATCCTCCAGCTGTTTCCTGTATCTGGGAGGCTTCAGCCGCCTGCAGCTCAGCATCACCAAATACAGAGCCGGGTGCCCGGGGCAAAGCCGGACAGCCCTGAGGAGAGGGAGGTTTTAGGAGAAGTGAAATGAGTAGCCCAAGAACATTCCCTAGGGCCCCGGCTGTCACAGACCAGAGCCCAACACCTGCCAGAGAAGGGAGCCCAGAGCGTCCAGAAAACAGTAAGCTGAACTGCGCTCCCCCGCCCATTCCTGAGCCACACAGGATGGGCCTCCTGCCTCTTCCCCGCACGTGACCGCGAACAGACATGAGAGGAGCCAGCACAGGCAAACATCGCGGGTTAGGGCCCTCCACCGGCCTCAGTTTCCCCAGTGGAACGCCTAGCTTGCCCTCTTGGAGCGAGCCAGGTGTGGGAAGCGGCCGCCTGAGAGGCTTGCATTGTAGCGCCGGATCAGCAGCCCCACATGCTCGCCGGCTCCGCCCCCCCCCCCACTGGCCCCTTCACCCGGCGCCCCCCATGCCCCGCGGGCGCTCCCACCTTGCAGACGCTGCGGGACGCCTGCAGCCGGGGGCTCTCCTCGCTGGCGCTCGGGCCGTCTTGCTTCTCCTCGGGGATCATCGCAGCTCGCCGCTCGGGCGCGCCCGCCTGGAAGCCGAAGCCCGTGCAGGTCCCCCGGGGCGCCGCGCCGGGTCCTGAACTGTCCTCTGGACCCGGGTGGCAAGACCGGCAGGAGGGAGGGGCGTGGCGCCCCGAGCCGAGCGTGCGAAACTTTCCTCTGCCCAGTCGGCGACTGCGGCGGCTCCGACGGAAAGCAGCCTCGGCCAACCAGAGAGCGAGGGAGGGGGTTCCGGGCGCCCAGGCCCCGCCCACCCACCCGAGATGTCCTAGGGGAATGCGGTTACCCGTGGCAACCGCAGGGCGCGACGCCGAGCGGCAGCCACGGGGCATGCACTACGCATGCGCGGGCGGCAGCTCTTGTGCGCCAAGGTTGGGGAAGAGGAAAAAAAATAACGCGAAACTCGCGAACTGTGCCAGTTCCGACCCTCTCCTCGAGCCGCGGCCCGCGGCTCCCGGGCAGACTCCACGGTTACGGCTACGCAGTTCTACTCCGTCCCACGGCAACAGGGACCTTCCAAGAGGCTCGTCCAAAAATGTTCACAATGGGGGTTTTAACTAAGGTTTTGGAGGAGCGAGCGCTGGGCGAGTTCTTAAACAATGCCCGCTTTCTTCTCCCTGCTGCGGACGCGGGCTCTGGCCTGGCGTCTCTCCGGTGGGTGCCGCCTGCACACGAGAGCCAGTCTCGGGAACCTGCTTCCAGAATCCTTGTATGTCCACAGCCTACTTCAGAACCGACTGCAGAACCGGCCTGCTTCCAGAATTGTGCTCGTCCCGAACCTGCCCTCCGTGCAGATCGGCCACCGCAACCTGTTCCCCCCACCCTCCGCCCCGCCCCTCTCCTAGCTTCCCTGCGTTCCTGGTGGCTCTGGAACCCACTCAGATGTCCTGTGGGCTCACCTTACCCAAGAACACACACCCTTTGTTGAGACAGGACACCAGAGCAGAAGCAGAAACTGATCTTTTATCAGGTTCCTCTGAAGTTCCAGCCTGGCTCACCCTACCGCCCTCCCACTCCAACTCTGCCGGCCACGGTGCGGCGCCGGGGATGGGGCTCGGGCCTGGTGCACAGCTTTTCGGGCCTCGATCCAGCTTTCCCCAGAGCTCAGTCCTGTAAAAGCTCTGCGGCTCGCCGGCCGCAACAAAACAGGACAGATTTCAACTCCGGGGAACAGAAATGGTGTTCAGGAAGTCAGAAGTAATCCCAGAATATTACCGGGCTGAGCTGGGTGTTTCTTTTTCATGGCCGTAACAATGGACTCCAGATGTCCCGGCAACCTGACCCAGGCACAATTACAGCCAGAGTTGATTAGCGGGAGGGGAGGGGAGGGGGAGGGGAGGAAGATGGTGGAAGATGATGAACCTTCATCCTCCTAAGGCTAAGTCAACAGATGAGGCCCGAATTAGAAAATAAAATTCCAGAAGCTGAAGCTTGTTGTTCGGAATTGTGGAATCCAGTGCTAAGTCATCAGCGGCAGGGTTACTGAAGGGGCTGCCCCTGGGGAGGGCGGTGGAGCAGCTCTTAGGAAACGGCGTACCTTGTACCTTCCTCAGCTGTGCCTTCCGGTCCCTGGGCTTTTTAAAAAAGACGGGATGTCTAGAAATTGACCGCAAAAAAACATCCAAAGTAAAACATAGCCATTTGGAAGTGAAAAGATATCTCTAAGGTTTGAATTAAAAGGAAATTAAAAGACAAATCAGATGACCTAAAAAGTAATTAGAAAGTCAATAACCTTACATAACATTATGTAATATGTAAATAACATTAATAATGCTGTATAAAATTATGTGTAAATTATAAATAAGATATAAACAACATTGTAAGAGGTCTGTTCAGAAAGTATCTAGCCATGTGCTATGGAAAGTAGGGACATTTATTAAGAAGATACAAGATGCAAGACACATTGTACAAAGGCCAATGACATCTCAGTCCCCTTCAAAGTAGGTACCTTGGGACCTCACACAGTTCTCACAATTGCCATCAGCTGCCCCATCATATTTTCCTGAATTTCATTGATGATCTGAAATCTCTCCCCTTTCAAAGATGATTTTGGTTTTGGGAAAAGCCAGAAGTCGCAGGGTGGCAAATCTGGGCTGTGGCCGGGGCGGGGGGGGGGGGGGGGCTGAGTCACCTGGGCGATTTGATGTTTTTCTAAAAAACTCTGCACCAGACGTGATGCATGAGTGAGTGTTGTCGTGATGAAGCTGCCAATCAGCAGTTGCCCAGAGCTGCAGCCTCTGAATCACTGGAATAGTTTCCACGTTTGAGCTTCATGCAAAATTTGATACAGATTCGTTCCTCTACTCGCTCAGTCATTTTGAATATGACGGCCACACAGCGCACAGGCTCACTCAACAGTGTCTACCGCCCCCACTGACTAGTACAGTGACGTGGTCATTGTTCACACATGTGCATTCCAGTCCACTGTCCTTGGCTGCCGGGTGACATCAATGTCACCCAAACCATTTTCATTATAGTAATAATGGCTGGACTTTTTCTGGACAGACCTCATATACATTAGGAATAAACCCAAGAAAATTCTGTAAACTCAAGTGAGTTTCTCGCTAAAAATACAAACATAAAGTCCTTCAACCAAATCAAAATAAAGTCACAGAAGGAGGTTACTCAAGATTAAGGACTGACATGAGTCACATAGCAAATAAAGCTGAATATTTGGGGGGGGGAAATAGGTTGATAAACCTAAGGGGCTCCAGGGGAAATGAGACTCAGAGGCTCCGCCTCTGCCTGCGGGCGGCCAGCGTGGGAGGGGCTTGCTGTTTCTTCAGGGCTCCGTCTGGAGGCGGAGGCTGGGGTGCGGCCCTGGAGGCGCCCATGCCTGGGTCTCCAAGGCTGGTCACTCCTCCTCTGGATTCTGTGTCCCAGGGAGGGAAAGAGAACAGCAAAAACGCCCCCAGAAGTCCTCAGAACTTTGTCACGTGGCCACGGGTGGCTGCAGGGAGGCGGAGATCTGTTGTTCCAGCTGGCACAGTGCTGTGCCCAACACAGCTGGGGTCCTGTCCATCAGGAAAACGCGGGTAAGTTTGGACTGGCCATGAGGGGGGGCTGCCTCAGAGCAAAAACTCAAACACACGAAAGGCAAAGTGTGAGCGGAGCCGGGGGACGGTGCACACCGAGAGGACACCGTGGGAGGGACTGGAAGACCGGAGGAAGCGCAGTGATCCGCACTGACCCGTGGAGAGCGGGAGGCCGGGCGGGCTGGGGGTAAACTGCCAAGGGCGCCAGGCTTCCGTCGTCCCACAGAGAGTCCCCTGACCTGCAGCAACGGACGGTCCCCGGGCTGGTCCGGCGAGGCCCACCTGGGCACCACACCCACTGGGCTGAAACACCAGAATCCAGTGAGAGAGGCCACATTCTTCACCGCAGACCCAGTCCACCCACACGCGGGAGCTGGTGGCCCGGTTGGTGGCTCGGCCCCGCCTACTCGCCCTGCTTGTCACTAGAGTCCCCTCTGCTCCTCCTTGGTGAGGTCACAAGCTCCGTCACCTGCTCCAGTGAAGGCCCCGCCCGGCGAGTGCAGACCAGTGGTGGTCCCCAGGGACCTTGGAACGGGGGGGGGGGGGGGGATGGCCACGGTGTGTCAGAGGTGGGCTGTGAAATGATCCACGGCACCAGCCACACCTGCACAGCCACTGTCCCGCCTCCAACGCCGGTGGGACTCGGTGACGGAAGTAGTGACCTTGGCCTCCACCCCTTCACTTAGGGTCCAGGGTTGGTCAGTTGGGCAACAGGGCTGCTTCTGGGGGCTCCCGGGAGGGTCCCCAGGGGGAAGGCCACATGTCTCCTGTGCCCAGGCACTGTCATGGTCAGGCAGGACGCTGAGACCTGCCCTGATGTCTTGCCTGTGACTGCAAGGGACGTCACGAATGCACTGAGGGTGGCAGAGAACCCCGGCCCTGCCCCTGTTCTCACTTGTTCCGGGAGAGAGCAAATGTCCCTGGACACTTCAGGTCTGGCTTTCTGATATTTAAACCCAAAGTTCCCCCGTGAAGACGTGCTCTCCGGCACCAGGCGTCAGGGAAGGCCAACCCGGCAATGAGGGGCCGCCTGGGGGAAGGTCAGTCAGCCGTCGGCAGCGCCAGCCAGGGGCAGGGCGGCCCGCGGCGTGCGGGGTGAGTCCAGGAGGGCCATCTGGAAGAAGCCGCCAGGCCCGGCCTCGGGAGCCTGCTTGTGCAAATCAAGCCTCCTGATGCAAAGTTGTCAGAATTAATATAAAGAAACAAACAAAATAAACACCTGGATGCCTCAGCAGCGTCCCTGGACTGGGCAATTCCACAGCGGTCTCTCAGAGCTTGGGGACGTAATGAGGTGGTTTCAGAGCCAGAGCTTCATACGACGGTCTGAAGCGGAGCCCATGCGACGGTGAGGAGCAGAGCGAATTGCGGACAAGGTGTCCGTGGGGAAAGGCCCGACTGGTGTTGGAAAAAGACAGACATGGAAGGAGACCCAGAGTGCACCTGTTTGTGGAATCGCCGCAGCGCCAGCGAGGGGGGCCGGCTTCCCCCGCCAGTCCTTCTGTGCTACCGGGCCTGTTGGTGCGGCGTGGGCGGCTGCACTTTGCAGTGAACAACGAGGGGCACCGAGAGGACGGCGGTGCAGGGGGGTCTGGCGTGGAAGGGCACACACGTGGGGCGGCAGCGGCAGGTGCTCAGGGGCCTGCCGGACACTTGATCGGCCAACACTGCAAACAGGAGCCTGCTAGTCTCTCAGTGCCAATGTGCACGTCCAGATTCTTGGGCGGGGAGGAAACGTGGGCTCCTTTCTGCATCTCTGCGAGGACCTGGCCGCCCCCACACTTGCTCACGTGCCCAAGACCCCTGCGGTGGCAATCACTGCAGGGCCTTGAAGCAGGGCGCACCTGAGACACATGCCGGCCCGTCTCCCTGTAGGGACTGGCCAGGGGGACGCCACAGGTGAACCAAAAACGCCGAAAGGAAGAGCGGTCTGGACAGAAGAACATGGAGAAAGCAGCTGATTCTAGAAAGTTCCCCCCAGGCCTGGACCGGGCAGCTCTGATGACCGCCTCTCCCCCAGGAGGTGCCTACGAACTGGGCTTCCAGGTCTCGGGCTCAACTTCAAATGCCGGTGACTGGGCGTTGCCAACTCTCCGGTTCCCAATCTTCGTAGGTGACAGTGCCACTTCCGTCCGAGCATTTTCAGAACGAGGTGTGGGACTTGGGAAGCCAGACTGTCACCTCGCACCCGCCTGCGCGTGGCCGCGGCCTGCCAAGGCCCCGGAGCTCCGTAAGGGCACCTGCACTTGGAGGGCGCATGACGCAAACTGAGAAAATAAATAACCGCAAGGCACGAAGAGAACAGGATAGAGCACCGCGTGCGAGCCGCCGCCAGTGACAGATGGAGGAGCAGGCAGCCAGGACCGCGGAAGCCTTCATCAATGGCGGTAATAGCGGGCCATGCATCAGCTGGGGAGAGGAGTCAACAGGACGTGAGAAATGAATTGTTTGTAAATACAATCAACAATTTTGTGTTCCCGAGAAAGCCATCCATCACCTGGAAACCACCTTTGGTAAAAGATGCACCTGGCTTGCCGGTGAGACGGGGCCATCAATCCCGCCCGAGGTGCGGGGCAGCTCCAGGCTGTCCAGGGCCAGGGCCAGACACACATATTCATTCTTATTTGAAGATGAGTTGACAGTCACCTGGGGGCGGGGGGGTTGCCAGCAGGAGCATGTGGACCCCGCCGGGCTGGCAGTGGGCACCAGTGGAGAGAACGCTTTATTAAAGCCCCCTCTGCTGGGGCGCCCTCCCTGGGGGCCCTGGCGGGAGAGGCCGGAGGGCCCTGAGTGCTCACCCCACTCTGGGACCTTCCCAGGCCCTGTCTGTGCTCTCAGCCCTCCTGGACACCAAGGTGCTGAGCTGGTCTGATCGAGGGTGTGGGGGTGGGGGAAGCAGCCGGCCATGTCCTACCCTCCCCAGCCTCTGTGCAAATCTCACTGCCGAGGGCCCACCGTGGTCTGGGGGAAGCAGGGCGCTTCTCAGGGGCGGAGGCCAGTAGGGGGGGCAGGCTGCACAGCTGGAACAGGGGGAGGCCGAAGACAGAGCCGTGTGTGGGCGTGGGATGTGTGCACAAAGGGCTGTTTTGATGGGGACCTTGAGTGAACCCACCCACGTCCAGGGAGTTCTGCACTAGGGGTGGGCCCAGAGTGGCATGACACCTGGTTCTGGGGTCTGGGGAGAGTGGGGGCAGGGCAGCTGGCCTTGACAGAGGCACAAGCAGTCTGACCCCAGTCACAGAAGGCAGAGGAATGGGGTGCAAGCTGGGCACGCAAAGGGCTGGGGGGCACGCACACTGCCCGTGAACTATTCTGGGTGTTGGTGACATAGGAAGCAAGGCCCCCACTGGGGAAGGGGTGCTGGAGGCCCTGGGAGGGCAGCGGAGGGTGCACTGAGGCCTGGTGGGCAGGGGCTCTGTGGCCGCTGGGAAGGCACAGGGCTGGGCTTCGCAGGGGTTTGCGGGGACCGTGCCTCCCTGACAGCCTTAGACACAGGCAAGGAGAACATTTAATTCCAAGGACACATCCACTCGTGACCTACTCCAAAGAGCACCAGACTCTGGATGGAGGAGGCTCTGCTGCCACTGCAGAGCATCCTGCTGTCCAGCGGTTTTGGATGTAACGTGCCAAGTACTTTGGGCACCTGCCCAGCCAGTCTGCCGACAGCAGAGCTCGCACCCCAGATCCAGGGCCACCTAGACACAGCCACCCCCGAAAGTATATATCATCGGAAAACACGCATCATTTATTTACCAAGCAAAAAGGGGGCATTATTCAGTGGAACCAAAGCTTCCTTCTCCCTGAAAACCCGCTTCTATTTTCCACGTATGACTAATTTTTAATCTCGGTGACTGAGCGGTAATGCCGTTGTCACTGATGCTGACAATGGGGTTTTTTAAGAAGCCTGTGATTGATGTTGCCTTCACAGTGTCCTTTTTTGGTTATTGTTCCTGTGGCGTTCTGAATAAAATGAGTTCAGCCTCCGTGGGGCTCAGTAAATCCGGGCGCAATTGTAGATTAGATGCCATCTTTATGCAAAGCGGCCCGGCTCGCACTCGGAGCTCTGCGTGACAGAAGGCTGCGGCCTAGCCATCACTCACCCACGAAGGAAAGCAGCTACTTACTGCACGTCCATTTGTAAAGAAGGCAGGCAAACAGCATCTTTAATAACCGTGAACAAAGGCGCTAGAACTTACAACACGACCACACTGTAGAGTAAGGGGCACACGTGGAACAGGAAAGCAGCCTCCTGTTTTCCCAATCGAAGGCTTTTAAGCTGATTTCCTGTCCAGAGAAGGGGTTTTGGGGTCAGAGGGCAGCCCCACCCAGCCCCACCCACCCGGCAATAGAACTCCTCTGTCCCCACCTCCCACACCCTCAGCCAGCTGTCCTCACCACCGGCTCCCGCTGGACAGGAGCACTCAGCTCCCCACTTGCCCCCCACTGGAGGCTGTCCAGCCCACTGAGGCCCAGTCATCTTCAACTGCAACAGAAGCATGTTGGTGTCTCCCTAACCTGGCCGGTGTCCCCAGTGTGCCATGGTGACACTCACTTCAATTCCTTGAGCGGGACCCATGGTGGACCTCCCCAGAGGGCTTCTCCTAGGGTCTAGCTGCGCGGGCCTGGGGCTTGCTGGAAAAGCTGGAGTTGATCGCCCTGAGGCAAAATGAGGCATAGATGGAGACCCACTGCAGGTAACTGGGTCTGGAACCGCGTTCCAGGTTCCCCCGAGGCCCCAACATGGGGCGAGCCCAAGGCACACACCCGCTCCTCACACACAACTGGGAACTGGCCACTTTCTCCTGTTTCACTTCCCCGCTCCCCTACCTGTGCTTCCCGGGCCGCCACCCAAACACTTCCCTGCTCCCCAATGAGTTCAGCCTCGTACTCTCGCACACACGGGCCGCCACAGCTCTATCCCGGCCACTTGCTCGCTGTGCCCTTGTCCACGCAGCTTTCTGAGGGCCTGGAGCCCACTCTCCATCCTTCCGTCTGCCAACATCTACTCGACCCTCCACAAGCAGCTTGCGTGTCACCTGTGGCCCCAGATGCGGTGGCACCGAGGTGCGTGCCGCACATGTCTGTGTTCAGAATGCTCCCATTCTCCCCGAAGAAGGCGCCGAGTTTGCCTCGTAGCCCAGCACTCAGCACAGGCCCGGCCTTCAGGTTGCGAGAAAACATTCGAACTTGCAGCGAACCGGCGGTAACAGCTCACGTTGGACAGCCTCTCTCAAAACATCCGGGGAGTGTTCAAAATAGCAAAAACCGTGGCGATGTCCCCATCTTTTGAGGATACTGAAGACCCGTGAGCTCCAACAGCCCCAGGCAGCAGAGCCAGGAGCCCGAGAGCTGGGGCGGTGCCGGGGCGGTGCAAGGGGGCGCGGCCCCTCCCCGGGTGGCTGGCGCACCTGACGGCCCAGCAGCTGCGTCCATGCCTCTCGCCCCCAAAGCCTGCGCTGGGGCCGCGTGCGCCGCAGGCCCCGCCCCTGGGACACGCCCCCACCCCGCCCCCATTGCAAATCGGCGCAGGCGCCGTCCTGGCCATCTTCCCAGCGGCCCCCGCGGCAGCGTCTTCGAGGCGCACGTTGCACGAGGTGGCCTGGGCTGCGAGCTTGCGTCCCTGGTTGCAGACAGTGTAGGTGTCGTCTCCTGTGTTGGTGCGGCTGCTTTGCGGGTCCCAGGGACACCCCAAACGGCTGCCGCGGGGCTGGGACGCGGCCTGAGGTCGCAGGGCTGGTGCAGGCCGAGTGGGGCTCGAGTAAGGCCCCGCCCTACCCTCGGTGACCCCGTTCCCCTTGACCGCGCTGTGTGGCCCACTGCCGGCTCGGTGAGTCCGCAGCGCCTGGCGTCCCGTTCCGGTCGCGGTGCCCCTCCCGCCGTGGCCCTGGGGGCTCCTGTGGACGCAAGCCCTTGCCCCATCTCCCAGGCCCGGTAGGCCTGCATGGTTCCCCGGCCATGGTGCGCCCCTCATCATGGAGCTCACGCTCTCTGTCCCCCTCCGTGTGGCCTTGGGAGTGAGTGCGCGTCTCCGTGACACCTCAGCGCACTGCTGTTTTGTTTTCTTCTTTTGGTCGGACTCATGCAAAGTCATAGTACTTAGCTAGAACTGGCAAACTGGCTGTGTGCAGCCTGTGCTTGCATCTAAAATACATGTGATAGCTAATGGTGGAGGAACTCGGGGAAACGCTCAGACCTGTTAACTAAGCTTCCTGGGGACACGAACCACATACTGTAGGGTCAGCAGCGTCGCCCGGGGCAGACCGCGGGCTGCAGGCCCCTGTGGGTTTCTGGGCTGTGCTGGGGCTTGGCTGTTGCTGCGTTGCCGTTGGGACTCCCCATCTGCTGCAGGCAGGACTGGTGTAGACAGTCCCTGCCACGTGGCCCAAGCTCCTGCGGGAGCCCGCCTGCCGCCGCCCCGAACGGCTCCTTGCAGTGGGGCCGCGCCGTGGGAGGACACAGAAGAGGGGATGGGAGATGGTCTGGGCCCTAGTGTGCGGGTGCCCTCACCAGGTAACAGCGCGCTGTGGGGAAGAAGTGGCCTTTGCCCGGGCATTGTGACTTCTGCTCCCCCACCCCGCCCCCCAGCTCCTCCCTGCTTTGCATCAGACAGTGGCAGTGGCAGACATAAGTAGCTCTTTGTGCCGCAGGACAGGGAGATGGCCTGGTGGGAAAACGGGAGGTTTTGCTTTTGAAGAATTTGATGCTGTAAATTAATATGTGGCTTGGTGACAAGCTTTGTGTCACCTTCCCGGTGACTGGAACCAAAGTGTCACAATTGGGTGGTTTGAGCAATGTTGTGTCCAGTGGGACTTCCATTTTTGATTGATGCACTTGGCCTCACAGCTGGCAGTTGTTTGCTGTTTTCTGAGTCACATCACGTGGTGGTCACGAGTTTCCTGCGATCTGCTCCCCAGGGGGACGGCGGGTGGGCCCCTTTCCTGCCCACCCTTTGCTGCCTCAGGCACCCCCACCTGCCCACCCGGCCCTGCTGTGAGCTGCCTGCTCCCCTCTGAGGAGGTGCGTGGGTGTGTGGGCCCCCTCGCTCCAGGCTGCTGCTGGTTCAGGTGGCAGGAATCAGGGGGTTTCGTGCTGAAATGTCTCCAGTGTTAAACGTTGCTGAAATTTTACAAAAATGCTTGGCCAGCCAAACAGAAATGCAAGTGGCCTGGATTTACCTCCCCAGCCCCCAGCCTGCAGCCTCCGGGCTGTGGGCGGGGCAGGGAGCCCCTCCTCGCCTGGCGTTCTGTTCTAGGCCAGCTTTTCCTCTAGTGGACGACGTCAGAACGCACGGAAACTTTCCTTTTGTGTTTTTTGTACTGCAGTAAAATTTATGTACTGTCAAAGTCACAATTTCAGCCACCTAAGGCGTAGAGTTTGGTGGCACCACAGACCTTCGGTGTTGTGCAGTCATCGCCACCAGTGCCAGACTTTCTGTCACCCAGAAGGCATCCCGTCCGCCTGTGCCGCCCCCGCCGCCCTGTCGTCCCTGGCCTGCTCTCAGCCGCTGTGGGTGTCCCCGTCCTGGCTTGCTCACTCGGGCAGATGCCACAGCGTGGGTCCTCTGTCCAGCCGAGCTCAGCTGGCACGTGTTGGGGACTCGTCCGCGCCACGGTGTGTCATGCTTCCTGCCTCTCGTGGCTGAGTCTGCCCTGTGCAGGGGCCACGTCCTGCTTTTCCACTGGCCCATGGATGGACATCCTGGGTTGTCTCTCCTTTTGGGACAACGCAGACGTGAGCGTTGCTGCAGTGAGGGTCCCGAGCAGCGTGGGCTGAGTCACGGCGTTTCGTCTTCGAGCGTCGGCCTCACAAGCGTGTCACCACGTGGACGAGAGTGACAGGTGCTCCCAGGCCAGGGCCGCCGTGTGCGTGGAGTTTGCACGTGCAGTTTCTCCTTCCAGACTCACCTTCTCTTTCTGTCTCTCGCCACCCGCGGGTGCGAGGTGGACGGGGCAGGCCTGGCGCCCCAGCCCCGAAGGCGCCACGTCCGAGGGCGGCCGCTCTGCTCCCTGCTCAGGCTGGGTCACGCCTGGTTGGTGAGTCACCTGACTTCTGTTTCAGAATATGTTTTGCACACTGGCTGCCTCTTTAGGAGGCACTTTTGAGGGCCACTTCACTAAGTCGGTGAGTCCTGGACACTGCAGGCCTGGCAGGGGGCGGAGGCAGGCGCCTGTGGGTGGGAGACGCACCCGAGCGGCTCTGGCAGCTTCTGCCGTCGGGCCTGTGCTCAGACTGGAGCTGCGCCGTGCACTCTGCGTGGAGACTCCCGTCCCGTCTTCCTACCCGTGTTTCAGAAAGAGGGAGACGTCTGTGAAGGGCCGGGGAAACTTCCCCGGGTGAGCGGCAGATTGGCATATTCACGTGTAAGCCTGTGTTCCAGATCCGCACAGACCAGCAAGCCAGTGGGGAGGCGTGAGCAGGGAAGGCCTTCCAGGAGAGCGGGCCGGCTGAGCTGCTCCGGCTGAGCTGCTCCGGCCAGCTTTAAAGCGTGCGACGCTTATTCTGGCAAACGGGCGGCAAGGAGTGAGCTTGGGGACTTGCTGTGGGACGGCGCGGGGGGGCTAAATGGCCTAGAACGGTGCCTCCTGGCGCCCTGCCCTGGTGTGTGTGCCTGGGGGCAGTGGGCAGGGGTGCAGTGTGGCCTGGCTGCTCACGCCTGCTGTGGGTTCCACTTCGGACCTGACCCGGGCCATGGGGCTGAGGCACAGAGGGCTGTTTTCCGAAGATCAGTCGGAATTCATCCGACTTGTATTTCCATGCAAATTCTGGGGTTGGGCTGTCCATTTCTGCATGGACCTGGCTGGGATTTTGAGGGGGGTTGGGCTGCGTTTGTGGGGCACTTCCAGGAGTCGCCCCCAGGAGATGAAGCCTCCCAGGCCCTGAGCCGGGCACCCCCATGGTCTGGGTCTTCATTTCTCTCGGCAGCTCTGTGGCTCTGTGCCCAGGTGTCACCTCCTTGGCTGAATTTCTTAGGTGTTCTTTTTGACGTCATTGTAAATGGCGTCATTTCTTAACGTTCTCCATTCACAGCAGGTGTAAAGAGAACCGGTTTGGGTGTGTCTTTGTCTGTTGGTCTGGGCCTGCGGTGGTGTCGAACTCCTTTGTTAGTGCTCTCATCTCATTTAACTTTGTTCATAGACCGTCTCAGGTTTTCTGGACACAAAACTGCACTGTCTGCAAATAGAGGCAGTTCAGTTCCTTTCTGATGTGGACGCCTTCACGTCAGCTCCCTGCCTGTGCCTGGTGCCTCTGAGCCGCTGGGCTGCCCTGGCTGGGGAGGGGAGGCCCCTTCCATCCCAGTCCTGGAGCCCGCTCTTCGTTCTTATCGCATTGGATGTTGTCAGGTGCTGCTTCCGCACCTGCTCAGAGACCCCTTGGCCGCAGCCCCTGGGGTGCTGTTTACAAACCCTGAGCTGCCTGAGTTGGAAAACAGGGGCCCAGGGCTCTGTGGAAGGAGTGGTGGCCTGTGCTAGAATCGACTTCCCAATATTAGAAGGATTCTAGGACAGAAAGTGTGCAAACTTCACACACGGGGCACAAAGAGAGCCATAAGGAGCGTAAGGAGTGTCAGCGGCTGTTGTCCTAGCTGGTGTCCAGCCAGCACACGTGTGGCTCTTTCCAGAATGGCAGCGACTGCCACCTGGCTGCCCTGATCTGAGATCCAGCCTCTGTAGCCACCCGCTCCGCCTGGCCTCCAGCCCCTGGACGCGGGTGTGGACAGGAGATCCAGAGAGCAGGTGAGAGCAGGTGGGCTCATTGGGCTCCTGCGCTTGGGCCCGCCGGGTTCGCTTGTCTCCTTCCCAGTGTGTCGGCCTCATCCTACAGCCGGCAGCTGAGACTCGGGGAAGCGGCCACCTGCCCAAGGTCCACGAGTGGCAGAGCCCGGCCCCCGCTGCTGGCTCAGCCCACGGGCGAGCGTGTGTCTGTCCTGACCAGCACCTGCTCTGGAGGGCCTGCAGCTCAGCCAGGCCGCCGGGGGCCATTGGTGGTCAAACCCCGGATGGGGGGGGGAGGGTCAGCTCCCAGGGGCCTCCCTGGGCGCGCAGGGCCGGTCGGTGGGGCCTGTGGTCAGAAGCGCCTCCCCGGGGAGGCCGCCAGGGCTGGGTGGAAGGTGTGTCTGGGGCCTCTGCCCGCCCACGCTGGCGTCTGACCTGTGTCCCTGCGCAGCTCCGCGCCCGCTGATGTCTGAGTGTCCGGCAGGGCGTGCGTGTTTGTGGGTTCTGATCAGGCACCCCTAGCCGTGGGCGGCCGGCGCTGACACGCGGCGCCTACCGCGTGCAGGCCCCGGATGCTGGGCGGAGCCGAGGCCCAGACTAGACTGGGACAGTGCGCAGTGGCAGAAGAGACCAGGCGAGGGGAAGAGACTGCGCCCACCCGCGGTGCGCAGCAGCCTGGACAGCGCGGCCCCACCCCGGGGAGGAGGGGCGCCCCAGCCGCTGGCGTGGGCGGGGCTTCCGGGCTGGCCGCTGCCACCTGGGTGCCGGCCGCACTGCAGGGGAGCTGCAGACCCGGATTCCCCGGGACGCGGGGAACGGGGCCCACACTGCGCTGTGTGACTCCCTAACTGGCAACTTCTGCCCGAGGTGGACAGGTCCTGGCCCCCAGGGGAGCCCCATTTGGGGGTCTCTTTGCATTTTGTTGAGTGTTGTTTATGTGGGGAGTGGGACCTGAGCTCCACAGTGTTGGGTTTAGTCCTCACGTGGGCCGCCGGAGACCGGCCCTGTCTCCCTACTGGGGTCTCGGTTCCTCCACCTTTCCAGGTTGCTCGGCCGCGAGAACCAGGCATCCAGCCCCTCTGAGGGCCGCCGTGCTGTGCGCTGAGGCGCGACTCTGCCCACAGTGCTCCCCGGGAACTATTCGTTTATCCAGAAACTTGTCCCATGTCCTGCCTGCCTCCTGGGGCTGGGGCCTCGCTCCCTCACGTAGGTCCTTGGGAAAGGCCGGTTGGTCACGTGTGTCTCCAGGGCCCGTGGCCAGTGGCCCAGAGCAGGCCCGTAGACCTGGGGTCTGAGGGATGGATGGAGACGGGCCCTGCCGTGGCACCGCGTGAGCCTCGTCCGTCTGTCTGCAGCACCAGCCGTTGTCTGGGGTGGAACAAGGCCTCTGGGAGACAGGGGGACAGGTTGGGATGGGGGGACCTCAGCGGCAGCCTTGGGGATGATGTGTGTCCGGTGAGGGGCCGTACGAGTCCCCATGGCCAGCAGCAGGCTCCTCTTGAGAGCCCCTCAGGGTGGTGCCCTGGGCCTGTCTGCCCCACTCCCCCAGCCCCGATCATGGAAGACAGTGTTTGCTTAGCAAAGAACCGTCACAGTGCAGACAGCCCCAGCTCCTGGAGGAGCTCCGGGGGGCCTTTTCAATGTTCCAGACTCCGCCGGGGAGGCCCCTGGAGGAGCCTGCCCATCCCTTTCCCGCACAGCCAGACTCGGGCGCCTCCCTGGTGGGTGTGAGCTTGAGCGTGTGCGGGGGCGGGTGCAGCTCCTTGACCCAGAGTGTGGACTTTGGTCGGGCGGGTCACCCCGCTGGCTTCCCCAGCAGGTGAGCACCTCCGAGGAGGCACGGAAGAGGCTCACGGGCCTGGCTGGGGAGGAAGGCGAAGCCCAGGCTTTGCTCTGCAGACGCCCAGACGCAGGGAAGTGGCGGCGGTGGAGTACAGGAGCTGGTGCCCCGCCCCCTCCTAACCGTCTGCAGTTCTGCTGTGACAGTGAGCACTGCGTCTTGGTGGGCAGAGGGCAGTCTCATCAAGGGGCCGGCCTCCATCCACCCCCAATGGTGACAGAGCCACCCTGGACTCTGCTGCTCAGTCTGTCCTGGGGTCTTGGGGTGCCTGCTGGTGGGGCAGCATCTGGGGGCCACACTGCACCTCTACCTACAGTGCGGCAGAGGCTCCTGGGCCGTCGGGGGCCAGAGGCAGGCCAGGCTCCGCCCTCTAGCGCCTGCAGCCCGGCGTCCCCTCAGACACCACTGGTGTGTGTGGCCTTGGCCTTCCTGCCCTGTCCATGGCCAGCCCTCTGGTGGCGGCCGTGCGTGTGTGGTGTGTTTGCAGGTGCTGCTTGTGGGCCCAGGTCTAATGTCTCAATGTAAACTGAGCTTGTGGCCATCTCACCTGAGGGCCAGCGCGGGAGCTCCGCCGCCCTGCCCCCACCCCTCCCCTGAGGCTCCTGAGTCGGGGTGCCCTCTCCCGGACCCTTGGCCACCCTGGCCCTCTCCCACTGTTGGGACACCCCCTCTGTGGCTCTCCTGCGGCTAGTTCACTCACTCTGGTCCGTGTTCTGCCACAGCAGGCCTCTCCCCTCCTGGCCAGACCAGGCCCTGGCAGCCCAGGCACGGTGTGGCCCTCCCTTGGGACCCCTCACCTGCTCACGGCCCAGGAGGACCCTGACCTCCCAGGGCTCAGGTGGGGTCATGCTCTCCTTGTGCCTGGTAGGCGTTCAGCTGGGACTCACACAGCCACGCATTTTCCTTGTTTATTGCACCGTTGACGTCATCTACAGTCCAGCATCTGCTGCTCCAAGCCCCGCTGCCTACTCTGGGACTGGCTGAGTGGTCGGAGCCACGTGGGCGGCTGGTAGGGACGGTGGCGCTGCAGGCAGGGGCCTCGTGTGTGGGTTTGCTGTGCCCCGACCAGCCCTTTGTACCCGGCCACGGAGACGAGGCGTGTGGCTGGCAGCCAGCCCTGTGCCCTGGGTCCCCCGGGCTCCCAAGCTGTTTGCTGAGTGTCCTCCTGTGAAGCTGGCTGGACAGGATGTTGCTGCTTTCTTGTGAATGTCTTCTTCCTAGTTACCACAGCAACACCATCAACTTAACTGATCTAGTTACTGTTGGTTTATCCATTTGGCTATGAAATTTTAAACACAAAGTTGAACAGCCTTCCCGGAGAACACTGCGTCCTCACCATTGACACCTCCCCGGGGCACCTGCTGGCCTGGCGGCAGCAAAGTGGGCACCAGAGGCCACAGCGCCTGTTACTCAGGGTTCTGCTCTGAGGCCTTAACTTTCATGTTTATTTTGCTTCAGTAATCACATGGAAAACGTGTTTTAAAACTGTACATACTGTTGGCCGAAAGTATCCTTGGTGCAGCAGCAAAATGAAATGTCACAGCAGGAAAGTTGTGAGTGACCTGGCTGTGGCCACCGGCCGGAGCTCCCAGGGGCACTCTGGGCGGCCAGTGTCCACCCGGATGCCGGGGACATTCGTCTTTTTGAATTGAGAATGCACCCCTGAACTTGAACAAGACCAGGACACCTGGCTCTGGGCCTGCCGTGTGAGGAGGACGAAGGGCAGGCTCCCCAGCTCGGGTGTCCTCTGCTGTCCACAGGGAAGCCCGTGAACTTGAGCTTAGTGGAGGCTGAACTTGAACCTGAGGAGGCTGCCACGTTTTGTGGGAAAACACCAGATCGAAAATATACAAGCCCTCCAAGGTAACCTCAGCAACTGGTGGGAGGTGTGTGCGGTGGGACAGTGGTCCTGACCCGCCACTCCGGGGCCCAGTGCGGTTGGTGGCTCTCCCCGTGGCCTTTCCAAGTGCTCAGTGGCCATGTTCTGGTCAGGACACCTCGTGCCCTAGAAGGTCCCGCCTGGTCACTTCTCTGCCCAGAGTTGGAGATGCAGGCATGGGCTGGAGCCAAGCCGGGACCTCCCCCCGGGCACCTCGCACAGAAAGGCATGTGGCGCTCAGCGAGGGGGTGGGAGGCCAGGGGCAGAAACTGGGGGGGCCTCTTTGAAGACAAGAAGTTTATTTTCTCACTTGAGAAACGTTCCCACGGCCGCTGTGGGATGCTGCCTGCCCCCCGGCTGCTGTCAGCAGGGCACCACGTGTGCCCCCCAGGGCCGGGCTGTCGCGGGCGCTCACCCCTTGGAGGGGCCTGGTTACGCGGGACGGGGGTGTGGTGCACTAGGCCCCGAGGTCCACGCTCAGTGGGCTGAGCAAGAGGTGGTCTCGGGGCTTGAACTCACGTTTCTCTAAAAGATATGGGGCGTCTTTGTGTGCTTAGTTTGTGCCTCGGGCGAGCAGGGAGACGGGTCTTCCTTCCCCGCCCACACGCCGTGTGGGGTCTGAGTCCTGTGGGAACGCGGCCTCCAAACACTGCTGCTCCTTCATTCGCTCACCCTTTCAGGGGTCAGCCACTGGACACCGAGGCCCGAACTGAGCTTTCGGTGTCCCGCCCACGGAACCCGGCCGGACGGGAGGCGCAGAGGCCCTTGCACCAGGTCTGTCCCTGCGCTCCGCCTCGAGGACTCTGGCTTCAATGGGGCTGACGGTGCTGGGCAGTGGCAGGTCCTCACGGGCAGGCTGAGGGTCCCCGTCCTCAGTCCTGTCCCCACGTCAGTGTCCACCTCAGCCCAGGTGGGCTCTTCCTCCGACGAGGCGCCTCAGCGCACCACCTGGGCTGCCTGCAGAAAGGCCCTTTTGGGCAGCATGGGTCGGGGACCGTCCCTGTGGGCTGGGGTCGCAGTGGCCTACGTGACCAACATTGGGGTCCCCATCATGCACATTACTGGTCAGATGCCAGGAACACGCGTGTCTGTGGTTCCCATGCAGGAAAGGACAGGAAGGGGGGAGTGGCCACGCGCCCGGACCCGGCGACTTCACGGAGACCTGTGCTCTGGACAGAGCTCCGCCCACGGAGCTCCGCCCACAGGAGAGGTAGGCCAGCCTGCGGGGGCCGGGCGGGCCCAGCGTGCTCCAGGCTCCTGGGGCCTCCACGGGGCGGGGGTCGGGGTCGCTGTGGGCACGAGGGCTCAGGTACAGGCGGAGTGGTGCACCCTGGTGTCTCACGAAGCCTGGCGTGTGGGGCTCTGCCAGACTAGTGTCCTCGGGAACTTGGCCGGGACCAGGGGTCCTCACATGCGCCCCCACGGTGGGCAAGGCCCAGGCCCCAGCTTAGCTTCCGGGCACCGAGGCTGCTCCTCTCGTCGCTGCTGACGTCTGTGTGACATTCCGGTCATTCGGACGCCGACAGATGCGGCAGGAGAGCTTCCATGGGAGTTCGGCTGCTGTACTCTGGGCACGGTGAGGAAAGAGGCAACTTCCAGACTGAGCCCCCGCTTGTTCCGAGGCTGCGGAGACCCTGTCCTGCACTGTGTCTCCTTTGAGTTGGTAAAAAAACCTACTTTCTCTGTGGCTTGATCTCTTCCTTCATATTAGAAATGGTCCTCAACCGCCGGCGCTCTGTGCACAAGGGAGTGAAGGCGATGACCAGCCGCCGTGGAGGTCGGAGCCGCCAGACCGCCCTTGAGGCGGGGCGTGTCCCCCGGGGTGGGCCTGACCCCTCGTGTCTGCAGGTGACGTCCCTCCGAGGGGGACCGGTGTTCGGACCGCTGTCGGTTTTTAGAGCAGGAGGCGGGGGAGGGGAGGGAAACGCCCGTCAGCTGCCTCTCGAAAGCCTTCCCGGGACCGGCCTGCAGCCCAGGCAGGTGCCCTGACCGGGAGTCGAACCAGCGACTCCTGGGTTTGCAGCCCGTGCTCCAGGCACTGAGCCCCACCAGCCAGGGCTGTTTGTTTTAAGTCACTGCACTTTTCTTTCTACTGGATGGGAAATGAGCTTCCCATTCCGGGGACCCCGGGTTCTTCACAGGCTCCTTCTACAGCACCGACGCCTCCTTCAGAATCGAGTCTTCCATTCTCAGGCGCTCCCTTTAAAGTGCCTGGCTGTGCCCGGCAGCCGCTGCTGCTCTCACCACTGACCGTCTTCCTTAGACGCCCAGACTAGCCAGTCTCCCCGGCCTCCCGCGGCGGTTTCAGCACCTGCCGACGACCGGTGAGCAGGACAGTCTACGTATACGCGCGTGGCGGTGGGGGGCTTTCCTTCCAAGAACAGTTGCTTTGGCTTCTGGCACCTGGCAGGTCGCACACCGGGCGGGTCCGGCACACACACCGGGCACACACCCGAGGCCCCAGCTGTCCCCTCCCTGGTGGCCCAGGTTGATGTGCATCCACTCGGCGGGGAGCTCTGTCCCCACGCCTGCCCCTGCCTGCCACGCAGTCCTGCAGCCTCAGCTCACACCTCACCTGGGTGCCCACGAGAGCCCCAGACCAGCGCTGTCTGGGGGGTCCCGCCGGCAGCTTTGGGGTCCCATTGCCACAGGGGGGGCACCGGCCTCAGGACCGCACAGATCTGTCGTGACGACATGGTCACCACGGCCAAGTTCCACGACGTGCACCCAAACATCTTCCCCCACAGACTCTTCTTCCCCATGTGGCAGACACGTGTGCCGTCACCATCGCCCTGCGATGTACAGCTGGGTCACGGGCTACTGCTGCCGGAACCGTGCACTGTGATGTCCCAGGAGCAGTGTGTTTCTTACACGCACACCCCAGCGCACTTTGCACACGCTGTATCCACCTGTGCACGCGGTGGTTGGACAGCCCACTCGGGAACCCGCCCTGGGAGCAGCCGGGCTGCTCCCTCCCCTGCCCTCCCGGTGCCTGTCCTGCCCCCCCCCCGCCCCCCCGTGCGGCACATCCGTGTCCCTGGAGCAGCAGCACTGAGCCCGGCCGGGGTGCTTAGGACACATCTGCTGAACGGACAAAGGTCTAACACGTCTTCTTGTGTTGCAGGCCCCAGGGCCACGGGGGCAAGTGCCGGCCGCTCCTCTGCCCCCACCTGGCACCCGCCCTGCTCACGTCACACCCCGACCCCCCGGGCACAGGGACCTCGCGCTCTGATGGGAACACGGACGTGCACAGCAGCACCAACACGGGAGGAGACGGGCGAGCGACTGAAGCGGTGCTGCCGCCACGCGGTGCGTCAGGGACGTGGAGGTGGGACCCCAGTGCTGGCCGCGGCCTGTAACACAGGCCCCCGTGGCGGGCGCGCTCCCCGCCGAGGGTGGGGGCTGGCCTGGGGGGCCAAGGAGTCACCCTTTGGGTGTCAGAGTCTGTCTTAACAGCATGGTGGTTACAAAGGTTGAAATGAATTGTGTCTCTCAAATCCCATAAAATTAAAACGCTTAACAGCCACACTCGGCACCACGTGCAGGTCACGCCCCAGAAGGAACAGTGAGCCGCGAGAACAAGAGGAGCTGATGCGGTGGACACGGGCCACCGTCACACGTCCCCTTCTCCGGGAGTGTCTGGAGACCCTACCGTCCCCTCCGGCTGCTCCCGCGTGAGGGGGCCACAGACCCACCGTTAGCGGCAACTCACACCACTGAGAGGCCCCCACCCCTGAGCACGCTTTCCTGCCCCGAGTCCCCGTGTCACTCTCTGCTGTGGACCTGCTGGTGCTGGATGAGGTGGAAGCTCAGGCGGAAGGCGCGGCCACACTGGGCGCAGCGGAACGGCCTCTCCCCTGTGTGGACCCTCTGGTGCCGGAAGAAGCCCGACAGGGCCCGGAAGGCGCGGCCGCACTCGGTGCACTGGTAGGGCTTCTCGCCGGTGTGGATGCGCCGGTGCTCACTGAGGAAGGAGCTGCGGCTGAAGGCGCGGCCGCACTCCCGGCAGGCGAAGGGCTTCTCCCCGGTGTGCACCCGCTGGTGCTGGATGAGGTTGGAGCTCTGGCTGAAGGCCTGGCCGCACTCCCGGCACTCGTAGGGGTTCTCTCCGTGGTGGGTGCGCTGGTGCCGGGCCACGTTGGAACTGTGGACGAAGGCCTGGCCGCACTCCCGGCACTCGTACAGCCTCTCCCCGGTGTGGATTCTCCGGTGCTTGGTGGCGTCGGACCTCTGGCCGAAGGTCCTGCCGCACTCGGCACAGCGGTAGGGCTTCTCCCCAGTGTGCACCCGCTGGTGCCGGAGGAGGTTGAAGCTCTGGCTGAAGGCCTTCCCGCACTCGCGGCACACGTAGGGCCTCTCCCCGCTGTGGGTGCGCTGGTGCCGGACGACAAGCGAGCTGTGCACGAAGGCCTTGCCGCAGTCCCCGCACGCGTAGGGCTTCTCCCTGGCGTGGGCGCTCTGCTGTCTGGCGGCGGGGGTGTCGCAGTGGTAAAGCCGTCCTGTCCGGTGGCTGCTGCCGTCCGCCGCAGGGCCCTCGTTCAGCGAGACACCTGATGCGGTCTCAAGGCCACTCCGCCCTCCAGTTTCCTCACGGGGGGCCGGCCCCCGGGGGGCCTCCTGGGGCTTCTCTCCAGCTCCCTCGTTCCCACGAAGGTCCAGAGACGCCAGGGCCTGGGCGGGCCCCCGACACAGTCCCGGCGCCTGCTCTCCTTGGTGGTCCCCTTCTTCCACAGCCACTTGCTGCCATGTCGACCCTGTGCTCTGAGCCTCGAGGGCAGCAGCTTGGTGGCCACATGACGCCCGTGGAGAGGGAGCTGGAAGAGAGGGTCAGCGTGGTCTCAGACACGAGAAACTCTGGGCTGCCCTGTGCTGCAGGGGCCCCGGTGCCCCCCGGCCACGCCGGGAAGACGGCACGAGGTCGGTGCGCACCCGGTACCTGTGTGCGGTCCTTGCTCGGCTGCCCTTTCCAACCTCTAGGGACAGACACAGGGCTGGGGACAGAGTGTCAGGGTAGGGATAGGGACAGACACAGGCTGGGGACAGAGTGTCAGGGTAGGGATAGGGACAGACACAGGGCTGGGGACAGTGTGTCAGGCTCCTTCCCTCTGACTCCGGGAAACCTGAGCCTCTGCCCCCATCAGCCCAGCCCCAAGAGCGGAGATGCCAGGCCCTGGGCCCCACTCAACTGTTCTGACTCTGGGCTCCAGGAGCGACACTGTCTCTGGCGAGCCCCCCACCTGCCACCTTGAGGGGCTGTGTGTGCGGAGCAGACTCTGACCCAGGTGTCAGCAGCAGAGTGCGCACAGTGAGCTGGGAGCCAGTGGGGCTGCCGTGGTGAGGTGGCAGGTGGAGGCCCCTTGGCTCCTGGCACGGAGCAGGTGCCCATGTAGACGAGCGTCTGGGACGTGGCACCACAGCCTGGGGACACCAGGAGGCTGTGTGGTCTCTGCAGCGTCACCAGGGTCTCCTGCGACAGGTGGCCCGGGACAAGGGCAGGGCCAGCAGGGCACAGACACGAGGTCCAGAGAAGACCTGTCCACCCACGGGCAGGCACCTCACCTGCCGCAGTCCCTCAGGACGAGCACACCTGTGGGACGTGGGCAGGTGCCCGAGAGGCTTCCTGCCGGCCTCTGACGGGTGGGCTGCACTGTGGAGGGATGCGGGGGACAGGGTGCGTCTGTGTGAGGGAAGGTGGCATTGACCTCAGCGCTGGTCACGTAACAGCCAGTGACAGCAGCCACAGAAAACTGAACCTGAGACTCGGCTTTGTCTGCCCCGATGCGGCCCCAACCCAGCCCTCCCTTGTCAGCTGCTCTGGGCCAGGAAAGGACGCCCAGAACCTGCCTTGTTCCCGGATGTCTGCAGCCGGGGGACCTGAGAAGGGGTGCGGGGCGTGGCGGGGGGACCGGGAGGTGAGGACCACGGGTGCTGTGGCAGGAACAGCGTGGGGCAACTGTGTTCCCGCGGTCGGACTCGGGAACCCCCCACTCCTGGGCTCTGACCCCTCTGGCTGCCCAGCCCTCACCTGCACAGGTGTCCATCAGGGCGGCCCTCGCGTGGCGTCCTGCAGACACACCAGCAGTGGGGACACCTGTTCGAGTGAAAGGAAGGAAGGGGAGGAAGTGACAGGAGGAGTGGGGGGGGTCAGAGCCCCCGGGTCCTGAAGGAGCCACCTCACCCACGTGCCCGTCTGTCACTGGGACACCTGGGTGGCTCCATGCCTGCAGTCCCCTTGCTCCAGGGGGACCCAGCCCAGCACCTTCAACTGGCCCTCAGATGTCTAGAGAAAGCCACAGAGGTCTTCATATTCTTTGGTAATTATGGAATTTTTTAATATAAAAGAAGTAAAAATGGTGTAATTTTGGATTGAGGAAAGATTTCGCTAAGTGCAACGCCGAAATCTGACGGGTTTCACCACACCAGAACATCTAATGTTAAAAATAAAAAACTGGCCCTGGCTGGTGTGGCTCAGTGGACTGAGCACAGGCTGCAAACCAGGGGGTCATCAGTTCGATTCCCAGTCAGGGCACATGCTTGGGTTGTGGGCCAGTTCCCCAGTGGGGGGTGTGTGAGAGGCAACCACACACTGATGTTTCTCTCCCCCTCTCCCTCCCTTCCCTTCTCTAAAAATAAAGTCTTAAAAAAGCGAAAGTAAATAAAAAACTGGGGGAAGACTTTCCTCAAAGCAAAAGGGTAGATCTACACACTTCGCCTCCTCACACAACTGAAAAGTTACAACTAGACCTCGAGTGACACCCAAAACTGTCAGAAGACAGAGCTGTACGGAACTCCGACGACTGGGATAAGAAGAAGCCATGTTCACCCAGACAGGAAGGGCGGCCCCACCTTCATGTGTGGTGCACAAAGACAGGGACGGACCCGTGGGGACAGGGGTGCCGGCCCAGGCCAGACCGCATAGCCCAGGGTTCCGGAGACGGGAGGATGAATCCTCTCGACTTCTGCGTAATAACCGGAGGGGGTGGGGCGGTGGGAGAAACGGCCAGAATTTCAGAAGACTGTTCAAAGGGCCTCGTACACTTAGAGGGAATGTAAACCCACCCCCTGTGCCCCGCCCCCTACACGCCCACAGGTGCCTTTTCTCCAGCAGGCCCTGCTGCTGAGGGGCCACGGCAGCCCCACCTGGTACCCGGAAGCACAGGGAGGCGGCCACAACAAGGGGGCAGAGAAGCCCAAGCCAAAGAGCAGGACAAAACCCCAGAAAAAGAACTAGACGGAATGGACACAACCAACCCAGCAGACAGACACAGGGCTCACAACACGGGTGGTCAGGAGGCTCACAGGACTCGGCTCCGCAACAGTGTGAAGGAAGAATGGGGCCCACAAAGTGCAATAAAGACACAGCCATGCCCTGGCTGGTGTAGCTCAGTGGATTGAGCGTGGGCCTGCGAACCAGACAATCGCAGTTCGATTCCCAGTCAGGGCACATTCCTGGGTTGCAGGCCAGTTCCCTGCAGGCCAATTCCCAGCAGGGGACGCATGAAAGGCAACCATACAGTGATGTTTCTCTCGCTCTCTCCTTCCCTTCCCCTCTAAAGATTAAAAAAAAAAAGCCGCTGGGAACCATCGGTTGGGGGAGGAACCGGGATTCAAACCATCGATTTGGTACATCAGGGAGAAATAAGCATTCGACCAGAACAGCAAGCAAGGAGGAATCAATAAAAAAACCCTGTGAGTATGAGGACCTTCGGGGACATCTCCAAATGTCGGGAGAGGCAAGGACCTGCATCCAAGATGAAACTCTATCCAGCAAAGCTCTCATTTAGAATGGAAGGGCAGATAAGTGCTTCCCAGATAAGGTCAAGTTAAAGGAGTTAGTTCATCATCGCCCAGCCCTTATTATATGAAATGTTAAAGGGACTTAAAAAAATTAAAAATATGAACAGTAAAATGAAAGCAAACTCACAGCTATTAACAAATACCTAAAACAAACTTAGCAAACAATTAGAACAGGAACAGAACCACAAATGGAGATCACATGGAGGGTTAGCAACGGGAGTGGGGGCGGGGGAGGCACAGAGAACAAGTAGCATAGCCGGCGGGGAGAAAATAGGGGGAGGGCAGGAACAGTGTGGGAAACGGAGAAGCCAAAGAACTGCCACGAAGGACCCGCGGGCGCGAACTAAGGGGGAACTGGGTGGGAGGGGCGTAGAGGGGGAAATGGGACAACTGAAATAATAGAATGGAACTATTTTAAAAAGTGGGTAACAGTCATGAACACGCAACCCACCAAACATCAGGGCCAACACGCCTTCAGATCTAAGGCCCACGTTTGTCCCATCTCATGAGCAACTAAAAAGTGCAGTGAAAACCTCCATGTTTTACCCTGAGCAGATCCACCCGGTTCACCGCTGCGCGCCTGGCGGTCACGGGACAACGTGGCGGGGGGGGGGGTGGCCCCGCACTGACTCCCACTCCCGACACCGAAATCGTAATTTATCTGCACGGAAACTTCATCTGGAGGTTTGCAGACGAAACCGTGTAAATTAGGTCATTTCACATAAAGAGCAGGGCTGGTTAACCCCTGCCAGCAACTGGGGACGCAGCGACCCCTGGCGGCCGTCACGCTGGCCTGGGGAGGCTGCCCGCTTCCACTCGACCCGGCGGACCTGCGGCTCTCCCGCAGCGAAATCCCAGGACAGACACGCGGCCTTCATCCCGGGCCTCACGGTCGCACTCGGCACGACCCCAACGTCAGGCGCCCCACCTAGCCAGCCACCACTTACCTGCAGTCACCGCTGCTAGCCCCAAGCGCCAGGCCCTTCACAGGCGACGCAGACACTTCCGGCAGCTCTCTGGGCTGTGGGAGAACTGTGAGCTCAACTGCTCTGGAGGCCGCAGGGCGGGCACTTCCTGGACACTCTAGGCCTCTGGAGAACTGTGCTCTCAACGGCCCTGGAGGCCACGACACAGGTACTTCCTGGGCGCTCTAGGCCGGCAGAGGGCTGTGATCAGCGGCCCTGGAGGCCGAGATGCGAGCACTTCCTGGACACTCTAAGCATCTGGAGGACTGTGCTCTCAACTGCCCTGGAGGCCATGACACAGGTACTTTTTCCTGCACGCTCTTAGACTCTGGAGGACTATGCTCTTAGTTGCCCTGGAGGCCGCGATACAGGCACTCTCTGGACGCTCTAGGCCACCAGAGGACTGTGCTCTCAGCTGCCTTGGAGGACCTGCCGCGAACAGTTGCAACCACTTTTTTTAAGGCTGCTTCCTGCAATGCTCTAGGCCAGGGGTGTCAAACTCATTTTCACCGGGGCCATATCAGCCTCGAGGTTGCCTACAAAGGGCCAAATGCAACTTTAGAGCTGTATAAATGTAACTACTCCTTAACTAGGGGCAAAGGGCTGGCGCTGCCACTGGGTAGGAACAAGGTGCCAGGCCGGATTTGGCTGAGGGCCTTGTGTTTGCCACCTGTGCCGTAGGCTAATGGAGACTTGGGGACTGAATTGCCCTGGAGGCCGTGGGTGGGCACTTCTGGTGATGACCTAGACTGCCCCGTGAGTGCTCTCAGCTGTGTTCTGCAGCACAGGGGAGCTGCTGGGTCGCAGGCGGGTGGTATCCTGGTGTTGGCTTCCTTTTGAGACTCTTAAAAGCAGGGTCCCTAGCCCCAGTGCGAGGCCCCTCCCAGGCTGTTGTCCTGATCTTCATAGCAGCACCGGCTGCCTTTCTGCTCCCATGGGCATTCCAGAATCCTGGACTCTGCCAGTCCCCGCTCCCACACACCTGCCTGGTGCAGCCCCAGCATCTCCCACCTGGGCTCCACTGAGTCCAGGCAGGTGCAGGGATAAGGTCAGGGAAGTGGGTCCAGGTTTGGTGACCGAGCTGACTGCAGAGTGAGCAAATGGCAAAGTCAGCGCTAGTGGAGAAGGGGGAGCTTCAGGGAGAAGGAGGCCACAGACTCAGGAAGCTGCTCCATGGGGAGGAGCAGGAGAAAATAGAATGGGGGGAGCCACACGTCGCTGGTTCTTGTGAGAGGCCCAGCCCTCAGTCCTTATGTCCACTACCCGCACACGTGTGAATCCCCTGGCCTGACCTCAGTGCCCCGAAGGTGCTGCCGTGCAAACGAGGAAGGAGGAGGAGCTGGTGCTCAGCACGGGAAAGTGACAGCCCTCCCTCGGCCAGGCTGCACTGGGAGGGCAGAAAACCAGAGCCCCCAGAGCTCCGTGTTCACCGACGGTCAGTGCTGGGGCTGGGGGCTCTTGTTACTGCCCAGAGCATCTCAGACACCACAAGCTCAAGGACTGGAGCGTGCAGTTCCACCACCACCCAGAGATGAGATGAGGGAGCCAGACCTCAGTGGGCTGGCCCTTTGCTGGTGGTCAACAGCGGAGCCAGCTGGGAGGGGCCCAGGCCGTCTGAGTGTCCTGACCCAGTGCCAGAGCAGTTACTTCTTTTGGCCCAGAAATAGCCTCGGGCAGCAGAGGTGGAGAACCGAATGAAGACCCTAAGACACCTGCAGCCCAAGGAACGAAGGGTGGCTGTGGGCGGGGCAGTGCACCCTGAGGGAGGCCACCTCGCTCAGGTGCAGAAGGGGGACAGCCCCGCAGCTTTTTAGGACCCTGCACCCACCCTCCAGCTCCGCAGCTCCCGCCGCAGCTGGCCGCCCGACCTCGCAGCCCCTCGTCACTGCTCACCACTGCTGTCAACACAGTCTGCTCCCTCCACGTGCTCTTACTTATTTGTAACAAATTATGCAAAACGCATACATCCCAGTGGGATACCTCCGGTCTGAGGGCTGCTTGGCCCACAAGGCACTCAACAGGCCGGCCTGGCCTTGTACTTGGAGCCCAACTGCACCCTCCACGCGTGGGCCTGGTCGGTCTCTCCTCTCACCGCATAACCCAGGACAGTCCCCTTCTGAGCTCAGTCTGAGCTGGCTCCCAGGAGCTCTGCAGCGCCGGACCTGCCCCGGTGCCAGGCTCCAGCCCGTTCTAGGCGCCCTGGCCAGGCCCAGCCCAGGGCTCAGCCAGGTGGGGCCAACTCCTGGCTTTGCACTTCAAGGGTGGTCAGTGTAGGTTCACACGCACAGCTCCTGGACTGTCTGGCCCGTCACAAAAAGTTTTGGGGCACGTCCTGGCTGGTGTGGCTCAGTGAACTGAATGCCAGCTTGTGAACCAAAGGTCGTGGGTTCAATTCCCAGTCTCGGGCACGTGCCTGAGTTGCAGGCCAGGTCCCCAGTAGGGGGCACACGAGAGGCAACCACACATTGATGTTTCTCTTCCTCTCTCCCTTTACCGCTCTCTAAAAATAAAATAAAATAAAATAATAAAATAAAATAAAATAATAAAATGGTTTTTTTTTAATCTTAAAAAAAAAAAAGTATCAGACTTCAAGTCAACTTTCCAAAAAACAGCAAAATCGAGCCCGGGAAGTGGTGCTTCGGAGCCTGTCCTCAGCACAGATGCGTCTCTTCCTGTTACAGGAACAGTCACGGGTCGCGCCCCCTGGCGGCAGAACCACCGAACTGGCCCTCAGGCCGCAGGAACCGGGCAGAGCAGGCGGGACAGCAGAGCGGAGGGGGCGCCCTGGGACCCCCAGGCAGGGCGGGCTCTGGAGCGCGGGGGGAGGGGGGGGCCGGCGCGGGGTGGGGTGGCGGGACGGGGCGGCCGAGTGGCTGAGCGGCCGAGCCTCGAGAAGGCAAAATAGGGGCAAAGGGAACATCCACAGTAAGAAACTACTTAGAATTTTAAAGTCATCTTTCAAGTACAAACTAGAATTTACTAGGATTTCACTGTACACTGGTTGTTCTTCCTTAAAATGTTTTTGTAAAAAAAGAGCAATGTTTGCAGAGTGTATTCCTGTGGAAAGGAAGGCATTGCCGGGGGCGACGAGGAGCTGAGTTGCGGCGGGTCGGTCCGAGAGCCCCTCGTGCAGCGAAGCGGGAGGGGCAGAACGACGACGACAGCGGGGACAGACGTGAGGCAGAGGGACGCCGGCGGGAGACTTGTGGACGGTTCCCCGGGAGAAGGGGGCGGAGGAGGGGCCGTGGCGGAGACCGAGCCGCTGGGTCAAAGGGGGGGGCCGGAGAAGCATTTTCAGCGACAGGCCAGAAGCTGTCAGTCCCCCGAGCAGGCAGGGGGCGCCGCAGAGCAGCGGCGAAGGGACCCGACTGGGCGCGCGGGATGGTGGGGGAAGTCTAAAGCCGCTGAGTCCGGGTGGGACACAGAGCGGAGCGCCAGCCACGGGCTCCCTCGATCTGTGGGTCAAAAGCAGTGGGACCGCAAAGCAGCTGGAATAGCCGTGGCCTGGGAGTCCGACTGTGCTGACAGTTGACTTAGCGGGTGGATGGCTCGTCCTCGATGGTGACAGCTAACTGGGGGCGGGGGCGGAAGAAAGCATGGGCCCCAGCACCTTAGATCCGGGTTCGAGTCACACTGGGGGAGTGCTGTCTGAGCCCCGCCATGGCAATAGGGTGCAGGGGGCCCGTGCGCTGGGAGCGCTTGGAGCTGAGGTGTGCAGGGCGCCTCCGGCTGCTTGGAGGACCCGCTGGAGACCAGCCCAGGGGGCCAGCCTGGGGTGCTGCTGGGAACAGACTGGGGCTGGGAGAGCTCAGGGCAGGCAGGTTGGCCTGGCTGGCCTGAGAGCCTGGAGCTGTCCAAGGTGCTGGGCGGGGCACGCGCCCTTGCAAGGGTGTCAGAGAGGCAGGGCCCCGGACGGGGAGGAGCCAGGGGCCCACAAGGCGTGTAGGGCTCTGAGGCCGTGGGAAGGGTCTCGGGAAGCAGGCGGGGGGCGTCCAACTTACGGCTCCAGAGGCCCTCGCTGGGCTACAGTGGCGGGGGAGCAGGAGGCGAGGTCCAGCTGGTTGGAGTGGCCCGAGGGACGGTGAACTCCGGCCTGGACTGGAGAGCCCTACCGTCCATGGCGATTAGCTGGAGGAACTGACTGCTTAGCAAAGAACCGGAGGGGGCAGGAGACAGGGCCTGGGTACAGGCCTACTCATGTTGAGCGAGCCAGGTCATCTCCACCCCAAGGGTGGAGTTGGGAAGTAGAGTGGGAAGGGGCAGATTCTGGCCCATGCCAGAGCTGTCCTTTGGCTCGAGTTGCCTGTCTGCAATTTGGGGATGATTCCTGAAACATCCTGAGTGTGGCAGGGACGACTGCCTGCGCAGGAACGCCTGCTTTGAGGGGCTGGAGGACACCGGAAGTGCCCAAGCCAGGCGCACTGTCAAAGTCCTTGGGGGGGTGGGGAACAAATCCAGATACCCTGGCTCCACCGCAGGCCCACTGACTGTCTCCCCTGGGGTGGGGCCTGTGGTGGTACTGGGTGGTCCTTTATTGGGTTCTCACACCCCATGAAACACAGTCCTAGAAAATGCAAGGCAAGGGGCCAGTGCTTCATGGGGTTGGCCCCTGCAGGAGACGCCTGAACACCCAGCCAGGGGGATGCACAGGTGTTCCAAGAAGGGTTAGAGCTGGAACAAGGAGAGGGTGGGACTGTGGCAGACGGGTGGAACGGCTCCACTGTCAGAAGGCCCTGCAGGAAGGACCTCCCTTGGGCTTCTGGGTGGAGCTCAGTTCCTCCCCCAACCACACTGCAGTGGACTGACCTGTGGGCCAGGTGCGTGGCCCTTTCAGGGTCTCACCCTCGAGTCCCCACGGGCTTCTGCAGCCTGCACACTCACAGGCTGTGTGTGCTGAGACCTCTGTGAGCTGTGCCAAGCAGCACCGTCTGCACACGAGGCTTCAGGAGTTACTCTAGGAAAACATGGACCAAGTCCCCCAAAATCATGTCCCCTTTGTAGACCATGACCCCAAGAAAATTCTGCCCTGCTGAATCTCCTGTCTGCCTCACTTTGGGGGGAACCCCCTGGCTGTGACTTTGGTGTGAGCAGAAGGCACTGCTAGGTCCTGTCGCTGTGTGGGCATCAAGTCCAGCCTTCGTGCTGAGGCTACACAGGACCCTCCAGGTCTCCAGCCCACTCCACCGCTTCCCTGGTGGCACTGCCACGAGCGGTGGGGAGAAGGAGGCAGTTACCTTTGCCGGACTTCCTAGCCAAAGGGAATCAGCGCCAGGACGCCGTTGCTGCTGTGCATCAGCAAGGATGACTCAGAAGTGCTTTGACCCCGGAAGCTAACGTCCAGAGACTGTGTGGCCTCCAGCCCTCTCCCCTGGGGTGGCTCTCACCCAGTGGGGGTGCAGAACGGGGAGTCCAAGGCACTTAGTGGCCACAGGGCCCTGTGGACCAAGTGTAGCAGGCAGCAAAAATTGAGGTGTGGCTCCAAGTCGCAGCCTCGGGAGGGGCGGGGAACTGCCGAGTGTGGCGTGGCGCCACCCTGCCCAGGGTGGAACAGGCAGCACGAAGCGGGGCGCGGGCTGTTTGGCCCTCCGCCATCCCCACCCGGCTGAGCTCTCCCGGGGGCCTGGAGTCCAATGGCTCAGAGGTGGGCGCCACACACCTCCCGGAGCCTGAGGGGCTCAGTCCCCGGGGAAACTCGGACAGCCCCGGACCTCTCAGAAGACCAGAAGGGGCGCTCTTAGGGTCCCATGCTGCTCCGCCCCGAGACAGGCCCTTGGGGACAGTGAGCAGCCCTTGGCCTCAGCCAGGTGGAAGTGGCTCTGGTTACCACCAATTAAAAAGAATTTATTGGGGGCACTGGGGGCGCGGGGTGTGCGGCGCCAGCTGGGAAGGGTGAGGAGGCTGGAGCGCCGCCCACACCACGCCGGCCTGGCTGCAGCCGCTACTCCCGGTAGTGCACGCGCTGGTGCTGGATGAGCTGGGAGCTCTGGCCGAAGGCCTTGCCGCAGGCTCCGCAGGCAAAGGGCTTCTCGCCCGTGTGCGTCCGCAGGTGCCGGAAGAAGTGCGAGCGGCCGCGGAAAGCCTTGCCGCACTCGGCGCACTCGTAGGGCTTCTCGCCAGTATGGATGCGCTGGTGCTCAATGAGGACCGAGCTCCAGACGAAGGCCTTGCCGCACTGGCTGCAGGCGTAGGGCCTCTCGCCGGTGTGCAGCCGCCGGTGCCGCAGCAGGTTGGAGCTCTGGCTGAAGGCCTGGCCGCACTCACCGCACGCGTAGGGCTTCTCGCCGTTGTGTACGCGCAGGTGCTGCGTGAAGTGCGAGCTGTGGCTGAAGGCGCGGCCACACTCACCGCATTCGTAGGGCTTCTCGCCCGTGTGGATGCGGTGGTGCTGGATGAAGCCCGACCAGCCGCGGAAGCGCTTGTCGCACTCATGACAGGCGTAGGGCTTCTCGCCGGTGTGAATGCGCTGGTGCTTCAGCAGCAGCGAGTTGTACTTGAAGCTCTTGCCGCAGGCCTCGCACCCGTGTGGCTTCGCGCTGCGTGGGCCGCCCTGCAGAGGCCCCAGGCCTGAGCCCAGCTCCGAGCCGCCCTCAGTCCCCGAGGTTCCCAGCAGCCTGAGCCTCACATGCCAGGCACCCCTCTTGGGCAGGCAGGACCCAGCTCCCAGCGACTGGCCTGCGTGCTGCTCCAAGCCGGCCTCCTGCCCGAGGCTGCCCACACCCTCGGGTCTACAGGGCAGACCCCTCAGAAGGGTCCGCAGCGCCCCTCCGTCTGGGCCCACCTCATGTCCAGCATCCTGCAGATGGGGAGACGGCAGAGACTGCGCGGGCCCCGCCTCAGGATCTGAAAAGACATTTGGGAGAGGTAGCTAGTGCCCACCACCCACTGGGCCGCCCTGCCATTCTAGGACACCAACTGGCAGGGGTGCCACAGTGCAGGGGACCAGGCTGAGCACAGGCCTGACAGGAGCCAGACTCAGGGAAACCAGGGCCTCCGTTCCAGAGGGTGCCGCCCAGACCCCCGCAGGGGCCAGTGCGCCAGGCTGCTGCTGCACAGCTCTTCCCAGCGCTGCCCAAGGTCAGGTGGCAACTGCCATATCTTGGACCCCTGCAGGGTCTCCAGATGGGGCGGGGCTGTGCCTGGCAGACATCCCCAGCGCTTCTCCTGAGCAGGTAGGTAGGGGTGGGGGTGGGCAAGGGGCTGGAGGCCTGGTCAGCGTGCCTGTCAGCCAGGCTGTGGGTAGGAGGGGTTGGGAACCAGAGCTTGATCTGGGGGACAAGTGGAGGCCAGGGGTGCTGAGTCAGGAACCACAGTCAGACAGGCAGGTGGCTGTGGGGGTCTGGTTGGCACCCACAGGTGTGAGGAGTGGGACTGAACGGGCAAGCGGCCTGGGGGGACAGAGGTGAGCTCTGAGCCAGGGACCAGAGGGGCCCAGGGTCTGGGCAGTGGTGGCGCCTGGGGCGGTGAGGCTGCACAGAGCCTGGTGCGGGGCAGCCTCTGTTTTCCCACCCGGCCAGCAGGCTCCCTGCCCATCTGGACCCCCTCGGTGTCTCCCGCGCCAGACAGCTCCTCCTCCCATGGGGGCTGGGAGAGCACC
Organism: Artibeus jamaicensis; assembly: GCF_021234435.1. Taxonomy (NCBI): domain Eukaryota; kingdom Metazoa; phylum Chordata; class Mammalia; order Chiroptera; family Phyllostomidae; genus Artibeus; species Artibeus jamaicensis. The sequence goes on from NW_026522059.1 coordinate 958,800, forward strand.
TCAGGGCTTCTGCAAAGGCAGCCTGGGGTCCGGGGCTCATTCTCCCCTGACCCCCTCAAATTCAGGGCTCTCTCTCTGCAACCTGCCCGATGCTTCCTGCTCCTAGGTTATGACCCCAACACACAGCACCCCCTCCAGGGCCTCATCTCTACCCACACTCTCTCCTTCAGGGACAACCCTGGTAGCTCATGGGCACAGCCCACCCCGCCCCCCACTGGGCCACTTCTCCAGACACTTGGCTGTGGCTCAGGGTGATCTGGGCTGGAGCCACCAGGGCTGGTCTCTGCCAGTGCAGCCCGGGGTGGGGGTGGCCCCACTCTGTATGGGCTCTGGGCCTTCATCCTGGGCACCAGCTCTCTCCTCCTGCAGGGCTGGTGCAGTCCTTCAGAATGGCCCCTCCCCAGTCCTACGTCCTGCTGGCCCGACTCTCAAGAGGAGCTGTGGCTCGCTGCGCCCAGTCTCGGGCCAAGGGCACGGTGAGTCAGACAGATGTGGTCTGAACCCCGTGGGCTTCCCTGTCCCCATCAAAAACATGGAGACAGGACGTCCTACCTTGCCAAGATGTTTCAAAGGTGACATGAGAAACTGAAGGTAAAGCACAGGCCCCCAAGTCCTGACTGCACGTGGCAGGGGACGCGGCCGCAGGGGCCCTGGACAAGGCACCGGAACCACCGTGCAGGGAGGGTGGCCAGCCCGGCACACCTCCCACAGCCCAGAGCCTGGCCCTCGGCACCGCTGCCTCCCCAAGAATCTCAGCTTATCCGTGTCCTCCGCTGTGAGGGGTGAGGCCAGGCCTCCTGTGGACGGACACACGGGCACCCCCCTGGGGCTCCCTGGCATCTGAGCACAGGCAGGGCCCGGGGTACGACGTGCTTGGAGCTTGGACACCCCCCAAATTCCACACCTCGACAACCCCAGGCCCTGCCCAGGGGGTGCAGCAAGGTCCCTGGGGCTCCCAACACGAACCAGCACGCCCAGAGCCAAGAGACAACTTTCAAAATCTGCGGGGTGAGGGGCGGGTATGCGGGACTTGCTGAGGACCTAGGCACTGAGGCTGCGTGTGGTTTTGCCAAGATGCCACCCCCAAAGGAAACACAGTCTCAGGGGACTGTCCCCGGGGAATCTTTGCTCACGAAGCTCAGCCCCCAGCCTCAGCCAGCGCTGCCTGAGTCCCAACCCTGGGCGGCTGTGCGGGGTGCCAGTACCGTGTCGCCGACTGCGGGAGCGGAGCTGGGCCTCCGGGTGGTGGGCTCCAGGTGTTCCCGGCGACTTGAGACTGACGGGGGGCGGGACACGAGGGGGCTGCTGACGGCCCCCCAGGGCTGCCATCTTCCCCAAGGCCTGACGAAGGCAGGCGTGCTCGCCCGGGGCCTGGGGAGACAAGAACCGGGGCAGGGTGAGGGGTGAGGGGGCGCGTGGGGGGCAGGGCAGCGGCAGCTGCTCACCAGCCTCCGGGAGCTGGGCTGGAAGGACCAGCGCGCCCGGCGGAGGCCTCCTCTGCGCTCGGGGACAACCCGCGCCCCCCAGGCCGGTGTCAAGGTCACGCGACGGCGGCCTCGGGGCGGAGCTCGCGGGGACGAGGCGCGAGGGCTTACGGTGTCCGGCGTCCCCGCCCCTACCCAGCGCCCACTCACCTTCGGAGTCTGCGGACGCCGCGCCCGAACTCCCGCCCGCGCCGGCCGGAAGTGAACCCGCGCCCGCCCCGCCCCGGCCGAGCGCATTTCCGGCCGCTCTGGGCGCCTGGAGGACTGCGGCCTCGGCGGCCCCGAGGCTGGCGATGGGAGGACACACTTGACCACGTCGTCCCAGGTCTGCTGCTCCGGAGCCGCCCCCCTTCCCGCCTGCGCCCTCTCCTCCCCGTGCCCGGCCGCCCTGCGTCGCCCCGCCGGGCTCGTTCGGCGAGATGACGGCGGACCCGGGGCTCTAGCTGCTCCACGCTGAGACGCAGCGCTCGCCGCGTTCTCTGCCCGCCTGCGCCTCGCCTCGTCCCCGGCCCTGCCGGGCTCCGCCGCCTGAACGGGCACCTCGCCAAACAAGTGCTCCGTTTTCTGCCGAAAGCTGCCTCTCCCAGGTTCCAGCTGCTAAATCAAAACCTGGCCGGCAACTCCCCGACCCTCGCTGTGTGGGACACCCAGCAGCGTCCCCTGTCCCCACCCACCAGGTACCAGTGGCACCTCCTCTCAGTTGTTGACAACCAAAAACGCCCCCAGGCGTTGTCTGCGAACCCTTCTGGGTGACTAACTCACCCCTGCTGCACAGGCAGACTGAGCAAGTAGGCCTGAAGGGCCGCCCCAGCCCTTCAGAGATGAGGACCTCAGGGCCGGGGTCCCAGGCTCCGGGGGGCCTCCCAGACCACCCCCCACCCGCCAGGAGTCAGGACTGCAGGCCCTAAGCAACCGGCAAAGCCAAACTTAGTCTCCCAGGTATGGAGGACCACAAAGGTGGTGTGTGCAGGGGACACGCTATCTTGTCAGTGCAGCAGGGCACTCCCATCCTAAGTTAGCAGAGGCAGTGAGTGACCAGCTGGTCTCTGGCTGTGCTGGCCGGTGCCAGCGTTCTCCCGGAATCCCGACTGCACCACCACCACCCCCCCCCCCGCAGCTGCAGACAGATGAACAGAGCACAGTGAAGGGGTCAGGACGGACGTTTATTACAGGAGAAAGCAGCTCCCAGCAGGCAGCAGGACATGGTTGCTGTGCCGTGTGGAGGCAGGGTGGGGGCGCCGCAGGAACCAGGCGGCGTTGCCTGGAAAGGGAGACCACAGGGACATTCGGCCACAGGAAACCAGGGAAGCAGAGAGACCACCCAGCCCAGGCAGAGCGCACTTGCTTAGTAAGGACTGAAGGGACCAAGGGATCACTGAGTAAAAGTTCAGCAGCGTTGACTAGCCGGAGAGTTGGATTTCCAGATAAAAATAAGTGGTAGATACCAGACTAGCAAGTGTCCACACCACCTCAGGCCCAAGACCGCCAGCTGCAGGCAAGAGTGTTTGTGGCCTATAGTCACCCAGAGCTGCCAGCTCTGGACGCACCCCCCGTGGGGCCGTGAGAAGAAGGCCGATGCAGAGTGCTGGAGCCACCAGGAGCAAGCGTGCTCACACCAAGAGCCACAGTCTCAAGAAACAGAACCAGAATGCCACGTGGGTAAGGGAACAGTGACCCGGGGCACAGGTGGCGTGCCAGGGCACCTCAGAGCGGTGCGTGTAACCCACGCTGGGCACCCCTGTGCCAAGACTAAGGCGTGTACTGAAGCTGAGGCACTCAGGGTGCTCGCCCTGAGGGGACAGTGACTTCCGGCCTCGGAAACCCACATCTCCGGGGTCTGCAGGGGACGTCGGGCAGCGGCGCCAGCCCTGACGCCCTGGCAGGACCCCGGCCACGAGGAGGACCAGCCTGCAGTGCACACAACAGGCGGCTGCAGCACGTGAGGAGGGATCAGGAGACACGGACTCTGAGCTCGGTGCCCAGGGGTCCTCAAGAAGGGGACCCAGAGGCCACCTTGGCCCCTAGCCTGTTCCTTCTCTGGTCCCAGCACTGCTTCCCTGGGCCTTGGCAGCACCCCCTTTACCCCTCTGTCCTGCTCCAGGGCACATGTCCACGTGCCCACAGGGCCATGAGCTTCCTCCCTGGTGCTGAGGCTGCAGGCCTAGCCCCGAGTCCCAGCTCCCGTGTCGGAGCCCTGCTCACTGGCAGAGGCACCGAGCGGTCGCGTCCCAGTACCCAGATTGGCTCAGACACAAGAAGTCACTAGACGTGAAGCCCAGGGGGCACCCTGTTGCCACTGGAATGTGGTGGGCCATGGTACAAGGACAACCAAGGACCAGGTGGCTGAGGAGCCCCTGCCGCAGGGAGAGGACCAGACCCCGCCTGCTCCGTGGCCCTCCGTGCCGCTGCCCGGCCGTGCTGGCTCCCCACCTGCCCTCAGGTCCAGGGGGGTGAGGATCACAGAATACCAGCATGCGGCACCATCTGTGTCAAGTCGCCGGGTCATCACGGGCGTCCCCATGTCCCGTTCAAGGTCCTGTGTGGCCCGTGCCCAGACACCAGGTCCCCCTGGAGCCATCGCTGTGCCTTCCATGCTGAACCGTGGTGGAGCCAGTGGTGTGGCCGAGCCACCCCGAGACGGGTCTGGGACTGCTGCCGTGCACCCTCCTGTGACGGGGGGAGACTCCCTGAAGTGTGGGACCCTGACCGGCATTTGGCCGGGGATGTCCTCAGCCTGCAGGGTTCCCCAGGACGCCCAGCTGACGCTGCGCTGAGGTGCCTGCTGGGTGGGGTGAGAACACAGCCATGAACCTGCCCACCCTGGAGAGATCTGGGAGCCCCAGGAAGGCCCCCCACGTGAAACGCCGCCCTGCTCACGTCTGCAGGCGTGTCCCTGGAGTGTCCCTTCCTGCAGGGACAGCCCGCTCCATGCCTGTGTCCCCACCTGTCCCTCAGCCGGAGAGGCCGGACCCAGCTTTCCCGCCTTCTTGTCCTTGACCTCCATTCCTCTTGGAGGACCTCAGGAATGCGGGAACTTCCTTGTTAGTTTTGAGGTTCCTCTTTGCACGCGTTTCATTGGGAATGTCTTGCTCCGGACATAGTCTACTCTCACAACCTGAAAAGACAAGAAGTGCCTCTTGAATAAAGAAACACAATTGCCTCTGGCTGGTGTGGCTCAGTGGACTGAGTGCAGCCTGTGAACTGAAGGGTTTCGGGTTCGATTCCTCATGGCACAGGCCTGGGTTACAGTCCAGGTCCCCAGCAGGGGGCATGTGTGAGAGGCAGCCACACATTGGTGTTTCTCTCCCTCGCTTTCTCTTCCTCTAAAAATAAATATTTAAAAAATTGTGATTACTATCTGCTGCCTTTGTTGGGAAAAAGCCAACTATGGGCATGAGGAAACGGTTTGATGATGGGCAAGGCAGGAGGTGTGGCTGAGACCCTCACCTGGATGGCCAGAGAGTGTCCAGGAAAGTGCTTAATTTTGTTCCAAACTCAAGTTGGGGAACATAAGGAACACGCAGACTTAAGGTATATACGGTGTCAAGAGCAATGGACCGACACACCGGCCCTGAGCCCGGGGGGCCTGCCTGTGGCCAGGGAAGCATCCTCCCGAGCTGGGTGAGGGCCGCGCTCTGCTCCTTCGGTTTTGCTGCGTGTCCCGCACACCACACCGCTCAGTGTTGCCCAGTTTTGCATTTGAGATGGTTAAAACCAGGCCAGGGTCCCCTGTGCCACACTGCCCCCCCCCCCCAGCTCAGCGCTCAGTCCTGTCAAAACCAGCCTGTCTTTGACCCTCAGCGGCTCCCAACCCTGTGACTTGACTGGTGGCTGTTCCGTTTCTTGTCCCCCGCAGTCTCCTGTCCTCCTCCGCAGGACGGGGATGTCCCTCAGCTTGCTGACCCTCAGCCCTCCCGCTCCCTGGGACGGGGCTAAGGGCGACAGTGGCCCATCTGGCACTCGCTCCGGTGAGTGGCATTTTCGCTGTCACTGAAGCTTGCGCACTTTATCACTTCTGGTGTTTTTTCAGGCGTTGCTTACGAGGTTTCGTTTTCCTGGAAGGCAGGCGAGTACCGCTGGCACAAGCAAAAACTCCAGCGCGGAGGTTGCAGGAGCAGCCCTGGCCTCGGCGCTGGATCAGCAGCAGAACTCGGCCCTTGCCCCCTGGGGCGCCCGGCTGGGCCCTGGGCCGCCACCGCCACTCAGCAAGGACATGGCCCGTCTCCCAACAGGACAGGAGGCCAAAGAGACCAAGGACTGTTGAGTGTGAGATGTGTGACTTCTCTAATCCCGTGCGCTGTATTTGTAAAGAAATCCCCAAGGGTATTATCTCATTAGGTAGAGAGGCACTGAAGGCCGTCAGCCTGCAGCAGAGCACGCCCCCCAGGAGCGTGGACGGGGACGGAGAGGAGACAGCCCTCAAACCACCAGGCGGAGCGGCGTGGGCCGGCGCTGCCCCACTTCACAACCGAGGAAACCGAGGCACGGGGGTTAAGCGATCTGCCCAAGGTCCCACGTCTCCTGAGCTCGGGGTCAGGTTGGTACCCCCTGGCCCGAGATCTTCTGCCCTTGGCCATCCGCTTCCTCTCCGGAAACCAGACACCTGATTAACACGTGTTTTCTCCCTCCTACCAAACTGGCAAGGATCAGGGCCTTCCTGCCTGCCACCGCGGGAGAGGCCGGGGAGTGGGCGCCAGGGCGACTGCAGGAAGGGCTCTGCCAGCATCACCTCCGCCTGTCAGTCCCGGCCAGGGGACCCTCCTGCCGGCCCTGAGTGTGGAAAAGACACACGTCGCAGCATTACCCACGAGGAAGTCGGCGGGTCATCACGCAGCAGCAGAAAACAGTGCTTCCCACGGAGGGGGTGGAGCGCCGCAGCACAAAACTCGCCGTTTCCCACAGGGCGTGGGGCACGTTGGCGTGCCCGACGCATGCTCTGTGGCAGCGCTGCGCGTGCGCATACCGCGGTGCACCGCGGCGCGCAGGGCGGGGGGCGGACTCACACGCCCTTTGTCCAGAGCGGTCCAGTCTCAACCCCACCGGGCTCTGTAGAGCACAGGCTACAGGCACGCAGCTGCACTCGTCTGCTTCTGTGCGGTGGGCGACCGCTGTCGCAAGTGACGGCGGAGCCGAGTGATGACGGAGACCTCGCGGCAGCAGAGGCCGCCAAGAACAGGCGTGGTCCGGCCCTTCGCAGAAGACGTCTGCTGACCCTGCCCTGGACCCGCTTCGCTCGCTCACGCTCAGTGCGCATGTCCGCACCGTCCTCACTGGGTCTCCGCAAGATGCCCAAGGATGAGCTGCAGACCCGTGACCCTGTGCCTCGGGGACGTGGCATGGGCCAGCCACCAGCCTCGCTCGAACCGGGGAGCTCCGACATGGAGCGGCCCTGCCACCTGGCGGGCAGTCTGGACCTGAGGTCTGCCCAAGGTCCCGGGAACGTCCTTCGGATGCAGGGTTGCACGTCTGTGTCTCCCCAGGGCTGGCTTCTGGCACCTGCTTCTGAACAGTCCTGCCCCGTCAGGTCTCATTTCCAGAACAGTGAGCACGGGTCACAGGCATCATGGAGCGGGGGTGGGCGGGATGTCCCTCAGTACACCCCAGGGGCCAGCAGGGGCCCAGCTCAGGTAGGTGTTATAATGTTACCTACCTGAAAGACCAGGAGCCCCTCCCATCATCTGGGCTGCCTGCTGAAGGGACCTGTCCTCCCTCCCCCATGCCCCCCCCCCCCCGCAAGCTCGGGCCTCCTCACAAGACAGAGTCCCCAAAGACTCAGGCCATTATTAGTTTTTTGGATTCAATAAAGTGAAAAAGTAGGTGTCATCCTTTCCCAAATAAAAAGCCTTGTTATCTCCAGGTTGACCTTCACCTCACCCCCTTGTACTGTCTGGAGATCGGGGACAAAGGGCACAGCCCAGGAGGGCAGAGTCCCACGCGGACCACTCCTGAGGGAAACCAGGGCAGGCCTAGCACGTGGACTTGATGGGGGCAGGGGGGGCGGGGTGGAACCTGGGGGCGGGGCGCAGAGCAGTGGAACTCACCTGCACAGAGAGCCAAACCCCAGGGGCAGGGCTCACGGCTGTGGCACCTCCCGTGTGGGAGGTGCAGGCTGGGGCCCCAGCGAGTGGCCGTGGAAGGAAGCTCCCACGCAGCAGCCTTCAGGCCCAAGGAGCCATGCCGCCCGTGGTCCATCTGCGTAAGTCAGGCCGCTGATCCGGGATGGTGGCTGGGCCAAGAGGACACGGGTCACAGAGCCTCTAGTTCCTGGGGATGGGGTCGAGTTCACGGCTGGTGCTGCAGCCCGAGAAGGGTGGTCACTGCAGCCAGCCGAGGGGGGACGGGGGGTTCTGGTGCTCCTAGAAGACTGCTGTCTAGCTCGGGGCCACAGGCCTCCTGCCGCCCGCACGGGGACGGGCCGGGGACCCAGTGTGCCAAGGGCTGCAGGCTGACGTCTTCAGGAGCAGGCGAGAGGGCCGCAGCCACAGAGGGTGCCCAGCAGCGGCGGCAGCCGGGGGAGCCGTGCGGGCAGCTCCCTCACGCTCAGTGTTTCCTCCGGGGGTGCCGCTTCCGGTGGCGAATGAGGCAGGAGCTGTAGGCGAAGGTTTTCCCACACTCCTCACACTCGTATGGCTTCTCGCCGGTGTGCGTCTTCTGATGCTTCAGGAGATTGGAGCCACAGTTGAAGGCTTTTCCACACTCACCGCACATGAAGGGCTTCTCCCCCGTGTGGATTCGCTGGTGTTTGGTGACGTCGGAGCTGTGCCGAAACGTCTTCCCGCACTGAGCGCACTGGAAGGGCTTCTCCCCGGTGTGGACTCTCTGGTGGCGGATGTGATCCGTCTTGTGCTTGAAGATGCGCCCACACTCACTGCACTCGTGGGGCTTCTTTCTCTGAAAAGGAATGAATACGGGAACCCCCTCAAAGTCATCTTTAAAGGACGCATCGAAGGCATCAAATATGTGGGCTTCGGCTTCAGCGCTCAGGCTGGGCTCCTTACTGCGCTTTTTAGCCAGAGCGGCTTTCCTGCCGGGCCCTGTGCCACCCCAGGACACCTTCCGGTCCTTGGCGGTGTCCCTCTGCACAACCGTGTGCTCCTTTGGGCCCTCCGTCTTCTTTTTGCCTGTGGGCTTTTCCATCTTTCTGTTCCCAGGGGAGGGAGGGCTGCGGGAAGCCTGTGAGGGCTAAAGGGAAAGGCGGGGCACCGTTCTCCAGCCGGACAAATTTCTTTCTTGGTGGTCACTTCTTCAGAGGTGTCCTGCCTCAGACACAGCTCCTCACTGCTCTGAGCTCATCGTGGCAGCTGGAGCGGGAACCTGCAACGGAAAGTAGGGTGGCAGCAACCCTGCAGAGGCCACAGAAGCCAAAGCCTGAGCATGAGACAGGCGTCTGGGAAGACACACTGAGCTCTTTCCTGAAGACGGACTGAGGGAAGGGGCCGGGGCCCATGGGGATGTAGCCCCTTCACTTCCCTACACTTGTCCTGCCACCTAGACATGGAAGGGGCATCTTAGACTGGACGAGGCCTCACAGAACACTGGGTTCCCGGGAGCCCTGCCGCTGCACTCTGAACCGCGTCCTGGTATCTGTACATAGCATCTACTCAGTTGCTAACTAACCACAGGGTTTTCTTCCTCTGCTGGGGCAGAGGTCACCACACCCATGTCTAGGAGGGCTGACCTGTGCCACAGACCAGTGTCTGTTTTGTGGTTCCCAAACTGGAGTTTCTTGATCCTTCTCCACTTCCTATATTTGGGGCCAGACAACGTGTCTTTGGAGCCAGATATGCCCTTCCTGGAAGGTGCCGCCCACTGCCTTGGGCCTGGATCCTAAGGCCCATGAAACTTGCTGCTGGCTCCCTGGTGTCTGCCCTGCTCCCACCCTGGCCCTGGGCCTCCTTGTGGTCCATCGCACACAGCAGCGAGCCCAATACACTCCTGCCCCTTGGCCCTGGAGCGTCACATGGCCAACCCTGCACTCCCCTCCAGCCATCCAGCCTTCTTTAGGTCCCTAAACAGGCTCTTTCCTGTCAAGTGCCTGGCTGCTTCTGGAAACAGGCCCTGAGAGCAGGCCTCGGTGGGACTGGCCTCTCTCACGCAGAGCTCCGCCGGGAGGGCCCTTCTCAGAGAGGTGTCCCTGTCCCACTCACGGCTCTAGTTTTCCTTGGAGCACGTCTCTCAGCTAACCCATCCATGGAAGCCCAAAGCTCCAGGTGGTCAACAAGGTTCTTGCTTGCACTGTCTTAAAACCTGATAGTCCCTCTCCCTGATGCCACCGAAAAGCACCCCAACGTCCCAACTGCAAACAGGAACCAGTTAGTCCCACCGACAGGTCAGGCCTGGGCTCCTGCGGAAGCACAGCAGTTGTTAGGTGCTTCATGGCAGAGGCTGGTTTCTCTCACTTCTCTATGTGCTGTGCACGCCCAAGAATAACATCATCGTTAAAAGACGGAGTAGAAAGAGGTCACCGTCTCCGTCCCCTCATGTCACAGGTCTGTGGACACGAGTGCCAGTTACGGAGACACAGACAATTCAGTCCACGTTGGCAGAGCAGACGAGAGCGCTGGCCCAAAGCCTGGGCGCTGGTACCGGCCATGCAACTAGGGTTCCGCTCTGCTGCTCCCTGGTCCACGCAGCTCTGAGCTCCCTAGGAACCTCACCCGGCCCGGCCCCCTCTCTAGCTGCCTGCAGGAGCCTGGGCCTCACAGAGAGACCTCAACACCAGTGGTTTGATATCCAGGGGCAAACATGCACCCTGTCTGTTGGGCCCTGGCCTGCAGGGGCCAGGGGCTGTGCTGCAGCAGATGCGAAGGGCCTCGAGCTGGGCACCGCCCCGTCCACGATAGAGCCTAGCGGGCAGCGCACACAGGGCCAGGGGCGACGACTTCACCTCTACAGGAGCGGAGATGGTGATCCCGCAGCCTCGCTCTCCGCCCGCGGCACCTGGAGCCGAGGTGGGAAGGCCGCCGCCCCGCGCCGGGGCCCCCGCCACGCCGGAGTGACCGAGGGAGTCCGTGGCTGAAAGCGGGATCCCTGGAAGGGGCGCCAGCCTCGCTGAGCCCCGCGGCCCAGCAGTAGCCCAGCAGAGCAGCAGGACGACGGAGCCCGCCCAACCGCCAGCCACTGGCCACGCCCCTTCCCCCGGGCCGCTCTAGGAGGCGGGACTCCGGGCCTCTCGGTGGTGCGCCGTGGAGGGCTCCGCCCCCGAGCAGGCTCCTCCCACTCGTCTCCGATCACGCCAGCCCCTCACTGAGCCCGGAGCCCCCTCCTTCACCCCTGCGGCCCGCCTCCACTCTTTTTTTCTATATATATATATATATATATATATATATATATATTTTAGATTTTATTTATTTATTTTTACAGAGAGGGGAGGGAAAAAGAGAGGAAGGAGAAAGAGAAGAGGTCAGTTGCCCCTCGCGCGCCCCACTCCGGGGGTGACCCGGCAACCCGGGCGAGTGCGCGGGGCCTTAGGTTTGGAGGCCGGCGCCCACCTGAGCCGCACCAGCCACGGTCCCGCCCTCGCTCTCCCCTGCACCTCAGCACTCACCCCTGCGCCCCGCTCGTCTCGGGTTTCTTTCCGGCGGGGATGATGAAGTGAGTAACGGGGAACCACGAGCGCACGGTTCCCGACGTTACTCCCTGCGTAGCGCCCCCCACCGCCGCCGATTCTCCGAGGCCCGGAGACCCAGGCCTGGTCCCACGGGCAGCCCCGCCCCGCTCGGAGCCCCTGAACACAACCGCGAGCCTCCTGCTCCCGTGGCCTCTGACGCCAACGCCTGAGTGCTGGACAGCGCCTGCCTCGTGGAGCGCGCGCCCGCCGCACCGCTAGGCGGTCCCGGGTCCTGCTCCGAGACGCGGGCAGGCCTGAGTTCTCCCCTCTGCTCGGCAAGTTCCTGGCCGGACCTGCCCCGGTGCATTGGGCCCTGCAGCCCCTGCAGCCCCGGGTCTTACCGGGAGGCGGGGGCAGAGTGGAGAGGGGGACACTGTTCGGAATCTCGGTCCTCAGGCCCTGTGTCCTCAGGGACCCTGCTTTGGGTCCCTGCCCCATTCTCAAGGTCTGGAACAAGGACAGGAAATGAGACCGCGGCCACCTGCTTCCTGTGCTGGCAACAGGAACTTCCCAGGAGCCAAGAGTGGGTGGGGAGAGGGGAGCAAAGAAGGGCAGGTAACCCAAGGCGGGGCACTCAGGCACAGATGACAAAATGGATCTGGGAAGGGGGGAAGGGGACCCAGCATTTTGGGGAGGTCGGAGGCTGCATGGAAGGGAAGGTCTGTTCCCCAAGCAGGAGGACCCTAGAGGCCACAGGCTCCAGCTGGCAGGTCGTTTGAGCCCAGAAAAGAAGGGAACACAGTGTCCACCCTGAGCTTCCTTCTGAAGCCAGGGAGTTGGGGACACAGGGCCCTGACACTGCCCCAGGGGCTGGTGTGTGTGTGGGGGGGGTGAGGCAATTTGGGAAGGAGTCCTTCAGCCTAAAGGGCTCATTTGTTTCTTTCTCATTAGGGGCTGGTGGGTGGGGTGGGGGTCATTGAAGGAAGAAGGGCCAGAGGGCTGTGCCAATGCTGGGAAGAGGCGCGGATGAACGAAAGGACGCCTCCACAGGCGAGAGCTCCAGGGCCTGAGCCCCGACCCAGGAGCAGAGCAGGGACCTGAGAACAGACAGGATGCCAGGCTTGCCAGGATCGCACGGTGGGGAAATGGCAACTCAGACTCGAGGCCCGGCCACCGGCCCCTCAGCCTTCCCCTTCAGGGCATTGGGCCCAAGTCCCACTGGGAAGCCTCAAAGGTATCTGAGCGGCAGGGCAGAGCCCTTACCCAAGGCCTTAACAGGGGCTGTGTGGGAGGGTGTGCCCACGAGTGTGCCCACGAGTGTGCACGTGCAGGTGACGGAGCTACAGTGTGACAGAGGTGCACTCACTCCCAGGCGACAGGGTCCTGGGTCAGGCCGTGCGGGGCTGGTGTGGTGGCTCCAGGTCACCCGTGACCCCAGCCCCGTCACCAGGCTGCTCTGCCTTGAACCACAGGTGCTGCCTCAGGGTCCAAGGTGGATGCTGAGCTCTGGCTGTCATTCCAGCCAGCAGAAGGGATGAAGGGGGAAGAAGGCACACCACCTTCACCTGGGGGATTTGCCCCTCACCTCCAGCTAGACCTCGAGTTTTCTATGAATGAGGAAGGGAAGGGGAGCGTGGGAGTGCAGGGGTGGGCGGTGCTGTGCTGCCCCCCAGGGAGACAGCAGGCAGAGGAGGACTCCAGAGTTCCCAGGCATGTTGAGCTGGGGAGGGGGCCTGGGGGTCCGCTAAGCCTCGTTGCACGGAGAGACTGCTCCGAGGGAGAGGCTGAGGCCCAGGGCAGGCCACCTCCCTCCGCCACCCCAGGGCTCTGTCCTGGCAGCAGCTCCTAGGGGAGGCAGAATTTGGTGTGGTCAAGAAGGCCGAGGGCGCAGCGGCCAGCGCGGCCCAGAGCAGCCAGAGCAGAAGCTGAGGAGGCCACAGGGACCAAGCCACCCCGCCGCGCGGGAAGGGCTGGGCTCTCCTATCCACCCCGCCCACTCCCTGCTCTTCTCAGGAACCCCCAGGCCTGTTCTGGGCCCCTCCTCAAACAGTCTCCCCCACCCCACGCCCCTCAATCTACAGCCACCAGGCTGAGGGGCTGGCTGGAACGTCCCACCTCAGCCCACCCCCCTGTCTCACCCTTTCCTCCTCTCTCAGTGCCCCTGCATTCACTCCACCTCATGCCCAGCCCAGCTTCTGCAGCTTCCCTCCCCAACCCCCCCCCCAAGGTGGGCCGGGAGGCAGATGAGTGGATGGAGTCAGGAAGCTGGGGAGAGAAGGGCGCGAGGCTCCCCGAGGCACACAGTGAGTGGCACAGGCCGGACCCGAGGCCCCCAGCCATGGTAGAGGAGGGCAAGGGGCCGGACTGAGGTTCTGCAGAGCGGCTGGGAGGAGCCAGTGCTGGCTCCCCGAGTTTATTCTCCAAAGCTGGTGGGGTGGGGGAGGGTGGGCAGCAGAGGACAGGCCTGGATGCGGTGCTGGCTACCGAGGATGGGCCAGGCCGGGGTGCAGGGGAGCCGCTGTGTTCAGGACCCCATAGCCCCGAGGCCAGGGAGGAGGCTGAGCAGGAGGGCGGCGGCCACAGTTTCGGGGCTGCCCTGGGGGCCCCCTGCCCCAGTGCCTGGCCGGCTCTGCCAGGGCGAGGTGTTGCACAGATTGGTCTGGCAGCAAGTCATGGTTATCAGGGTCCTGCCTACTATCCTGGTGATGGGTTGGCAGTTGTCCGCACACCACACTGAGTAACTGGTCAGAGGACCTGATTCTGGGGAGAGGGGTGGAGAGAGGGCAGTCACCCTGGATGTCTGGATAGGGGCGAGGCCCCTTGAGGGCACGTGGCCTTGCGGATGCCTGCGTGACGCTCACCTGTGTCCTCTTTGAAGATGAGGGTCTTGCAGAAGGGCTGGCTCGGGAGGCAGCTGTCTGTCCGGCCGCAGCGCTCCTGCTGGGGTAGGTTCTGGCAGGTGTAGCACTGCAGCCCTGGGGACGGGGCAGGGGGGGGCTCCACTGTGCCACAGTCCCCGAGTCCCCGGCTCCCAGGGCCCACCTCTTCCCCTCCAGACCTCCCGATGCCCACCATCCGCCTGCCTGCCTCAGCTGGTGCCCACAGAGCCAGCCCTGCCGGCCCCCCTGGACCGCCCGAACACGGGCCAGCAGAGCCCACACTGGCCACTGCCTGGGAGGTGAGAGCCCGCGGAGGGCGTGGAGGTGGGCGCTGGCTGCGGGGACGGGCGTGCTGGGGGAGCAGGCCACGCAGGTGGACCGTGCTGACAGCTCCGCTTCATCCTTGTGGGCGGGACAGAGGAGGGGACAGAGGAGGGGACACAGGATGGGTGGCCCGAGCCCTCAGGGTGGAGTCAGGGTGAGGGGTGGGGATGGGGTCCTCCTCGTCCTCTGGCTCCATTCTAAGCTTTGGTCTGGCTCCCAGTCCCCTCCAGTCCCCATCCACACCCTGGCCCCTGGGTGGTCCCACCTTGCCCGCCTGGCCCTGCCCCGCCCTGCCGGGGCCAGACTGCTCACATCTTTCTGGTCCAATCGACACCAGGGCCTCTGCCCCGGCACCGCTGCCTTCCCCGAGCCGGCTGCTTCTCTAGGCCCGACTCCAGGTGGCAGCTGAAGGTCATGGTCAGGGTGAGAGGGGAGGGGGTGCTGACTGCCAAGGGTCTGGCCCCCACCGTACCCCGCTCTGCCCCACTGGAAGGCAGACCCACAGGTGGCCTTAGCCTGACCATGCACGTCACTCCAGGGACCTTGCCAGGGAGCTGGGGTGCCCCAAGAAATGCTGAAAGAGAGGAGCATGGGCCTTGGGGGGAGAGCGGGGGGGTACCTCTGTCCCTGCTGCCTACACTGGCGCCAGCCTCCTCGTCCTCCTCATCCTCGTCCCCCTCGTCCTCGTCCGCCTGCTCCTCCTCGTCCTCGTCCCCCTCGGTGTAGTCCCGGTCATCCTGTGCCTGTCCTCTCCCTGGCTGCGCAGGGACACCTGAGAAGCTCCACTCCTCAGGTACAGAGGACAGGCCCCCACCCCATTCCTCCCACCTCCCGCCCCCACCCAACCGGCAGGTCCCAGGCTGCCGCGGCCTCCGGGTCTCCGCCAGCACCGCCAGGCTGACTTATGGACTGGGGCCCCGCACTGTCCTTGCAACACCAGCTGCCGCCGGCCGTTCCGACAGCCCCACCCTGGCCCTCAGGAGGGCCGGCCGTTGTACGGAAAAGCAAACTGAGGCTGGGAGAGGGGAGGGGACCCCGAAGCTGAGGGGTCTGGTGAGAGGCTGAGCCTTGGGGCGGTGGGGGGCCCGGAGGGGGGTTGCTGCAGAGATTTGGAGGCCCAGGACGGCCCCCCTCCCCCTCCCTCTGGCCTCAGACTCCAGCCTCACTCTCTCTTCCTCCCAAACCAAGTCTTGTGCTGAGGCCGGGGTCCCCGGGGCCCGGCCCCCGCTGTCCTCGCCCTGCTCCCGGGCGGCCCCTCGGCCCCGTACCTGGCTGCCTGCAAAGCAGCAGGGCCAGCAGCGCTGCGAGGAGCGCCTTCATGCTGCCGAGCTGCAGACCTGTGGGAAGTGTGGCAAAGAGCACTGCTGGGGGCTTCCTGGAGGCCCGGCCCTTCCCCCCCAGCTCCAGCCTCAAACAATTGGCCAGTTTCCGTAGACCTGAGGGACCAGCTGGAGGGACGGGGGAGGGAAGTCACTGTGGCTGGCCTTGGGGAGTCCCGGCCATCCATCCACTCGGGCCTTGGGGGCCCAGCCCCGCTGCACAGCCCGGCTCTGGGCTGCTGCGGCCCCTGATGCCCCCTGCCCCAAGTCTGGACTCCTGGGAACCTGGGCCCAGGCCCCACAGCTGCAGGAGCTCAGTGTCACCGCAGCTGCAGGCCACTGGCCAGGCCCCTTCCGCCCCGAGTCGGCTCGCTGACTTCCCACGGCCTCTGTGAGAGCGTTTCCGATGAATTCACGACACACGCCGCCCCACGGGCCCCGCCCCACACACTCACCCACCCCCTGAAATGCGGCTCTCCTCACCTGCTCAGCTGTCGCCTCCCTGGAGGTGGGCTTCCCCCTGCCCCCCCCCTGCAGCCCGCCCTCCCCCTGCCGGGGGCACCCTCGGGGCCGGGCTGTCCGGGTGAGGACAGCCTGCCTCCGCCCACCCTGACCCTCAGTGGGGCTGGGGGAGAGGCCCAGGCTGGCCCTGCTCCCGCCTCCTGGTCTTCAGTTTTTTCCAACTAAAAAAATGGGGTGAAATGTGCACAGTATAACACGTGCCGTCCTCACTGTTTTCGCGTGCCCAGTTCAGGGGCACTAAGCCCAGTGACTGCAGGACGACCCCGGCACCCGCACCTGCAGGCCTGTGTTGGCTTCACCCACTCGTCACACACTGACTTCCAGCCCCGAGGCCACGGCCACTGTTTTACCTTCTCCCTGGGCACCCGACTCCGGGGACCAGTGTGAACACACGGGGATCGTCCTTCGGGAACTGGTCTGGGTCACGGGGCGTCGAGGCTCCAAGGCCTGTCTGCACTGAAGCGTCTGCCAGAACCGCCCCCCTGGGTTGGGCTGGGCAACCCCAGTCCAGGGCGTGTGCCCACACCCTGTCTCTTCCTCCCTCCGGCGGTGGCATGGCGGCTGCTCTCCTTTCTGGCCCCTGGGGACACCGTGTGCCTTGGTTGCTGGTATCCCTGCTCCAGTCCCCAAGGGACGGACCTGGAGCGGACTGGCTGGGTCTCACTCATGGCGATTCTGTTTGGTTTCCGCACTGGGGCTTCTTTCCGCATGTCAGTGCAGGTGAGAGTCTTACATTGGAAAAAGAAAAGCAACTTTTGAAAATCCCCTTCTTTCCCAAATTTTCTACCAGATTCCCCCCCATCTCCCTTGTGGCAACATCTCCCGTGGCAGGGGCTGACCTTTCATCCCCACCCGCTGACCCCACGCCCACCCCCACTGAGGGGTGCCAGTCACTGCCCGCCATCCGGAGCCCCTGCTCAGCAAGGGTGCACCTCGCACGTCCTTTATCGCATTAGAAATCAGTCTCCCTCAACTGACATCAATAAACAAAACGCCCAGAACTGTGCAAGGCCCTGGCTGGTGTGGCTCAGTGGACCGAGTGCCAGCCTGCGAACCACAGGGTCGCCGGCTCAATTCCCAGTCGGGGCGCATGCCTGGGTTGCACGCCAGTTCACATTAATGTTTCTCTTCCTTCCTTACCCTCTCTAAAAATAAATAATAAAATCTTTTAAAAAATTATAAGCAGGAATTCTGTGCAGCCAAGGACAGGAAGGAAGAAGCTCACGCCCTGCGCCAGAGAAACAGTGCAGGGAGGAGGCCGGGCTGGCGAGCGCCCGCGCTGCCGTGTGTGTGTGTGTGTGTGTGTGTGTGTGTGTGTGTGTGTGTGTGTGGAGAGGGAGGGGCGGTCTCTGTGCAGAGGCTGCTCCGGGCCGGCTGGGCCTTCCAGGTGCCGCCTTCCGCTCAAGCCTGCGGCCCCGCCTCCAGGCTGCCTGCCAGGACCTCCGGGCTGCCCACATCGGCCCACCCTGCCCGACACTCCAGGCCATGCCCGCCTCTCCTCAGGGGTGTGACTCGCAGCGCGGGAGGGTCACTGCCGAGCTGGCCACTGAACAGCGCCTTGCCAGTGCCAGCGCAGGGGCTCCACCTCCGGCCCCTCGCATCCTGTCCTCTGGGCTGGACCGACCTTCCCGCCGACGCCCTAGGCCCCACCTGCCTCCTTCTGCAGCTTGGCCCAGGGGCCTGGTGCTCCCCGGCCGCCTGTCCTGACCCTCAGCTTTTGGGGCCCACACTGAGCTAGGCAGGACTCCTGACCCCCCCGTCTCTCTAAGCAGGTTGGAGCTCCGCAACGGCCACCTATCCTGTCGCATCAGTGTCCTCGCTGGTCCCGTCCCTGGGTCTGGCCCCAGTGGACCTCGTGGGGGCAGGACAGACTGCAGCCTCAGGGCGACCACGGCCAGGCCAGCAGGTCAGCAAGGCAGCCAACACAGGTCCCGGGGCTGGGGGGCGATACTGGGAGTGCAGTGGGGGTGCACAGAGGCCCCTCGATGTGGGCACACGTGCCTGGGGGTCTCGGACATCGGAGCTGACGGTGAGACAGTCCTTGGTGGCAGCACCTGGCCGGGGCCACCCTGGACCCCGCCCCCAGCGCCCAGGCCAGTCCTGATTTTCTCCAGGTCCTAAACGTTTTTGAAAAATAGTTTTTAGAGGAATTTTAAGTTCCCAGCAAAATTGAGGTACAGCCCTTTCCTATATCCCACCCCCCAAACAGGACCCCCCAGGACTGACGTCCCTGTTGGACCTGGGCCTTCGTCAGAACCGTGAACCTACACGGACCCGGCGTGGCCGCCCAGAGCCCACGGTTCACAGCAGGGCCCCCGGGGTGTGCACTCAGTGGGTTTGCACAGATGGGTGACCGCATGTGTCTGTGGTCATCGGGTCACACAGAGCGTTTCCTTGCCCTGAAGGTCCCCTGTGCACCCCGGCTGGTGTGACTCGGTGCACTGAGCTCGGGCTGTGAGCTGAGAGGTGGCCGGTTGGATTCCGGGTCCGGCTGGGCCCCCGGTGCGGGAGTGAGAAAGGCAGCCGGTCGAGGTAACTCTGGCACACAGACCTTCCCCTCCCTCCCTCCCCATCTTTCTAAAAACAGATAAATGAGATCTTAGAAACAAACCTCCGTGCTCAGCAATGCCTCCTCTCGCCCGGCCCCCGGCACGCCCTGCAGTCAGAGTGGTGCGCTGTGTTCCCGCCCAGACTGGCTTCTTCGCTCCCAAACACGCACCTAAGATTCCTCCAAGTCCAGAAGCTGACGGGCGCATTTCTTCTCAGGGCCGAGTCCTGTGTCATTGCTGGACGGACAGCAGTTTATTCCAATGGTTGTCTGTCCCCTGCTGAAGGACCCCGAGGTCACTTCGGGTGTCATCACCCAGCAGGGCAAGAGCCCGGGGGCCCCTCGCCAGGGCCCGGGCATCGGGGCCAGGTCAGGCTGGGAAGAGCGAGGGCGAGGCCGGCAGTCCCACCTCCCCGCAGGAGCTGCCCAGACTGGGGGCCAGGGCCACGCGGGGACTGGCCCCACTGTCGTTCACTCGGATGAGGGGGCCCTTTCCTTTGCTAATTGTGACGGACAGTGACTCCTGGAGTACAGGCCCGACGGGGAACTGCCCCCAGCGGCCCAGGAGGAAGGGAGAGCAGCCTGGAGGGGGGCGGGCATCTCTGCTTCCCTGGCAACCAAGCCCAGCCTGCGAGAGCTCAGGTCCCCGTTCTCTGGGGGCAGGCCCCGAGCTGCAGTCCCAGCTGCCGGCCCCGACTTCGGGACGTCACTCTCGGGATCGGGCTTCTGCCCCCCACGCCGCCGCCAGGCTCACGCCGGGCCCACCCGCCTGTATCATCTTTGGCTTCATAACAAATTACCCCAGAACTTAGGGGCTTAAAACGACACCATCTGTGGCCTTACAGTGTCTCGGACAAAGTCAGGAGAACTTGGGAATGGCTTCAAGATCAGTGATCAGTGACGTCTGTAGACATGGGAACCAAAAGGGTGAAGGTGAGGGAGGAAGATGCCCGGGGTTAGAGGTACAGACAGAGGTGGGGACAGGTGCAGACACACCAGGTTTGCCGGAGGGCGTCCAGCCACACGCTGTGAGAATTAGAGATATTCACTGAAGACGATACAAGAGACACTGTACACGGGACAATGACACCTCAGTCCCCTTCAAAGTAGGCACCTTGGGACAGTTCTCCCAGTCACCATCAGCTACTCTGTCTTATTTCCCTGAATCTTATTGACTGCCTGAAATCCCTTCCCTTTCAAAGGTGATTTTAGTTTTGGGAAAAGCCGGAAGTCACAGGGCACCAAGTCTGGGCTGTAGAGGGGCTGAGTCACCCGGGGGATTGGATGTTTCACTGAAAAACACTGCGTGAGACGTGACGTGTGAGCAGGCGTGTTGCGGTGATGAAGCTGCCAGTCACCAGTTGTCCACAGCTCTGGCCTCTGAATCATCCAAACAGTTTCTATGGAGGAAGGTTCAAGTTTATCACGAAATCCGATGCAGAGTTGTTGCTCTGCTCCCTCAGTCATTTTGAATGTGACGGTCACACAGGGCACATGTTCACTCAGTGGCATCTACTGCCCCCACTGACTAGTACAGTGAAGGTGTCGCTGTTCACACATGTGCATTCCAGTCCATGCTCCTTGGCTGCCAGGTCACATCGATGTCACGCACACTGTTCTCATTATGTTAACAATGGCTGGATATTTTCCAGACAGATTTGACTTCCTGACTGTGTGTGTGAGTGTGTGTGTGTGTTGGAGAGAGAGAGAGAGGGAGGGAGAGAAAAAGCAAAAGACATGTACTTTAAGGAATCGGCTCACGCAGTTGCGGAGGCTGGCAAGGCCTCCCAGAGTCTCTTCCTTCCTTTCTTCTCCGCGTGAGTGTGGTCAGTTTGGAGGGGACCCCTCCTTTGGTACATCCGAGGCTGTGGAGCCGATGGACTTTGTACTCTACACCTGCCTCCTTCCACGGAGAAAGTCACTCTTTCAGCTGCATCCCGCTGTGCAGGGTGTTTGCTGATTGTCACCTTTGAGCTCGTATTTGAATTCTGCTGAATCTGTGGGAGCCCCGGCCCCCAAAAGGGAGTCTGCTCCTCTCCCTCCACTCCTCCCGAGCAGCAGGAAGGTGGGGAGGTGTGCAGGCTGGGGAGCCAGGTGGCTGGGCCCCAGCATCAGCTGCATTGCTGGTCGCTGGGTCTCTGTGCGACCTTGGGCAGGGGTCTCAATCTCTGGGCCGCGAGGTGTTCGCGCGGTAAGATGGACGACAACGGCCGCCTGCAGGGTGCCCGGCAGCGAAGCCACCGCAGGCAAGGGCTTGCGTGCACTGTGTGCTCCGCGAACACAAAGACTTTCGAGTCTTGCAACGACATGCCGGTGACGATCATTTGTCTTGCGTAAGATTCAAGGGGACAGCCACGCTCTTCTCATCCTGCTGTGGTGGGGGGGGGCCCTAGGGCAGCGCCAGGCCAATAGTGGGCACTCCATTCATATTTCCTGGACACATGAAGGCAGGCGGAGAGCGGCGACGCCCCCGCTTGGTTTACTCAGAGCCCAGTGGAGACCGATGCCAGACCCAGCGACGCAGGCGCCAAGGCGCAGCAGGTCAGAGCTGGGTGGGGGGTGGGGGCAGAGTCAAAGCCAAGACCGCAGCCCAAGGGCCGTGACGTCCTGCCCAGGAGGTGGGCATTGGGGTTGTCCGCGGCTGCTGGTGGGGGTCGTGGGGATGCTCCGGGAGAAGAGCCCCCGGCAGTCGGGGGCTGGGGAGGGGCAGGGCTGCCTCTGTGAACGGGGACCTCGCACCAGCACCTTCGCTGCTCCCTCTCTCCCTCCCCGCGTCTTTGTGTGTTTCGCTTCCTTTCACAGTAAACGTTCTTCCGAGAAATTCCAAGGGGATCTCAGCCAACCAGAGGGGGAAGGGATGCCTCCCGCGCCTGGGTAGGGGGAGGTGGAGGCGGCGGAGGGAGCGGGAACTGGAGAGGCGAGCGCGCGGGCGAGCCGGCGTCCACTGGCTTTGGGCCCAGGACCGTACGGGGCCGAGAGCAGCCTCGGACCTCAGAGCCCTGGGTGCTCCGGCAGCGTGAGTCCCGCCGCCCCCGCCCTCTCGCGCCCCCAGCCCGGCTCCGCCCCGCCTCTCGCGCGGGGTCCGCGTCTGCGGCTGCGTTCCCCGAAAGACGAGGAGACTGCCCCAGGTTCCGGTCCGCAGGGAGAGCGAAGGACGCCGCTCCCCGTGCCACCAGCACCGCCCGGGGACCCTGAGCATCCGAGCGCCAACACCCCAGGGATGTGAGTGCGCACCCCTCCCCCCAGCCCCGCGACCCGCGGCCTGCCCTCCACTCTCCGACCCTCGGGGAGCGCTGAGGCGCGCGCCGGGGAGGCGAAGGGAGGCGGCTCCGCGCGGGGTTCCCGGCCCCCCAGCCCAGGGGTGCGGGGTGGGGACTCAGCACGCGCCCCTCCCCCCACAGCAGGTGCGGTCCTCCCGCACCTCGCCCTGCCCTCTCCTTAGGGCCGCGCCTGCCGCTGCCCCGGGGAGGAGGAGAAAACGCGCCCGACACCCCTTATCCCACAGGTGCTGGGCGCTCAGGGGTGCATCTCGGCCTGTCGCCGGCCGGAGGGGACTGTGTGGGGGCGGACGCTCTGGGGGATGGGCTGGGGGTGGGAATCTTCGCGCTCCGGGGAGACCCGGCGGTGGATTCCCGGGAGGAGGTTGCATTCGGGGGCCAGAAGAGGAGAGGGTCCTTCGGGCCTGCCGGGGCGCCGTGTCTGCTGACCCAGGCTTCTCCCTGCCAGGCCTGCGCCCCGGAGGACCCCCACCCGCAGCGCCCGTGCCTTCCCGACGCCCACCTGGAGCATGCTGCCCGCAGCCGTGAAGGGCCTCAGCCTGGCGCTGCTGGCCGCCCTGCTGTGCTCTGCGCCGGGTGAGTTTGGGGCGGCCGGCCCGGGGAGGGCCGGTTCCCCGAAAGAGCTGGGCTGTGGGGCCACCAGCCTCCCCCTCCGCCCCCAGACCCCAGCGCTCATCAAAGGCACAGCCCCTCCTGGGCCCCTGCGAGGCCAGCCGGGCCCTCCCCCTCACCGCCCCAGGGGGCCGTGCTGCACTCCCAGCCCCGTGGGTCCCTCCGGACCCCGGAGGGCCCAGGGCCTTCTTCCTTGGCTGCTGCACCGATGCCCCACTCAGTGCAGGGGGTCTGGGCTCCACGACTCGCAGAGCCCCCCCACCCCCGGTTGCCCTTCGAGTCCTGTTTGGTCCTTGCAAACTTAGAACCAAGAGAACTCTGGGAAAGGGGGGACGTGGGAGGGGTGGGAGTGTGCAGGCCCACCCGCCCGGGAAGCCCAGGAGGGGCAGGGGTCTTCCAGAATCCCAGGGGAGGGACCCTCACTGTAAACTACCCGGAAGCCACAGGGGTTCTTCCAGGGCCCACTCTCCGGATGCCTGGTCACTGCCCGCCAGGGGCCGGCTGCCCGGCCGCCCACAGCCCCGTGGTTCTCCTAGGAGCACCTGCAGCAGGCGGGCAGGAGGATGCGGGGGTGCTGGCCGGCCGGCCCCCAGCTCCTCGGGTCACCCTGCCCCTCGGCCCGCCCAGCTCATGGCCTGTGGTGCCAGGACTGCACCCTGACCACCAACTCCAGCCACTGCACCCCGAGGCAGTGCCCGCCGTCCGACACAGTGTGTGCCAGCGTCCGAATCACGGACCCCAGCAGCAGTAAGCCGGGGCCCGGTGGGGAGGGTGGGGGTGGCCTGAGCCCCTCTGGCCTGCCGTGTGACTGTGAGCTGCCCCCCAAGGCGGCCCCTGTCACTGGGGACAGTGTAGGTGGGGACAGGGTCCCAGGCCTGCTGCTCCGGGCTTGAGCCTGATCCTGGGCCAGGCCGGGTGCGAGGCCGAGAGGGCCCAGCTGGGGCTCCCAGTCCAGCGCCTCTGCTCCCCAGGCCGGAAGGACCACTCGGTGAACAGGATGTGTGCCTCGTCCTGTGACTTCGTGAAGCGGCACTTTTTCTCGGACTACCTCATGGGCTTCATTAACTCTGGGGTCTTGAAGGTGGACGTGGATTGCTGCCACAAAGACCTGTGCAACGGGGGGCCCGGGCCGGGCGGCAGCCCCTGGGCCCTGGCCGGCGGGCTCCTGCTCAGCCTGGGGCCCACCCTCCTCCGGGCTGGGCCCTGAGGTCCCCTGCCTCCTGCAGGGCTTCTGAGGGGTGCCCCCGGCCTGTGGCTGCCCCTCCTCTGCCCGGCTCCGCCTCGGCACGGCTCTGCCACCCTCCGCGGCCCTCACCCCTGCCTGTCTCCCCACCAGCTCCGAGTCCTAGCCAGCAGGGCGCCTGCCGGACACCAGCGTCCCTCGGGTGGGCTGGATGTCTGGGGATGAGGGCAGGGGGCTGGGACCCCCACTCGCTGAGCGGCAGCCGGGCTGAGCCAGGCCCGGCTCAGCGGCTTGGCTGTGAGGGTGTCTTCTACCGAGAAATAAAGTGGCTTCTGCATCCAGAGACCTGGCTCTGGGCCCGGGTGTGGGGGACACGGGTGCCCGAAGGGAGGTGGGAGTGGGGTGCTGGGGAGGGGCGGGGGCACCCGGTTTTGGGGCTGTGGTGCCGGCTGCCCAGCGGGGCTGGAGCCTGGCGAGACCAGGGAGCAGTGGGGCAGGTGGTTCGGGCGGAGGCGAGAGCAACGCCCCGGCCGCGCCCGCCTCACTCTCGGCCCACGACTGCGGGTGGGGTGCACACACAGGCCCGTGCCAGTGCCTGCACCCACACTCAGGGGCCCTCTTCCCCAGACGTCCCCCACCCCCGTGTGGGATGGCACAGAGGCCCTGGGGCACTCTGGCGGGGGAGAAGGGCAGGACGGCTGGAGGTGGGTCTTAGGGCGCAGCCTCTCCGGCCCTTCCTGCTCCGGCTGAGGCTCTGTGGTCCTGTCCCTGCACCCAAGTCCAGCCAGGCCTCCTGCACCCACTGGCCATGTGGCTCGTCCTGTGGTCCAGGCTCACCCTGTGACACTCGGCGGCCACTTCAGGCTTCCTCTGGCTCAGGTCTTTGGCCAGTTCTTCCTCTTCCCTGTGTGGCTGACCCAGGGCTTGGTCACTTCTGGGTCCTGGACTCCTTGGGAAGGACAGCGGTTCCATTAAGACCTGGCCTTGACCTCCCTGTCAGGCTCCTCTGATGACCTGTGGAGAGGTGTCTGGGGTCCAGGGTGAGGGACACCGGGGTCACTGCTGAGTGGTGTCCACTTCCGCTGGCGGAAACGGCACAAGGTCATCTGCTCTGTGCTCTGCGATGCCCCCACCCTGCCCTGCCCACCCCCCAGTAACATGCCACCCGCCCCCAGGGCTGCCACTTTGGGACCCTGGGACAGCACCGCCGCCTGTGACCTAGGGCGGCTGCGCGGGGGCGACCCAGGAGAGGCTGGAAGCCGGCCCCGCGGTGGGCACCAGGGAGCCAGGGCGTCCAGGAGCCGGCCTTTGTGCCGAGTTTGCTATTCGAGGGAAGGACTTCAAACAAACGGAAGGGAATTCTCGCAGCTCTTTTAAGAAAGGTGTGTGACTGGAAATGAGTGGGGACTTCGGGGGGCAACACGGAGCCCCCGCTTCCGAGCTGTGGGGCCTGTGTCTCGCCTCGCAACACCCGCACGACCGTGGTGGCAGGTGGTTGTCCGCAGTGCGGGGGCCGCGCTTGGTCTGGCGGGCACGCGGACGTGCCCCAGCGGTGAGCCCCTCCGCTCTGAACAGTTCACAGGGATGCGCGTCCCAGTCAGCACGTCCAGAGGGACCTGTGGTCGTGGCGCGAGCCGAAGGCCCCCCGAACCGACGGACAGAGGTCCGTGCAGCCGCCTGCACCGGGCCCGGGGCCGCGCTCTCAGCCGTCCACCCTCCCGCCTGCCCCAAAGCCGTGTTCTCTGCGAGTAGTCCTTCCCCGCTGGCGCGAAGTGCCACCTTGGTAGCAGAATGTGTCCCTCACAAGTCTGCAACTGGTTTCTTTGAAATATTTTTACTTATTTATTTTTAGAGAGGGAAAGGGAGGGAGAGAAACATCAGTGTGTGGTTGCCTCTCACACGCCCCCTACTGGGGACCTGGCCCCACAACCCGGGCATGTGCCCTGACTGGGAATCGAACCGGAGACCCTTTGGGTTGCAGGCTGGCGCTCAGTCCACTGAGCCACGCCAGCCAGGGCGTCACCCTGTTACTGACGTGCAGTCCCTCAGGAGCCCACTGTGCACTCTGCGCCGAGGACCCTACGGTGCTGCTTTGATTCTGGCAGTTTCACCGCAGGTTCCACACCTGGCAGGCAGGTGCCCCTCCTTGCTCTTCTTTTTAAAAGGTTGTGCTTGATTCTCACGGATGAATTTCAGGATCCATTTGTCCGGTTCCCGAATAATGCTCTCAAGAGTTTTGGCTGGGCTTCTCCTCGTTTGGGCCTGAGCTGGGAAAGGACCACAGTCTGCGCTCCTGGCCCCCACTCTCTTGGGTGGGCTGCGTGAGGGAGGTTGTGTTTTGGCCCAGCCCTGGACAGAGACCCCTGGAACCAGGCCTCTCTGGCCAGCCCCCGGGCAGGCGGTCGGTGATTCCGAATGAATGAATGAATGAGGGCGGGGTGCCGTGGTGTGGGGCGGGGCCGGAAGCCCCGCTCTCTCCGACAGCCCGCCGCCTCCCCAGAGCTCTCTGTTCTGAAGGGGGACATGGGGTCCCTGCTCCACTGGTTCTGAGGACTGGGCCCACCCTGTCAGACTTGGGGACCTGAGGACCACGTTTGCCCCGGCCAGGCTGTGAGATGGACAGACTTCAAGATGGACAGAAAGACAAGCCTCCACCTTCCTGAGACGACACAGTTAGGGTCTGGATCCAGGGGAGGCCCCAGGGGACACCCTGGGAAGGGGACTCAGCACCTGCTGAGCAAATCAAGTTGTTCTTGGTGAAAACGTCCCCAGGGTGCGCCACGCAGGAGTCACCGTGGTTACTGTGCCGTCGGCTCCCCCGAGACCCCTCGGAGAGCCCCGCGCTCGGGCCCAGCGTTCGGCTTCAGCAGCAGCTGCGGCAAATGAGCTGTCGTGTCAGGACAGAGTGCAGAAAAGTGCCAGCAACATGGGGCCCGGGGGGGTCCCAGGAGACTCCATGCGGCCGGCACCCACACACCTGTTGTGGGACGCAGCTGGCGTGAAGACAATGCAGCCTCGAGACTGTGGGGTTCAGTGTCTCATCCACCGGCCGACCTGCTGTTCTTCCTGTCGTCCGTCATCTACTATCTACTGTCTGTTATCTGTCTGTCTGTCTTCTGTCTGAGTCTTCTCCAGGGAGGAGGAGAGCAGGCTTTTGAGTGGAGACGGGGGATGGGCCCCGGGAGGAGCAGGGACCTCGGGTATGAGGACCAGCTACCATGCGACGGGCTCGGGACAGTGGCGCCCCTGGCCCAGCCGTGCTGACGCTTGTTGTGGGAGTCCCCTGGGGCTGCCGTAACCAACGACCTTGAGAGGCGGCTTGAAATGGCGGGACCTCGTGTCCCACCGTCTGGGGGCCCGGCATCGGAGTCAAGGCCTGGACGGGACCAAGGTCCCCGGGGGGTGGATCCGACCTCGTCACCCCCAGCTTCTGGGGGCTCCTGGTGTTCCTTGGCTAGTGACCCCCTCATTCCAATCTCTGCACCGTCTTTACGTGGCCCCTGCCCCGGGAGCTCCCCGGGTCCTTTTCTGCCCTTATGAGGACACTCTCATTGGGTCGAGGACACACGCTAATCCAGGAGGGTCTCCCCTCAGCCCTGACCTTGTTTCCAGACCAGGTAGCACCTGCTTTCATACTCTGGTTTTCACGCCGAGAGCCCTGGCGGACAGGAGGCAGCGAACAGGACGGCCCGGGTTCCTGGCACCTCCTAGTCACTCATTTCTTTTACCCGGCAGACGCCGCAGCCTCGGGGCGACTGCGCTACCGGGCCACAGTCCAATTGCTGCGAACGCTCAGAGTTCGCTGTTGCGCCCCTCACCTCTTCGTGGTCCTGCTGCGTCTGTGCCCTGTCCGAGCCGCGTCCTCAGGGACCGTTAGCTCCCTCCAAACACGCCGTCCACACCGGCCCTTCCTGCATCGTCACCAGTGGGCTCTCTGGGGCCTTGTCTCCCGGGGACAGAACCCCCCGGTTCATGGAAGCTGAGAATAGCTCGTCAGTTTTTCTGGGTGCAAAACCCCGAACCGCACACTCCCCCTTGTGTGTTTCTCGCTTCATGTTGCAGAACCGTCTGTGGCCCTTGGTGGGCCGAGCACGCTGGGCACAAGCTGGAGGATCCCTCTGACCCCCTGGCGCTCTCTCCGAACCTGTGAACCTGCTCTCCGTCGGGACGCTGCCCCCACCCCCATTCCAGAGTCTCTCCTTCAGCTGGAGAAAGCCAGGCCTGCTCACAGGGTCCCTGACGCCAAGCCTCAGGAGGCGGCTCACACCTTTGATCTGTGGGCAGCGCCTTCCAGAACTGGGGCAGCTCACGGGGAGGAGGTGGGAAGGAGGCCAGCAGCCTCCAGGAGCCTGGGAAGAAAGGTAGCCTGGGGCGGGGGGGCAGACAGGACTCTGAAATGAGGGAGGGGGGAGCCCTTCTGGGCTGGCCGGGTGTGCACGAGTGTGTGTGTGTGTGTGTGTGTGTGTGTGTGTGTGTGAGTGTGAGCTGGTGGTGGGGCTGCAGGGCTTGGGGTGGTGCAGACCAGGCGTGGCCTCTGCACCACCACCCTAGACATCGTTCAGTGGCAGCCCCGGGGCCCCGTCAGCTCCAGAGCCAGCTCCAGCCCTGGGGACAGCCTCATTCACCACTGGTGTGCGGGGTGCAACCGGCCCACCCTGCCCTGCAGTGGCCTCGCCTGACTGTGCACAGCCCAGAACACGGCCCTCGGGATGCCAGGCGGCTAAGTGGTGAGGAGAGGTGCCCAGGCTCCTGTCCGCCCCCGCTTCTCCCCTCCTCCCCCTCACTCCCAACTTCTGGACACACCTTGGATATTTTTTTAAATATTTATTTATTTTTAGAGAGAGGGGAAGGGAAGGAGAAAGAGTGGGAAAGAAATACAAAGTGTGGTTGCCTCTCATGTGTCCCCCAGTGGGGACCTGGCCTGCAACCCAGGCATGTGCCCTGACTGGGAATCGAACCGCGATACTCTGGTTTGCAGGCCTGTGCTCAATCCACTGAGCTACACCAGCCAGGGCCACCTTGGATATTTTGATTCTCCCTGCGATCCCATCCCACTGCC
This sequence comes from Artibeus jamaicensis, assembly GCF_021234435.1. NCBI lineage: Eukaryota > Metazoa > Chordata > Mammalia > Chiroptera > Phyllostomidae > Artibeus > Artibeus jamaicensis. The sequence goes on from NW_026522059.1 coordinate 987,558, forward strand.
TCCCTCCTGGACCAAGCCCCCGTCCTATAGCTTTCATGGCAGAGTGGCAACAAACCCAAGTCACCCGACACACTGAGCCTGACCAGGAGACATTCTCTGCTGCAGGCAGGTGTGCTTTGCATGGGTTACTTGGTGCCACAGTTTTGGCATTTTTGTTGGTTATTTTGCTGTTCAAAATAGCACCCGGGCACGGGGCGGAAGTGCTGGCTGGTTTCCAAGGCAGGAGAGGGCTGGGATGTGCGCCATGGGGAAAATATACAGGTTGGACGAGCTTCCTTTGGGCGAGGTCCTGGTGCCCATGTCTGTGAGCCCAGTGTCACTGAAGCTACAATGTAGCTAAGTAAGGCGTCTCTAAACAGAAACACAGGCAAAGCTGGGCTACTTCTGTTTCCAGTTTTGAGATACTTGGTGGATAACACTGTATCAGTGGAAGGGGTGCAACATGCTGATCAGATCATGAGCTTATTGTGAAAAGGTCACCATGGTGAGTTCAGTAGCATCCATCACCTCACATAGTTGCAAGTTGCTTTTCCCTTGTGAGGGGAGCAGTTAAGAGCAACCCTCTTAGCGACTTTCAAGTCTATAACAAAGTATTGTTAACTCTGCTCACCATGCTGTGGTTACATCCCTGAACTTGCCCATCTCCTCCCCGGGAGTCTGTACCGTCTTCTGTACCGTCACCATCTTCTGCTTCTGGCAACTGGCAACCTGATCTCTGGTTCTATGAATTTTTTTGGTTCCACATATAAGTGGGACCGTACAGTACTTGTCTTTCTCTGTCTGATGTATCTCGCTTAGCACAACATCCTCCAGGGTTATCCATGCTGTTGCAACTGGACGGATTTCCTTCTTCTTGATGGCTGAGTAGTATTCCACTGTGCGCATGCTGACCATTGCACAGGGCGCTGCTGTGAACCGGGGTGCAGGGACCCCGACACAGTGTGTCCACTTCCTTTGGATACACACCCAGATGGGATTGCTGGATCACATGGTAGTTCTATTTCTAATTTTCGGAGGAAAGTCCGCTCTGTTTTGCACAGCGGCTGGGCCAGTTTACATTCTCATCAGCACTGCATGAGGGTTCCCTTCGGTCCACATCCCCCCAACACTGAGCTCATCTTCCTGGTGACAGCCGTTCTGACAGCTGCGGGCTGACACCCCACCGATGTGGATGAGCATTTCCCTGCTGACTAGTGACACCAAGTGGCTTTTCACATACCTGTTGACTGTTGGAATACCTTCTGTCCAGATCCTCCGCCCATTTTTAAGTTGGATTGCTTTTCCTATTGAGTTGTTAGTCTCTTATCTATTTGGAGATCAACCCTTTATCGGATGTGTAATCAGCAAATATTTATGTATTGACTGGCTGGTGAAATACAGCTCCAGCTGGCAGGGACCTGGCCCTGCATCGGTGGTCCACTGACCAATGCTTCACTTTCCGTGGTGACTTCACCAGATGGGAGCTGACCGCACCTGCAGCTGAGGGTCACGGAAACACCTGCTTGTGTGATTGGGGCTGCGGCACTGTGGCCCGGAGCCTGGGCTCAGTGTCCATGGTCTCTGTGGACTGCCCTTGGTTCGGGCATTGAACCTCGGGCCATTGGTTCCCTTCCCTGGCCGGGAGGGGACCGGTGTCAGCTTTCTCGGGGTGTGTGCCAGTCGCTGAAAGTTCGTAAAACTTCCAGTGTGAGGTGAGATGTGTGTGCGGAGTGGGGAGTGGGGACCGCCAGGAGCCCGCCAGCCGCCCAGTGCCTGGGGTGGTCCCTGCAGGCCGGCTCCTGCGGTGGGTTCCAGGGAAGTGCAGCGACCCGCCAGCCGGGCCGGCCTGTCCTCGGGCTGTGTCCCACCTGGTGCGCAGCCCCAGGGGTTGTTTGAGGACTTTGAGGGCATCGATGGCAGCATTTCATTGTATCGCTTTTCAAAGGCCAAATACACGTCCTCTCCCGCCTGACCGGCTTTCAAAGGGATCACAGTAACCCAGGGTTCTACATCAGCCTCCCCAAATGTTGCCGGCATCAGCCCTCCCTTTTTAAAATTTAATTCTGCCGGTACAGGTATGAACCCTGGGTCACGCCACGCAGCTGTGGCAGAGAGATTAAAATACCATTTGCTACGTGACACTGAAAACGACAGCCTCCTTGCCCCACAGTGACCTCTACCTGTGGCCGCAGGTCCCGTGACCGCCCGGGGCTGCGGGGAGGACCTGCTCCCGGTCCTGCGGTGCGTTTCACCCGCGCACGCAGGCCGGGTACCCGCGGATTCGGACCTGGGGGCGGTTATGAGCAGGGACACGGACACCCGCCCTCCCGTAGGGACGGCGCGCTCAGCCCTGCCGCATGACCCGCAGCAGAGGCGCGTCCCTTTCGGCTGCAGCCCCGGGTCCTCAGAGTCACGAGAGAGGCCACAGTGACCAGCGGCGACCCTCCTTGACTCCGTCTCCCCGCAGTGTCCAGCAAATCCGCCCGCCCACCGCAGGCTGTCCACTGACCTTCGCGGCCTCCGGGGTCTCAGCATTGGGAAGGAGGGGCCGCTCCCAGCGCGGCGCCCGTGCCCCGTGGAGCGCCCACCGCCTCCACGGGGCCCCGCGCACCGGCCCGACGGCCGTGCCCGGGAAGAGCGCGCCCTCTGGTGTCCGCCTGGGGCACAGCAGGCCCTCGTCGCCGTCCTGGGGCTCCGGCCACCTCTTTGCGGCAGGACCCTGCCCGGAGACCAAAGGATGAAGTCGCCCCCACACCAGAAATTGGGGGCGACCCTACGCAGGCCAGTGCACGCGCTGGCGCCGCTGCATCCGGGCAGAGTCGGGTCCGTGTGGGAGGCGGGGGCACCTCGGGCCCTGCGTCCCCGGAGGGCGGGCTCCTGCGGGGGTGCTCAGCCCTGACCGCCCCTCCCTGGCTGCGTCTGACGCCCTTGGCCCTCCGAGGCGAGCCTGCGGGAGGGGCCGCCACGCCACCAGCCGCTGGCATCCTCACTGCGCCTGGTGCATTTGGAGGGGCAAACCGAACCCGCCCCTCCGGGGCGGGGGGCAGGGAAGACAGCTCATTCCTCAGCCCCTCTAAGAGGGGGCTCGGCCCGCTAAAGCGTCAGCCCCACCCGCTCCATGCCAGCGAGATGGGTGGTGGCTTTTGTCCCCAGCGCGCAGCGGGGATCGGGACCACAGATGAAGAAACAGTGCAGAGAGCGCCGTGGGGTTGGCTGGGCGCAGCGTGCGGGCGGGAGGGCCGCATAGAGCGCACTGGGGACGGAGGGGCGCTTGGCCGGTGAAGTAACGAGGCCTGAGTGACAGACAGGTGTGACTGTCCCTCCACAGAGAGGTGACACGAGACAGATGGACTGGTGGCTGGGTCCCATCTCTCATCTGGCTGCAGCCTTCTGCGTCAAGCCCCACTGCCCCTTCCCCGCGTCCCCTGAGCTCAGGGGGCACCCCGTCACCGTCTCCACTCCTCTCCGTCACCGCGGTTCTCTCTCCATGGCAGCCCCTGGTGGGGAGCTGCTGAGCTGCACACGCGCCCCCACTGTCTCTGGCCTGCCTGGCAGGGACTCAGTCGTTTCCATGACCATCTCACGGGGACACCCAGACACTCTGGGGGGCGCACGTGACCGGCCTGCAGACAGCGGGAGCTTGGCTCGTGCCCTCTGGGGGAGGTGCGGGGCAGAGTCAGGCCCAGGCCATGCTCAGGGGCTGACTGCCACCACCCACGGAAGGCGCACGTGACCTCAGGCTCAGTGCACCCTGAGTGACACCCGGACCCTGACACCCACACCGCAGCCTCCATCCTAACAGCGCTCCGGTGCACTGCAGGGCGCCTTAGAGAAGCCCCCTGACATGATACGCACCTGCACCCGAGCAGGAGGGGCAGACACCCATGCGGCCGCTGCCCCACACTGGACAGACCCACCCACCTGGTCGGCCTCACCTTGTCTGCACTCACTGGGCCGACCACAGGGTCAGAAGCGCCCCCACCATGGCCTGGGCAGCTGGGCCTGGGCAGGGAGGCAGAGGAAGAGCCTTACCCAGGGCCCCCTCCAGGACCCCAGAATCGTGTGCCTCCCTCTGTCCTGCATCCTCTGTTCCACTGACATGTGTCCTCCTGGCCCCTCAGGTGCTTCACCTCCCACCTGGGTCCGCCTTGCCCCAGTCTCCTTCCTACCTGCCCCTAAGGCCCCTTCAGATCTCAGGCCAGCAGCCTCTGCCCCTCCGGCAGGAGGAGGAGTTGAGTCTTGTCCGGGAGGGGCAGGGGGCTGGTCGCCTCGGCCTTGGCCTCAGCCTCCGCGGTGATGCATCCCCTCCCCGAATAACGGGCCCACGGACAGGACCCCGGGCTCCACACCGCGGAGTGTGCGGGGGACCCGCAGGCGGCTGAGGGACAGACTCAGAACCCCCCGAGTTCCTGGGCGGGGTCCAAAGGCGGAGACCAGACAGGACAGCTCCCTGGGTGCCGTCCATGGTCCGTGAAAGCATCGGCCCAGCGAGTCCCTCGGGCTCCCGGCTGTGACAGTAACCGGACACCCAGGCCGCCAGCACTCGGATGTTCACGCATGAGCAAGGCCTCTGGTCCTTGATTTTGTTCAAAGTGTCCAGATTTTATCGTTTCTCAGGAGCCTTTTTTTAAAAAATATTTATTTATTTATCTTTAGAGGGGAAGGGAAGGAGAGAGGGAGAGAAGCATCAATGTATGGTTGCCTTTTGTGCATCCCCTGCTGGGAACTGGCCTGCAGGGAACCAGCATGCAACCCAGGCATGTGCCCTGACTGGGAATCGAACCGTGATTGTCTGGTTCTCAGGCCCGCGCTCAATCCACTGAGCTACACCAGCCACAGATCTTTTTTTTTAAAGATTTTATTTATTTATCTTTAGAGGGGAAGGGAGGGAGAGAAGGAGAGAAACATCAATGTAGGGTTGCCTTTCGTGCATCCCCTGCTGGGAACTGGCCTGCAACCCAGGCATGTGCCCTGACTGGGAATCGAACCGCGATTGTCTGGTTCGCAGGCCCGCGCTCAATCCACTGAGCTACACCAGCCAGAGGAGCCTTCTTTTTTAAAAAAAAAAATTATTTATTTATTTTTAGAGACGGGGGAAGGGTTGGGGTTAAAGAGAGGGAGAGAAACATCCATGTGTGGTTGCCTGTCATGTGCCTCCACTGGGGACCTGGCCCACAACCCAGACAGGTGCCCTGACTGGGATTCAAACTGGTGACCCTTTGGTTCTCAGGCTGGTGCTCAATCTACTGAGCCACACCAGCCGTGGCTGCAGGGTCCTTCTTCACCTCAGAACTCAACACCACAGTCTCTGACACAGATGCAGTTCAGTTAGAAATTAACAAAATAAGAGATAAACACAAAGTTTCACATGTAAAAATTAAAAAGAAGCACAACTCAAATGAACACAGTCTTTAAAAGGAGAGTATTTTACATATCTTTTAAAAACGTCTAGAACAGGACTTCCGCCAAGATGAAGGCGCAGGTGGAAACACTTTGCGTCCTTGCACAACCAAATCTAAAAACAATAAAGTTTTAACAACAATAAACGTAATCATACCTCACAGAAAATCGACAATACGGAGACCGAAAACACCAAGCCACTCAGCTAAACCAGTGAGAGGGGCGAAGCCAGCAGCGGAGCGGGTCCGGCAAAAAAGAGCCCAGACCCAGGGGGTGCACAGGCAGCCGAAGGCGCAGATCCCAGGTGCGGGCCAGCAATGGGCGGAACCCAGGGAAGAGGCGCGGCTGGCTGTCTGCAGTCGGTCGTGCATTCTCACACAGATAAACTAGTGAAGAGGCGAGCACTGAGACCAAACGGCCCAGGGCAGTGGGCTTGCACTTTTGCGCTCAGATAAACAGGTGGGGGCGAGCGGTGAGGCACACTGGGCGAGTGGAGAGGACCGCCATTGCTCTCTCTCTGACCCCGCCCCCACATAGAGCGTCACAGACCAGGGACCTGGGTGGCCCCGCCCTGCTAAACAACTATGGCTCCGCTCCTCATACCTAACAGGCACAAACAGATAAAAACACGGCTCAAGAACAACTCAGAGCCCCAGAGCCAATAAATCTAAGCGATGAAGAAATAGCCAAACTTTCAGATGCACAGTTCAAAACACTGGTGATCAGGATGCTCACAGAACTGGTTGATTTTAGTCACAAAGTAGACAAACATATGAAGGCTAAACTAATTGAAACAAATGGTAATGCACAGGAAACCAATAGTAATGGAAAGGAAACTGGGACTCAAATCAAGGGAGTAGACCAGAAGGAAGAAAAAAATGACCAAAAAGAAAAATATGAAGAAACAAGAATTCAAAAAAATGAGGAGAGGCTTAGGAACCTCCAGGACATCTTTAAACGCTCTAACCTTCGAATTATAGGGGTACCAGAAGAAGAAGAGGAACAGTCACGCATGGAAACCTTATTTGAACAAATAATAAGAGAACTTCCCCAATCTGGCAAAGGAAATAGACTTCCAGGAAATCCAGGAAGCTCAGAAAGTCCCAAAGAAGTTGGACCCAAGAAGAAACACACCAAGGCACATCATCATTACATTAGCCAAGATTCAAATGAAGGAGAGAATCCTAGAAGCAGCAAGAGATAAGGGGACAGTCACCTACAAAGGAGTTCCCATTAGACTGTCAGCTGATTTCTCAAAAGAGACCTTACAGGCAAGAAGGGGCTGGAAAGAAGTATTCCAAGTCATGAAATCCAAAGACCTACAACCAAGATTGCTCTATCCAGCAAAACTTTCATTTACAATAAAAGGACAGATAAAGTGCTTCTCAGATAAGATCAAATTCAAGGAGTTCATCATCACCAAGCCCTTATTATATGAAATGTTAAAGGGACTTACCTAAGAAAAAGAAGATAAAAAAGATGAAGAGTGAAAGGACAGCAAACTCACAATGATCAACAACCACACCTAAAACAAAAGCAAATTAAGAGGACGGCTAGATCAGGAGTGAACCATAGAAATGAAGATTATGTGGAGGGTTAGCAACAGGGGAGTGGGAGGAGGAGAAGGGGGGAGAAGGTACAGAAAATAAGTAGCATAGACAGTAGGTAGAAAATAGATGGGGGGAGGGCAAGAATAGCATGGGAAATATAGAATCTAAAGAACTTGAGACACGTGGTCATAAACTAAAGGGGGGAATGGTGGAGGATGGGGTGTGCAGGGTGGAGGGGAATGAAGGGGGGAATAGAACTGTAATGGCATGATCAATAAAAAACCAATTAAAAAATTTTAAAGTCTAGAACAAATAAATACACCACTTCCTGAAATGTCTGGGATGCAGTGAGGGGTTGTAGTTCAGATAAAATTTAGATTCTTCTGAGTTTATATGAAAGAAGAATAAAGACAGTATTCTTTCTGTTCAGAGGCTCATAGTCTAAACTTTTCATTTTGAAATAACTCCAAATCTTTCCAAAAAGTTGCAAACAAGCACAAAAACTGCTCTACGTAACCCTTTGGGCAGACTTTTCAAATTTTAGCACAGACCCACCCCCCCCCCCCCCCTCTCTACACTGAGTTGCAGTTCTGGCTTCTGCGTCAGTCCAGGTTTTAGAGGGTTTGTGGTGTTCAGGCCCCCAGCAGCCCCCCACCCCGACTGACACCCTGGTAGGAATGGCAGTTCAGCTGAAGTTCATGCTGAAGTCCATGGTGTATCTGGCTTGGACGCCAAGTCCACGGGTGCACCTCTCAGAAGGCAGCCTGGGTTTTCCAACGCCACCTCGGAGGATTTCCCCGAAGCCGCACAGTCCGCCTGGCAGGTCCCAGTCATCTGAGGCTCCTCTTTCGGTCGCCCGGTTGGACTGCAGGGGGCGCAGCTGCACCACGGGGGGCACCAGCCCTGCTCCTGTGGCTGCGCCGGGCTCATGAGGAAGGAGGGTGTGCAGGGAAAAAGGAGCCCGGGGGTCTTAGTGTCCTCTTGGGATCAAAGCCGCTCTGACCAGGCGAGCACAGCTCTGAGGGAAGACCCCTGACCCTCCCCCCAAACACAATCCCTTCCCCTCAGCACTGGCCTGAAGCTCAGGCCACCAGGGACTCCCAGCGCCCGGTGTGGAGAGACAGGAGCCGTAGATGGTGACAGGCCTGCCTGGGCAGTGCAGGGACCGGGCGGGGCTTCAGCTCACAGGCAAACGTACAGCACAGCGAGTGCAGCGAACAGGAGGGGCTTCTGCTCCGGGATGGGGATTCAGGGCCTCTGCCAACCAGCAGTCTCCTTGGCACGGGGGGCCTCAGGGTCCTGGTCCGCAAAGGCCCTGGGGAACTGGGAGGTGGCCAGCCCCTCTCAGTCCGTGGAGGGAATGGCGGCTAGTGGGAGATTGGGGGTAGGGGTGCATGCAATTGTGAGGGCAGGGGTGCGGCCCTGGAGCCGGACGGGGGTGGGGGCTGAGGGGGGTAGGCCCCAGGACCTGGGCGTGGGGGCAGGAGCGAGGACCCAGCGCTCCCGTGTGCTGGGGCGGGCAGCCTGGCCCACCGCGCAGATGTCGGTGTGAACCGACTGGCTCGGTCTCTGGGAGCCCCCATTCCCCTGCTCAAGCTTCAGCTCCGACGAACCCAAGTGGCCCCTATCAGCTGGGCCCCGCAAGCCCACGCCACATAATCACTCGGATTCCCATCTGGAATGATCCAGGAGGCGTGACCACCGAGACAGACAGGGCAGCCGCGTTGGGTCAATTCCACGCAGTTCCCGCCGTGCGTGAGACCACACCCTGCGCCTTGTCAGGCCCCAGCAACTCGGCTGCTGCCACGCATTTACGTGACAACTGCCACGTGTCAGCGATCACCTGTGCAGGGCGCAGGGGCTGTCCCGCTCTGACGCTGTCCCTGGAAGTCACTGCCCTGTGAGGAGTCCCATCAGAGGCTCCGGAGTTGCCTGCTGAGGGTTTGGCCTCGAGACCCCTCTACAGTTTGGGTTGCTGTGCCTTTGGGGCACTCAAACCGCCCCCAGGGGTGCCTCGGGCTTGTCCTCCATACCTGGGGCCCTGCTCTCACCTGTCCTCCATCTCCCCATCCGCCAGGGTGTCCCATGGGTGACCCGGCCCAGCCCACAGCCCCAAGCCAGCCCTCACCTGTGCAGCCCATCCCCAGGCCAGGCGCCAGACCATCACGGGCGCCTCCGGCCCCCTCGTGGGCCCGCACTGCCTCCAGCCCCACAGCCCACTGTCCCCTCCCAGTGTCTTTGCTTCCCACCGCCCTGGGTGGGCAGACCCACCCCTGCCACCTGCCCCAGGCCCTCCAGACTCCTCACCCACCCCCTCAGGGCCAGCTGGTCCTGCTGAGGACCCGGACCTGAGCCTGTGACTGCTGCTTCCTCTGTGCTGGGTCTGGGACGCAGGGGCTGTCCCCGTGCTCTGCTGCCGGTGGCCCAGCTTGATGGTTTTGTCCAGATGTGACCAGGACCCGGGTGTGGGTGGCACATGAGCACAGAGGTCTGCTGAGGGCTGGGACGGGGCACGGGGGACGTGGTCTGGGCGCGGTGGGCGGAGCAGGAAGGGGTGCGGTCAGACAAGAAGTTTATTGTCTCTGGAAGGAGTGACGGTTGTGGTCCCACTCACAGTGTGACCGCCTGAGGCTCCTTGGACACAGGCAGCCGGGACCAGGGAGAGGTTGGCCGAGGAGCCAGAGTCAGGGCTGGAGCCCCCGTCCGCCCTTGCCCAGGCTCGTCCTGCCCCTCACGGGGCCTGGGACGGCCTGTTCAGGACCAGAAACCTTGTACAGGGAGGGGGCTGCCGCCTCCAACTCCGAAAGGTTCATTCCCCATCAGGGACCGGGGCTGCTGGTTCTCCAGTCTGTGCGGCTGAGGCCCCTGTGGGGACAGGAGGTGCGCCCGGTCTGGGGGGGAAGGCGGTGGCACCCCCCACCCCAGGAGCCGGTGTCCCACCCAGGGTGGCAGAGAGGGAGGCAGGGCCCAGGCTGGGGTGGGCGCACAGGGGCACCTGCAGGCCGAGGGAGGGTGCTCACAGCAGGGCCCCCGAGAGGGCGAGGCCCAGCGGGAGCAGCAGCGCCCCCTGCAGGACCCGGGGCCGCCCCAGGCCTGGGGGCGCCCGGTTGCAGAGGCTGTGGTTGCAGCAGTGCCGAGCGATGCTGCCGAGAAACCCAGAAACCTGGGTTTCTGAGGGCCACTCGTGCACCGCGTTGGCGCTGGGGCACCGGGGGGCGCAGCGCTTGCTGAGAGAAACCTTCACCCCGGATTCTGCAGAAGAGAGAAGGCAGGTGGTCTCCGGGGTCCAGGAAGGAGGGCTCAGAGGACGGCCGGCTGCACAAGCCCTACCAGACAGCTCCTCCCACCTGTCACAGCCCACACCCTGCAGGGCCCAGGGGCAGGGCTGCCCAAGGTCACCTTCCGGTCACAGCAAAGTCAGGGTCCAGGTCTGACCCCAGGGGCAGCTCTGACCTGAAACACACTGGCCCGGCCGCCCTGGGCAGCCCAGGGCCTTTGAGGGAGAAGCAGAGCAGAGAGGACAGGGACGTCACCACAAAGGCCTGAGCGTGCTCAGCCCCTGGCTCCGCTCTCCCGGCTGCTCCTTTAAGGACACGGCAGAGACGTGGAAGGTCCTGCGGGAGGAGCAGAGCTGTGGGGGGAGGGCCGCCTGGGGAGGGAGCACCGCTGCCGGCCTCGCACAGCACCATGAGGCCGGTGCCGGTCAGGGTGAGCCACGCTGAGCCCCGCTGCCTGTGGCGTTATCGGTCCGTTGTAGGACGCCTCACCCTCTCAGGGGAGAGGTGGGCACCTCGTCCAGAGGGTCCCTGGGTCCCAACCTTGAGCAGCTGCCCGCCCCCACTCCCACCCTGCCCCAGGGCTCAGGGGGGACACCTCTTGGCAAAGGTGGCGGGCAGGCGAGGGGTCTGTGAGTGAGAACCCTCCCAATTCCCAGCCTCCCCGCTCCCAGGAGGCACCAGACACGGCCTCCAGTTGCCAGTTCAGGCCGAGAAGCTGTGACGTCACAACACTCGGGCCAGGTGGCTGGTAAAGAGAGCCAAACTGGGAGGAAAGGCACAAATACTCGGCCAAAGTGCTGCTGCCCCTGCAAGCCACCTGCTGGTCCCTTCTCTCAGTACTGAACAGGGACAGGCAATCACCGTGGGTCGGGACGCGTGGAACGGGACCAGGAGGAGGGTCTGGGTCTCGTGGGCGTACCAGTCTGCCTCGAACTTTAACAGAAAGGTGAAGGTGAAAGGAGGCAGGGGAGTGGCGGTGGCAGAGCCACCCTGTCCGCTGGTGCCCACACTTGTCACTGGGGCCTCCAGTTGTGGGTTCAGCCCCAGGAAGCCCAGTGATGGAGCGACGAGCGTTCTGGCACCGAGATCGGAAAGGCAGGCGCGGGAGGCCCCAGGTGCATTGTGGGGCACTGACCACAGAAGCCGGCCCGCGGCCCCCAGGACTCCAAGCCACAGAGGAGGTGTCTCTGCTGTAGCTGGCAGGTTCCCAGGGGCTGCTGCGCACCTGGTCCGCAGAACCAGCAGACTGAGTGTGGATTCTCAGAGACCAGGTGGTCTGTCCCCCTCCCGCTGTCTCCGGCTATTTGTGTCCTTCTGGTGGCCAGTGACATTTCAGTGGTCCTGGCACATGTCCGATCTGAGTTTATAATCTCCTGTAAGGCTTGTTTATGAAGTGGAGTCCTAGCGGGTGTGCGCACAGTCAGCCCTGCCAGCGGATGGCCAGGTGAGCAGCACCTGTGGCCGGCAGGTGGCAGGTCCTGGGTGCAGCGTCTGCTCCCACAGACAAGCCTCTGGCCTGTCTGCTCTCCGGGCAACTCAGGGACACCGCAGCCTCTGCCCAGCTGACAGAGCCTAGGGGAGGGACACTGAGTGACAGAAGTACTCCAAAGGGAGGAGAGGGAGGGTGGCCCAGATTCAGAGTCCGCCTGCAGGAGAGAGCTGCGCCCCCACACCACGCCCCGCAGAGAGCCCAAGAGCCCAGCGCTATCGGGGAGAGGCCGCGCTGCCCCCGCCACCCCCGGACTCACGTAGAAAGAAGCTCACGGCGTGAGAGACGCAGACGCGGTCCGAGGGGGAGCAGGCGGTGGGCGCGCACAGCGCCGCGCTGGCGACTTTGAAGCACCGGTAGCAGGTCAGGTTCCTGCCTGCGGGGCAGCCCGGAGCTTCGCTGGAGCAGGGCCGCGCCCGCCGGAGCTCGCGGTGCGGGGGCGGAGAGAGCCCCGACAGGAGCCGGGCCGCCAGCCCCGGAGCCCCAGAGGCCCCTCACCGCCACGGGCCCCCAGCCCGCCCCTTACCTGGCTGTGAGGTGCTGCCCACAAAGCCCTGCGGGGCAGCCCCGGGGCCGCGCCGGAGCAGGCCTGCGTCCCAGCCCACCAGGAGAGCCCACAGTGCTAGAAGCGTCCCCTCCATGGCGCGTGGGGCTGCGGGGGCATCACGAGAAGGAGGTTTCGTCCTGAGCACCCCCAGATCCCCCGGCTCCCCCGGCAGCGCCACCCCTCCCCTCTGTCCCTCAGTGGCCCTCCTCCCAGTCCCCTGACCCTCTGGCTGCCCCTCCCCCCAGAGCACCTGGTGTGGGGGCCCGTCCGCCCTTCCCCTGCAGCTCCCACCCTAGGGAGAGCCTCCTGGGGTCTCGGGGATGGCCGCCGCCGCCGCCGCCACCAGCCCGCTCCAGCTGGAGCAGCAGGCGGGGCCAGGCCTCTCCGCGGGGGACCCACAGCGTGGGCGCCAATGCATCCTTCTCTCCCTAGAGCAAACCTTCTGGAGGCAGGGCCCGGTTCTCTCCACGGGGACACGGGGACCAGATTGGGTCTCTGCCTCCGGCCCGTGGATGGCTGAGCAGAGAGGCCTCGGCAGGTGCAGCAGGAAGCAGCCTGGTGGTCTGGGGGTGGGGGGAGGTGGAAAGCTTGAAGGGCAGGGGGCGGGGGCAGGGGGTCATTGGAGCGAGAGAACAGGTGACATCTGGACAATCAGAGATGACACGAGGGCAGCCCAGGGGCAGAAACCTCACAAGCCAGACCTGGAGCAGGCACCCAGGGAAAGAAAGGCTGCAGGGCCCGGCGGGGCGGGGCGGGGGCTGCCGGGCTGGAGGAGCTGAAGGGGGGAGGGGTTCTGGTGGAGGAAATCCTGATTGTTTTCATTCTTTAGGAGTTCTGGGGGCCCCTTTCCTGTGGGAGGGGCGCTCTGGGAGGGGCCAGAGCTGGGGGAAGGCTCTGAGCTTAGGCCAGCCACGATCAGCAGCCTCCCAGAGAAGATGCCAGGGGGGCCCTGCAGAGGGGGGCCGCACCCCACTCCCCGCACCACCCACCACCCACGCACGCAGCTCCCCCTCACCTGCCAGGCCCCACCAACTCTCGCCTTTGTCCTGTCTTTTATTCTTGCTCCTCAGGAGCCTGTCCTCGCAGGGCCCATGTTAAAGAGTCAGTGACACTTGCTCACACAGAGGGGGCTCCTGCTGCCGTGGGTGGTGGTGGGGGGGCCCTGGGCGGCAGTCTGGCGGCTGGGGATGGGCAGCCAAGGGGTCAGCGAAGGAAACTCACTAAGAGGAGGCATGGGTGGGGCAGCTAAACGGACCTTCCAGGACCCTCGCTGAAGGCAGGTCAGATGTCCAGCTTCACCGGCGTGGGGGTGGGACTGTTGTGGGAAATGAAGCGACCAAACACCGAGGGATTTTGGAGTACGAGGTTTATTGTTAACGTGCATGGGCTCAGAGGAATCATTTCCAAATTCTGAGCAATGAACAAAGGATTCTTGGGGTTTTTATAGTCTACAGGGTCTTCTGTCTACGTGGCAAGGCGGGATACAGAAGCGGAATGCGGAGGTTAGCTCTAGCTAAGGGGTAGAAGCAGAGGACAAAGGCCAAACCTGAGGGTCAGTTTTAACAGCAGGGGTGTTAATCTCAGTCCTAGCTAATGCACTGTTGTTTACTTATCCTAGACAGCCCCATCATTCTCCCCAGGGCGCCTGGGGCCTGGGCAAATAAAGGTTAAACAGAGGTTTTTCAAAGTTTCCCATATCAGGACGAGGAGCCCATCAGATAGCCAGACTGGGAGCTTTCCCCCTGAAACTGGACTGTAGGAGGGAGGGCCCAGGAGAAGGTTCAGGAGCCTGACTAGAGTTTGGTCAAGCAGAGAATCTTTGTCCACGCACAGCCCTAAGCTGTTGACCCAGCCACAGCGTCGTCTCTGCCCCGAGGGCAGGGCAGGAGTGTGCTGGGACGTCTCCCCTGCGGTGCTGCCCCCTGGGGACGCGCCAGCTCTGAGGGCTGGACTGGAACCAGGTGCGGGCTGGAGACACTGCCCTCCCCTCTCACCCCTCCCGGGGCCCAGTCCTCCAGGGCCGGCCCCTCAGGGGCAGCTCCCGACGCCCAGGTGCCCTCATTCCGGTGTCAGGTGGCCACATGGCTCTTCTTTATTTTATTTTTAAATTTATTTATATTTATTTTTTGCAACAAAAGTACATTTTAAAGTAAGATGGCGCTCTGACCCAGTCTCCCTCACCCCAAATAAGCCACTGTCCCAGTCTCCTCCTCGTCTCCTTTCTGGAAAACCTCTCTCTCCCCCAGGGCTGGCAGCTGCCCCGGGACGGCCTTCCTGCCGCCCTCCTGCCGCCGGGCGTCCCTCGACTCACCCCCCATTGCCTCATCCCAGCGGCATCCCGGCCCTTCCCCTGACCCTCGACTCCCAGCGTCTGTCTCCAGTCCGGTCCTCTTCTCTGTCCTCCTCTCACGCCACCCCAGTCTCCTTTGGTTCCTGGGAGAGACCTGGTTCTGACGGGAGATTCAAGCGTTGGAAAGTTCTAGTATAAGGTGATAGTTGGTATGACTGGCAGTTAATGTGTGTGAAAAGCTACTGTTTCAGGAACTGCAGGGGCGGCCCCCCCGGACTCCAGGAGACCACAAGAGGTCCAGTGTCCGTGCCCTACCAGAGACCACAAGCAGTGAAGGTGGTGTCTGAGCCCTTGTGACCCGGGCACACACTGTCTGTATGTCCTTTGTTCTGAGGACTTACATGGTGGGGTGAGGGGTGAGGAGGTCACGTACTGACTGACAGGTAAAGGTGGTGCCACCTGGGTGGGGGCCGTGACTACCAAGGTGTTAACCAAGGGGCTTCTTCCTTTGGGCACTATGGACCCTCTCCTGCCTTCCAGGCCTGGGGATAAAAGCAGTTTCAAGGGCTTTCCTTCCCAGATAATGGGGATGATACACAGAGTTTCAAGGGCTCCGTCCCCAAGGCTAACCTCGTGTTTCTGGTGAGCCTGGAACACCTGTCGGCACGATGGGACCAGGCTCAGGACGGCGGAGTCAGTGGGTGAGACGGGTCTCCCTCCCCCGCCCTGCCTCGGTTCACTGTTCACTCTACCTTGGTGCTGGGAGGCGTTTCCTGGCAACCAGGATGCTAGCTGCTGGCCAGCAACAGCAGGCCAGTCTCGGAGCTCGTCCTGTGCTGTCTGCTGCCTCTCTCTGGGTCCCAGAATTCACGTTCTTTTTTTTCACCCCACTGGGGTGACACCGGTGGATGGGAGCGGAACACACCTTCCAGGAGCACACCTCTGCGCCGTGACGCCCTGTGCCTGCCGCGAGCTCGCCAACGTGCGTGTCATCCCCGGCGCGGGGTCTGCACCCCCGCACGGCTTTCCACGCCGGCTTCCCCACAGGCAGGGTCTGCGCCCCAGGTGGGCGGCCTCCAGCCAGTGCAGCATGTGGGGTCCCCTGGGAGAGGACGGGGAGCCCGTCACCGCCTGGCCCGATGGGCAGGGACAGGGACTGCTCTCCTCGGGCGCTTCCTTCAGATGCCGGCGACCTGGGCAGATGGCCCCGTGCTTCCGGTCAGGCCGGCCTTTCAACAACGGAGAACCAAGTGTGGTGTGGGATCTGAAACGCAGGGGGAGCCAGATGAGTGAGAAACCTGCAGCGCTCTCGCCCTGGGTGGTCGGTCAGCTGCGCCCGGCGGCAGCGGAGGGCCGCCTGCCTCCCTGGAACACCGGGCTGGGATGCGGTCGGCGTGGCTCCTGCGGTTTCTGGAACAATGGCTGTAACACATGCATTACCTACCAGGCTTGTTAACTATTTACCTTAAACAAAACTTGTCCAGCTCCTGAGTCCCCCAGCATTCTCCCGACACCGAGTCCACGTGACTGTGAGGCACGTTGGGGGCAGTGGCCAGGCAGCGAGACTGGGGAGGGCTCAGCGCAGAGGAAGCAGTGGGGAGCCCACGCCTCCTGCCTGTGAGGAAAGAAGTGGCGGAGAGGACAGGAGCGGGGCAGGCTGGGTGCTGTGTCCCGAGGCTTTCTCTCTCGCAGGCGGGAACCTCAGGGGTGGCCTCAGGGCTGGGCTTCGCAGGACATTCGTCAGCCCTCCAGGAGGGTCTTTTCAGGGCCGTGGTCTCCACGACTCACCAGTGGCCAGGCGAGCAAGTCCTCAGTCACTGCACTTGGCCCTGGTGACGCCCACCTGGTTTTGTGCTTTTCTGGGCCTGGAGCGGACACACGGCCGAGGCCCAGATGTTCTCTCCAGGGGGCACGGCTGGGGGAGGAGAGGTCACCCCCTGGGCGAGGTCTCTGCTCTCCCAGTCTTGCCCCGGCAGGCCTTCTGCCCTGGTGACCCTCCGCACCTGGCTGTCAACTGCTCTGCCGCTGGGCCCAGGGGTCTGTCTCCGGTCTATTCCATTTGCAGGGGAATTTTCCTAACTTCTCACTCTCCTGTCTCACCCCCCGCCCCCAGGGCCCAGGACCTCCCAGAGGGGCGCCCAGGGTGCTGCTCCTGCGCTCTGCCCCCGCCCCCGACAGCCTCCTCTCCTGCCGTGAGCCCGGCCTCGCCTGGCCCCTTTCCCGGGTCTCCTGGTGTCTCCTCGTGGGGCGGGGTGTGGGATGGTGCGTGTGTAGGCGGGGTGCACAGGAAGGCCAGGGAGGGATGAGGAGTGAACAAGATGGAGACCGACAGCCCCCTCGACTTCCTTGCCGCCGCCCCCCCCCCCCCCGCCATCCCCCCTGGGGCCTGTTTTCTTCACGCCTGAGTTCCAGGAAATCGAAACCAGAGCCCACACCCTCCTCCCCTATGAGTCAGCGTGAAAAACCTCCTCCCCAGACTCGGTGTCCTTTCCCCCCAATGCAGCCCCCCCAAGCCCTGACCTCTTCCCCAAGGGACCCCGGAGCCCCGTTTTCTCTGTTGGACAGGGGGGAGGTGGCAGCCTCACCCAAGTACCCAGGCAGATCTGAAGGGAGGTGTCTGCTTTTTGGCTGCAGCCCAAGGTCTTCGGCTGCGTGGATGTCCCAGAAACAGCAGGTTTCCTGGAGGAAAAGGAGGAGAGGGGACTGTACCCATGAGCACATGGGGCTGGAGGGTCCCTGGAGGGGCAGGGTGGGGCCGCCAGCTCAGGAGAGGGGGGCTCGTGCATCCTGGGCTTCCTAGGGGTGAAGGGGAACAGAAACTGCCCCCCCAAATGTGCCTCTTATTTCAGTCTGGTTATTTTTAACGGAGAGCAGATTCGGGAGAGGCCCCGAGTGCAGGTGCCCTTTGGTGAGAGGAGCGGGTTTGCAGGGGGTCTGCAGGGGTGAGGGGTCTCCTCTTCACAGGGCTTTTCCAGAAACACCCCCGTAACTGGCGGCCCCACACCCACGTCTTGGAGGGCCCGCAGCTGGAGGGGGTGTGGAAGGGGTGGCGTTTTCGGGGTTCTCCCCCGTGCACACAGGAGGCACCCGTATCACGGAGCTACTGCGGGTCTTCCTCCCACTGTTCTGCCCTTCGTCTGGGGTCTCAGCCAAGAACCTGGCGGGGCAGAGGGACCACACCCCTCCCGCCTCTGAGCCCTGTCTTGCCCCTGCTTGGGTTCTGGCCCGAGTGCTGCCAGTACCCCAAGTCCTGGGCCCTGGCCAGGCTCCACAATGTCCCTCCTGCGGTCACGGTCACAGGGACTGTCAGTGAGGGACCTGGAGCATGGTCGGTGTGGCACACTCATGGGCCAGCAGTGGGGGCTCTGCCCGGAAGGCCCTGCCTAGTGGAAGCTGGGCCTGGGGCACAGTCGGGGACCGGTGCGGCTGGTCTCCGACTCAGCCTGGTCCCACGACAGGTGGCTGCTCTTCCCTGGCTGCCTCAGTATCCATGCTGGCCCATGGACTTCCTGGAGGAGGGGTCCTGAGGCTGGGGGCAGGCAACAGAGAGGCTGGGGGAAGATGGGGAAGGGGCATGGTCCTGGGTGGCGGGGGAGGGGGAGCCCCGTCAGAAGGGGTGGGCTCTTTCTGTCTGGTATTACAGAGAGGATCCGAGAGACCCCCCCACTCCGCACAAAAGCAGGGCAGCGAGGCCAGAGACTGGGAAGCGGAGTGACCACTGTTCGAAGGACCCGCAGGGGTGGGGGTGGGGAGGGCGGGCTCCAGGCTGCGCGGCCAGCCTCCCCCACGCTGCCCCATTGCTATCTTCAAGGGGTGAGGGCAGGTGCCACCTGCACACGGGCCTCAGGGTTCCTGCCCACCTGATGCCGAGGGTGGGCGCCCAGGGCGCAGCGGCCACGCCGGCCCAATCAGCCTCCGTCCCGCCCCCTCCACCCCCACCTGGATCTGGAACCTCGGGCACTTCCCACTTCCTGCCAAGGTGTTTAGTGCCTTCCACCTGAAGACGTCAGAGCCACCTGTCTCGTTCTCGGTCATCTCTGGGGCTGTCCTTCCCAAGCCACCCTTGTGAGGTTACTTCCTAGGAAGGTCCCAGAAGACTCCCCGGGGTGGGGCTCCCAGGGCCTGCCAGTCCGCTCCTGCCCCAAGTCCCTGCAGCGTGGTCTCGGGCACTGCCCACCTCCAGGGAGCACGGCAGGTGCTAAGGACTGGGAGGCGGAGGTGCAGGGCCTGGCAGGGCTGTCTCTCCAGGTGTGGGTGCCACGGGGCCGTGGGAGGCTGGGCAGGACCACAGGACTGGCCTTCCTCCTGGAGGCGGGGCCGGGGAGCCACCCAGAGGGACAGGGGCTCTCTGGGCCTGCTGTGAGCCCCACCCCACTGGACATGCCTGTTCACCCCCAGAGACCCCCACCGTGGGTGGAGGCAGGGAAGTGGGGGCTGTCACCCAGGCACTGAGACCAGGGAGTCCAGACCCCTGACCAGTGTGCCCAGCTGGACAGCACTGTGCCTGGCCCCTCACTGCCACCTGGGCAGATGTCAGGGCGGGGCCCTGGACAAGCTTTCCTTTTCCTTCCCCTGCACTCTGCCTCCAGGGTCCCCACACCCCTCCCCTCCCTACCGCTCCTCCCACAGGCTGCTAACCCTAGGAAACCGAAACTCAGCCCTGGGTTCCTCCTCCCACCAACTCCGCTCCCTCCCTGCAGGGACCTGGCTGGCGCCCCTGGAGGTCGGGCTGCCTCCACCCTGCCCTGGAGGGACCTGGTGCTCGCCTAAAGCAGATGGAACCCTGGGCCTCAGGGTCACAGACCCAGCAGGGCAAGTGGCTGCAACCTCCGTGCCGTTTCCACTTAGCAACTTGGGGACAATTCTGTAGTTGTGGGAAGAAGGATGGATGACCCGGGAGTGTCCCTGGGACAGCAGCCGGTGCCCAGTGGAAGGAGCACAGAGTGTCGAGTGGCACAGGTGGCCTGCCCCAGGGCTCCCCCCAGCTGTGCGGGCTTCACCTGGCCTCAGTCCCTCCTGCAAAGTTGCCTGTGGTTTGAGTGGGCAGTGTGGCTCCCGAATTTTACGTGAGAACCCAGAACTCAGACGGCCGGCTCCTGTGACGACGTCACCTGTGTTCCAGGGGTCACCTGTGGCCCCTGAGTTCATCTGGTTTTAATACGGCTCCGTTCCACTGATTCAGGTTTTCACTGTCCGTGGTGCAAGCAGGCTGCTCCGAGGTTGGCTGGGCTTGTGTCCCTCCCCTTGTCTGCCCGCTGGGCGGGTGGCTGACCCCTGGGGCAGACCCTCCTCCTGACGGCCTCTCTGGGGGCTGTTTTTTGTCTCTCACTCCGGCTCCGTGGGCCTGCCGGCCCCCCTCTGTGGCCATGGCGATGAGGACACTGTTTTGGTTTCACGGTGACCACCCTGTGCAAAGGTCCTCCCTGGCTGCTGACCTCAGGGGCCCCAGGAGTCAGGCTGGAATCTTGAGCCTCCGTGGTGACAACTGTCCCACATCCCTGGATAGGGTTGCTTAGGCCCTGGACGTAGGCACACTGTCCGGCCCGCCTGGAAGGACCAGGACTGCGCCGCTGCCCAAAGCGCCCTGAGGAATGAAGGTTTGAACCCCTGCCCTCATCCACTCACCCTCCGTCTCCCACCCCCTGGCCGCGAACACACATCGTCCACAGCACACCCCACTGGCTGCTGCCCTGGGGCCTCCACCCTCAGGTCCCTGAAGACCACCACAGGTTTGCCAAGGGGGCATGGGCACACAGCAGGGATGGCTGGGGGCTTAGGAGCAGCACCCCGGCCCTCTAGCCAGGGTGAAGGCCTCCTCCAGGGAGCCCTCCGCCTGCCCCCACAGGCCCTTGTGAAAGGTCTCGTTCAGCGCGTGTGCCGAGCTCCCGCCTGGCCAGCCAGGCTCCTCCCTCCTCCTTGGCCTGACCGACCCCAGCGTCCTGGCCCCAAGGCCCGGGCGCCCTCGCGCTTTCCCCTGACCAGCCCCCTCCTCCCTGTGTAGGGTCCCGCCTCCCTCCCAGAGGCAGGTCGCCCCCCCTGCTTCCCTGCTCAGCCGGGAAGGCGGATGTGGAAGCCGTGAGGTGAGGTTCCCTTCTAGGCCTCACAGGCAGCTGTGGACTTGGGGTCCCCTCCCCCTACTGTCCCCAAGTGGGTCTCAGGGAAGAGCAGGACAGCAGGGGAGTCCCCAAGCACCTGGCTGGGATGGGGGTTCCCAGGCAGCCACAGCGGAGCAGGAAGGGGAGGGAACAGCTGTTTATTTGAGGCACAAAGCAGTAGGAGGGCCCTGGTGTGGGGGTAAAGGGTGGGGGGTCAGATGGGGCCACAGCTGGATTTGGGGTGGGAGCTGAGTCCTGGGCCCAGCAGCCTGGACCTGGAGGCTGCTGTGGAAGTGAGTGGGTGTGGGGTGCGGAGACGCCCCTGGTGCTGGAGCTTGGGGCTCTCCGGCCGCTTACTCCTGCCCCTCCCTCAGCGTGGCCAGCAAGACCACACAGACGTGCCTTCCACACGGACGGGTGGACCTGCAATCACAGCATGCGCCCCCTTCAGAGACACAGTGCCACGAAACACATCTTCCATGCCGCTGTCTGGGGTCGCACAGGGCCCAGAGTGGGACAGGCCCTGGGGCTTAGGTGTGCCTCAAAGTGGGTTCCGCAAGATCGGTTCTGACTCCTGGAGCTGTAGGCACCAGGGGACCCTCATCTGAGGAGGGTCACATCACCCACTCTGACTCTGGGGAGCCGGCCCCTCTGGGGACGGAGGCAGGTGCAGGGAACAGGCCCGGCGGTGGGAACTGAGGCCGTGGGGGCAGGGTCAGGCAGGGATGAGGGCAGCGGGGCTGGGTGCAGCTGGGCTTTCCTTCCTGAGCTGTGGGGGTCGGCCAGCACAGGGATCCTCAGTCAGGGTCCGAGCCGCAGGAGGGCCGCCAGCAGGCTGAGCAGGAGCCCAGCGCCGAGCACGGCGGCGCTGGCCCGCAGACCGCCGTCGGCCGCGCTGATGTTGCACAGGGAACTCTGGCAGCAGTAGGTGCCCATGGATGCCACCCCGAGGTTGACGTTGGGGGGTGCTGGGCAGACCGGGGAGCAGCCCTTGTTCAGGCTGTGGCCAAAGTCCACCATGTTCCCTGCACCAGGAAACAGGCTGTGAGTGGAGAGGCTGGGGCCGGGGGCCGGGGGCAGGGAAGGCCTGGCCAGCGCTCACCGATGCCCGCGGCGGCAGAGATAGTCACGCAGTAGTTGTCAGAGTCCGAGCAGACGGTGGGCTTCAGGCAGTAGAAGTTGCTTTTCTGGTTCACGCAAGAGAAGCACATGAGGGAGTCGGCTGCGGAAGGAGGGGACAGGCTGCAGGCTGCCCCGAGGGCAGGCGTTGGGGCAGGAGGGGGCAGGGGCAGCTGGCGGGGGGAGAGGGGCCTCTTGGGTGACACAGAACAGGTCCCTGGGAGACAGCCTGGAAGGACCCCTGGTAACAGCTCGGGAGGGTGGGTAGGGAATCTGCGCGGAGGGCGCAGCAGCCCGGGGGCCTCACCTTGCTCTGCCCCCAGAAGGACCACCAGCAGCAGCGGCAGGAAGACTTTCATCTTGTCTGGGGCAGGCTCCTGTCTGCGTCTCGCATGACCAGAACACCCCTGCTTCGGAGACACAGCTTGAGGGGGGTGGGACCCGGGCTCCCACTGGCACAAGGAGCCTGGGGGCCCCACAAGTCGGGCAAGAATGTGGGGTCGTCCTGCTCCCCCCTCCCCTCACTCGGTGCAGACCCTTCTAGCTGGGGCCCTCCCCAGCCTGTGGCTGGCTGAGCTTGGGGGGTGGGGGGGCACAGGCGCTTCTCTGGTAGTGGGTGGGTGGTGGGTGAGTCGTGGGGCTGCCCTGTGTCCTCTGACCCCTTGGGCAAAGGCCCGTGGCAGTGGGTAGGAAAGCACTTTCAGGTGGCTAGCTGGGGTTTCCATTCTGTTCTGTTCAGCAGGAGGCCGGGTGTGGGAGGAGGGGCCTCCCCAGTGCCATCTGCCGGGGCAGCTGTGGCGGGGGAGGTGGATTTTCAGGCCTCCGGAGGAAGAACACCAGAGAGAGAACGAACAGACTTGGCAGCCGCCTGGTGGGGACTGAGAGTGGCCCCCAGGCCCTGCTGCCCAGCTCGGGCCAGGGCTGAGGCCTCTCCAGAACAGTGCTGAGCCCAGCAGGCACCTGACCCTGAGGCCAGGCAGTTCAGGGAAAAAGCAGCGGGTTCCTGCCTCTTCTCTAAAGTGAGGTTTGGGCGTGGAGGAGCCCGGAGCTGTCCTCATAGAAGCTCCGGTATGCACAGCCACACGCTGTCACAGCCAGCGTTCCTGGCGTCCCCAGCCAGGCATCCGGCCAGGCAGGCTGAGCCGCCCAGAGTGGATCCACGGTGTCAGGCGAAGGGGCCGCCGCTGCGCTTCCGGCCACTGTCACCGGGACCGGACTCCCAACTCCTCCGCCAGGCTCGCAGGCATCGGGTGACTCCGGTGGGCAGGAGAGGCAGGAGCCTGTCCCGGTCCCCATGGATGAGGAGGGACCAGGTGGCCGGGCGCAGGGGTCCTGGGCACCCAGGCACCTCACATATTTGCGTGTCTGTGCCAAGCAGGGAGCAGCACCGCCGGCCGGGCGGGCTCCGGTCCCCGGGTGGCCGACCCCCTGAGGCAGTCCTCCCTGTCGCCGCCAAGACCCCAGCCCCTCCTCAGATCAGGAAAGCTCACCCCGCTTCCCCAGTGAGGGGCCCCGGGGAACCTAGATTTGGGTGATGCGTCCCTAGTGCCTGCGCAGCCCTGGACTGCCAGCCACGGAGGGCACCAGGCGGTGGTCTCCGCACGCTCCCGCCTCAGATCTTTGGAAAGATTCGGCAGGGCAGAGGGGCTGGGAGCGCAGACTCAGCCACAGGGGCTGCGCCCACCAGCTCCCCGACTCCCAGCCTGGCCCGGCCTCTTCTGCGCCTCGCCAGGCGGCCCCCTCGCTCGATCCCCTCCGCGCCCTACCGAGCATCTTCCTCGGCGCCCGGGCCTCCGTCCCGCGCCCCCGTCCCGCGCCCCCCGCATGCCCCGCCCGGGCCTGGCGACTCACCGCGCTGGACGCAGCTCCACCACCGGGCTGAGCAATCCAAGCCAGACTCGGAGGACTGCTGCGGCGCGGGCGGTTGGCTGGGCGGGCCGGAGGCGGAGCCAGGGCCGGCGCGGGCGGGGTCGGACATTCCAGTACTGGCGTTCGGGGCCGGGGGCGGAGAGGACCCACCTCCGGGCGCCTGCTCGCTGCCTCCCGGTCTCGGGCGGGGCGGAGGAGTGGGGGAGGGGCGCTCCCGCTGGAGCTGGAAGACCCACAAGTGGCTGACCCGCGAGGGCCAGAGCACCGCGCAGCGAGTGCGTCCAGGGCGGATGGCCGGGCAGTAGCTGAACTCCCTTATGCAGAGCCGGGCAGGGGCCGTGAGGGGACCGGCCCGGGCTCGTTATAGGAAAACGAAGCAACCAGACACGGAGGGATTCTGGAGTACGAGGTTTATTATTTACGCGCCCAGAGAAGTCTGTCTCCAAATTCTGAGCCCCGAACAAAGGATTCTTGGGGGGGTTATATAGCTTAGGGGGGTCTTCCTGTCCACGTGACAAAAGCGGGATACAGAAGCAGAATGTGATAATTGGTTCTATCAGCGGGGGTGCTAGTCCCAATCCTACTGACTATCCGGCTGTTTGCTTTTCCCAAATGGCCTTATCACTCTCCCAGAGCGCCTGGGGTTTTGGGTGAACAAAGGTTTTCCAAAGCTTCCTACATTAGGCTCATCTTGGGCTGAGCTGTTAGCTGTGGGGTGGGGTGGTGGTGACCAGACCCACAGCTGGAGGCTGGAGGGGCCTCTGGCTTCTGTGGCTTCTGGGCAGTGTTGTGGGCAGCCACCGCCACCAGCTGGACAAGCCTTTGCAGGCCCTGGAGGCCCCTTCCCGGAGCACGGAGCCACCTCCTACGAGGCCCCCACCCGGACCAGGACCCCTCTGCTCAGGATGGACCCCAGCCTTCTGCATACTCGCTGGAGCTGCCCAGTCTGCAGCTAAGGGTCTGCTCACAAAGCCAGCCTGCCCTGACCCTCCACATGGGTTGCAGAGGCCTGACCAGTGTCCAGGTGGCCACCCAGCGCCTTGTGCGTCAGTGCGCACTCACGACGCACCTGCTGTGCCCAGCCTGGCCTGGGTCTGACCAGCACCCCACAGGGCTTGCAGTCCAGCCAGACACATCTTAGCCGGCAACTGTTGCGGCCACATATCCTGATGTCCCCTGAGGGCCCTGTAGTTTGTCCTGCTGTGACCCTGTGGCCCCTCCTTTCCACACAGACCTTACTATCTGACGGTGGGCTCCGGCCTCAGGTGCCAGAAACCCCAGGAGTCCTAAAGGCCCGGGCCAGCGCCTGCAGAGCTGATGTGCCTCGTGATGGGCCGCTCAGACTCGCTGTGGCCTGCGCACCCCACACCCTGGGCACCCCCACCCCCCCACTACTGCCCTGCTGGGGAGGAAAGCCCTGTCGCTGTCCCCTGATGCTGGGGAGGCAGGGGAACTCACCAGGGGTGTGCTCTCTGGCCCCCTGGGCCGCATACACACACTTAGGAGTGTAAGTAGGAGGTCTGGTTGCCTGGGTCTCTGCTGAAACCATGCGGTGACGGTGGGCATTTGGGGTATGGCTGGCGCAAGAGCCACTGAACCGTCCTCTCAAGGTCCAGAGTTCTGTGGCCCTCTGAGGTGGAGAGTTTGGTGTTGAGGTTGGTACAGATCTGAAACTCTCTCTCCATCTCCCCCTGGGAGGGGCTGGGCAGTGGGAGGGCCAGAGTCCACCCCAATGCACCCAGAGTCTCTGGGGTCGCCCTCCACTGGGGGCCCTTCCGCTCCTGCAGTGAGGGGTGGGGCGGCTTTGTGGTCTGCACCCCCAGACGGGCTCTCTGGAGGGGATGGTGACATGCTCCCATCCGTCGGGGTGTTTTTTCCAGATCCACAGGCCACTTATGTAGATGAGGAGTCGACCTAGCAGGACGTTAAGCAGCTTGAGAGTGAAGACCTCCCTTGTACGATTCTCTCGATTAAGGGGCGATCTGGGAATGGCAGGTGGCCACCTGGAGGCCTGATCTGGAGGCTGGTGGATGGAGAAACGGCTCGGGGGCTCCCTTACCGCAGTTCCCCGGGGTGGGAGGGGCTATGCATGGGGAGACCGTGCAGCTCCTAGGCACCAGCCTGCATCCCCGCGTCTCGGCCAGGCAGTGGCCTACCAGGTCTCATCTGCCCCCACGTTCTCAGCACCCCCATCGTTTCCCCGAGGCCTCGCTGGGCAGCTCCCACCTTCTCGTCTGAGGGCGGGGCCTGCGTCCCGGTCCCCGGTGCTAGGTCCCTTCCCGCGGCCTTCGCGCGCCCTCTCGAGTCCAAAGTGCGCGTAGCACCCTGATGCGGGCCGAGAGGCTCTCCAATATCCGGGACACTCGGTGGATCCGGGGCCTGGCCAACTTCATTCATTCCCTGTAGCTGTTTCGATCTTCGAGGCCTCTAGGCCGTTCCTCCCCGGGGCCCTGGTCAGGTCCCTGTGCCCCCACGCCGGACCTGCAGCCTCGGGGTGCCTCCCCTCTCATGAGCAAATCTGCTTCAAGCCGTGCAGGGTGTCCTGGGAGTGGGAAAGACCCGCGGTGGAAACCCCGCAGCTGTCCCTCTGGGCAGTGGTCCTGGGTGCCCAGTACCGTTCTGGCCCCAGGACCCTGCAGCTTGGCGTGAGGCCCAGCTAAGGGAGAAGAGCAGCCGGCAAAGTCCAGGACCGACCCTGTGCACCTGGGAGGCAGAAATCAGCTGTCTCTGGCCGAGGGGAGCCCAAACGGCTGGAGGCTGGGCAGCCTCTGACCCGACCTTCGCTTCCAGCAGCTTCACCCCAATCTCACCTCAACACGGTTCTGAGCCCTCGGCCTGGCCAGCGTGTTTCCCACCCGTAGGGGTCGCCCTTGGGCAGAGGGGGACGGGCTCGCGCAGCCCCAGACCCAGGCCCGGTCTGAGCTCTGTGGCCAACTCGCTCGGCCAGCAGGGGCAGCAGCTCGGGCTCAGAGAAGTCACCTGGGTCCAGCACCACCAGGCCTTTGCAGAAGAGGTGATCTGTAAATTCTCTAGAGGAAATGCAGAAAACGCAGCCCTCCGCACCCCAAATGGGAAAGGAGAAAGTCAGGGAGGGTGTCCTGGGTCCAGGGGCCCAGGCTGAGGCAGGGTCAGGGTTGGGGGACCCAGGGGAACTCCCCAGCGTTGCCAGACCCTTAAGGCAGCAGACAGGCGACAAGTTCACAGAGCCACGAGGCAGACAGGAGAGTAAACGTTTTATGACAAAGCCGTTTTAAAACTTTCCGACTTCCGTTCCCTTGCCTGGCGCCCAGGGAAGAGAAGCCTGTGTTGGGAAGTACAGCCCCTCGCCCTTCCAGCGGGTGCTGAGCGGAAGTGCGCCCGCCCTCAGCTGCCCTGTCCCCTGGCTGCGCCCCCCCAACTCCCCCCCACTCTCCAGCCCCAAGTTCACCTCCCCCGGCCCCTGGCTTCTGCCCTCCCTCCTTGTGGGGGCTGGGCCCTGCTTCGCAGCCAGAAGGCTCTGTCCTCCCTCATCTGCCGGGGGTCCCCTGCCCGTGTGTCCCCTGCTCCACTCAGTGTCTCTTGGCGTCTGCTTTCCCAGAGCACACAAACTGACGCCCTCCCCACCCATCTTGTACTTTTCTCTCCCCACCCACTTCCTCCATGCTCAGTGTCATGGAGAAGTCAGCCGGGGACAAGGAGTGGCGTGCGGAGCCACCCAGGGGCCCGGTGACCGGGGACAAAGGGTGTGCAGGACAGCACAGAGCTGGCAGCCTCGAAGGCGCCTGAACCCACCAGGGCCTCTCTCTGAGGGCAGGCCTGCTCCATCCCCATGGCGACAGCCAGGCCCTGCTGGGGACCCAGAACGCAACTAAGGCCTGTGTCCTGACTGGGACTCGAACAAGCAACTCTCTGGTGTGTAGGATGGCGCTCAGCCCACTGAGCCACGCCAGCCAGGGCTGTTACTCCGTATTTTACTGTTCAACCCAGGTCACCTCATTCCCACTCTATACTCTGTTTCAAAGACTAATCCGAAGCCACTATCCCGATTTCACCATCCACGGTTCTGAAAGCAAGCAAGGAGCTGCCGGTTCAGGACGTAAATCCTTGGGGTGACTTCCTAGGATTTCCTACAGCGACTAGAAGGGCTTCCAACGTCAGGAAAGCCTGGAGTTGCAGACAGGAGTTGAGTGCTGAAGGGATGAGTGATCTGGGCCACGGAGACAGGATCTGACCCCTCGCCCCCCCCTTCTCCCCTGTGTGTGGCCTCGATTCCCACAGCCATGGGGGGGTGGTCTCCGACAGAGACCCACACCTAGGACCCTCCCGTGTTTGCCAAGCCGCCCCTGAGCTGAGATGTCCCACGTGAGTGGCCTGCGCACACGCCCACAGGTGAGTGAGGGGCAGCTGGGAGCCAGGCCACCCCCCGAGGCCCTGTCAGGCTCTCACCCTCCCTCCAGGAGCCCCTGCATCCAGCAGGGGAACCACCTGCTGTCCTGACCTGCCGAGGTCCGGCCGCAGCGGGTCAAGGGGTCCCACAGGTGAGGGTAGGCGTCGGTGCTGGGTAACAGACGACAATACTCCTCAAAGGACAGTGAAGCTCTGTTCCGTTTATTGCAAGTACAAGCAGGTTTTTATATTTTCATTTGAGGTAGTGATTAACATTTGCAGGTGTATAGCATGATCAGTTAAGCAGACAAAATCAATACAAAGGTAACCAGGAAAAGTACAAGAATTTCTATAGTTTCAATTACATTATACAAAAATTGTTTTGACTAGGAGAACCATTAATCAGACAATTTGAAATAAGTCTATGTACAGAGTTTGAATATCTTATTGTTTATTAAGGGTCTAAAATTTGGCATGGGGCAAAAGGTACGCTAGACCGAGCAGAGGTTAGGAAATTTATTATAAGGCCTTTGTGATGTCTAACTTAGCTATTTATCTTTCTGTCTAAAATGTTTCTTTATGTACTATGGACTCTGACTCCTTGGTAATTATATCTACATGCTTAGTTTGTAATAGTTAACCAGCTCCTTTTAAAATTTCTTTGCCTGTCCAATTGGTATATATTCTTATTCAAGGTAAAGGAGGGGCTGTTACTCCAACAACTTTTAGACATTCAGGGGCTATTTCATTAGAGGGGATTAACTTGGGGGAGCGCTCTGGGTAACTCTGGCTCCCTGCTACCTAGTGTTAACTTGTCCTGCATCTGCTTACCTGGGTCAGGGAAGGAAACATTCTTCCCCTTGGACTCACTGGACATCGTGGGCCTTTCCTCCTCTGGGCCCCCAGAGAGGGTATTATTTTGGGGAAAGGCCAAGGTGGCATAGTTCTCAGTCTGACCTAGTTGTTGATCAGCTCTGAGAATGGCCATCATTTCTAGGAGATTCCAAATTATCAGGAAAGTAAATGTCAGAACACCAAGAGTCAGCACGAACAGAATCAACACCGTATATCCACGTGTGCCATGTCCTCCAGGCCTGAATATGCTTCTTTGAAGCCATGTTCCCACACTCGGACTTTGTCAGACAGCGTGATTGGAACTGGAACTGGACGTGGCACTGACCGAGCTCAGGCCCAGGTGGGGCAGGAACCAGGGGCCAGCCAGCTGGACACTGACTGACAAGGGTCAAATTCAGTGCCCCTGTGAGTTGTCGGCAAAGAGCCAGCCTGGGGCAGGGGTGGGGGAGGCCTTCCGGATGGACGAGTGGGACAGACACTGAAGGTGGGACAAGGTGGAGAGGGGCAGAGACAGGTGAGCTGGGACGGGAGGCCTGGGCGGAGAGCAAACCTTTGCTGAGGGAGTGGACGGCTGTGTGAGTGAATGAACGGGTGAGGGAGTGAGTGTAGGGAAGGCGCACACCGCCTCCGTACCCGCACCTCCCGCCTTCAGAGAGACTCACCGTGCGCTTCCTCTCTGCCCCTTTGGACACATTTCAGTCTTTCAAAAGGTGGGTTTTGTAGGAACTGCTCATGTCCAGTGGTGCTGCCAGGGCCCCTCCCCGGAGGCCCCTGGGAGTTGTCTGGGGGCGCCAGCGTGGGGCAGGTGGCCCCTGGGTTTCTGCCCATCATGGGGACCTCCCGGCCGCTGGCCTGGGATGCACTCACCTGATTTAATGCTGACTCAGTAGTAGCACAGGGTGTGTGTGGTAGGTTTTCTGGGTTAGGAGGAGATTTTTCTTTTCTTAGGTTTTATTTTCAGAGAGAGGGAGAGGAAGGGAGAAAGACGGGGAGAGAGAAACATGAATGTGTGGTTGCCTCTCCCACGCCCCCTACTGGGGACCTGGCCTGCGACTAATGCACGTGACCCAACTGGGATTCAAACCAGCGACCAGTTGGTTCCCCGGACGGCGCTCCGTCTACCGAGCCACACCTGCCAGGGTGGAAGTTTGGGCTTCAATTATGTTTCTCAGCACAGCAATTTGCTTCTGGGTGTGAGCCCTCACAGAGGTCACCATCACGGACATGGTCAAGGCGCTAACTGCAGTCCTGGGGGTCCCGGACCTTTGGGCACCCTGTTGTCGCCTTTGTCGTCGCTGGGCCCGGGAAGGGGAGCCCTGCGGGCCCACTGCTTTGTCGCAACGGATCCCTGCTGTCCACTCCCTTCCCCAGTAGGTGGAGGTCCTTGGGTGACCGAGGTCTGGCTCACGGCGGGGGGGGGGGACTAGGCGTTTCAGCAGCCACCCAGCGCTCTCCGGGCCCGCCCCCCACTCTCGGAAGTGCTGGGCACCTACTCACTCAGGAAGGCAAGGCGACCTAGGAAGCGGG
The DNA here is from genome assembly GCF_021234435.1 of Artibeus jamaicensis. Lineage (NCBI taxonomy): Eukaryota > Metazoa > Chordata > Mammalia > Chiroptera > Phyllostomidae > Artibeus > Artibeus jamaicensis. Next base: position 1,017,921 of record NW_026522059.1, read on the forward strand.
GCCTGGGGGGCCAGGCCCAGGACTGGAGGGTGGAGTTCTGTTTTCCAGGAATTGTCCTCCCTTCCTGGACCACTTATGTCCTCATTCCCGGGGTCTCTCCCTGCAGATGGCCAGGGAAGGGGGGCTTCTTGTCCCAGGTGCTCTTGTTTTAGGGGGGCCGCAGCCACCCTGCCCCTCTGACCCCAGCCCCATCCCCTGTTGTCTTCAGAGACAAAGGTGCCCCCCAGGGTCAGCACTGCTGCCGACAGGGCCCCGCCCCAGGGACAAACACAGGGTGCAGTTCTGGGAAGAAGAACCCCCGGGGGGCCACCAGGGTAGGACGCACAGGGTGCCAGCCCTCACTGCCCCGCTGGGGTAGCGTCCCCACCTTGCCCGTGCACAGCACACACACCCCGCACACGGCACACACACCACACACGCCGCACACACGCACCACTGTGCCCCCAGACCCTCTGTGCCCCTCCCTCCAAGTGGGACCTGCAGCAGGGCCCTGGCAGGGAGGGGGGCCGCCTCCTCATTGCACAGAATAGAGTGGGGTGCAGGGCTGAGGGACAGCTGTGCCCCACTATGTGGCAGGTCCTGGCAGGACAGACACTGAATCCAAGACGGACAGGAGGATGCACTTGGACTGAAGTCACCCGGCTTTCTGGAGGCTGCCGTTGTGCAGGTCTGTGGCCACCACCTCCCCAGTTTGGGCCGCCGCAGGGGTGGCACCCGAGGCCTCGCTCTGGCTGCACCCGGCTGCCTAGGTGTTTCCAGTTCGCACACACAGGTGCACCGAGCGAATGTCAGCTGTCCAGAGCAGGGGCATTGATGGGGCACTAGGGGGCCCAGGCCATGGGGGTGAAAGCCCCGGGCGGAGCAGCGTGGAGTCTGAAGGCTGGGGAGGCCTGGGTCGGCAGGAGGGGGACAGGTGGGGACATCCCAGGGTGAGGCAGTGGGACAGGGCTCGGGTGCTGGTGGGCAGTGGGAGCCACGGACCCGGTCCACGTGCGGCGGTGGGGGTGTCATTCCCTGTGTTCGACCTTGGCCCTGTGGCTATGGAAGAAGGTGGCCCTGTGAGGGAGCTGGGCGGGCGGATAGGGAAACTGGACTAGTTTTGAAACTTCTTTGAAAGTGAGAACTCATTCAAAGTGAAACACGTTTGAAAGTGGCCTGGGGTGGGCACGGCCCCGCCGAGCGGTGCCGCGGGAGCCCGGCTCTGCCGCGTCTGTGGGTCTTCAAGCCCTTGGGCCCGCAAGGCGCCCCTTCCCCCCAGTTCACCCCGAGGCCCCACCTCCCAGGGTCGTGGTGTCAGCCTCTCAAATGGGGCTCCTGCTGGGAGTGGGGGCCCGCGGGAAGGAGGGGCTTCCCTCCGGGATGCTGGGGCTGCCAGAGTCCCTGGCCCCAGAGGTGTCGCCCCGTGGGGCACGTCCCCCCGCCCAGGCCCTGTACTTGCTCACAGCTGCCCCAGGTCTGGGGAGGAGCGGCTCCCCGTGTGGGGCTGAGTCTCCCTTTCATTTCAGGTGGGAGAGGCCCCTGGTCCACGCTGGCCCCTCTGAGGGAGCCCGAGCTGGGACCGGGGTCACATCCGAGCTGCCAACTGAGGGGTGAGGGCAGCACCCCAGGCTTGGAGCTAGTCCCCTCTCCATGCCTCAGTTTCCCCACCCTGATGGTCTCTCTGGGTCCCTAGACCCACACCCAGGACCTCCCCGGGGCCAGGGGTCAGGGAAGGGTGGGGGCCTTCTCCCCCCTGGGGAGGGGGCTGCAGGGCAGGGAGCCAGCACGGGAGGGGGTGCCTCAGGGAAGGTGTGGGGGCCTCCCCGGGGCTGCGGAGGTGGCTCCTCCAGGCGCGGCCCCTCCTGACCCGTCCGCCGGCCCTCAGCGTTGGTGCCCGAGATGGGGGTGAAGCCGAGACCCCGTGGAAGTGGTTGTGGAAAGCCCCCCTGCCCTGGCGGGCTGGGCAGCAGCCAAACCGCAAGCCAGCAATGCCGAGTTTACTAGAGTTTATTATCTCTTGGCGGGGGGCACACTGGCACACTTGCCAGAGGAGCTGCGGGGGCAGCTGTCCCAGAGGCCCCCATCCAGCAGGGGGGTCCCTGCCTTGTGGGTCAAAGGTCAACTGATGGTGCCGGCAAACTAGACAGGCTTGTTGGCACAGCCGGGTCAGTGCGGGGGGTGGGTCCCCCTCTTTCTCTGGGCCCCTGGACTGGGAGGAGTGCAGCTCAGCCTGTTGGCCCCTGGCACTCCCAGGTCTGAGCGTGTGCGTGTGTGCGTGGGCCAGCACAGAAGTTGTGGCGCCTCCGTGCGTGCTGTGTGGACACAACCGCCCTGGCCCTTTTCTGTGCCTGAGGCAGGTCCTCACAGCAGGGACCAGAGGAGGGCTGGCCCCAGGCTGAGCAGGAGCCCCCCAGTGAGGGCCCAGAGGCTGCGCCCTGCTCGGGACACCCCATTACAGAGGTCCTTTTCACAGCAAGACACACTCTGCACTTCTAACTTGGGGACCAGCGCACCAATCCCCTCCACCGTGGTGTCCATCGGACCCAACCCTGGGCCTGCTTTAGACATCATCTGCATCAACTTGGACGCCGCCTCACAGGAAATGGCACAACCTCCTTGATTCACGCTGACCTTCCGTCCTGCGGGAAGGAAAAAAGTGCCTGGTGTGGCAGCATCTAGTCCTCTGTGTCCCTGTTGGGCCAGCCACGGTCACCAGCTGCCCTTGGTCATCCCTCCATCTGCTGGGAGACCCTCCCCTCCTCCAGGAGGCCTCTGCCCGCTGCTCTGTTTAGGGGGCGCGGAAGCAGGACCTGGTGTCTGAGACACTCACACCCCTCCCCGGAGGCCCCCTGAGCCACCCCCAGACTCTGGGTGCTGGGAACTCACCATCCTGCCAGGTGGCAATCAGGTTGGCCTTGAAGCAGACATTCTGTGCCTGTCCACAGGACATGACCTGGCACTGTGCAACCGTCTGGGCCGCAGCACAGAAGTAGCACTGTAGGCTCAGGGCTGGGTGGGTGGGGACACAGGCCAGGCTCAGATGACAGAAAAGCTGGCTTTAGACCCCCGCTGACCAGAACCACAAGCCAAACTGGAGCCTGGGCTCTGGGCAGCTGCCTCCAGGCCCCTGCCCAGGACCTGTGCTGCCCACCCTCCAGGGGGCCAGGAGCACAGACCCCTCAGGGCTCAGGAACGGGACTGCCCACCCACCCCCACTCCCAGGACAGGTCCCTTGGGCGCCGGCACTCACCCTGGTCTGGGCACAGCAGGACTGCCAGCAGGACCAGATGGAGGCCTCTCATGCTTCCTGGCTGCTGTGCTAGGAGGTCAGGGGGGGCCTGTGGGCCATCCCAGGTTCAGGTTCAGGCCTCCCCTCCCCAGCCTGGCCCTCCGTGGCTGACCCCCCCCCCTCACCTACCCCAGCCTCCTCTCACCTGCACTGGCTGTGGACTCGCTGCCCCCAGCGCCACAGCATCTGCACCCACCCCACCTCCCTGCTGGCCCTCATATACTCTCCACCCACTTCCTGCCCCGCCTCCCCCGCCCCCCCCCGCCCCCACCACTGCAAGCCTTTGTCCCACACCCACGGAAATCTGAGCTGGGCTTGTTTATTCCTAAAATGCGAGAACCCCATGGCCTACCTTGCCTGTCCTGCAACTTTAACCCCGTAGGTAAGGGCTGGACCAAAGCCAGTTTCATCCAGAAGAGTCCGGGCCAGGGGAGCAGGGGCCACCAGGGTGGAGTTGAGGGAGGAGTGACTGGCGGGTGCCTGTGGGGTGTCCAGGAACCATGGGTGGCCCTCTGCACTTCAGGGAATCCCAGAAGAAGCGGGTGGCCCTCCGCACAGTCTGTCATCCCAGCCCCCGTCTGGGTCCTCTGAGCTGTGTGGCGACCTGTCCGCCTTCCCTGCTCCCGCCCCAGCCCCCGTCCCCGGGTCCGCCCTGCGTTCCCAGGAGAGGCCTCCGCAGAAATCACGGAAGCAGAAAAGTCTTCCGTGCTAGCAGTGTTTGCCTGTGTGTTTCACTGCCGCCCGTGAAGTCATGCACTCCAAGGAACCCACTTTCAGTGGGCCTCGTGCTGGTCTCGGTGGAAACCACCGCATCCAGTCTCACACACCCACTCGCGTCACGGCAGGCGGCCAGACCGTCGTGAGTGGAGCAGCAGCAGTGGGCCCGGTGTGGACGGTCACCACGGCCCACCGCACGGGGTGTCCAGCAAAGGGCGAGGGCACGAGTCCTGCACGAGCACGTCCTGCAGCGCCAGCCCCCGCCGACGGCCGCAGGCCTCAGCCGGGTCTCAGCTCCAGGCCCAGGGAAGCAGCGAGTCAGGCGGAGCGACGGCATGGCTGCCTCCAGACCAGAGCCGCACCGGCAGAATGACAACGCTACCCACTCAGGACCAAGCAGCAGTAACGCCACACGCGAGAAAGGCGGGTGACGAACCCCAGGCCCAGTTTCTCAGGCTGTGGGTTCGGGGACAGGGGAGGGCAGGGCAGCTGACAGAGACCTACAAGGCAGAGGCTGTGGAGCCGGGTCAGCAGCAGGGCGGGGCAGGCCCTGGGTCCAGTGGGCCGAGCCTTGGGTGGTGCGGCCATCAGGAGATCGGCACCGGGCGGGGCAGCTCCTTGCAGTTGGGGCTCAGCCGCCTCGGTGGTGGTCTGGAGCCTGCCTCAGTTCTCCCTGGAAAGGGGCGACTCCTCCCTTCTGGGTCTCGTCACAAGTGTCTTCCACCCCTGGCAGCAAGTGGGGAATCTTCCCAGGAGCCCATGTGTGTGTGGCCCTGCTCTGCAGACGAGGCTGTTCTGGTCACATGTGCAGATATCTAGGGTGGGTGTATCCACACGCAAACGTGGGACCACCCGATATGCAGGCCACCACCTTGCCTGCGCCCCCTCTGTGCCTGCTGCTGGTCTGCGCTCCTCCCACTGGTCTGGATGAGTGTTCCTTCTTTAACTCCTGGTGGTTGGACTTCCACACGATTCGGTTTTCAGGCGGTTTTGGTTGTTTTGTGTTTTCAAATTAGTTGTTGTCCTTCTTTTGGTTTGGGAGGAAGGGAGGTGCTTCTACCTGCACCTCCATCTTGGCTGGAAGTCCAGTGGTCAGCGTTCTTGACATTGACTAGTTTATTTCATAACTTGCAGAATCAGTTCTTTCCTCCACTGGCAAGGACACGCAGGTTTTTATTCTTGGTGATGACTGCACTTCTGTAGTGTGCTCCTAAGTGAGCGGCTCACGACCTCCCGCCCTGGGCAGGGATGGGAGGCTGGAGAAGGGGCAGCCGAGGTGTCAGACTGGCACGGCCGGAGCCACCCAAGTCCACACATGTCTGTTTCTCCCCTTTTCCTTTTGGTTCTGAGTTTTACTGCCTGAGAGGGGACTGAGATCTTTTCTCCCCTTTAAACCATCGATTTCAGTCCTTTCTCAGTAGAATCCTTATGCTGTGCCAACATGAAAAGTTTGCACATGAAAGACCTCATCCTGCTTACTAGACCTTGACCTTTAGCAAAACAACTCCAGGTTGAGACCAGCCATTCCTTTCAAAACAGACACAGAGACACAGTCTAAAGCAAAGACAAAGTTCAAAGAAACAAGCAGTCTCAAACTTAAGTCCTCTAGGAGGAGGGACTGGAGCGCTGGCCTTAGATTCTATCATGTTTTACTCTCGCTTCCTTTTTGAGAGAGAGGGGAAAGGAGGTAGAAGGGGAGAAACCTCGACATGTGAGAGATACAGCAACAAGCTGCCTCTTCCTCGCCTCTAACGGGGGCCTGGCCCACAGCCCCGGCATGTGTCCTGGCTGGAATTGGAACCCGTGGCCGCTCAGTTGGCAGGCCAGCACTCAGTCCACTGGACCAGAGCTGCCAGGGAAAGCCTTGACACCCACTGGCACCGCAAATGACCCTGACCAGACCCAAATGGCACAGCCCAAGTGGCAGAGACAGAAGGTTCCCGGTGGATTCAAAAGATCACAGATCGAATCAAGCCTCAAAAAGGTAAGAAAGCAACCAAAGAGTAACTGAAACCAAGACAGGCAGAGGGGAGCTTCTGAAACGAAACTGACTTCCTCTGGCGGGAAATGGAAAGTGAAGCTGCAAGTCCTGGCCTGTGAGTCAGTGGGTTGAGCAACAGACTGTGAACTGAAAGGTCACCTGTCCCCGAGTCAGGGCACTCGCCTGGGCTGTGCACCATGTGCGGGGTGGGGTGGCGTGCAGCATGGGAAAGGCACCGATGGATGTTTCTCTCCCGCTCTGTCTCCTTCCCTCCCCCCTCTAATATTCCCGTGCAAATGTCTCTGAGCAGTAAGATTCCAAGTGAAAACACAACCCTTACGCTCAGAGTCCATCTCCACCCACTCCTCAAACTGGGGCCCATCCGCTCCCCAGATGCCTGTGTCCTCCGCCAGCACAGCGTTTCAAGGTGGCTCGTGCCTCGGGGGGAGCAGGGAGAGTCCCTGTTACATCCAATCCTTGCGAGCAAGAAGGGTCAGAGACTGTCGGGTAGTCAAAGATGGTTTATTGGCCAAAGTTTCAAAGTTTTACCTGCGCAGGGGCGAACTCTCGGCGTGTCTACGGAAACACGGGTGCCAAAATGGCTGCAGATGAGAGTCGCGCCAAACGCTTACAAGCTAGGGTTCTTATAGGAGCGGAGCAAGCAAGCAGTTTTGCAGAAGCGAGAGGTGGCGGTTAGCGATTGGCTCAGGGCTATTGGCCCGCAGAGCTCACGATCAGCTCATGCTCTGGTTGGTGATTGGTTCTGGGGCTCGTGGTCAAGTCATGCCCTGGGGTAAAATTTTCAAATCTTCTGCTGCCTAGCTGGGTGGGGTTTCCCGCCTAAGTCTAAAGCAAGCTTTTATTATGCACTCTTCTTCACTTTCTCACCCTTCAACATTCCCCCATCCACTTAGGCAGAGAGTCAAACCCTTGACTCACCTTCGTCAGACGGGAGTATGGTATAGGGCTGAGAGAGCACCATTAATTTTACTACTTCTACTCTTTCTTTGATGAAGGCTAGTATGGGAATCAATAAGGGAGCTCTCGGGACCCTCTCTGGGGGCTGCAAGGGGGAGGTGGAACTGCCCTCATATGAGTAGACCTGAGGGATGATATATGCACTTATACATAGTTCTGGGCGACCAGTGGGTACGAGACACTTAAATACTCCTTGAGTGCAAATAAACTATAAACCTCTTTATCTGAGTCTCTTACTATTACCCATTGGTGGGCGCTTCCGTCTACAAGCCTAACCCAGAGGGCAAAACACATCCCTAGGAGCGGGAGGATAGTCTCAGGGGATCTTTTGGATGTTGTGGAACTCGCCATCTTTGAGATCCCTCTTCTGGTGCTTGAGCCGCCTTGGTGTGGGACAGGTGGATCCAATATGGCTTCTCAGCCACTCGAACTGCAGTGGGAGTGCTTAGCAGTACCTGGAAGGGGCCAGTCCAACGAGGCTCCAAACTCCCCTTTCTGTTGTTGAGGATCCACACCCACTGTCCGGGCTCTAACGGCTCAAGCGCTGCGCCTCCTCCTTCTTGGTGCCGGGTCTGTTGAAGGGCGCGCACCTCACTCCGGATCTTCTGTAGCGCCTGCAAGGGCCTAAGGAAGTTGTGATTAGAGACTTCTATTTCCTCTTTGGTTAGGCGGGGAACTAGAGGTATAGGTTGACCAAATAGTATCTCAAAAGGGGCCCAAGTCTTAATATATGGGGTGCATCTCACACGGAAAAGGGCGAAAGGGAGTAGCTCTACCCAATTTCCGCCGGTCTCCTCCTTTAGCTTTATTTGAGTTTCTTTGAGGGTTCTATTCATCCTTTCTACCTGCCCCGAACTCTGGGGTCTATAAATGCAATGAAGCTTCCAAATGATCCCTAGCCTAGCTGCTAACTCTTGTGAAACCTTAGAAACAAATGCAGGTCCATTATCAGAACCTATGGCTAGGGGTATCCCATATCTAGGTATAATCTCTCTCACCAAAATCTTGCAGACTATGGATGCTGTCTCTCCCCTCGTGGGGAAAGCCTCGACCCACCCTGAGTAGGTGTCAACTAGGACCAGTAAGTACTTATAGCCCGACTTCCCTCTAGTTACTTCAGTAGAGTCTACTTCCCAGAGCTCTCCGGGGGCTGTCCCCCGATATCTCACGAAGCAGGGCAGCTTCTTGTTTCCCGCATTTACCTGGGCGCATGCCCTACACCGTGAGGTGATCGAGTGAACTACCTCTCTGAGGTGCGGCCCCAGGTAGTACTTTCTGATTAGCTGCTCCAACTTGTTCTGACCTAAGTGGGTACTGATATGGATGTCTTGCACTATTTGCCTCATTACTCCTTGGGGTAAGTACATCCTAGCGTCTGGGAGCACTATCCATCCCTGCTTATCCTTTCTCCCACCTAATTTAGTCCCCTCTTGCTCTTCTTCGGTAGAGTACTTAGGATCTGGGGGCAACTCTGGCTGGGGTACTAGGGAGAGCAGATTGTCACCATGACCTGCTGCAGTCTTCTTGGCAGCAATGTCAGCTAAGTTATTTCCTCTTACGACTGGGGAATCCCCCTTCTGGTGGCCCTTGCAGTGTATAATAGCAACTTTCTTGGGTAGCCATATGGCTTCCAAGAGGGTGAGGATTTCCTCACGGTTTTTAATGTCCTTTCCTCCTGCGGTTAGGAGGCCTCTTTCCTTGTAGATAGCTCCATGGACATGGGCGGTGGCGAATGCATAGCGGCTATCAGTATAGATGTTGGCAACTTTCCCTTCAGCCAGCCGTAGGGCTTGGATCAGCCCTATCAACTCTGCTCTCTGTGCAGACGTTCCTTTGGGCGGTGCCTTCTGCCACAGCACCCTATCTTCCGTGGTCACTGCTGCTCCCGCATACTGCTGTCCATCTTTGATAAAACTGCTCCCATCAGTGAATAAGGTCAGGTCTGCCTTCTCGTGGGCCTGGTCCCACAAGTCTGGGTGGGCCCCGGTCACTGTATCAAGGACCTGGGTGCAGTTATGGACAATTTCAGCATCTGGTATCGGCAGCAGGGTGGCTGGGTTCAAGGCAGTGGTCTTGAGGAACCGCACTGCTGGAGGGTTTGACAGCTGTGCCTGATATTGTGTCAGCTGCGCATTAGATAACCACCTGTCTGGGGGCGACCGTAGGACTTGTTCTATATAATGTTCACCAATGACCTGTATATCCTGCCCCAGAGTTAGCTTGCTTGCTTCTTTAACTAGTAGTGACATGGCTGCAATGGCCCTCAGGCAGGCCGGCCACCCAGAAGCAACTGGGTCAAGCTTCTTGGATAAATAGGCTATGGGCCTCTTCCACGGCCCTAGCGTTTGGCTCAAAACCCCTAGGGCCACTCCTTCCTTTTCTGCCATAAACAATTGGAAAGGTTTGGTCAAGTCTGGCAAGGCTAGGGCTGGGGCAGCTACCAAGGCCTCTTTTAAGGTCTGAAAGGCTTGTCTTTCTTTTTCAGTCCATGTGAATGAGTCCTCCTTGCCCCTGGTTAGCTCATGCAAGGGCTTTGCTATTTCTGCAAAGCCCAGTATCCACAGTCTGCAATATCCTACAGCCCCTAGGAATTCACGCACTTGCCTTTTGGTGGTCGGTTCTGGAATTTGCAGAACCGCCTGAATCTGCTGGCTGGATAGGGTCCTTTGTCCCCCCTGCAAGTTATACCCCAGGTAACTTACAGTTTGAGTCACGATTTGAGCTTTCTTGGCTGAGACTCGGTATCCCATCCTTTCAAGGTCTCGCAGCAGGTCTAGGGTGGCTGTTTCACATTCTTCTCGCTCTTGGGCTGCTATTAAGATGTCATCTACATACTGGAGGAGATCTATGGTGGGGTGAGTTTCCCGGAACTCCTGGAGGTCTTTGCTGAGGGCCTCGTTAAAAATTGTAGGTGAGTTTTTATACCCCTGGGGCAGTCTAGTCCACGTGAATTGCCCCACTAGTCCATTTTCAGGGTCGTTCCATTCAAAGGCAAAAATCTCCTGGCTCTGAGGAGCCAGGGGTATACAAAAGAAGGCATCCTTCAAGTCCAAAACAGAGTAATAGGTATGAGTTGGGGGCAATGAGCTCAACAGAGTGTAAGGGTTGGGGACAGTAGGGTGTATTGTCTCGACTCGGGCATTTACCTCCCGCAAGTCCTGCACCGGTCGGTAATCCTGGGTCCTGGGCTTCTGCACAGGCAGTAAAGGGGTATTCCATGCAGACTGACACTCTCTCAGAATGCCTGCCTCCAGCAGGCACCGCAAGTGTCTTGCAATCCCCTGCCTAGCCCGTGCTGGTACAGGGTACTGTCTTATTCTGACTGGGCTCGCTGTACTGGACAGCGGGACCAGCACCGGTGGCTGGTGGACGGCCAGCCCAGGCGGGTTAGTCTCTGCCCACACCCCTGGTACCTTCGACTGCAGCGCTGCGGAGACTCTGTCGTCCCCCGACCTCTCTTCTTGGAGTGTCGCCAGCAAGTACTCCTCAGAGAGGGGGACTGTTACCTCCACGCTGGCTCCTGCCGCGGGGTCTTCTTGTTGCTTGAAGGTTAACGCCTCCCAGCACCAAGGTAGAGTGAACAGTGAACCGAGGCAGGGCGGGGGAGGGAGACCCGTCTCACCCACTGACTCCGCCGTCCTGAGCCTGGTCCCATCGTGCCGACAGGTGTTGCAGGCTCACCAGAAACACGAGGTTAGCCCTGGGGCCGGAGCCCTTGAAACTCTGTGTATCATCCCCATTATCTGGGAAGGAAAGCCCTTGAAACTGCTTTTATCCCCAGGTCTGGAAGGCTGGAGAGGGTCCATAGTGCCCAAAGGAAGAAGCCCATAAAGCAGCTTTGGTTACTGGCCTGCCTCTGGTCACTGTCTGCTCTAGGAGGAAGTCCCTGCCGCCTAAAGAAAGAGCCCGTAAACGACTCTGAGTAACCGCCTCGACTTTCATTAACTGCCTGCTGTCCTCACACATCTGTTTTACAACAAGATGAACAGACAGAGTCTGGACAAGATAAAGATCAGGGCTGACAGACCCCCACACACACACACAAGTTTGGATCATCGCATCCCCGCCCCCCTTGATCTGGGAGAGCTGGCACCCTGCCTACCTGTCAGTCAATATGAAACTTTTTTTACTCCCATCCTACCAACTATATAAATCCTCAGAACAAAGGACTCGCAGTTTTGGCACCCTTGGCTCTCTGGGCACCTGGGGGCTTACCAAGCTGACCTTCGGCAGCCCCTTGTTTTGCCACTCTGCTTGCCCCGAATGTATGCCCCTCGCTACTCCCCATTTCGGTTAGGCCATTCTCTTCCCTGGGAACAGGTTACTCCTGGGGTCCAGCCTCGGCAGGTCTCAGGGTTCCCGAAGGCTGGACGGCGCAGGCGGCGAATGAACAGTCAGATGCCCAGTTGCATGCCGGAGAACAGCCAGCCTCTGTGGGTTGGACTGAACTTGCAGAGTTTGATTTAGGCTTTATTTTTATAGAGATTGTTACATGGCATCGAAGGAACAGGTGCGTGGCGTGATCAGTTAAGCAGAAAAAACCAATACAGACATAACTTGGAAACACACAAGAAGTTCCATAGACTCAGCTATGCTAAACAAAGGTTGTTTTGACCAGGAGAGCCATTCATCAGACAATTAGAAATAGCTGTATGTAGAGTTTTAAATGTCTTATTGGTGAATAGATGTTTATTAAAGTTCTTAGAATTTGGCATGGGTCAAAAGGATACTCTAGACTGGACAGCGGTTATAGGAAATTCATTACAAGGCCTTTGTGGTGTCTAACTTAGCTATCTATCTTTCTGTCTAGAATGTTTATGTACTATGGACTCTGACTCCTTGGTAATTGTTTCTTCGTGCTTAGTTTGTTCTAGCTAACCAGCTTCTCCTGTTTCTTTGTCTGTCTACTTCTAATTAATGTATATTCCTGTCCAAGGTAGAGGAGGGGCTGTTACTCCATCAACTTTTAGACATTCAGGAGCTACTTCATTAGGGGGGACTTTGTTCTCTGGCCAAGAAATCACTTTGTATAACTTCATTGGAATTCTGCGGATCATTGGACCAGAAACACAGGTGTCTAAAAATCCCACCACCTATTAATCACAAAAACAAACATGCAAGGGAGAGACAGACAGGAAGTCCAGCCACAGTTGCCTCTGCTGTGCAGGTGCATCTCATCTGTCCCGACTGTGTCAAGGGACGGATGCTGGTCGGCTCCGGACAGATCACTAATTATCCATGATTGCACATTAATAGATCTGCTGATCTGTAATTCTTTACATGTGTTGGCAAGAAGAACCAGGTGTCGCCCATCAACAGGGTCAGCCTGTCACAGGCGGCTGGCAACCCACCCCAAGGCCCTCAGGGCCTTCCTCGGAGTCCACGGAGTCGTCAAAAACTGGAACCGAAAGCAGACCCAGAGGCCCACCACCACAAAAGCCCGTTCTCAAGAGGCAGGTGCTGATGTAAAGGAAAGTGGTTTAGTTGCCAGTGCTGGCCACTTGGAAGACGGGACTCAGGTCTCACAGCCCATCTCCATGTCCCAGTGGAGGCAGCTGATTTATAAGGAGGGCGAGGGGGACAGAAGGAAGAGATGAAGGGAGGGTGTTGAAAGGTCCTCCACATGCAGATGAGCACAGTCCATCCCGATAAGGTCAGTGACGGACAGTCCGTGCCTCACCTTGGGTGAGTCATTCTGGATTCGCGTCATCCCGGCTCCAGCTTGAAGGTCTGCAGATCTCCCGGAGCTGGATGTCCGTAGGCCGGCCTCGGTGTCTTCTGAAACTAGTTCCTAGCATTCTGCCGCAAACACGCTGTTCGCCCGCGGGCTGCGTCAGAGTCAGCACTCGCGGCAACTGCGCCAGGAGGGCAGCTCCCCCGCCCCGTCCTCCCTGTCCTCGGTCACAGCAGCGCCTGGAGGTGAGGACACCGTCCACACAGGACCTGCTCTCGGAGACAGGCAGAAGGACGACGCCCAGACCTGGCTCCGCATTGCCAGCCTCCAGGACTGTGACCGAATCCTACCGTTTTAATACATCTGCATTGTTTCAAGCCACCCAGTGTGTGGCACTCTCCTGGGACAGCCCTCGGAGACCTGGGGTGTGGCGGGCCCTGGCCAGCAGAGTCCGCCAGTGTGGCCGACGGCGGGAATGAATGCACAGGCGACAACAATCCTGTGGAGAAAAAGGGAACAGGCACGACCACTCTCTCAAGAGGGGAGAGACGTGACCCTTGCCTAGACAGGCTTTTATTGTTTTCCTGGGGTCTTACATCAGAGAAAGATCTATTATCTGTTACATAGAACATTAATGTCTACATTTTAGGTACAATCAGGGGAATGAAAATGCAGAGGGGAATGGTGGCGAGCTGACCAGCTCTGTCCTTGGGAAAGTTCACACAGGCTTTGGAAGTTACTTTGAAGACAGACAATACACATTTGTTGTTTTAGACCAGGGTGAGGGAGTTTTAGCAAGAGCAAGCCACAACAGTCTGTATGCATTTTCTAGGCCCGATTCCCGCAGGAAAACTCGGTTTGAAGGCCTGGCTCCTGCCCGCCACTTCGCTTCTGTAGGTTTTCCACACAGAGCTCAGCTCCCAGAGCTGAGTCACATTTGCCAGGCCAAGACAAACCGGTCCCCTACACTAGGGAGTCCCCTGCCAGCACCCGTCAGACTTGGACGCCCCCCCACACCGGCGGGGTGCGGGGTCCTTCCCTCCACATCAGGTTCGCAGAGGCTCCAAGTTGTCTTGTGCTGGGCATTGCCAGCTTCTCCTTCCTGCTGTGCACTTTCTGTCTTGATAAGAGGGGTTCCTGACACTGAGGCCAGGAGGCCCCACTCCTGCCTTTTTTCCTAAGAGCTTCTTCCTGCTGCTTCACACCTGGGAGCTGGTGGCAGTGACCAGGGTCATCCAGCTCTTCCCTTCCCCCGCTTTTGGGTCCTGCCCCACCAGTGTCCCCTGACAGAGTGCCTGCCCTTCGGGCCTGCACAAAGGTACGTGCCCCTGTGCCTGCGTCCACTCCCGGACCTCCTGCTCCGTCTGGTTCCCTCCTTCTCTGTCCCTGGTCCAGGCAACACTGCGGAGTGTGATGGTCCCTGTCGGGAGGCCTGGATGCTGGGTGAGGCGGCCTTCCCCATGCTCGCCAGCCCCTTCCCCACTGCCCGGACAGGACCCCCCGCAGCTTCCTGTTTTTCCCTTAGAATCGGGCCACCAGCCCGGTGAGCTCTGTGGGCAGGGCCCACCGCTCCGCTCCCCACGCGTGCTGCTGTGGTTGGTCCACCTGGGGGCTGCAGAAATCTGTGTTACATGAATGGATGAGAGACCGAGAGGACCTGCTCGGCCTGCCGATGGTGGGGCCAGCGCTCCGCTGGGACCTGTGGGCGGTGCCCTGCCGAGCGACTACTCATCCTCAGCCCCAAACCCGACAGACACCTCAGGGTGGCCTCAGCTCTGGGAGCGGAGAGAAAAGGAAAAGGGCGCCAGCGAGAGTCCTGCCGGGCAGAATGGAGGAGAAACTCCATGAGAGCCGGTCCAAGCCCAGAGGAAGGGGCAAGTGTTTCTCGGGACCCGGCCTGGGAGCTAAACCTCAAGGGCCTGAGAAAACACCCGGTGGACACTTTGCAGTTCTTTTCGTATGTGAGAATCTGGGGAGAGAGAGCAAGGAAGGTCTGTGAAACTCAGGGGCGGCAGGCTGGGGAGGTGGGGGAAGCACAGGGGGGACCTCCAGCGCTGGGCAGAAAGCCTGGCGTGAAGCCATTTCCCTCCCCCTGCAATGGACGCGGGTGCGGACCTTCCCTGAGGAGGCGGAGCTTGTGTCCCACACACTGAGTCACAGCCTCCAAACCCCGGGGACTCCAGAGTTGGAAAGTCGTAGTTCAGGTGATAGCTAGTGAGCTCGGTAATCAATGCAGGTAACAGCTGTTGTTCCAGGAACTGAAGGTGTGACCACCCGGACTCCAGGAGACCACAAGCAGCCCCACCTTTGTGCCTCAGGAGGACGGCAAGCAGTTCGGGATGGAATCGGAGCCACTGGGCCCAGGGGGAGACTCCACTGCCCAAGGCACAGGTGAAAGACACCGGGGCTTCTATCAGATCAGGGGCTGGAGGGCCGGGCCATCCCACTTCTGCGTGCAGACAAACCTGGAGGAACAACTGGGGGGCGAGAGAGACATCACAATCCACAGTTGCAGTGAGGGAAATAAACCCTCGAAACCTCTGACTTTAAAAACCTGTGGGGGTTGCAGCAGCAGGAGAAACTCCCAGCCTCACAGGAGAGTTCACTGGAGAGACTCACAGGGTCCTAGAAGGTACACAAGCCCATCTGTCCGGGAATCAGCACCAGAAGGGCCCAGTTTGATTGTGGGTAGTCGGGGAAGTGACTGAAAACTGGTAGAGAGCTGAGCAAGTGGCATCGTTACCTCTGGGGCCTCTCCCCCACATACAGTTCCACAACACAGCCATGTGGGTTGCAATTATCTAAGGCTTTGCCCCTTACAACATAATAGGTGTGCCCTGACAAGAAAAAAAAAGGCCCAAGTGAAAGAACAGATCAAATCTCCAGAAAAAAATAAAACTAAATGAGAAAGAGATAGCTAACCTATCAGATGCACAGTTCAAAGCACAGGTAATCAGGATGCTCACAGAACTGGTTGAGTATGGTCACAAAATAGCAGAAAAAGTAAAGGCTATAAACAGCGAAATAAAGGAAAATGTACAGGGAACCAACAGTGATGGGAAGGAAACCAGGACTCAGATTAACGGTTTGGACCAGAAGGAAGAAATAAACACTCAACCAGAACAAAATGAAGAAATAAGGATTCAAAAAATGAGGAGAGACTTAGGAGCCTCCAGGACAACTTGAAATCTTCCAACATCCAAATCATAGGGGTGTCAAGAGGAGAAGAGGAAGAGCAAGAAGTTGAAAACACATTTAAAAAAATAATGAAGGAGAAGTTCCCCAATCTGGCAGAGGAAATAGAATTCCAGGAAGTCCAGGAAACTCAGAGAGTCCCAAAGAAGTTGGACCCAAGGAAGCACACACCAAGGCACATCATAATTATATCACCCAAGATTAAAGAGAAGGAAAGAGTCTTAAAAGCAGCAAGAGAAAAAAGGGGACAGTTTCCTACAAAGGAATTCCCATAAGACTGTCAGCTGATTTCTCAAAAGAAACCTTGCAGGCAAGAAGGGGCTGGAAAGAAGTCTTCCAAGTCATGAAAGGCAAGGACCTACATCCAAGATTACTCTACCCAGCAAAGCTTCCATTTAGAATGGGAGGGCAGATAAAGTGCTTCCCAGATAAGGTCAAATTAAAGGAGTTCATCACCACCAAGCCCTTATTATATGAAATGTTAAAGGGACTTATCTAAGAAAAAGAAGATGATCAAAAATATGAACAATAAAATGACAACAAAGTCACAACTATCAACACCTTAACCTAAAAAACAAGAACAGAAACAAAAATGAACTAAGCAAACAATTAGAACAAGAACAGAATTACGGAAATGGAGATCACGGTTGTGGAAGGTTATCAATGGGAAGGATGAGAGGGGAGAATGGGGGGGGAAGGTACAAGAAATAAGAAGCATAAATAGTAAGTACAAAATAGATAGGGGGAGGTTAAGAATAGTATAGGAAATGTAGAAGCCAAAGAAATTGTATGTACAACCAATGGACATGAACTAGAGGGGAGAGAAATGTGGGTGGGAGGGGGTGTGCAGGGCAGAGGGGAATGAAGGGGGGAAATGGGACAACTGTAATAGCATAATCAATGCAGTATATTAAAAAATAAAAATAAAAATAACTAAAAAAAAAGGATGCCTTTGCAGACTTTAACTCTGAAAGGGAAGGAACATAGAGAACTGAAAGACGATTTTTATATTTTTAAAAATACTTTATTGATTTACTTTTAGAGACAGGGGAGGGGAAAGGAGAAAGAGAAAAAGAGAAACATCAGTGTGTGGCTGCCTCTCACGCGCCCTGTGCTGGGGGCCTGGCCCACAACCCAGGGACTGGAACTGGACCCAGAAACCCTTTGGTTTGCAGGCCAGCACTCAATCCACTGAGCCGCACCATCCAGGGCCAAAAGATGATCTTCGAAAGCATCCAGAGAGGCTTCAAGTCAGATGTAGTTTCTGAAACGTGCATGCTCACGGCCCGAGTAAAGCCCTTCAACGGGGAGAAGCGGGAAGGGCAGTAGAGGCGGGACTGCTATCCCGGCTCCATGAGCTGGGAGGCCCTGGGCAGCTGGCTGAGCTCTCAGAGCCTCGGCTGCCTCATCTGGAAAGTGCCCGCCACTTAGGGTTGCCAGGAACGTCCAGGGACTCGTGCGCTGAGCTTTGCAGAATGACACGTGTTCCTGGAAAGGCAATGACATTTGACTCTGACTCCATTGCTGCCGTCGCACATTGCTGGCGGGCCACACAGCTGGGCCTCGGGCAGTGCAGGGGCTTTGGAGAGGCGGGAGGAGAAATTCCCACTTAGTGTGTGCCTGTGGGGGGGGCAGCGACTTGGGGGCTTTCCACATGCCATCCTGTGGCATCCTCACCGGCGAAACAGGGCTCATTGTCATTCAAAATGCCCTGTGACGAGCTGAGGCTGGAGGCAGCGAGGGCTGGCCCACGTGGGGAGCCAGGGCCCCAGCCTGTGCCCATGCGACCAGAGCCTGGACCCTCCTCCCCCCTCCCTGGGACTTCCCAAGTCCCCTCCACAGTGTACCTGACCAGGGCAGGGTAGGTGGGCAGCGCTGTGGGGCTGCAGCCCCCTCACTGTGGCTCAAGTGGAGCGTGGAGGCTCCTGCTCACCCTTGAACTCACCCAGGGACTGAACACGGTGCCCTTGGGGCGTCTCAGTGCCAGCAGGCTGTGCAGCCAGGGGGTGGGCCCTCTTCCCTCACTGCCTTGGTGTGGCCTCGGTGCCTTGTTTTCACCAGAGGACATGGGGGTGGGGGGGGAGAGTGCAGCAACCCCACCTCCCAGCCTGGCTTCCAGGACGCTTCTTTATGTGGAGGGTGTCACCTGGCCCAAAACGGTGTGGGACAGATAGGCCCTTCCTTCCATCTAGGAGACCCCAGCGGGCTCCCAGCTGTTCAGGGCCTCCTCCACGCACGAGGTCAGGGTGGCCCCTGCCCTGAGGGTCAGTGTGAAGAGGCAGCAGGCACTTCAGACAGAGGGCTTTATTAAAGGGGACACACAGCTGCACTTGGCTGAGGTGACCCCGTCTCCTTCTTCCAGAGGATTCTCTGTGGTCACCCTGATGCTGGCCAGTGGGGCTCACCACCCTTCCTGCTTCCAGGTGGCTATCAGGTATGACAGTCAGCTTCTTGGTGGCCCTTCTTCTAGGAAACAGTATTGAGGACCTGCCTCTCCAGGTCCTTGGCTGGGAGACTCAGCCACAAGGACTGGCAGCAGCAGGAGGAGCCGCAGGGGCTGGGCAGAGCAGGTGGCTGGGCAGAGCAGGTGGGTGGGCAGAGCAGGTGGGTGGGCAGAGCAGGTGGGTGGGCAGAGCAGGTGGGTGGGCAGAGCAGGTGGGTGGGCAGAGCAGGTGGGTGGGCAGAGCAGGTGGGCGGGCAGAGCAGGTGGCTGGGCAGAGCAGGTGGGCGGGCAGAGCAGGTGGCTGGGCAGAGCAGGTGGGTGGGCAGAGCAGGTGGGTGGGCAGAGCAGGGGCTGGGCAGAGCAGGTGGGTGGGCAGAGCTGCAGACCAGAGGGTCTACTCTGGGCAGGAGCATCACAGACAAGAAGCCCGGAGTTTGAAAGACAAAGAGCAGGACAGGGGACCCACACAGTCAGCTCTCGCATGGGGGGGGTGGGATTTGGGTGTGGAGGGCTTATGAGACTGGACAGGGAGGCAAGGGACAAGGTCGGAGGCCCTCTGGGTGGACACATGAGAAGCCTGGAGCCAGTGCTGGGGTGCTGGGGTGCTGGGGTGCTGGGGTGCTGGGGTAGGCGTCAAGGCCCTCTGAAGGTGCTCCTTGTAGGAGAAGGTGTTGGTGGGATTGGAACATAACCAGGACCTGCAGCCAAGACTTATCCCCAGCTCTGCCCCACCTGGCAAAGCCTGACCTCAGAGGCCCGGGCTGTTACATTTGTGTGAGGTGCTGGCTGGACCGTGGTGAGGCTCAGAAAGCAGGGCCCAGGAGAGAAAGAGAGATGGCCCGGGGTGAGGCAGAGGGGGGCTGGAGGCATGGCCGGGCTGGTGCTGTGGTCATGCGACTAGCTGATAGCCCGGAAGGTAAGGAGCGGAATGGTGGAAGGCATCAGTACAAATCGGTAGACCATCTTTACGTCCTCTTGCGTTAGCGTGTCCACCTGGAAGTGTTTCAGCACCTAGGACAGAAGCGCAGGTCCTCCGGGGTTACAGGTCAGCCCCACCCAAGGCTCTGCTTTTCTGGGGGCCCAGACGCCCCGCCTCCAGACGCCCCGCCCCACACGCAGCCCCGCCCCCAAACCTCCACCCTCGGCTGCCGAAGGTGCAGGACCCTCACGTGGTGCAGCAGGAGAAGCGATTCGGTCTCGGCCACGCGCCTTCCCAGGCATTGTCGTGCGCCAAAGCCAAAGGCCAAGTGGGGGAGCCTGGTGCTGGATCCCTTTTTGAGCCAGCGCTGGGGGTCATAGACCTCGGGCCTCGGGAACACGGAGGGATTCCGACCGAGGCTGTAGAGCTGCACGAGGACCAGTGTCTGCGGGGCGGGGAAAGGGGTGGGGGGCAGGGTGAGCTGGCGCAGGCCGGGCGGGCTTGCTGCAAAGGCTGTGGGGCCTCGCTCACCCCAGCGGGGATGTGGTAGTTCTGCAGGACCAGGTCCGAGCTCACTTGCCGCTCCACAGTGATACCCACGGGGTACAACCTGTGCACAGGGGCAGCCAACAGGGTCCTCAGCTGGGACAGGCCCCTCGCTTGCTTCCTCCAGGGCGCTGCAGGGCAGCTCCCCACCCTCCGTCACTGGGAAGCTGCATCCACGTGTCCCCAGAGCCCAGCCTGAGCCCCTCAGCCTGAGCAGCCTCAAGGCGAAGGAGGACAGGCTGGAGGCTGGTGCCCAGGACGCGGAGGTAGGATCCCAGGGGACGAAGCGCCCCTGCCTCTTTAGGGAAGAGGTGGTGCAGGGGGTGCCTCCTTGGGCAAAGCTGCCTGTAGCCCCAGGATCTGCGGCCCAACCTGGCCAGCGCTGCCCTGCAGGCTGTGGCCCAGAGTGGCTGGGGCAGCTCTGGGAGCCACACCTACCTCAGGGTCTCCTTGAGGGCGGCCCGCAGCAGGGGCAGCTCTGCAGGTGCCCTCTGGGGGTTTTCTGAGATCCTGGCCTCTGCCAGCAGGCTCTCCTGACGCAGGGCCTCCTGCACCTCAGGGTTCCGCGCCAGTTCAAAGAGGGTCATCAGCAAGGGGTAGGCTGTCTGCGGGGGCCGTGGGCACAGCCTCAGGCCTGGGCCCCAGCCCCGCACTGCAGCCCCCAGGGCCACTTCCCGTCAGGGTGACGGGCGTGCCCAGCACAGGGCAGAGCCCGGGGAGCTGAGACCTTCAGGCCCTGGGCTCCAGGACAGGCTCACCTTTGCCTCTGCTTGGGGTGGGGTCTGGAGCCTGACCCACCTGCTCCCTTGGAATCACGTTCCCTGGGCATCTGCAGCCGGCCAGACCCCACCCAGTCCCCCCCCCGCCCACTCCCCCCGCCCGCCCCGGGTCATTTCTGTGCAGGGAGAGGCAAGCCCAGCCTGGGGTCTGGGAAACTGAGTGGCTCCTAAATCCCATCCCCATGGCAATGTCCCCCCTGTGTCTCCTGATGTGGGCAGTGACCTGTCTGCTGCAGCCTTTGCTTCAGCAGAGGGGCCCCAGGGCTCACGAGGCACCTTGGGGAGCAGGAGTCAGCCCCTGCTGCCCCCTCACTGCCGCCCCTTGCTGTCTGCCCTGCACCCCTGCACTGCCTCTTCCTGCCTGTCTGGCTTCCTGTGGTTCTTCCACACTCAACTGGAAGTCCCTGTCCCCAGGACGCCTGCCTAGAGCTGTCCCTGGAGGCACATGCCCTCCCCTGGGCTCTCTCGCCTCACGACAGTGTCTCGGCACCAATCTGTGCCGCCCCAGGTGCCAGGCCCAGAGCGGCCCTGAGCTGCTGGCAGGTGGGGGCTGGGCCCAGAGGCAGGGACCTCTGGCTGCGTTCCACACCCCGGAGCCTGGCATCTGCTCCGGCCTCCACATGGTGGGGCCCTGTGCTGCCCTTCCCGTCGCCAGCCTGTCACCTCCACAGGATCCCTGAGGAAAGCCTAATGTAATCTGTCACCAGGCAGGGTGCCCTATGCCCAGGTGTCGGCCATCCCCATTTTGCCAGGACCCCGTCGGTCTGAACGGGGCCTGTGCCCTGCGTCGTCCCCAGGCCTCACCCCTCCGCAGGCTGCCTGGGGCTCCGTTCCCACCGGGCCGCAAGCCTCCCCCGAGAGGCCACCCTCAGGTGCCCTCCCCTCAGAGCCCGCCTCAGGGACTGAGAGGCCCCAGACTAGACATCTTGGTGGCACACACGGGGACCCTGGGCCCGGGAGGGTGCCGCCTGGGGTCGTGCGGGGTCATGTTCTACGGGCAGGGCTGGCTGCCGGCCTGACCGTGTCCACGCTCCCAGCAGTGAGGTCGATGGAGCTGGCCTTGATGGCATCGAGGGTCATGTCTGCGTGCAGGAGCAGCTCTGCCACCACGCCTGTGTAGTGCTGGGGGCGGCCGAGGGCCAGCTCCTGGTAGATCTTCTGGATGCAGTCATTGGCTGTGGGCGCAGAGACGGAGCCCTGGGCCTGGTGCTGGGAGGCTCCGCCCCTGCCGTCCTACACGGCAGCCTGCAGCGCCCGCCCCCTCTCCTGCCCAGCCCCGCCTTGGCGCCCACTTGCTAGGGGACGGAGAAGAAGCCTCAGCACCCCTGGGCCCTCACCATACTGGAAGATGTAGTCCCAGGCCTCGAAGTGCTGCTTCCACACCGGGGCACTTGTCCAGCGGGACAGGCTCCTGGGCATGAACATGAGCTGCATGGTGGACTTGAGCATGGCCTGCAGGGCGCGGATGAAGTTCAGGCTGGCTGGGCTCGGGCTCTGGCTGAGCAGGCCCAGCCGCTCTCCAAAAAGGACCAAGTTGCTGGCTGTGGGAAAGACGGGGCTGCTGAGCATGTGGCAGCCCGGGGCCACATGGCAGCCGCCTCCTGCCAGCCCTCCTGCCCCTGGTCCCAGGCCCAGCGAGGTCCCTCCAGACCCCACACCTTCTAGGGTGTAGTAAAAGATGCTGGGCTGGATGTCCATGGTCAGAGTGCCCCGGGCGTTCTGCAGCACCCTCGCCATCAGGGCCTTAGAGAAGTCCCTCGCCACCCTATCCACCATGGGGGTGTATTTCTGGACAGCTTGCGGTGACATCACATCTGGGTTAAGCCGCTGTCGGTCCAAGCGCCAGGCAGGGCCGTTTCTATAGAGCAGAGAGCAAGCTTCAGGGCACCCTAGTCAGCAGCAGGACCCCATCCCTGTACCCCACCTTCTTGATCCCCAAGGGGAGCTGTCCGCTGGTCCAAGGGCACCAGCTGCCTGTGTGCCCACCCCCGCTGCTGCGCGCCTCTCGCAGGGAGGCCTTCGCGAGCTGTTTCTGGGGGCTTGACTCTGCAGCAGGGTGAGGCCACGCTTCCGCCCAAGAGTGCCGTGCAGTTCACTCAGCTTGCTCGTGCCGACGGCTGGCCCTGTGCCTGGCCCTTGGTGGGTGTGGGGCCTTTTCTCTGAGAGGTGGCTGGCCCTTCTGCTAAGCTGCGCCCACTCCACTTACGCCACGTCCCAGAGGGAGTGAGGGCGGATTTGGCTTCTCAGCCGTAGTCAAGCATAAACACCTTTCCTAAGGCCAGCTGCCCACAGGGGTTGAGACCAATCACACAGGCACTCAAACACCCGCCTACAGGACGTGGGTCAGCACATGCACCTAGAAGGGTGCCCAAGACACACGGAAGGCTGCACACGTATGTTCAACAACACAGAACACACAGCAGAAGCACACGAACACAGACATACAAAACGCTCCAACCAGGCAAGCACGTGCATGTGCACACAGTGAGCAGAAACCCACACGCAGGCAAGCACGTGCTGCACACACATGTGTGTGCATGAGCACATATGCTGGTACCCCCCATGGGCAAACAGACCTGTTCACACGCACATAACCATGTCCACAGGCATGCACTCACACAGGCAGATGCACGCAGACACAGGTGTGGCCGCCCCCGTGCACTGTCCCCACAGACACCACACACACATGGAGCGCAGGCACCAGTGGCTGCCCTCTCGGGAGCCCCGGGATCCGGCCCCGCGAGGCGCAGCCGGCCTCCTTCAGGCCTGCGGGGCTGTGACTCCCTGGCCGGACGGGGAGCTCCCCCTCACGCCCAGGACGGGCCGTGCCCTGCCCCCTGGTACTGCCCTGTGGTCACGCTCTCTCCACTCACCCAGGGGCCCAGGGCAGGCCTGCTTCGGGTCTTCCCCATCCCGCCTCCTCTGCTCCCAGGCTGTCCATCCCCCCCTCACCGAGACTCGCCCTCACAGCAAGAACACGCCGTGTTTGTGCCCACGAAGCTGCCGGTGGGCCACCCAGGGCTCCAGGACCATGCGATGGGGTTGACGGCCCTCCGCCTGCTTCAGCCTGTCCACGTCCTCGGGCAGCGTCACGCACACCATGTGCCTGCCTCCCACGTCATACCTGCGGGATGGAGCCTGCCGTGGCCGTGCCCTTCCCAGGCCCCGCTCAGCCGACACGTCCGCACTGTCTCCTCTTGACCTTGCCGTCCCCTGCCCTGGCTCTGAGCAGGCAGGCCCTCCCGAGGTCTAACCCGAGCCTTGCCGCTGTGCTGCTGGTGCACCTCCCGCCAGAGGTGTGCACGGAGTGCTCCGGAACCTCGCGACGAGCCGAGCAGGGGTGCCGGTCTTCTGGGCCGCGGACACTCCCCTGTGCAGCCCACCCACCTGCCTGAGGGTGCAGGGCACAGGTACCCGGCAGGGGCTGGGCGGCCAGCGGGGCAGAGGGTCAGGGCGTGCTGGGGAGGAGGGCAGGGAGGCCTCACCTGAAAATGGGCCCCAGCTGCTGGAAGGCCTCCTGCATCTGCAGGTGCAGGTCCTCGCAGCCGGCCCGCCAGACCCGCAGAAGCCGCAGCCACTCGCTGCCAGGACACCGGGGGATGGCTTCAAAGGGCAGCACCGCTTTGGGGGCCGGAGGGGCACTGGCGGCCAGTGCGTGTGCCTGGCGCAGGCACAGCCGGGGCCCCGCCATCCAGGCCCCTGCCCTGGCTCGGAACGCCATGCAGGCTCCCCCCAGGCCCTCAGCCCGGTCCTTTTATCAGCAGGACGCGTGGCTGGCCAACTGAAGACGTCATGGGAGAAAGTGTCCCTGGACTAGTCCCCGGTGCCCGGGGAAGGGGTCAGGGCTGCAGGGGTCAGGGCTGGAGGCGTCCGGCCGGAAGAAGAGGAGAGGGAGGGATGGGTGCCTTGTCCCAGAATCTCACAGGCCTGCCGTGGGCTGGGTGGGTGTCCAGGGCAGGTGCCGAGTCGGGGCTGGGGGCTGCACTGGGCCGGGAGGGACTTGAGGCCTCTCCACGCCCCACCCCTAGAGAAGGGAGCAGGATGGATGAGCCCCTTATCTTATCAGGGGCTGAGAGGGGGGCCTTGGCTATTTTCGTCTCCTTGTCCGGGTCCTGGAGCAGGAGGCAGTGGGGCGGGTTGCACACTCCTCCGATCCTCCGAGCACGAGCTTTGCCGGCGCTCCCCGGGCCTTGTGAGGCCGCAGGGCGTGGAGACAGAAGCCTGGGGGCTGTTAGGGAAATCCGAAGGCGGAATTGGGGGTGGCACTGAGGGGCCCGCAGCCTGCCTGTCTGTCTGGTCAGGCAGCAAACTCTCGGGAGATGAGGGTCACTCCTCAGGCTGAAAGGTGAGAGACGCAGCTGTCCTGTGCTCAGCGCCCTCACCCCCTCGCTGGTCCTGCCGAGGGCTCTTGGGGTGCGGACTCAGAGCCGGGTGCAGGGGCAGGAGGGGGTCTGGCTGTGGCCGCAGGCTCCCCGCTCTCCTCGGACTCTCCCCAGTGGGAGCACAGTGGCGTCGATCCCGGGAGCGCGGGCCTGCTCCGGGGTCCGGTGCTGTCCTGCCGGCTCCTGGCAGCACCCCATGCGGTGGCTCTGGCCGCCCTCCTTTCCCTTTTCACACAAGGAAACTGAGGTCCGGGGGTTTTGTGACCTCCCAAGGTCGCCGGGCAGGTGGCAGGGACTGGAGCTGTGCCTGCCAGGCCTGACCCTGCTGCGGGGATGGGGTCCGGGGGGCCTGTGCTCAGGCTCCGGGGCAGGGCGGGCTGCCACCTGGGGGGAGTCTCGTTTTTGACCTCACTCCATTGCGGGCCCTCAAGCCTTCCTTGGGGACTGCTCGGTGGGGGCGATGAGTCAGACCCCGCCAAGGCCACCTCAGACAGTCAGGGTGGACGACGAGTCTCAGCCTCTGTGGTGTCACAGCTGTCCTTGGGCAGGGACGCAGGCTGCAGCGCTGCCTGACCTTGCACGCAGGTGCCCCGGCCCAGGCCTCCCCTGCTGCCCACCTGCCTTCCCCCTTCCTGGCCTCTGGGTCTGTTCTCAGGCCTCTGGGGGGTGTAGACACGTGCCAGCTGCGTCCCTGAACAGTGAGCCTGGAGGAAGCCAGGCCAGAGCCAGTTTCTCCTGCCCAGAGGAGCCATGACACGGAGGTGCCAACCCGTAAGTCCAGGGCCCGGCTTTAAAAGCAAGGGCCAGGTCCTAGAAGCGCCTCCTCGCCTCACTGCCTCACTGGCAAACACAGATGGGGCTCAGGGCCCCTGCCCTGGGTCATCGCTGTGCCGGCCACCTGCCCCAGACCTGCGGGGGCCTCCTGGGCAGGAGCTCCCGAGTCACGTGCGGCCGGGACGTCCTCCAATTCAGAGCTGCGAGCCAGGGCCCAGCCCATCCTCCAACCTCTGAGTGCATAGAGAGGGGGCCCAGGAGGGACCCCCAGCCCTGGGGAGGGCAGGCCACTGCGGTGCGGACGGCGGTGCCAGGATGAGAGCGTTTGCTGTGCCCTGCCCGCTGTTGGAGGATCACCCAGCCGGGTCTGCGGCCTCAGCGCCTTGAACACGCCCGACCTCGTCCCACCTGGGAAGCGAGGCAGGGCCGGGCGGTCAGTGCTCGGACGGATGGGAGGACACGCCCAGCTGCGCTGCGGGCGTCTGGAAGCAGGACCGCTCTGACGAGTGGCCTGAACTGAGAGAAGAACGAGCCCCCGCACAGAGCCGTCGCCTCCCTCACTGAGCCGAGCTGACGAGGTGGGCGGGTGCGCACACGGGTGCGGCGGAGTCCCTGCGGTCCCACAGTCCCCATCAGCTCTGGTTTCGGTTGGCTCTGTTCTGATAAGATTTGGAGTGTAACACATTTGGGTGTCTGTTGTTCTCTATTATCCTTTGTTAGATAGTAAAACTGACGTTTATTCGGATGTCTCTGGACCTCTTTAAATACTTCCCCGATGGTTTGAATAATCTGGAGTTAAATGACCCTTTGAGGGTTCTTGCAGCTTTTTGTTTTGAGTTCTTGGAGTGATAGCGTTTTTGACCAGGGCTAGTAACTTCGGGGATCGAGTTGGTTAAACTGTAGAAGTCCTGAGACTGGTGTCTACCAGTGTTGGGACAAGTGCATGATGCTTTGTGGCCCTTTTTTTTAAGTGAGTGAGAGAGACAGACAGACAGACAGACAGACAGACAAGGAGAGAGAGAGAGAGACACCAGTGTGTGGGGAACATCAGTTGCCCCCCACAGGCAGCCCGACCGGGGCTCGAACCAGCTACCTTCTGGTGTAGGGGACAATGTTCCGACTAACAGCCCCCCAGCCAGGGCGCTTGATTTATACTTTTTAAGAATGTTAAGTCATTGCCCTGGCTGGTGTGGCTCAGTGGATTGAGCGCCGACCTGTGAACCCAGGTGTCACCAGTTTGATTCCCAGTCAGGGCACATGCCTGGGTTGTGGACTGGGTACCAAATGGGGGGGCGCATAATTAATAAAATATATTTAAAAAAAAGAAAAATAAACCAAGTTAAAAAAAAAAAGACACTGCAGGGGAGGATGGCAGAAAAGGGTCCCAAGACCCTGCCCTTTTACCTGCTTCCCACACCCCTGCAGGCAGCCCCCCCTGGACTCTTCCTGCCCAGCCGGGCCACCTGGCTGGCTTGGGGCCACTCCCCCCGCTCGGATGTCAGTTCTGGGGACTGATCCCATCACTGCGTGAAACACCCCAGTTCCCGGGAGAGCTGTCCGCCCCTCCCACCTGTGCAGGGACCTGGGACAGTCACCAGGCACGGGCTCTGCTTCCGGCACCCCAGCCAGAGAGCTGCTCCCACCGTCCGAGGAACTCGGGGCGCCCCCTGCAGCTGATGCC
Organism: Artibeus jamaicensis; assembly: GCF_021234435.1. Taxonomy (NCBI): domain Eukaryota; kingdom Metazoa; phylum Chordata; class Mammalia; order Chiroptera; family Phyllostomidae; genus Artibeus; species Artibeus jamaicensis. The sequence goes on from NW_026522059.1 coordinate 1,045,258, forward strand.
CCCCCCCCCGTGGCCGATGTGCTCTGGACTGAGATGCTCCGCCTCCGACATGGATGCTCAGGTCGGGGTGCACGTGGGAGCCGATGTCAAAGAGGAAAAAGCACAGCAAACAGGAGAAGTGGAAAGAAGTCTCTGGGCACGCAGCACCCAGACCAAAAGGGTCTTTATTTCTCTCTTGAAATAAGCCGCCAACGGGGACCTGAGAGCCCGAGTCTCTGATTCATGAGACATCAAAGGGCAGTGAGCTGCCCTGGGGACAGGTGGGGACACGACGGGAGCCCCGCCACCCAGGACAGGGCCCCGCTGAGCAGGATGGAGGCCAAGCCCAGGAGGAGCGCCGAGCCACGCAGGCACACTGCCCCTTCTATCATCTCCTCTAGAGGCTCATCGGGCAAGATGTCCCTCTCCACGTTGGTCGGCCCTCCGTCGTTGCAGGTCATTGCACCGCAGCAGAGAACCCAGTAGAAACTATTTGTCTTCTTACTGGACTTCGGCGCTGGTGGCGGCTGGTGGGCCGCATACACGAACGAGCAGTTGTCGGTGCAGTTTTTGTAAACGAGGAGCTCTCGGGGATTCACACCTGAAATGGGGGTGTGGGGACATGGAAGTCACTGCTCTCTCACTGTCTGCTTGCAGACATCAGAGCACGTTCCCACCCACCAGCACGGGCCACTGCTGTGTGCCTGCACCTGCCAGCCCCCCGTGTCCCTATGCTGCCAGACTCCTCCCACTATAGGGTGCATGCAGGGTGGAGCCCGTGGGGCAGTGGCCGAGACATGTGAAGGACTGGTCTGTAGCGCTCTGACACAGACTGGCACGTGGAGGGACAAAGAACTCACAGACACTGGGGACCGTGTGCTTGCACGTGGGCCCGAGTGGGCCCAGACCAGGCTACCTGCCCTGGTAATGAGACGCTGGCCTCTGGCTGTGCAGTTCCCCAGGCTGGGTCCCTGGGGGAGGGGCGCCTTTCTCAGAGCACAGGCGCTTCCCAGCAAGAGCACCTAGGAGGGTGGGGCTGGGCCCTGGCATCACATGTGGCCTAGCAGTGTGGGGGGCACGGTGTCAGGAGAGCCTGCTGTGTCCACTTCTTGGCCCTCCTTAGCTAGAAGCCCCATCGGAGGCCACACTCAAGGGGTCAGGAGGAACTGCCCGGCCACACTGGGACATCTGCACAGAGGCCAGGGGCCACCCGGAAGGAAGGTGGACAGATTCGGCCACACTTCCAGCCCTGGGACACTGCAGAGCTGGGTCCGATGCCAGCACACTTCCCAGAGACCAGGCTTACACTGCTCTCTCCCGGGTGGGTCCCGGAGCCTGGCAACACGCTCTCCCTGTGGGGACAGAGCAGGCCAAGGCCAGGGGTGACATGCGGAGAAAAAGCAGTCTCTCTCTGGCCCCTGCCCATACCAGTGCTCGGGGAGGTGACTGGGCACTGACCGGAACACAGACGAGCAGGCACTTACGGATGGAGACTGTCAGGCAGCGCCTCGTCTCGTAGGGACAGGTCCTGAGTGTCGAGCATTGGAAGGTGTTTATGACTGCGCAGTCGTAGCACTTCAGGTTGTAGGTCCCTGAGAAGAGTGAGAGTGTGGCTGAGCTCTGAGCACATAGGCACTGCCCACCCAGCCACCAGACCAGCCACCAGACCTGCCACCAGTGCTCCCCCAGACCCCCCTCGGCCAACCCCACCTTCCCCGGCCTCTGAGGGCAACCCGAGGCCCACAGGCAACAGCCCTCAGTGAGCTCTGAGTCTGGGCAGGACTAGCCTGTGCCAAGGCCAAGCACACCTGGAGCTGTTCCCGCGGCTGCAGGGCTGGGGGCCCTGGGCTCCGCGGCTTCTGCCAGTCAGTCCAGGGTGCCCTCCAGCACCTGCCTGGACTCAGCCACTCCCCCCTGCATGCAGCTGGAGTCGCCTGGCAGGCCTCCAGGTGCCTTGGGGGAGAGGGGGACGCCTCCCCGACGCTCCCCGACCTAAGGACACTCTGTACATCCCCCACGTGCCCACCAAGTACTCCCGCCAGGGGGCCCCCAGCCGCCAGGATGATGGCAATTCCACTCCAGCCCTTCCCACGACAGGAACTTAGTAACTCGGCGAGTCCTCACCCTCCAGACAGGGACGGGACAGGGACAACACTTACACTTCCGCACAGACAACTCCATGTCCCCAGCGCTGACAGATGCTTCATTGTCCGCCAGCGTCAGCACCGTGGCCAGCAGCACCGCCGCGAGCAGCAGCATCTTAGCAGGAGCCTGAGCCTGTAGATCAGGGGACCCGAGTGCAGGTCAGCGAGAGCAGGGTTCCTCCGCGGTGAGGACACCCGGGGTGGGCCAGGGCCCGGCCCGGGGAGCGGGGAGGGGCCGGAGGCGGGGCCGGACCCCTCCAAGGTCGCTGGGCCACCGCCCAAGTCCCGCACAACCGACCCAAGGCTGCGGCCCTAGCCCGTGGGCCGCGCGCCCCACGATGCGCCCACACCTTCGGGAATCTTCCACCCCCCCCCCCCCCCCCCCAAGCTCCCGACCACCTGGAACCTTCCCTCCACCCAGCACCGCCCACCCGCCTGCCGAGGCCCCGACCTCTGGAACGTTCCACGTCACCCGAGGCCTCAGACAGAAGCCCGGAGAAGCTTCCAAGGCACCAACGACCCCAAAGCCGCGCGAAGCATGCTGGGAGCAGCTGCGGGACCCCGCCCCCGGGGGACCCCAATCCCATAAGTCCCCGCGCGCGTTGCCCACGGCCGGGCTCCCGCACCGCCAGCCGCGAAGGTTCCGAAGGTTCCAGAAGGTTCCAGAAGGTGTGGGCGCGTCGCAGAGCAGACAGCCCCGCGGGCTCGGACTGCAGCCTCGGGTTGCTTGTGCGGGACCTGGGCGGCCATCCTGGGGTGGGACCCGGCGGCCCAGCGCGCTTGCAGGGGTCCCGGCCTGGCCGACGCTGCAGCGGAGCAGGCCCGGCCCCGCCTCCGCCCCCTCCAGGGTCCCGCCGCTCAGTGAAACCCCGCCGCACAACGCCCCGCACGAGGTGTGGCACCCCTGCCCCCATCCCGGGCCTTCCCCGCACCGCCTCCAGGGGGCTCAGGGCTCCCAGACTTGTCCCCGTGCCTTGGAGATTCCGGGTGCCTGCACCGTAAGCCACCCGCGCAGGCCAGGCCTGGCCTACTCAGAGCAGCCCCGGGACGCCGCTGTGTGTTGTCTTTGGGTCCGTAAGCACCCAGCCCGGAGCAGTCCGCGGGCCTTGTGTGACTGTGCAGAGCGGTCTGCTACCCCCTTAAACGCCACCCCCGCCTGTTTTACCCATACCGCCGCCGCAGCCGCAGCCCGCCCACCAGGTTCGCAGCCCGGCGCGCTGGGCGCCCTCTAGTCTTTCGGAGAAGGGGGCCCCAGCCTCCTGTTCCCATGCGCTGGGCTCTGAGTTTGGGTCCTCAGGGTAGGGTGGGGCCTGGCTGGAATACACGGAGCACGTTTTTAATCTCGGGTTTTATTTAACTTGTTCTAGCGGCTAAATTGGAAGGTCACCCACGGCCCAGAGGCCGCCCTCGGGGAAGTATTTCCCGCCCACTCACCCTCCTGTTCCCCAGTTTGCCTCCTTGTCCGGTTCCTCTCAGAATCCGCCGCACTTCCTCCTGCAGACAGTGGCCGCTCTGCCTGGGGTGACTCGTGCCCGTTATGGCCCGTGCGAACATTCCTTTCCTCACCTAAGCTCACCAAAGTCTGTTTCCTTCAGGAAGTTCCGTGGCTTGGTAGTTAAGTAAGCTCTATAGCTTAGTTAGGTCTGATACATTTCACAGTGAGTTTTACACATGACAGGAGGTAAGTGGAGAGTGGAGTGTTTGTTTCTGCCTTTTAAGCTTGTTTTTGGGGTATCTCGTGTAGTCTGCATGTGGTCGTTCATCTGCTACAGAGGCCACCCCCTTTTCCTAACTGCCCAGTGACCACCGTGGGGATGGGCGAGAGTTCGGTTGCAGCTCAGCAGGCCCTTTGACGACCGGGCTGTCCACTGCGGGGAAACGGCCCTGCAGTGCCCTGCCCGTGTGAGGACGTCGGGGACGGTTGCAGCTTTACTCGGGGAGTGAGGACAATGCAAACCACTCAGTGTTCTCTAAAGGCGGCTCTGGGAGTGCCGCCCGCTGGGAAGCAGCAGCAGCCACAGCAGGACGGTCTCCAGGGGACGGAAGCAGAGCAGAGAAAGCGGGAGCAGAGCAGGCCTGGCCCCGCCCCTTTCCGGCCCTGGTGGGAGAGCTAGATGCACCTGCAGACGGGCTCCTGAGAGGAGGACCAGGAGAAGAGCAGGGCTCGGGCGGGGCACAGGGCTGGGGATTTGGTGTCCTGCACCAGGGACCTAGAATACACTCAGCACTGGAACCTGGCGACATGCCGGCTGCGGGGGCAGCGCCTGCCTGGTGGGGTGGAATGTCAGAATGAGGGACATTCCAGAGGGGGCCTAGGGACCACCCCAGGAGGGGGCAGTGCTGGGGAGCCCATGGGCCACCTAGGCAGGGAGCTGGCTGCAGGGGATCTGGGCCATCCTGTGCACTTGCGCAGGGTGCCCTGTGGGGATGCCCTGGGAGGCAGGTGCAGGGGGAGCAAAGGTGCAGGGGGAGGTGTGGGCTGTGGGGTGAAAGGGCCCGAACCTTCCCGAGATGCTGAGAGAGCAGGACCTTGGGGCGGGGGGTGGGGAGCCCAGTGCAGCCTTCGGGGAGGGGGGCGCGGTGGGGGGTGGCAGGGACCCCTGCTGAGAAGGTGTGCTTGGGAAGGTGTGGGCGAATGCACAGAGTGGGGGTCCTTGGGGATGGAGGGACTTTGGTAGTGGGGACAAGCCCGTCACCACCAACAGGGCACACCTGGCTCGGGCCCAAGAGTGAGGAGCAGGCAAGGGTCCCAGCACCAGTGGCTGTGGGCTTTGCCTGTGACGAACACAAGGTTCCAGAGGCGACCAAGCGGTCCTGTCCCTCACGTCCAGGGCCAGGCAGTGCTGGAGATGTCGGTCTTCCTTGCTCTTCTCCTGGTCTCGGGCCTGCCTTGGGTGGAGATGAACGTCACAGTGATTGGGAGACAGAGTGAGTCCTGCCCTAACACGGAGCCAACAAGGCGATGATGCCGGAGCTGGGACACAGGGCCTGGGGGACCGGAGTGGGAGAAGGTCCTGTGGGCCAGGACCGTGGGCGGGACGGGCACGTGGGAGCAGACGCTAACACACCCAGTTCTCTGTTCCTGGAGCCACAGCACGTGAGGCACCCACAGGAGCCGGTGCTGTGCAGTGTGTCCCTGGGGCGTGTCTGGGTGCGGGTGTGTGGGAGAGCACCCCACGAGAGACCGAGAACTCGGGTGGGCAGGCTGGGGGGCGTGGGAAGAGGGGACCCGCTGAAGGAGGGAGGGTGTGTGTGGCGGCTGTCCCTGTGGCCGTCTGCAGAATGGTCACGTCCCACTTTCCTTTTTGCCCCTTTGTTCAGAGGCCCTGAACTGTCACGTCTGTGAGAGAGAAAATGACTTCGGATGTGTAAACCCCAGAGACTGCCCCGCAAACACTGAATTCTGTTCCACTGCGGCCGTGAGTAAGTGTCTCGAGCGCCCCTGGGTGGCAGAGGCTGGTCCACGGAGCACCCTCGGGAGGGAGGGTCTGCCTGGCGTGGCTCAGTGGGCGGGTGAGTGGCGTGAGAGGGGCCTTTCCTTCGAGTCTGGAGGAGCAAGTCCTGAGAAGCCAGGAGAGGGGAGCCAGCTCGTGCAGGACAGGGACGTCTTAGGGGCACAGGTCACGGGTCGTTCGGGATGGTGTACAGGAGGAAGAAAAGAGGAGACGTTCCGCTCACTACCTCTCAGTGGCGAGTCTTGGTCGCATCGCCACCCCACTGAGAACAGCTTCTACAGGACACGGACTCGGGTGGGGCCAGGGGTGCAGTGTGTTCTGGCAGGCCCAGCTTTGGCCCCTGTAGCGCCCGCCCAGGCCTCGCCCAGGTTGCAGAACTCGGGTTCAGTTCTTGGGCTGCTCGGGGCAGGATGGGGGAGTCTCCATGTCCCTGGAAACGTGTGGGGCTACATCAGGGCTAAGTGCCCCCAGAGCCTCACGTGGAGTTTATAACGTGGAGTTTAACGTGTGGAGGTGACCTGCGCAGCGCCACGGCCCAGCTGACGTCACGGGCAGCCCGGAGGCCAGCGCCAAGCAGGGCCCACAGCAGGCTCTCGGCCCCAGCGCCCACATACACGCCCTGCATAGCGGCAGGGTGGCTGGGAGTCCCTGGCTCCCATGTGTCTGCCCGTGGTCACAGAGGCCGGACGGACCCTGTGTTTGAGAAGCTCAGGTCTGCCTATCCATTCCCAGACAGAGCCCCCCGACCAGGCTCCCCGTGCACACGGCCAGGCCAGGCCTGGGGTGTCTGGTGCCACCCTGCACATGCGCCTGGGCCCCCAGAGGCAGCTGAGACCCAAACGCCTGTGTCTGTTCCCGCCTGGTGGTGGCTCCAGCCTTCCCTCAGGTGCTCTCGAGCATGTGGCTTCCAGGTGGGGGAGGAGGGCACCGGAAGGGCCAGGCTGGAGCAGAGACAGGCAGCAGCGGCGCTGGTGTCCCTGCTTTCACTTGACGCTCCTCCTGTCTCTGTGTGTGTGTTCATTTCCTGTCAGGGTTGTTTCCGCGCTTCTTCTATGTGTCAAAGCAGTGCTCCAAGTACTGCCCTGTGTTTGCATCGTCCTCGGCCGCAGCCGACAAGTCCTTCGTCCTGGAGAAGCCCACGCCCTTCATCTACGTGCGCTGCTGTCAGGGTCACCTGTGCAACTCCGAGTCTCTGAACGCCACGGAGTACGTGGAGTTCAGGGAGGCCGGACGGGCCTGGGAGGGGCGCAGCGGCCGTGCTGGGCTGGCCCTGTCCCTGGCGCTCAGCTCTGTGTCCCCGGGCCTCGGGCTGTCCTGAGCTGCACGTGGGCCAGGGCCTCTGGCACTGAGCACGTGAGGCCGCCTGGCCCAGGCTGGGGGAGGCTGTGCATTAAACTTGTTTTCCCTTGACTGACGTGTGGTCTCACTCCCGAGGGCCCTGGAATGGGAGGCAGGACAGACCCGGGGCTGTGGCTGCAGTTGGTGTCCAGAGCCAGTCCACCCCTCCCGACAGCAAGGCTGTGCCTCGATCAGCGTCTCTCTGAAACCCAGCCTTGTGGCTGCTTCTGGCTGGCAGCCACGCTCTCCTCTTCCCCTTCCAGGGCTGCAGTAAAGGGGATGGCAGTGGGGAGGTGGGGGGGTGGAGGAGGGTCTGGGGCTGAGCTCTGTGAACCTGCGTCCCAGGCAGCACTCAGCCCAGGGGCTGCCACCCTTGGGCTGGAGCCGGCAGCGGGTGGCTCGGCCTTTCTGCCCTTGTGAAGCTGGGAGGCCTCGTGTCCCCTGGGACTGAAGGGGCCCTGAGGAGGGGTGTCCTGTGAGGGGGTCTCCGAGGGAGAGGATGGATGTGGTGGCCACACTGAAAACCGCAGCCAGCGCAGCAGCTGGGTGAAGAAGCAGCTCCAGCTGGTTGTGGAGAACTGCTGGTGGGCAGGAATCTGAGCCTGGTGAACTGGGAGCGCACCGGAAATAGCTCGTGGCCACTCCTGTGCTTTCTGGCGCCCCTAGCGGCGGGACCGGGCGTGGCGCGCGGGGCTGGGCCACTCGGGTGTGGAGTGCCGCTGAGGTCCGCGGCTGAGGTCCGAGGCCGAGGTCGGAGGCCGGCGGGCGTGGCGGCGCGGCCTGCCACACTAGACGCAGGGTGGAGGAGCTTCCAGAACAGGCATGGAAGTGGCGGTGCTTCCAGAGCCCAAATGGGCCGTCCGCTCCTGGGAACGCCCTTGCAGCTTCAGACTCCGACTCGGCAGGGCGGTGCCGGCCAGTGTGAAACCCCCTGCTGGAGACTGTTGCTCAGAGGTCTCCGTGTGTCCCCCGTTGTCCCTGTGAAGTTCCCCCAGTTTGCAGCAAGTTTGTCCCGGCCTATGATTCTCTGTTGTTCCCAAAGAAACCCATTTTGCTGGTGAAATGGCTGTTTACTTTGTTTTGTTAGGACAGCACAGGAAAATGCTGGCACACATGACCGAGACCTTTTCAGAGGGCGAAGCGAAACCCTGACGAGCTGGCTGCTTCCGGGCACGCCTGCATCTGGGAACGTAGACGCCCAGGGGGGCAGTTTGTGTGCCGTTCCCGAAACGAGGCAGACTTCCTCCGACCACCCACAGGGCCGCAGCCACAGGGCCGCAGGGCAGGTGTGTGCGGGGCCGCAGTGGCCTGACAGAGGGTGAACACGCACAGCGTGCTGAGCTCTGCTGCTCCGCCCCGCGCCGGTCAGACCTGCCCCGCCTCCGCCTTGCAGGTGGGGGAACCAGAGCTCCACTGGGCGCAGACGTCCAACTTGCCACAAGGGTAGTTGTCCCCCTGTTCTGTGGGACACTTTGTAGACAAGAAATGGAAGACACCGCCCCATAGGGTCAGGGGCCTTCCCGTACTGGGAGGGTTCTGGCAGGTTCTGTGGGAAGCGTGTGCAGTGTCCGGCCAGACAGAGTGGCACACAGCAACCGGGACTGGAATGAAAAGTCCTGGGCAGGTCATTGCGGGCCGGCCCTGCCCCCACCCAGTTCTGGTCCTCTGGTCACCCCGTCAGGGCCACGTGCACACGTGGAGCTTAAGAGACATGTTTCTTTTTTTAAGCAAAAGGACCAGTTCCTGTGGAATATTCAGATAACCCCAGTAATGGCACGGGCCTGTGTGGACCTGCGCGGTGGGAAGCAGCCGATGTGTCCACGATCCATGCCCTGCTTTGCAGACTTTGCTCAGGATCACGGGTCACCGGGGTGGGGAAGCAGCCACTCGTCACACATCCCACATGGCTGTTGAGGGCTGGAAAGGTGGCTAGTGCACCAGAGGAACTGCATTTTAGATGTTATTTAATTTCACTGTACTTTAAATGGTGACCCTGGGCTCCAGCTGATGTTGGAACACAACTCTAAGGGACCCAAAATGCCCGCGTCTTGCCGTTCCTTGCATTTTTAACATTTAACCAGGAAAAGAGTACACCCTTGACCTCCTGCTAGTCCGAACCAGCTGTTGCCTGGCCAGCGTTCCCTGTTGTCTGTGCTCAGGGCCTGGGCGGCCTCAGTGTGCCTGCTCTTCTCAGCTCACGGGCGCCACCTGTGGGTGGAAGGGTTCCGGTCCGCGCCCCAGTCTCCTTGCAGGGGTGACTGAGCTGCTGGGGCCCCAAGGACGCCCTCCCGGAGGATCCGCCTGCCCGACGGGCAGCCGCAGGGCGGCCCCCAGCCCTCCCTCGCCTCCTGCCTCGCTTTCCCACCTGCCTCTCTCTCTGTCACCTCTTTTCCTCCCTTGGCCCACCTCGCCTCTCACTCTCTGCTCCTCCTCCTGCTCTGCCCACTGTGGGGGGGAGGGGGTGACCGTAGGATCGTGCTTGCAGAAGCCAGTTCAGTTTTTAGGAAGTTGGGGGAGCTTTTGTTAAGGGCACTCAGGAAAGTTCAGTTACATCAACTTACACGTAAATTTACATGAAAAGAATGGTCGCATTCAACAACAACACCTTGGTGGTTTCACCGTAGTTTGCTGTTCTCCTGAAGTCCTCTGCGTCCTGTCTGCACGGCGAGCACGCTGCCAAGTGGCGGCTGGCTGCCTCTTCCCCGCACTGTGCGCCTCGTCACCGTGGTCGCATGGGGGGCGGTTCACACCACAGGAGCAGGGGCGACCCCGACAAACGCCCAGTGTCAGGGTTTGACTCCCTGCCTTGCGGGTTGTTTGGGCCTGGGGAGGTGGTGCAGGAGCAACTAACCCCACAGCGCAGCGTGTTCCTGCCACGCACCGCACTCTGAGGGGTGGTTCTCCAGAATCTGAAAACATCCCCAAACTGCACAAAGAATTCACACGCGTCACTGATGGAGGAGTCCCCACACTCATCACCTCCGCTGCCCCCTCTCCACGGAATCATGAACACAAACAGAAACCTCAGGTAGTTCATGTCAGAATGAGCGCCTTGCCGGGGACACAGGGCGGGTGGTGCTGGCAGCGGAGAGGGCCACGGCAAACAGCATCGCGCGATCTCTTATTGTGGGCAACTGTGTGCTGCGCCCCCTTCACCTGGGCAGCGTCTGCGGCGAGCTCACGCACCTGTGCAGATGTGTGGTTTCTCCAGTGAGCTGCCCCTCAGTCAGCTGCCAGCACCCCTCTGAGTGGCGGGGGCCCCTCCCAGCCCCCTGCGTCTAACCGATGTCCCTCTCCTCCTCCTCCCTCTCACCCCCCCTCCATAGTACTCCTTTGTGCTTCCACTGGCTGGTCCCTCCTGACCCTCCAGTCTACAGTCCTTCAGCTAAGGGCACAGCAGGTGGCCGTCTCCACGACAGACGGTGCACCCTCCTCAGTGGGCACTGTGCCTGTGGAGACACACCAACCCCCAGAACCTTCTGGGCTCCTGAGGTCTGGGCTGCTGCCACCCAGACTTTGCACCTAAGAGACTAGGATGCTGTTTGACTGTCAGGGCCAGCCTGGAGGAACCGTCCCCCCCCCATGCTGTGGACCCGGGCCCTGCGGCGCCCAGTCCAGGCTCCCCTCCCACCGCAGCTTCCAGAGACAGCGTGCCCTTGGTGGGAACCTGTCGGGTTCAGCTTCCACTCCCATCAGCCGGGGGTGGGCCACATGCAGACAGACGTCTCGGCGTCTGCAGCTGCCCCGAGGCGCGCGTCACTCCCGGGATCCAGGGTGCTCCCACTGCTGTGTGCCGGGCATCGGGGAGGCAGACTTTGAGTCCCCAGAAGCAGACCTGAGATGAGGTTGGAGAGCAAACACAGGTGGGGCAGGGGGGTCTCGGGGGGGGCAGGAAGGCGAGGCATCGTCTGGCCGCCAGCTGCAGGCACGGGCTCCACGCTGCGGGCACCCGGAGGCCGTGGGGGACCCTCACCACAGACCCGCCCCTCCCCAGGCAAGCTGCTACTGCTGGGGTCCCGGGGCCGAGGGGCACTCATACCTGGGCTCTGGGTCTGCCCCGCGGGGGTGGGGGAGGGGGCCAACTAGTGCGGTGCTGCCCTGGGTGCCCGGCACAAGCATGGGGGGCGGGGTCAAGGCATAAGTGAGCCCCAACAGCATCCGCTGGCATCATCACACTGCATCCGCAGAAGAGCCTTCCCAGGTCGGCCGCCAGGGGCTCCCAGGTAGAGAGGAACAGAGTGAAGAGGGAAGGAAGCTGGCCCAAGGCCTTCCTGGTGGAGGCGGTGGGGGGGGGCTGCTGCAGCCGGTATGGGAGCCAAGTGCTCCTGTCCCTGAGCCCAGAGGGTTTCCTAAACAGGCCTCACTGTGGGAGGGGCTTGCAGATTCCCCCTGGCACAGGCCTTTGCGCCTGTCCCCCCAGGGCCCCTTCCTGTGACAGCAGCCATGGGCCTTCCCCACCCCAGCCAAGGCTGGCCAGTGTGGGTGAGCTGTGCCCAGCGTGTGGGAGGTTCAATAAACGCTGCGCAATGAACGGATGAGCGACTTCAGTGAGTGGGGACCTCCCTGCAACCAGTGAGACCGTCCCTCCCTTACCTGTCTCCCGCTCGCAGGGTCCAGGTGGCAGAGGCGCCAGCCCCAGCACGCCCACTGGCCAGCGGTCAGTGTGGGGAGAAACGACTCAGGGGAGAGGCAGGAGACAGTGGTCCTGCCTAGCGACCCCACGACAGAGGCCTAGAGGTGGGACTGAGCCTGCTGCATTCAGGAGTGTGCACCATGTGTGTAAACACGTGTGTGAGTGTTTACACAGACGGGCTGGAACTGCGGGAGCATGTGGGTGGGGCAGGAGAAGCGTCCCGGGCAGAGGGGTGGGGCCTGAAGAGGGGAGGGCGGCTCCCCAGCGCCAGGGGCTCTGGGCGCACTCGCTGTGGGCGCACTCGCTGGGCGCCAGGCAGGCTCCCGGTGCACAGGGTGGGAGCCAGAGCCCTCAGCCTCTGCCCTGGGCAGGGAGGAGAAGGAGACAGACTCGCTCTGGGGTCACGGGGCCATTCTGAGACCCCCCCAGCTGCCCCTTTGAGGAGTTGCCCAGCCCGAGGCTGGATCATCAGTGCCCTGGGCTCCCCACGGCTGGGAGGAGCCATGAGGGGCACATCCCTCCACACTGGGCTCACGTGCGCCCCACACTGGGTACCCAGCTTCCAGCAGCCACTCTGCCCCCACACTCCTGCTTTGCCAGCAGGCGACACTAGAGGAAGCTGGATGCCTGAGGACGAAAGCCAGGCCTGCAACGCGCCAGCCATTGGTACTTCCTGAAACCGGACAGAGAGATGAAATTCCGCGGGCAGGATCTGCCTGGGGTGTCCCACCATTTCCGTGACATGTGGCTGGAACAGAATTCGGGGGACCGCGGTCAGAGAGGGAGCTGCCCCTATGCAGCTGTCCCTAGGGAGGGCCTGCCTGCCCACCTGGGCTTGCCCTGGCTGGGGAGCCCCCGTCCACCGGTCCTGGCCCCCTCCAGCGCCCCAGCTCTGGGAGCCGGCTGCCACCCGTGGCTCAGCCCCACGGGTGGGGAGGGCTGTCTGCACTGTCCCAGCTCCCCACTGCGGGATGGTTCATCCAGTTTGCCGCCTCCTTGGTCCTGAAAAATGCCCGCTGCCCACGCTTAGGAACACGGGTGTCCCTGCACCCTGGCTCCTTGCTGCCCAGACCCTGGGAAAATTATCCCCGCCCTCCTCCCCCCCAGTTCCACCCCTGGAAGGAGCAGGGGAGGCTCCAGGGGGAACCGGCCCACTAGCCCGGGCAGGCAGCCCCAGTGTCGCTGTGGACACTCAGAGAGCACAGGCCTGAGAGGCTGGCGCTCTCCCCGCTGCAGGAGCAGGCCGGGCTGGGCCAGAGCAACACAGGACAGCACTCATGGCACAGGCCACTCCCATCCCACCGCCCCAGCCCCGAGCCAGGGCTTCCTTTGCCTCCCCCACTCTGGTCACGCATGGAGCACTGGAACAACTTCCTGTGCTCAAGGCTCAGGCTCAGGCTCTACCTGTGACCGGGGTCAGGGCTGAGTCCTTGGTGGACGTGACCACAGAAGCAGCTTTTTTCTGAGCCCCTGCCTGACAGCAAGGGGCCCGTGTACAATTTCTGGGTCCCCCGCCCCTGCTAGTGGCGGCAGAGCAGGAGGGAGGAGAGGCTGAGGCCGGGCGGACTGGGGAAGGGCCCCGGGCTCCTACCTGGGGTCCAGGTCTCTCACTGGAGATGGGACTCAGCTCCCTGGGGCAGCAAGCAGTGCCCCCCCGGGCTTTACGGAGCCCAGCGCCAGCCCGGGGGCGCCATCCAGTGGGGCCTGGGCCTGAACTGAAGAGCGCCCTTCAGGCGAGGGTGCAAAGCCGATGCCGGATTAGCTTGGGGGGGCTGCCCCCTCCCCCAGCCCAGCACTTGGGCTCCTCGCTCTCCCCCTCCTCACGTCTCATGGCAGGGGTCTGGGCCAGCCCACCCTTCCCGGGCACCCGCCCCTCGCAGCAGGGCCAGGAGCTTTCTGGGGCCTGGGCAGTGAGTGGGCTGAGGCGGAGTCTGGGAAGACACTGGGCCTGAGTCCGTCCCTGTCCCAGGGCGCTCTGGGCAGGGCTGGGCTTCGGGACAGGGAAGCCAGGGGCTGCTGGGCAGGGCCCCGCTCACTGTCAGGGCCGCTGGCCACAGGAGGCCCTGGGGCTCGGAGGGGAAGCGGGGTGGGCGGGGCAGACGGCGTGGGAAGGCTGAACGGAGTCCAGGCTGCGGACGGGGGGCAGTGGCTGAAATACGAGGCACAGAGAGGGTGGGGCGGCTCAGCAGTGTCCCCCTCAGTGCGGACTGATGCCCAGCAGGTGGCCAGCCCCTGGTCTGCTGCCGCCCCTCACGGAGCCTGCGTGTGTGCTCCTGATGGGGCCGCCCACCAGTTTCCTTCGGGGGTGGGGCAAATAGGGACCTACACAGCATTTGCCTAAACATACACGTAAGTTCCAGAAGAAGCTAAAAAGCCCATGAAAATAAAATATTGGCAAATATCCCATCAAAACGAACTAGCCAGTCTGGTGTGACCCTCGGTTCCCAGCTCCTTGCGCTTGTGCTAGAGAAACAGCCTGTCCTGAGCCTGACCCACCTGCACTACAAGGTCCCCACACGCATGCGGGTGGCCCAGCCCCACCTCCCACCCCTGTCCAACCACCTTTGCCACCCTGGAGCCTGTGGATGGGCACCCGGCAGCTCAGCCCCGCTTTTGCAGACGGGTGGGGAAGAGGCTCCAGGCAGGCACAGGCCGGGGCGGGGGCTCCCAGAGTGTTCTGGACGAAGATGGCTCTGTGGGAGAGGGTAGGTGGGAGGTGTGTCCAGGGTTCAAGGGTCCACTGGAGGCCCAGGGGGCGGGGAGGCCAGCGGAGCTGAGTTATGCGGAGAGGGTGCCCTGGGCTCGCAGATCTCTGGAGCCTAGTCCGGAACGTTGGCTGTAGTCACTGGCAGGAGCCCCGCAGCCCCCAGAGGAGGTCCCAGGCCCTGGGGGGATGGAGTAGAGACACCAGGAGGTGTGAGCTGTTACCCCTCAGGTTCTGGAACCCGAGCCACACCCCAAAACAGCCACGGGGGCAGCCCGCTGTGAGCATGCCCTTTCTTGTGCCCCTCAGGGCACCCTTGTCACCCGAGGTGCCCAGAGCCTGGCCCAGAGGCCGGATGGCAGGGACCGAGTACCACTGGGATGCCAGGGGCCCTCAGGCTCTGTCCTGCCGCAACCCCCGCCCTGCTCCGCTGGCCCCTCAGACCAGCAGCCCCAGTGGCCCCGAGAGTTTGCTGGAATGGACTCTCGGGTCTCTCTCAGGCCTTCGGGTCACAGATGGCGTCAGTCACTGGGGTCCCAGGCAACCTGTGAGCTCAGCGAAGGTCGAGTCCTGGGCCCAGAGGCAGCTTTCCGCCCATGGTGCCTCAGTTTCCTCGTTAAGTGGATTCGGGACCTTCCTGCCCCCACTGGCCCAGAGGAGATGGCCACTTGGAAGAGCTCTGGGCGGGCTGTGTCCTCCGGAAGAGCCCAGGGCACAACCGTGTCCCCCCGGCCCCCAGGATGGGCTGCCACCCCTGGGCCACCTGTGCCTCCTTCTTGCTCCCCAGACCAGCCTGGGGCCTCGTGAGAAACCAAGGGGCAAGGAGGGCAAGGCTCGGGACAGAGGGACAGTCCGTGAGGGGCACCGGCGACCTCCTGAGTGCACCTGAGGGCGGGGCAAGGGGAGGTCGGGCACCTGGTCAGGCTGGCCCTGCTCCCCCGCGCTCATCTCCAGCTAAATTACCAGGTGTACCAGCCAGCCGATGTATAAAGGCCCCCGTACGGCCGCGCCCAGTCTCACAGCGGACACCCACGATGAGGCCACTCCTGGTGTTTCTGCTGCTGGCTGCTCTGTGCATGGACCTGGGTAAGGGCTGCTGACCTGGGGGACAGGGACAGGGACAGACAGGCGCCGGGCAGGGCTGGCTCCAGTCCCTGGGGTCCGTGACTGTGCACCACAGGGAGTAAGGGGGAGGCCACACAGCTGCTCCCTGACTGACTGCTCGTGGGCCGCTGTGCCCCTTCGGGGCCCCTTTCTGGTGCACCTGGCTCTGGTACGTCAGGTGAGAGGCCTGGTGACAGGCAGGGCCACAGAGCTGGGGGCAGGGCAGCGAGACCCAGGCTTCAGCAGCAGCCCTGGTGGCCTGTTTTCTGGGACAGAGAGAGTTCTCGGAGGGGAGGTCGTCAGTGCTGCAGCCAGGGAAGCGAGTTGGCGGCCCCCTTCCCACCCAGCTCCGCCCCTCGGTGCTGGCCTGGCTGTGAGACCTGGAGCAGGGCACCTCGGCGGGGGAGGCCCGGGGAGTGGGGCCTGTGATTATCAGCCAAGTAATTACCATCCAGGGTTAATGACTCCCATGGGCCCGCCGAGGGTGGGCTGTGGGGGGTGAGTCTCCCGCTGGCTGTCCGGGAAAGTGCCGGGGGCGGAGGGTGGAGGAGCGACCGGACGTGGAGGCTTGGGGAAGCGGGGAGGGCGGGTGGAGGGCCCTCCTGCTCAAGGGCACCAGGGGCCTGCCTGGGCGGCTGATGCTGGGACAGCAGCTGCGGGGAGGGTCACAGCTCTGGGGAACTACAGGGCTTCACTCTCAGCACAGCCCAAATCCATGGTGGGGAAACTGAGGCACAGGTTCTTCTTCTTCTTTTTAGAAAGAGAGAGAGAGACAGAAACACATGCATCAGTTGCCTTGTGCACACCCCTAACTGGGGTCCTGGCCTGGAACCCAGGCATGTGCCCTGACGGGCAATCAAACCTGTGACCTTTGGGTGCACAGGCTGGTGGTCAATGCACGGAGCCACACCAGCCAGCTGGGCCAGGCTCTTGTGCAGAGGACCCGGGAGTGTCACCCTGCCCCCATGAGCAAAGGTCCTGGGTCGCTGTAGACAGCGAGGCCTCTTCTTGGGGACTCTGGAACCCGGAGCTGGGGATCGGGGGCCGAGGTCGGCTTCCTGCTTGCTCGCGGTTCCTGCTCTCCACGCAGGGAGAGCAGCTCTGGCGCCGCTGGCCCACCTGGGGACGGTGCTGTCCCCCCACCCCCCACCCCGCAGGTGCCGGCTCCCAGGTCAGCGTGGGCCTCATCCTACAGGGCAGCCCTGCAGGGTGCCCCTCTCAAGAAACCCTCTCAGGGCACCCAGCCCCACAGAGCCCTGGCACAGAGGGCTCTTCCCTGGGTCGCCGGCCCCACGCCGCGCAGGGTGCCCTGCCTTTCCCACCCGTTCTACTGCCCTGTCACAGCCGGGACGGCCGGCCTCCGCCACGCTGCACCTTCTGTCCCAGGGTCATTTCCCCCGACACGTAGAAACCCATCCACCCGCCCGGGTCCCACTCCGGGCCACCCACTCCAGGAAGCTTTCTCAAACGCCCTGCCCTCTGTCAAGACCTTGCTCCCTCCCGGGCAGGTGTCCCACAGTGTCACCAAGCCCTCCCCCACCCTCCTCAGGGTACGTGCTGTGCCTGGGTCGGCCACCCCTCGAGGCCTGTGGGGGCTCCAGCCCAGGAGACTTGTCCTGGGCTCCCTGTCGCTGGGCCCGGGGCTGGTCAGGACCAGGGTCTTTCGTTGCAGGTCCTCCCCACCTGCCCCCCAGCCCTGGGGACGGGCCCCAGGCAGTGAGGGGCAGGGCTGTTCCTTCCTGTGACCCCTCCCCCCGCACTCCCAGCCCTTCTCTGGGCCAGGCAGTGGGTTGGGGGTGCCGAGCCTGGGGCCGTTCGCGTTGTGCCATTTCACGCTGGGCAAGCTGGGACCCCACGGGCTGCAGCTGGGCCCATCTTACAGGAGGC
This sequence comes from Artibeus jamaicensis, assembly GCF_021234435.1. Taxonomy (NCBI): domain Eukaryota; kingdom Metazoa; phylum Chordata; class Mammalia; order Chiroptera; family Phyllostomidae; genus Artibeus; species Artibeus jamaicensis. Next base: position 1,062,502 of record NW_026522059.1, read on the forward strand.
GACACTGCAGCTTGGAGAGGGACAGGGACAGTGAAAGGGGACCGTGCTGGCCTCTGAAGCCCACCCTGCTTCCAGGGTGACCCACAGACACCCACCACCCCGCCGACACCCTGACTCCTATACTCACACACACGGGCCCAGCCACCGCCACCAAGTCCCCGGCCCCTTGTCCCATCCCAGGGGACCGGGACCTCCTCTGGAGGGTGGGAGGAGGCTCAGAGAGGCCAGCTGGGCGGTGGCCCTGCACCGAGCCCAGCCCCAGGCCAGGCCCCGGCCCCACCCGCGCTGACGGGCCTGTGCTTCCTCCCCCAGCCCGGGCCCTGCACTGCCACGTGTGCTGTGGCCACGCCAACTGCGAGTCTCTGGTGGAGTGCGCCCTGACGGACAAGTACTGTGTGATCACTCGGGCCAGTGAGTACCCTCGCCCGCCCAGCGCCCCCTCCCCAGGCCACACCCTGGGGGGCACCACCGCCCTCCAGCAGGCGCCCACTGCCGCGGCCCGTCACAGTCCCGCGTTGATGCCAGGGTCAGAGCTCCGCCGGCACCCCAGGGCCCAAAGGTGGGCTTTATGGCTGAAATGGGAGGGAGCCCGCATCCGGGAGGTCCTGAAGGTGACAGTGACAGACAGGCAGGGTCTGAGCCCAGCAGCAGGTGATGCTGGGGACAAATGTCGCTGTCCAGTGTCCTGCCCGGTGCCGCCCCAGGCTCAGGAAGGCGGCTCTGTCCTGGGAAGCGGCTCCCTGAGGGGTGGGGACGCCACCTGCCCTCCCTGTTCGCTCGGCCTTCGCTCCAGGCCCCTCAGCTGGGCCCCGGCCTCTGACCCGCCAGGAGGGAGCTGGTGGCGCGGTCGGCCCTCTGCTCTGCTGCGGGCGCTGCCACCGCTGTACGGTGCACGGCTGGACACCCCCGTGCGCCCCACGGCTCTCGTGTGGCCCAAACCACAGAGGTGGGCTCTCTCATCACCTGCGTTTTCCAGGCGAGGGGGTGAAGGCAGCATGATGTACAGCCCCCCGCCTGCCAGCCCCTGGCTTCTGGGCCAGCGGCCCACCGGAGGCAGTCCGCCGTGCCCAGGCCGCAGCCCCGCCCCTTCTCAACAGTCCTCAGCAATCTCCGGGCACCGCTCGCCCGGACCCCTGCCGTGCTGTTCCCAGACCCCTCCTAGCTGCCCCGCTGCACAGCTGAAGGTCAGGGACAGATGAAGGCGGTGGCTGAGGCCTGGACTCACGCCCCAGGGGCTCTGCTTCCGGGAGGGCGGCCCCACGCCCAGCCAGCCTGTGTGCCTCCTGGACTCCAAGAGCTACGGGTGGCTGCCCTGTCCTCGCAGGCCCCGGCCACCGTGTCCCGGTTTCCAGTCCCAGAAAGAAATGGGGGAGAGCCAGGACCCTGACCCCGAAGCACAGAGGTCCCCAGACGCCGGTGCGAGGGACAGGGGCGGAGACACTGGCCATGGGAGCCCCTAAGCCCCTGCCTGGCCCGAGGTGTCACGGAGGCGCTTGATCTCAGCGGGGACAGGTCCCCCGGCCCAAGGGCACTGGGGAGGACCGTGCTCACACGCACAGTGCCAGGCTGGTCGGGACTCCCGTGCCAAACTCCCAGGGGCCTCGGGAGCAGGACGCATCCTGGGCCGGCCGGGCGAGTGGGCGGCACTGGGCCCGGCACCCATGGCCTCGCCCTGTTTCCACAGCCAACCCCGGAGGCATCCTGGTGATGAAGTCCTGCGCACCGACCTGCCCCAACAGCACCGTGTCCTCGGACGGCCGCGCCCTCTCCATCTCCTGCTGCCAGAGCAGCCAGTGCAACCGCAGCGCGGCCCCGGGCCTGGCGGGCAGCCGGGGGGCCCTGTGGGCCTGCGCCCTGGCCGGCCTTCTGTGGGCGCTGCTCCGGGCGGCCCGCTGAGCCCAGCCCCCCAGGCCGGCCGGGGGCGTGCGTGTCCCCTCCCAGTCGGGCTCAGCCTGCCCAGCTCCCAGCACACACTGGCAGGAAGAGCCCCCTGTGGCCTGCCCCTCACCCCTGCTTCCCCAGGCTGCTGCCCCAGGGAACCCACCCGGGTGGGAGGCCCAGCCCTGCGCCTCTGGCCTGCTCCTGCAGGGGTCCCTCTGGTCCCTCCGGGGGATGGGCGGAGCACCTCTATTCTCCTCAGCACCCCCCACCCCAGCGCAGGGCTTCTGTCCGGGAGAGGCCCCTGAGCTCCGTGAACACCGGGCCCTCCCGCTCTTCCTGTGCCCACAGCTGCCCAGGCAGGGGCAGGCGACCGGAGGGTTGGGAGCTGGGTCTCCTGTGCTCCTTCATCCATCCACACATTCAGCCTCCAGCCACTGGTTCATCCACATAGGCACCCCCCCATTCCAGCTGGTGCGTCCACTCTTGACAAACCCACTGGGGTCTCCTGGGAGCCAGGCGCCCCAGGACAGCCCTCTGGGGACCCACATCCTGGGCTCTGTCTCGGACTCACAGTTTCCGCCACCTGGCCGCACAGTCCTGCCAGCCCAGCCACGGTCCCCGGCTGCCTGCTGAGGGTCTGGGCCAGGTCACCAAGGGGACCAGGGTCGGGCTGGGGACCCTGCCTCCCTCAGCATGGGGGCTGCCCCTGCCCCGGAGGCACCAGGGTCTCACCAGGGGAGAATAAAGCCGCCAGCCCTGCTCTGTCCTCCTTCTTGGTGTCGTTTAATTTGTCTTTGGTTTTGTGGGGGGGCCTCCTCCCCTCAGAGGCAGGTGGGGGTGCCTGATGGGGGGGTAGAGTTCTCGACGCACAGGCTCCAGACTGGGGGAAGAAGCCTACTGTCCTCGTCATCTAAGAAGCCAACCCCTGTGGCCATGTGGGAGAAACACATGTTCAATAAATCCCAGGGTGGGGGCTCCCGTGGGTTCTCTGGGGGGGTGCTTTGAGCCTCGGTGTCCCCCAGCACAGGGGTCGGACCTGGCTGCCCCGCAGCCCTGGGCACAGCCAGGCCCCCTGGGCTCCGAGGCCCCTCCCGGGGCAGAGGTCCCTGACTCTCCAGGACCCTTCCTTAGGAGCCCACCCAGGTCCCGGCGCCTATGGCTCCCTCGGGGTCCCTGCTGCCAGCCTGCAGGGCCCCATTCAGGCGCCGTCCCCCTCCGGCAGGCCCGGGTCCCCTCCCTGCCCTGTGTCCTTCACTACCTTCCCCGGGGGACCGGCTTCCAGGCCAGGTGCCTGGGCCCTGCCTCCCCACGGACCGGCCCCTGCAGCGCACGGCCAGGACAGCGAGGAGTCGTGGCGGCCAGGAGCCTGCTCAGTGGGGCCTGCGCCTCAGTCCCAGCCCCCAGGGCCCAGCCTGGTGGCAGCGTCCGGGCTGTCCCTGACACCCCTAAGGGACGGAGGCCCTTCCTGCTCCCAGCAGCCACCTCTCTGGCCTTGCAGGGCCCCTGTCCCCCTAGCTCTCGGTCCCCTGTGCCCATGGCAGAGCTGTGGTCACCCTTCTGTTGGGGGGCACAGGGCTTCTGAGGCCACAGAGAGGCAGAGGGCCCAGACCAGTGGGAGGCCTGGCTTCCGCCGGGTTCTGCCCACTGTGCAGGCGCCTTGGGCTTTCCGGGGACAAGAGGGCTGGGGGCCCTGCCTCGAATCTGGACGCGCAGGTTCCCTTAGGGCCCCCCAGCCCTGGCGCGGTCTCCCTGCACAGCCAGGCTATGGCACCTGGGGACCCAGGAGAGGTTGGCATTGGGTCTGGGTGGGGCCGCCATTCCAGAAGAAAAGTCCAGGCCAGGGTTGGGCCTCTGTGCCCAGCCCTGTTGTGGGAACCTCGTCTCTCGACTCCTTCGCTCTGGGGCAGGCCCCACCCCTACAAGTCTCAACGGAAAACCCCTGGAGCCCCCGGGTGACAGCCCAGGAGGGCCTTCCCCCACCGTGGTGTTCAGGATCCGGGGGGGGGGGGGGGCACGGAGACTGTGTCCACAGGAAGACAGTGGCTCTCCCTCCCTGCGGTGAGGGAGCCGAGGCACAAAGCACGCTGGGCCCCTGGGGAGGGCAGAGGGGTCTGCGAGGAAGCCTGAGTTCCCTCCACTCCCTCCCACTCCCGAGTCCACAGGCACTCGGGGGGCGCCCACCGCACACTAGGCTCCCGTGGGTGCTCATGGGTTGCTGCGGGGACAGAACGGACGGGGCCACGGCCAGCAAAGCACCGGCTGTGTAGGGCGCAGCTCCCAGCGGGGCTGTGGGGGAGGGCGGGAGGGTCCCGGCCTCTGGGAGGCGGAGGGTGTGGCTGCTGCCTGACCGCGGAGGCCCAGCGCCCCCAGAGCAGCAGCGGCAGTGAGGGCCCGGTACCGGTACCGTGCTACTGCAGGCAGACCTGGGGGCGCGAGGTGTGGGTCACACGGGGGCTCAGGCCGCCCCTCAGCGCTCCCGAATGCCTGGGGGAGGGGGGCCTGGGCCCACGAGCTCAGAGAGCTGGGGCTGAGAGGCAACATGGGGGGGGCTGTGGGCGTGACGGCCAGCGGGAGGCCTTCCCCGCTGCTGCCCCCGCCAGCCCCGGCTTCCCAGGGTTGGCCCAGGGTTGGCCTTTGGGCTGGCTCCTCTGTCCCAGGCCTCCATGGGTCACCGTGCCTCCGCCCAGCGTCCCCTACTGCCCACGGCGCTGCCCGCATTCCAGCTTACATAACGTCCCAGGCTCGTACTCCCCTAAGCCCTGGGATTTGGCGACAAGCTCCCCTGGCAGGCCCAGCGTGGGGCCCACCGCCCTGCCCTGGGGGCCGTCCCACACCCAGAGCTGCAACAACACGCAACCCCCTGGGCCAGGAATGGCTGCCAAAGCCGGGCCCCTCGCTCCATCAGGCCGACCCGAGCCATCCCAGGCTCCGCAGTTGCCTGGGCCCCGGCAGCTCAAGTCCCAGCCCACAGGGGGACAGTGTTTGTAGCCCCTGGCCGGTGCAGGGGTGGCCCTGTTGGTTACCGCGTCCTGCCCCCGGACGAGCCTTAGGATCTGCGCCTGCCAAACCCAGGGTTCGGGCAGAGGCTGCCCGAGCCTGGAGTCAGGGCCGCACACGGGCTTCAGAGCCCAGCGGTCCCGCCACCAGCCGTTTCTGGAAATCCTTTTAAAATTTCCACGTTGAGCTGGAGCCGTTTTGGTTTGAAGGATGACAGCACCCAGCAAGGAGCCCTGTCCTGTTCCCAAGGGACAGAGGGCAAAGTGGCGGGGCAGCAAGTTTTCCAGGAAAGGAGTTCACACTCGCTGCGTAAGAAGTACTACAGCCAAAGGCTGGGGGACAGACTGACAGAGTGCTTACATATGGGGACAGTCCAGAAGGTGTCCCGCCAGATAAAATGAACAGGACGGACATTGTTGAAGAAGATACAAGCTACAAGAAACACCCTACACAGGACAAGGACGCCCCGTCCCCTTTAATGTAGGCAGGCACCTGGGGACCTCACGCCGTCCTCCCAATCGCCACCAGCTGCCCCATCATATTTTCCTGAATCTCATTGACGGTGTGAAATCTTTTCCCCTTCAAAGGTGACTTTAGTTTCGGAAAAAGCCAGAAGTCACAGGGCGCCAGATCTGGGCTGTGGGGGGGGGGGGGGGGGGGCTGAGTCACCTGGGTGGTTTGACCTTTCGCCAAAAAGCTCTGCAGGAGACGTGGTGCAGGAGCGGTGCGTTGTCGTGAGCAAGCTGCCAATCAGCAGTTCAGAGCCTCGGCCTCTGAGTCACCAGAACAGCTACCGAGGAGGAGTGTCCAAGCTCCACGCAACATTGGATGCAGATTCGTGGCTCTGCCTCCTCAGTCATTTTGACTATGACAACCACACGGTACACGTGCTCCTGCAGTGGTGTCTACCGCCCCCACGGACAAGCACAGTGACGTGGTCATTGTTCACACTCGCGCATTCCAGCCCACTCTTCCTGGCTGCCAGGTGACATCGATGGCATGCAAACCGTTCTCCTTATGTTAACGATGGCCGCACTGTTTTCGGACGGGCCTCATATGTAAGACATTTATTTCCCTCTCAAGGGTTAGGATGGGTGATGTCCTCCAGACTCCCCCCGCCCCCCCCCAGTTATCATGTCGTGACTGCACGCCGGGCGCTGCAGACCTGTGCTCCCAGCGTCCCAACTGGGTTCCACCGAGAACAATTGTGTTCTCTCATCAGGGGCAGGTGTGTGGGTAACAAAGGGAAAAGGGCGGGGGAGACCAAGAAATCACTGCAGCTGACTCCTAGGGACACACAGGTGGTACGAGTGGGTGCATAGGTGGGTGAGCGGTTGATTGCTCAGCTGGGTGGTGAACTGATGGCTGGAGGGAGGGAAGAAAGATGGGTGGGTGGGTGATGGGTGGGTGATGGGAGGATGGGTGAACAGGTGTTGGAGCAAATGAGGTGGGGGAGTGAGGGAGGAAAGAGAGGACGGCCCTCGCTGCCCTGGAACCCACAGCTGTGGCGCTACGGGGCTCGGGCTTCACAGCACCTGGCACGCAGGCTGTCGGGAGGCGCCGTGAGGAGGGGCAGAGCGGAGAAGACGAGGGTGCGGAGCATAAGCACACCCACTCTGTCCTTTCCTGAAACGAGAGCACGTGTCCTGGCGCAGGAAGAACGAGCCCTCCGGTCACCTGGTGGTTGGGGGGTCTGGGTTCCGAGGTTCAAGGGTCACCCGTTCTGCGGCCCACACTGCTAGGGACTTGCAGCCCAGCGGCCCGATGGCTCTGCGCCCCAGCCCTTCTGTGGGCTGTCCCCCCTTCATAGGATGCAGCTCACACTCTGAGGGTCTTTTCCTCATCCCCCCCCCCCAGCCCCTGAGTCCCAGAGCCTCTCAGGGACACAGCCAGAGGAGATGACCACCCGGGCTCTGCGGAGGGTGTCCCAGTGCTGGTGCTGGGGGCCAGTGTGGGCGGAGATCCAGGGGCCCCAGCTCAGGGTGTCTCCTGCCAGGCCGAGGACTAGTGTGTCTCTCTTGGCCCTCAGGGACCCGAGGCTCCTGTCCAGCCAAGCCCGGAACAGGCTGTCCTGTGCTGTGCACTGTGGCTGGAAGGACGGGGAGAGGGGCCCTGCCTGGCTGAGGGGCCAGGGCAGGGGCAGCGCCAGCCCTGAATCCCAGCCCTGACCCAGCCCAAGGACTGAATTGCACCCAGAAGCCCCCAAGAGCAGGGCAGGGTGTCTCTAGAGAAGGGCTGCTGTTGGCCGGGGTTGCAGGGACAGTGGTGGGACAGTGGCGGGCCCTGGAAGCAGATTAGAGAGACTGTTTAGGCCCATGGACCTGTGTGCAAAGGTGCCCCTCTGGCCAGGGGGGCAGACGGGAGCTCTGGGTGGGAAGAGCCCCAGCCGTGGCTCCCACTCAGTGGCTGGGCAAGGCCTTGCCCTCTGTGTACTGTCCAGGGGGCCACCTGTGTGTGCAGGCGTGTGACTGAAAGGGAGAGAGCAGGACCTTGGTGCCTCGAGACTCACCGGCCACCCCAGGCCCTGCTGGGGGGCAGGGTCCCTGACCACACGCCCCGGCCTCTGCCTCGTCATTCCTGATGTCAGTGGTCTATGGGGACAGTCCTGCCTGGGGACAGGGTTGACTCCAGGGCTGGAGGAGAGGGCTCAGGTTCTGGAAAGTGGTAACTCTCTCTAGGGAGAAGTTGGGGAGGGGCCAGTGGCAACAGAGAAGCGCTGGGTTTGGCCCCATTCCCCAGGGACCTGGCGCCAGCTCGGCCCTCTCTGGCCCTTGGTCCCTGACTAGTAAAAAGGTGTCGGAAGTGGGTCTCGACAGCTCCGCTGTTCCCTGAACCCTAAACCGTCTAAATCTTGCCTCCAGGACTGTAGCCAGGTCCCCACCTGCAGGAAGCCCTCCTGGCTGCACTCCAGACCCCTGAGAGCCTGCCGAAGCCAGATTCGCCCACTTTATCCCGCCAGAAAACTGCGTCTGGGGCTGTTGTTGACTTTCCTGCTAGGAAGCCCCCAGGGTGGGCAGCCAGGCACCCAGGGCAGCTCTGCCAGGGACAAAGGCCTCCTCCCTGGAGCCGGACCCCAGCCACGGTGCCTCCCGCCCACACCTCCACTCCTGCCTGGCACCTCTGAGCCCTGCGGCTCCACCGTCCCCCAGACCTGTTATTCCAGCAGCTTCCCTGCCCCTTGGCCCCAGTGACTCACCCTCCCCACCTGCACCCCGCACCCGGGACAGTCAGCACCCCATCACTGAGCCCTGAGCCCCACTTTCCCAGACTCCGGTGCGCTCCCGCCCCACCCCTGTGCGGCTGTGCCTGGTGAACGCAGGAGGCCTCGGAACTTGGGGTGACTTTCTCTGTCTGGGTGAGGACATGGGGACCCCCGCAATATCTGCTTTATTAGGTGAGACCCCAGCTGCTTTAAACACGTCTCCTGGGGTCTGGGGCCAGCAGTGCCGCAGCCTCCCCAGGCTCCTGCCTGCACCCCTCCATCCAGCTCACCCCCAGGGTCCCGAAGGGCACCTCTGCAGGGCTGCCTCTGGTGGCCCCTTCTGGGAGGGCAGCATAAAGCATTCGGGTGGTACCCTCCGACCCCTCACTGTGACACGGCCCGGACGGCCCCCCACGGCCCCCACGGTTCTTGCTGGCACGTGCCAGGTCTCTACCTGGCCCTGCTGGGTGCGGCAGAGCGGCGCTGTGACCCCAAGCCCAGCGGCAGAAAGGAAACCGGAGGGAAGGAGTGAGAGAGGCCGGGGCAGGGCACTTGTGCTCAGAGGCTGGGCCACCTGTTCTGTCCTGCGGTTTCAGGGGCCCGACTTGGAGCCAGGCCCCCCCCCACCAGGTCTCTTGTGCCAGCCTGGAGGGGCTACTGTCTTGTGGGACCAGAGTGCAATTGCCCCAAGGTGGGCAAAAGCAGCTGCCCGTGAAGGCAGGGCCCCTGAGCGGAGCAGAGTGAGCCCTGAGCCGAGAGGCCCTGGCCCTGGTGGGAGGTAAGGTGGTGGAGACAGGAGAGCCCACTGCTTCCCCTACGCTGAGGGGTCAACTCTGTGCCCCCGTCCTGCCACCTCCATCCCCCTGACTCCTGCACCAACGCCAGGTCCTCCTGGTTCGCCTCTCTTCGGGGACACCCAGCTGCCACACCTTGCCCACCTGCCTGTCACCACCCCCAAGTTCTGGTACCTGAGCAAGACACAGGGCTTCCCTGGAGTCCTTTGCCAGGGTTGACCCAGTGACCCTGGGCCCAGAGCCCCGGAAGTTAAGGCCAGTGGTGACCTGCTGCCCGCCTGTGGGTGGGCACAGCCCTGGGCACCCCTGAGGCACCTGCTGAGACCCTACCCTTGACCCTGAGGGTGGGGAAGGCCAGGGAGCCAGTGGAAGACAAGTGACCCAGGGATGGACAGAGGGCTGGAGGGTGGGAGCTCTGGCTGGAAGCTGCAGGGCCAGCGGAGGAGGCCTGGCAGACCCCCGCCTGGGGGGAGGGGCCAGTGGGCACCGGGTAAGTCGGGTAAGTCCCGCTGGAATGTCCCACCCAGCCAGCCCCGCCCACCAGCCTCCAGGGAAGCTATAAGGTCTCCAGGGAGGAGGGGCCCTGCTCCCAAACTCGCAGGTGTCAGCGAGATGAAGACAGCCCTGCTGCTCCTGTTCCTGCTGGCCGCGGCCACCCGCCCAGGTGAGGGCTGGCGGAGGGGCTGGGGCGCGGGCAGCCCTGGGAGCCTGGAGTGGGGGGCCCTGAGGCTCAGAGAACCCTGGGCCTGCAGGGTGCTCTCAATTCAGAACTTAGAACCACCCCACACCCTGAGTCAGTGGAATCAAGCCCCAGTGTTTAGAACCAGAGGACCCCAGAACGCCCCAGGGCTCGGCGCTCTGCCACGCAGCGCATGCGCAGCTGTCCTGAGATGCCCCCCCCCCAGAGAAAGATAGGAGCCTGGGTCATCTGACCCCTGTCCCTCCTGGTCCTTAAGTCCCCCAGGACAGCCATTCTCCCCACAGGCTCAGCATGGCCAAGCGGGCAGCCCCCGGGGCCCTGGCTCACTCTCAGGTCCTTGAAGGGGCCCAGCCCCTGGGGTGGGGGACTCCAGCCCTCTGGGATGCCTGTGGAGAAGGGGCTCCAAGGCGCCCCCATGGGCCGCTTGCCCACCAGTCCTCTAGCCGTGCCCTGCTCCGGTCCCAGGGCCCCAGGGGACAGAGGCCGTCGCCTCTCCCCTGCTGAGGCTGCGCAGGGCGGGAGCCCCGGCAGGTCCCGGGGGGCCTCTGCGGGCCCTGGCCCGGGAAAAGGGCAGCAGACAGCTCTTGTCCTGCTGGGGACCCAGGCCTCCTGTGTCCCTGAGCGGCCACCCTGGGGCTGGCCGAGCCTCTGACGTCCCCCCCCCTCCCGCCGCCAGCCCTGGCTCTGAAGTGTCACGTGTGCTCCAGTGCCTCCGACTGTGAGAAGGCTCAGGCCTGCCCGCCCTCCTCGAGCCACTGCAGGACCCAATACAAGGGTGCGTGACTCGGGCGCCCCCGGGGTTGGGGGCTGATCCGGGGCGGTGGGGGCAGTGTTGTCAGCGATGGTTTGGTCGCCATGGCAATTGGGGCCGGGAGCCGGGAAGGGTGCTGTGGGTGCCAGCTGGGCGGGGCGTGGGGCCCGGTGGCGGCCCGTCCTGACCTCGCTCACCACCCGCAGTGGACCTTCTGAGAGGGAACCTGGTGGAGAAGGACTGCGTGGAGTCCTGCACGCCGGACACCTACCAGCCCGGCCAGGTCAGCAGCGGCTCCTCCAGGACCCTGTGCTGCCAGTCAGATCTGTGCAACTCCCGGGGGCTGCCCGGCCGTGTGCCCAGCCGTGCGCCCGCCCGCGCCCTGCTCTCCGGCAGCGCCCTGTCCCTGGCGCTGGCCCTGGGCCTCCTCGCCCTCCTCTGGGCGCCCCGCCTGTGAGCCCGGGGGAGGTCCTTTCCCGGGACTTCCACGGCCCTCCCCAGCCGAGATGGGGGCCGGGGGACCCTGGGCTGGCGGCTTCCTGGGGAGGTCTGGGCCAGATCCTGCGGGCTCGGAGAGCCGGAGAACCCCCCCCCCCCATCTCTCCCAGGAGGGGAGAACACAGTTCCCTGGGCAGAGGGAGGGTGGGGACAGGTATTCTGACCCCCCTCTGGTCTTGTATCCATTCTGTTTGGTTTCCCGTATTTTTTTTTACTCAAAACTGCAGAGGAATAAATGATTAAGAACCAGTGTCACCCTGTCTGTGCTGTTCCAGGAGTGGGGGCGGGGAATCCAGCCACACAGGGCCCCAAATCCCAGTGCCAGTCATGCCTGAAACAGCACTGCCACTGCTTCCCTCAGAGGGGACCTCCCTAGGCACCACTTCCCACGTCCAGAGCAAGAGGAGGAGGAGGAGGAGGAGGAGGAGGAGGGGGAGGCCTGAGGAGCAGTGCAGGGCAGGGGGGCTCCGAGGCCCTCCCGAGAGGTCAGACCCCTCCCATGCAGAGCGGTCAGGGAGGAGAGACTGCCCCTCTGCCCCCGAACATCCTCCAGACCTTGGTCCACAAGTCTCCAGAGGCCTCCTTGGGGCCTCCCAGGCTCAGCTGCGTTTTGGAGCCACGCAGACACTGCCCAGCACAGTTGGGGCGGGTCCGGGTATCTTGGGTCATCCCTGCGGCACCTAGCAGTCCCCTTGGCCACCTGCACCCCAGAGGAGGGAGGAGTGCGTCTGTGTGTGAGTGTGAGTAAGTTGAGTGTCAGTGAGTGTGAGACTATTTGGGCTGGGAGCCAAGCAAGAGCCCAGCCTCCAAGGACCAAGATCTGAGTCCTCTGCCTGGGTTCTGGGCCCTCTGCCTGGGTTCTGGCCAACCTGAATCACTGTACCTCTGTGAGCACCCAGGATCCCGCAGATGCCCAAGCAAGTGGCCTTTCGCTCCCGGGAGGACTCAGGGCGGGCGGCGGTCCCACTTCCTGAGCAGCTACCACACTCTCCCCCCTCCCTGTGGTCAGAGTCCAGACTCCCTCCCACCCGCTGGCCCCCTTGGCCAGAGAAGCCTGTGGCGCCCCTACCCCTGGGGACATTGGAAGGGTGGCAGCTGGTGCGGAGGGGTCGGTGGCCTTTGCTGACCCTGGGACAAGTGCTCACCCCTCACTCCCTACATTGGTGAGCTGAGCCACTGCCCACAGTTCCGGTGGGTGCAGCTCCGGACCTGGGTGTGTGCAGTGGTGATGTGGGGCCTTCGCCGCCACTGTGGGACCCCTCCCTGGGGGGCGGCCCACCCCAGCCCAGCACGCCCCTCCTCCGCCGCTCTACCTCTTAGCTCCACCTGCCGAGGGTCACCTGGCTCCCACCTAGTTGTTACCAGTGACCTTGAACCTGGCACTATACTCTCAGAGCCTCCGGTTTCTACCCGGGTACCCACCTGGAAACCAGCACCCCTCAGTGTCACCTGTGCCTGAACTTGGTGCTCTGGGACCCTCTGCAGGGCAGCCAGTCTCTCTCCCCTTGGTGCTCCCAGGAGCTGTGAGCCCCTGCCCCACGCCCACACCGCCACAGCAACATTCTGAGGGGCAGGGCCTGGGCCAGCATGCCCCTCCGTGGCCCCTGCAGAGCCAGGCTTTGGGAGAAGCCTGCCAAAGGAAGGGCTGCCATCTCAGAGTCCCCTCCAGGCTCTCTGGGCCCACTGCCCACAGGTGGGTCTGAATGGCCGGTGACCCACGGACGTGCAGGCCACAGACCATCCTCATTTCTGCCAGTGGGGGGAGGGCAGGGACATCACCTCAGGGAAGGGGAGGGCGCTCCATGCTGGTCCAGCTCAAGACAGGCGGCGAGTGCATCCAGAGCGTCAGCTGGGTCCCCCCACCTCGGGCAGCAGGCTGGGGACTGGGTGCTGGAAGAAGAGGGGTGGCTGCCTGACCGGCGGCCGGACGGTGGCAGGGGTGCTGGCTGAGGGGGTCGCTTTGTTTGGAAGGCTTCCGTCTGTGTGGAGGGCTGCTGGCCTGGAGTCGCTCCTCTGGGACGTCTGATCCTGCTTCAGGGACCCGGGGGTGCTGGCGTCCCGGCTGCAGGGGCCACGTCCCGTAGCTGCCGGGCAGGGTCGCGTGACCTCGGTACTCTCTTTAAGTGCTTTGTAGAGGTCACTGGGACTCTCTTTGTGGGAAGATTATTAACTACTATTTCAAGTACTTAAGACAGAGGGACAATCAGCTTACAACCAGGATGGGGAAAAAGTAAGTTTGCAGTTGTTCGTATGGGAAAATAACACAACAATTCATGAATAGAACCGGCTTTGGCCCACCCTTTATTGCTAGCTGTGCCTTGGAAGAAGTTTGTCCACGTCATCTCAGTTACAGTGTTGATCGGCCTTAATGTTAGTGATGTTTCCTTACCACGCTTTCTTTTCTTTTTCTGCTTTCCCCATTGTTATCCGTTTAACAGTGTGACGACCCATCAGAATGTCCTCTTTGTCCTTCTAATGCTGGTGATGAGTCTCATCTGTCTTCTCGCCTGTCATTCTGGTGAGGGGTTTTGTGGTCATGATATTCTCAGAGAATCGACTTTTAGTTTGAATGATCTTCTCTTTTGTTTGTATTTCATTGATTTTTCCCCTATTTTATTTTCTTTATTTTGCTCACTTTGGGCTTGATTTGCCTTTTTTGTTCTTGTTGCAGAAGTTGTTGAGACTGAAAATGACAAAAAGGCACCTTATTAGCCCTGGCTGGTGTGGCTCAGTGGGTTGAGCTCTGGCCTGCGAACATAAGAGTAACTGGTTCGATTTCCTGTCAAGGCACATGCCTGGGTTGTGGGTCAGGTCCCCACTGGGGGCGCGTGACAGGCAATCACTCACTGATGTTTCTCTCCCTCTCTTTCTCCCCCTCTCTCTAAAAATAAATAAATATTCTTAAAAAAAGAAAAAAAAAGAAACCTTACTAAAGTGTCGTCTGGGGCCAGAAGGGGGCGTTCTCACACCTACGCGCGCGGCAGTTCCGGCAGACGCGTCAATCACAGCCCGAGAGAGGAAACGTCAGCGGGAAAGAATCCGCAGTGACAGGTTCAACAGGAAGAGAGCCCGCAGCATCCCCTGCAGCAAACCGACAGCCCAGCAACTCAGCCAATGACAAACCGGCTAAGTGCGCTTTTCTCCCACGGACTTTCATGCAAACCGATCTCTTTCAACTGCCTCCTTTTTCTCTGTAGAATATTATTCCTTTCCTTTTTTGGATCTGCCAGGTCTTGCAGGTGACCCTGAACAACACGTGTTTGGACCGCGCCATCCTTGAATGCTGAGGGCGGACCCTGAGCTATACTCAGATTTTCAACTGCCCTGGTGGTCTGCGCCCCCGTCCCCCAGGGTCGGCGGTACCCACGGAGCAGGTCAAGGTGAGTTAGTGTCCTCACGCCTCCTTTAGCCTTTCTCACGTTCCGTGTGCGCCCTTCTGTGGGCTCCCCGACAGCAGCGTGGCGGTCTCTGCCTGTAAATCCTGAATTCTAGTTTTCTCCTTTCTGTCCCAGCACTTTTGCCGGCTCCGTGTATCTGGAAGCTCCGTTGGGTGCGTAGACATTGAGGATGGTTATGGCCCCTAAGAGCTGAGCCTTGTGGTCAGAAAAGGCTCCTCTTCATTCCTGGCCGTGCTCTAAAAAAACCCACTTTGCTTCAGGTTCACATGGTCACTCCTGCTTTCTTCCAATGGGCGTTAGCAAGGGAAATCTTTTTCTGCCCTTTGGCTTGTAACCCATTTGTGTTTTGTGAGTGCAGTGGTTTGTCTGAGTTTAAACACAGTACACACTCGGCTCTTTCTCTCTTCAGCCCTCCTGACACCCTCTCCTTTTTAATCGGGTGTGTGAACCATTTCGTGTATCTCAGTGGGGGTGGGCTTAAGCCGTGTCAGTGGGACCCGGTGAGGTCTAAAGCACTGAGCTGGCCACAGGATGGAGGCCGTTTCCCCTTGAGTGCTCTGCCTATGGCCCCCCTAATTTAAGCTTTCTCCTCCCCTCACACGAGCCGATGTGAACTCCGAAACCACCTGCCTCCACCTCCCCACTGCTGGGCAAGTTCCTCAGGGGTGAGTGAGCACCAGTGGGCACTCAGCTGGAGACTTGGGGGTGCTCTGCTCGCCCCCAGCTCTCTCACTGGCAGCTCTCTGAAGCCCCCAGTCTGTCTCCTCTGTCCCCTGCGGTCGTCCATGGCTTCCCTGAACTCCAGAGTCACTGTCCCGGGCGCCTGGGGTGCATGGCCTGAACGCTGTCGCCTGGGGGTGTTCGACATTTCTAGCGTTGGTGGCAGAGCAGTCGATCCACTTCCCACCGATTCCTCGAGATCCAACGCCGAAGCCGTGGGCATGCTCTGGTCTTGCTTGACCTGCGTGCTTGTTTGGTGCCCCGTTCAGTGTGAGCTTATTGTACAAGGGGGAGAATGGCGGGGAACCTGTGGGTCGTGGTGCCGACTGCATTGACAGCCGGGACCCTGGCCTCTCGGGGACCCTTGGCGAACAGGGACCCCCGCCTGTCCCGAGAGATTGCTTACTCAGCTCTGAAGGCTCCGTGCCTGGGGCCTCCAAATGGTACATCTCTTCCAAAGGAAAAAAAAAAAAAGAAATTTTAGGGTCCTTGTTTTCTTTGAAAGGACTGTAAATTTTTATTAATTTTTTATTGATTTATTTTGATTTTTTTCTCTAGAGAGAGAGGAAGGGAGAGAGACACCTGCAACTTTGGTGTATCAGGACGATGCTCTAACCAACTGAGCTACCGGCCAAGGTCTGTATTTTATTTCTCATATTAAAACGAGAGAAAGTATGCTCTGGCCGGTGTGATTCAGTGGATTGAACCAAAGGACTGAAGGTTCGATTCCCAGTCATGGCTCACGCCTGGGTTGTGGGCCAGGTCCCCAGTAGGGGGCGCATGAGAGGCAACCGCTCACTGATGTTTCTCTTCCTCTTTCTCCCTCCCTTCCGTTCTCTCTAAAAATAAATAAATAAAATCTTAAAAAATATAGAAATAAATAAAGAGGAGATTTTAGGGCCTGTGAAAATCTTAAATTTTGCCTGAAACAGAACAAACTGTTAGTGCAGCTATGTAAAAAATTATTTGATATGGATATTGCCGTGGTGGGAGGGGTCCAAACCTGGCTTCGGCGCTTTGTCAGCGCGGAGCAGGATTGGGGACTGAGGCCCAGGGATGCTGGGTGACTTGCCGAGGTCGCACAGCAGGTCAGCAGGGCGCAGTGGGGGCGGGGAAGTCTCTCTGCGGAGCCTGCTGCCGCAGTCACCGCCCCACCCCGCCACGGCGCGGGGAGCCGGGATGGAGGGATGACGCGCGGGGCGGCTGGTGGGCGTGGGGCCCACTCAGCTCCGCGGCGTGGGTGAGTGGGCGAGGCGCCCGCGGCGGCACAGAGGCAAGCACAGGGCGGGGCCAGACCCCCTGGAAATGGCCCGGGACGCGTCAGGGCGCTGCCAGTGCGCCCGAGGGTCGAGTGGGTGTCCCTGCGGCGCCGCGTACTCGCCTGGCAGGGGTTGGCTGTCCGCGACGTCACCGCGTCCGGACGCCAGGGCTGGGGTCCGCGTCCCGCCGGGGACAGAAGCCCGCAAGGGGCGGGGCGGGGCTGGGGGCGGGGCGAGGGCGCGGCCGAAGGAAGTTCTGAGCCGAGTCCGGGCGCGGTCCGGGGGCGGGCCCGGCAGCGGGGCGGGCCCGGGGCGGGGCCTGTGCGGGCTCACGCGCGGCAGGCCCGCTGCTGCGGCGCGGGGTCCGGCGAGGGCCGGAGCGGACTGCTCCCGGGCGTACCGACGCCCGCGCTGTCACACCCACGGAGGGGCCGGCAAGCGGCCGCGGGTGAGTCCCGGGCGCAGCGGGACCTCCGCGCACTGAAGGTCACGGTGGAGGTCACTCGGACACCCACCAGCTTGGCACCTCAGTCTTCGGGGCGGGGTCCGCGGGAGGGGGCTGGAAGCCCGGAGTGCAGGCGGGGCCTTACTCGGGCCTTAGGCGTCCCGAGTGGACACCCGGGAAATGGGTCGTGGAAGCTGGAGCTGTTCTCGGGAACGGGAGTCGGATTGACTCCCCGGGTCTGGGACCTGGGGCCGGAATACCCGGCGGAGGGCGGGGAGTGGTAGTGCAGACCGCCTCCCCCGCGACCCAGAAGGGGGACAGCTGCTCCGTCCCCCGCAGCACACCCGGACTGGGCGGCTCATCCTGCTGTCCTGCCAAGTGCCTTCCCGGAATGCTTTCAAAATGCATCCCGCAGGCTGGATGTAACTCATGGCCGCCGGAAGCTCCCGCAGTGGCCGGTTCTCAGGCCTGAGAGCCAGCACAGGGCTCTGGAGGTCTTCTGGAAGAGGGGACCCCTGTTGGGCCCCATAAATAGCAGGAAGTGGGGGCCCCATGTAGGGGCAGCTCCGGAGCAAAGGAGACGGGGGAGCACTGAGGAAAAACCCACCCTTGGGCCCTGGGTGGGAGTGGGCTTTGTGCAGGCTCCCGTGGGACCCCCGCATGAATAGGCACTGTGTAAAAATGTGGATTTTGGCCTGGCACCAGGGCCCCTCCAGCTTCCCCTTGCCCTGCCTGCCCCTGCAGTCTGCACCACTCCCCTGCGCTGCAGGCATGGGGTTCTCTGATTGCCCGTCCCCACTCCCGCTCCCCTCTCTTCTCGAGACTCCTCCCCCAGGATGCCTCCCCTGGTGCCCCCGCAGAGTGGGTGGCTCCTTTGTCTGCTGGCACCCTGGCCCAGGCCCCTCTCCTGTCTCCCTCTGTGCAGGGCTGCAGTGCCACCAGGAGACCAGGGGCTCCTGGAGGGCAGGTGGTCTGTGCCCCGCCCCAGCCTCACCTGCGTTGAAGCAAGGACCAGCTGCTGCCCACTCCCTACACCCACTGTGCTCTCTGGCCTCCAGCCATGGCGCCCCTGCTCGCCCTAGTCCTGGTGGCCCTGGCGGGCCTACCTCTGGGTGAGATGGAGGGAGGAGGCAGGGAGGGAGGAACAGATGGCGTTTGTGGGCAGGCGGGTGATAGTGGGGAGGAGGCCAGAATTCCCATTGGCCAACTCTCCTTCCGTTCCTCTGCCCTGCGGAAGGCGATGGGACCAGGGGGTCCCACAGGTCTCAGGACAGGCCTCTCCCTGTCCTGAGACCCCTGTGCCCCCCTCACCCCCTCCCGGACACCCAGCCCAGGCTCTGGAGTGCCACGTGTGCACCTACAACGGGGAGAACTGCTTCAACCCCATGCGCTGCCCGGCCATGGTCAGATACTGCATGACCACACGCACCTGTGAGTTGATGGGATGGCCTCACGGGCCTGGGGAGGCCGAGGGGGGCTCCCACCTGCCCCAGAATCCCTTCTGGGAGCCCCTGGCTGAGGGGGAGCTGCCCTTAGTGGCCCTGCGTGCTGGGGTTGGACCAGCCTGGGGCCCAGTGGGGCCCCTCTCGGTCCTAGCCAGCCCCTGCTCTCTGCAGACTACACACCGACCAGGCTGAAGGTGAGCAAGTCCTGCGTGACCAGCTGCTTCGAGACTGTGTATGACGGCTACTCCAAGCACGCCTCCACCACCGCCTGCTGCCAGTACGACCTCTGCAATGGGGCTGGCCTGGCCGCCCCAGGGACCCTGGCCCTGGCCCCCATACTCCTGGCCATCTTCTGGGGCCTGCTCTGAAGTCCTGCCTGCCCTCATTCCCCCTAGGACCCACTTGAGGACAAAGCTCTGAGAGGCACATCCCTATCCTCTCACCCTGCCCACCCTGCCCACCCTCAGCCACAGCCAGGACTGTCCATAAGAGGACCCTTGACCTCTCTGAACCACCAAGGGGCCTCCGTCCCAGGCGGCGACCTTGCCATTTCCAAAGGCTGACGTGGACGCAGGCAGCTGGCCTTGGTGGGAGAGTTTGGTCCTCCTCTGCCCCGCCCCGCAGGGAGATGTGCCCACCTCCCGGGGAGCCCTGGGAGCAGCCGTGACGTCAGGGCCAGGTGGAGGAGGCCTTTGTCCACCAGTGGCCCCAGGCAGGAGTGCTGGACGCGGAGTCACGTAGGACGAGGGTCTCGAGCTCTGGGGGTTCCGAATGCTGCTCCTGCCCAGTGTGGACGCAGCCCAGCGCTTTGCCGAGCAGCTCCCTGCCACCCGCAGCCCTGCAGTGCAGCCCACGCACAGAAGAAATCCCCGCGTCATTGCCCAGGCAGAGCGGCCAGGCCGTGGCTACCCTTCCTCAGGGAGCCCGGCTTTGGGCACGAAGGGTATCTCCTTTACTTGTAAGTAAATAAAACCATGTGGACAACCAGGTCTCCTGCTGGAGCTGAGCACCCAGGCTGCGCTTTGAGTTCCCTAACCCCTAGGGGGCGGGGCCTTCCGCCCGCCAGGCTCCTCCTGCCCCGGAGGCTGTGTCCCTACTTAGCCAAGGCCTGGAGCTGCCCCACTCCGCCCACCAGGGGCTCAGCTGACGCAGAGGTGGGGCTGGGCAGGCCTGCAGGACTGTATTTGTTGGGCCTGAGAACTGACACCGGGCTATTTTGGGCGGGGAGGGCGGGGAGCAGGGTGTGGGTCACCCCAGGTCTGGTTTCCAGGCCCCCCCCCCCAGCCACGCGGAGCGCAGTCAGCGACGAGGGGGCTGAACTGCGACCCCGCCCCAGAGCAGATGTGGTTAGAGAGCCTCGGGTAGCGGGTGAGCGTCCTGGGGGTGGGGGGCTGGCAGCAGGCAGGGTCAGGCCTATCAGAGGAGAGGAGTCCCGGAGGGTCACGCCCCCGCTGGTGGGGCGCTGACCCGCATGCACCTCTGCACCCTCGCTCGCGGTGACCGCCGTCCGCGCGGGCTCGCTGTACGATGCCGGCGGAACAAGGGCGCCGTCAGCTGGCCGTCCGGAGCTGGAGCGAGAAAGTCCGAGCTCCCGAGGTTGGAGATCCGGTGGAAGGCTGGTCTCCCACTGCGGGGCTCGGTGAGGACTGGGAAAGGACCCTGATCAAGCGGTTTAGGGTTCTGAGTGGTGGGTGGCCCCTGTTGAAGAGCCGGTGGGTCTCGCATGAAGTTCCTGCCCGCAAGGTAGTCTTTGCCCCGGTTCGCTCCAGGAAACCGGAGGGTGGAGGGCAGGGGAAGGGGGCGCGGGCAGAAGTCCTGAGGACCAGAACAGGGGCCCCGCAGCGCTGGGGGAGCCTCGGCCCTCCCAGCACGCCTGCTCCCCCTGGTGGTGACGCGTGTGCAGACCGGGCCCTCCAGGGAGCACGATTTCAGCACCAACCGTGAGCCTCCAAAACGCTGGCTAGTCCACTGGGGCTCGCAGTCTAACTGGGAGGGAACCGGTTCCGCAGCTGCCTTCAGAGGGAGGCCTTCACTCCCGCAAACAGGGGAATAAGACGCGTTCTGCCCGGTGCCCCCCAGAGCAGGGGGCGGTGAGCAGGGCGCAGGCTGGGCACCTCACGCCTACTTGGGGTTCCCCACAGGCAGGCTGGGCAGGGGGCCCTGCCGGGAAGATGGAGCAACGCAGGCCGAACCCCGACCCTGGTCCCACTGTGAGCCCTGACACCAGTCACTCACGCGTGAAAGAAAGGGGCCACACACAACCCGAGCAGCTCAGGGGGCCTGTGTGGCAGCCCCCCACACTCAGACACCAAAAGTAACCACGCAGGACGGTCTGAAGTTAAAATGCAGTAACTGAAGGCAGCTCTCGGCGGGCAGTCACGGCCCTGGCCGGCGTGGTTCCCTAACAAGGGGCAGACTTTGCCTCGATCTTGACCTCCGAGGACCTGTCTGCCTCCCGTCCCAACACACCCTGGGGACGGGCACAGCCGCCGCACCCGGGCTGAGGCCACAGATCCTCTCGCTGTTATTATGCTGCTCCTTATTTAAAGTTTTATTTATTTATATTTGGAGATAGGGGAAGGGAGAGAGAAAGAGGGAGAGAAACCTCAGTTGGTTGCCCCCAACAGGGCACCTGGCCCGCAACCCAGGCATGTGACTGGGAATTGAACCGGTGACCTTTTGCTTTCTAGGCCAGTGCCCAACCCACTGAGCCACACCAGTCGTATCATGTTAACGGTTGACTGTTAACTACCCTTCATCCACCTACATCAAAGAACTGTGTGTCTCACCTTTCACTCACTCTCAGGGCCCCCCCACCTTGCTTTCTCCCTTCTCCTTAATGTGTCTGTCACCAGTGGGTTTCGTGTAACCCTTGTCTCCTCCTTTAACTGTGATGTAGAAAATAAGGTGGTAAAAGAACAGAAAATGTAGAAAATGAGGTGCAAAGCCACCATTCTCCACAGCATTGCTCAGTCCATTTAGATGTTACTTTCCGGCCATTGTGGTCAGTTTTGCTCAAATAAAATCACTGAAAATTCTGCACAGGATCCAATGTCTTTTACGTCGACGCCTAGGAGCCCTGACCCTGGTCACTCACCCATGGAGACCTGGCCCCGGTTGCCAGCTGAACACCGAGCCCAAACACTGTGGAGCAGGCGAGGGAAGGTGGGGTGGGGGACTCTCAGCACACAGGTAACCCCTAGACAGGGCCAGCCCGGGCCCTGGCTGGGTCACATCACCCCCCCACCCCCAAGTAGACCACTGAACTTTGCAGAAAGGGTCAGCTCAGGGGCGTGCTCTGGGTGGGAAGCACGGGAGGGGCCCTGCGAGCCTGGGCTGGGCAGGGCTGAGCCGTGACAAAGGAGTCCAAAGGAGTGGGCCGCCTGGAGGAGGAACCTAGGGCGTGTGTGGCCGCTGTCTAATCCAGTCAGCTCACCTGCATCCGTGCCCGACCGCAGCCAGTAAGCGGAAGTGTAAAATCGGGCAGGCCGGCCGCCCCCTGGTCACCCAGCACCCTCAGTGACCTGACAGCAGCTGCCTGGAGCCTCAGCCCCGCACCATGGTGCGGGGGTCTCCAGGACCCCCAGGCTGTGGAGCGGGAGAGCCTAGGTGCCCCACCAGTGCCCACGAGGTTCGGGCCCTCCCAGTCTTGGGTGAAGAGCGGATCTCAAATAAGCTGATCCCTGAGCCCCAGGGAAGCCCTGGGGGGTCCCTGGAGAGACAGGGTTCTGCAGCTTCACAGGGTGCCGTGGGGCCCCGTCTCTGAGTGCCCTGGGTGAGTGGGCCTAGCCCAGGGAGACCATGGCCTTGACCACTCCGCTTGGGCCCCAGGCTGCACTCGAAACCCCACCCCTGGGCTTGCTCCAGCGTCTGTGGGGCTCAAAGCCGGGTGGGACAGGGTCCCAGGCAGACACAGTTTGGGGACAATGTGGTGCAGGCCCCCTAGGGGGGTGGAGAAGCAGTGGCTGGAACCACACCTGACTCTGGACTCAGATTCACTCTCTCCTGTTGGAGGCCAGAGGCCTCCCCAGCAACTTCTGCACCTGCAGCGGCCGGCCGAGCCCTGTGTGAGGGGCGGCCCCATCAGAGATCAAGGCTGACAGGATTAGCGTCCCCGAGTGGCCCCTGGTGCCTCCCCACCCCTCCTGGGCCTTCTATTGACCCAGCGCTTTTCCTTTGTCTCCTTAAGCCTCTGAGTGCCGGTCACTCAGGCAGCCACCTGCCCCCTCACTGGAAACTGCCCCTTCAACCACCAGAGGGGGCGGTGGGCTGGCCCCTGGGGGAACTTGGACCCAGAGCCATGGGACCAGGGATCTGCCCTGGAAGTAGAAGTGGGGACCCAAGGAAGGAGTTGGGGTGGAAAAGCCCCCCACCCCTGCCACTCTCCCAGGCAGCCGGGGCTGGGCTTCCAGGCACTGGCTGTGTAGGGTGTGGGGAGGAAGGTGAAGGGCCCTAGGGGAAGTGTCTGAGGGAACGAGCACTCCCAGACGCTAAGAGGGGGGTCACGAGAGGGGCAGGGAGGGGAGGAATGGGAAGGGGGTGGAGAAGTCCCAGAGAGAAGTGGGACGTCCAGGTGGAGGCGGGAGGGGCCCAGTGGGCGGGGGTGGGGGAGGCTCTCCAGAGCCCTGCCACCCACGGGAAACCAGACCGCGATAATCCGCTTGGCTGAGAGTCTGGTCGCTGTGCTGGGTGTCCACTACCCGTCGGGCAGGCCAAGGATGGGCACGGAGTGGTGGTGCAGGGACGGGACCATGTGGGGCACACGGCTCGTGCTGCTGGTGCTGCTGCTGGCTTCCTGCAGTGATCTTGGTGAGAGGCGGGGGACGGCCGCGGGACCAGGGGGCCGAGAAGTGTGGGGTCCACCCGGCAGGGGGAGGGGAGAGTGGGAGGGGTGGGGAAGCACGGAGGGGCCTGGGGGCAGGCTGGGGCTGTGCCCGAGGGCCATGGTGCAGGGCTGGTGCCGCCAGGAGTTGCTGGGGCTCGGGGTGGCAGGGGGCCTGCGGAGGGAAGCAGATGCTGACATGTGCAGGGCGAAGGCCTGAGAACAGCTGGGAGACACCCCAGCCCTTCAGGGCCCCTCGCCAACCACACAGGGAGCTGGGCCCCAGACCCAGCAACAGCAGTGGGTGGGGGGGCCGGGGGTGGAGGGGCCTCACTGCGTGGGTAGGCTGCTTGGGCGAGTTGGGTGCCCTGTGGGGGTGGGGCACTGCAGCGGTGGCCTGCTGGCTGGGTCCCCGCCCTTGTTAGGACAGGCCCTGCAGGTGCCCGGCCTGCCGCCCGCCCCTGACACTTTCAAAGCTGCTCTGTCCCCACCTTGGGGACTCTCCGCCCTGGGACATCCACGGTTTCATCTGGCGGGCACCTAGGCACTGTTGCCCCCTCAAACCTGGGCCTCTAGGACAGAGGGCTTGGGAGGGGTGGGGCCCACCTGACTGGCTCCTGTCCCCTCCCACCCAGCGGTGGCCCTGCAGTGCTACAGCTGCCCAGAGCCCACAGGGGTGGCCAGCTGTGTCACCATCACCACCTGCAGTGCCAACGAGACCGTGTGCAAGACGACACTCTACTCCCTGGAGCTGGGTCAGTGGGCACCGGGCGGGCAGGGCTGCCCCCAGGGGTCACCACGGTGTGCTGTCCTCCACCCTCTCCTGTGAGGAATCCCTGTGCTGGTTGCCTGTGTGCTTGGTGCATAGTAGGCATTCAGCTGGTGTTGGGGGAACGAAAGGGGCTGGGTCACAGAGCAACTGGGATGGGTGGTGACCCCACAGTGGGTCCCGCAGAGGCACTGAGGCCAGCGCTCCATGCCCACAGTGTACCCCTTCCTGGGGGACTCCACCGTGACCAAGTCCTGCGCCAGCAAGTGCGTGCCCTCGGACGTGGACGGCATCGGCCTGACGCGGCCTGTGTTGTGCTGTAACACCGAGCTGTGCAATGGGGCGCCCGCCCTGGGCGGCCTGGCTGGCCTGGTCCTCGCCCTCTCCACCCTCCTGAGCCTGCGACTCTAGAGCCGCCCGCCCCCCCCCCAGTGTCTTGAAGAAGCCCCGCCCACCTGCACCCGGCTCCTGGCTCTCCTTTCTGTGCTGGGGCCTCCTGCTGGGGTGGGTCTCCACCTGCGTCTCGGGAGCCGTTTGCCTGTGTCCCCCCTGCCCGGCCCCCTCAGCTGTCTCTCCCAACCTGCACCACTGTCCCCACCTGCCTCCTCGAGGCAGTGAGGACGGTCACTGAACCTGGGACAGGCACACAGACCAGGTGGGGCTCTGCCCTCTGGGGCTGCGGAGGCCTGACTGGGAAGTGGGTCTCCACAGGCAGGGGTGGCTTCTCGGAGGTGGGGCATTGGGGCAGGGCCACGGATGGGGGAGAGACTGGGTGGGTAGAGGGGGCACACCGGGCCAGGCGGGAGGGCGGTCTAGACTGGCAGAAGTGGCCCAGGACCCTGGACAGCTCCACGAAGCACCCCCACTGCCAGCCCCTCCGTGCAGTCAGGGGCCGGGTCCCCTGCGTCACGTAACAGAAGGAGCAGAGAGGAGGCGGCTGGCGGAGGGAGTCCCTGAGCACCTGCCACCCACTCCTTAGGTGTCCAGGGAAACCCAGGTTCCAGTGCAGAGGGGACCTTCAATTCACCTTGGACTTGGGCCAGCACCCCCTCCAGACCATCTTCCCCATCACCTGCCCCACGGGCCCCTTGTCCCCAGAGTACAGTCTGGGCCTGAGTCTGGATTGGACTTGGCACTTGAGTGCACAGAGGCGGCTGTGCACCCCCTCCTGGCTGCTGCCCACTCCCACCGCCCCTGGTGCGAACCCTCCCTCAGTCCCAGGCAGCCGGCCCCAGCCCACAAGGTCGGGACGCTGCTCAGATCGCCGGGGAGGTAGGCAGCCTCTGCAGCACACTGCCACCGGCCAGGGTGCTGCTCCACGGCCGAATGCCTGCTGCCACTCCGTCTCCAGCTGCCTGCCCCACCCGGGTCTGTGGAGCCCGGGGAGGGGGTTGGAGCAGGGACACTGCCCACACCCCCACCACTCACCTGCTTCATGTCCTGCGGGTCCCACTTCCCGGTCCTCTGCCAGGGGCCTGCGGAGCAGCCCTCCTACTCATCAGGTCCTCCACCCCCACCAGGAGCTGGGGGATGACCTCCCAAGCCCCCTGGGACCCAAGGACCTGACCCTGGGAACACACTGGAAACCTGGCCCAGGTGTCCCCAGATGGGACTGCAAGGCCCTGGAGCTGGGGACACGAAGGCCAGCAGCTGGAGGGGGGCTGGGGCAACACCTTCCTGGCTTTAGTCCAGCATTCCGGGCAATGGGGACAAGCCCTGCCTTGCCAGTGGCCCCTGGGTTCACAGGAGCCCCCAAGCCTGGACAGCGAGCACCCCACAGCAGAACACACCCCAGTGAGTGTCCGCCGAGTCACTGTGGGGTCAGGGCTTCAGAATGAGGACACCCCCGTACGCTCACGGTTCGGGCCCTTTAATCGTGGGCTTTCTGCACATGAAACGGAGAGTGAGGCTCCCCAGTGGCGGCTGTGCGGCAGGCAGCGGGGAGGCAGGCATGGAGGCAGGCGCCGCAGTGCTCCGGGCTCTAGCGGCAGCGGGCTTCCTGGACGAGGCTGCAGGAGGCAGTTTTGGGAGCAGCGGTTGCACACCCGGGGTCTGGCCCATGTCGCCAGCCCGCCCGGGGAGCCGCGGCCGTGAGGTAGAGCCCGGGCTTCCCTGCTCCGTGCCTTGGAGGCTCTTGGCCAGTTCCTGCCTCTTCCCAGGCCTCCTTGTTCCCGGCTGACAGGTGAAGTCCCAGGCTGGACTGGGTGGCCTTGGCCAGTGTCCCAGCCCTGAGAGCAGCTGCCAGGGTGGGCCACTGGAACAAGGCCAAGAAGACCCCTTCCCAGGCCCAGACCATCTAGAGAGGCAGCACCCCCCCCCCCCCCCCCCCGCCGCAGATCAGCAGCAGTGAGGCAAGGGCAGCCCAGCAGGAGGGTCAGAGAGGGCAGGGCCCGAGCAGGGGCGCGCAGCACAGCCCTGTGGGTGTGCAGACAGAGGGTAGGGTGCCAAGGGCACCCAGGCAGAATCCCACGCCCTGCTCTGCTCTCTCCTGAGTGGCAGGTCCCGACCTGCATCCCGGTCACCCTGCAGTTACAGGAGGCTCACCACCCCCACAGCAGCCCAGTGCCCTCTGGCCCCAGCTGCAGGCCCGGGGTCCCCCTAAGCACCCTTCAGTCAGCCTCCCAGGCCTCTGACCTATCCTACGGACCCTGCCCCGCCCCCGCCCGCGGCCAGAGGAAGTGCCATGAGCTGCGGGTGCTCAGGGCACCCGGACGGTCTCTGAGCTCCAAGTAGTCTCTGGGCTTGGGCTCCTGAGAGCCTGGCTCCCCGACCACCTCCACGGCCTGCCTGCCATGGGCCTCGGGCCTCCCACCTCATCTCATCCAGAGGGCAGAGATGGGTCAGGGTGCCTAAGCTGCCCCATCCCATTCTCAGCGTGGGATGGGTCGCAGAGGGGGTCACTAATGGGGGAGGGGCAGGGGACTGAGCGGGGAAAGGGGGCTAGGTGGTCACAAGGCTACTTCAGCTGGGAGAGAGAGCCTGTCCAGCCCAACCTGCACTTTCTGCCCCCTGGTGGGCAGGGATGAGCAGGCACCTGGCCCAGGCACAGGCTGGGGGTGGGGTGGAGGTCACTGGTGCTTCACAGCGTCGCCGAGCCCACTCTCTGCCCGGAGCTGCTGGCTGCTGGCCTCATTGTAGGCGATCCAGTGCTGCAGGTCTTTCGGCAGCTCCGGAGGCTCCACCTGCAGCAGGGAGGAAGGCCAGGCTGCTGCCGGCTGCCATGGCAACGAGCAGGGGCGTGGCCAGGCTGCTGCCTTCCTACCTCTGCGCCTGTCCCCAGACGCCCCCCTCCCAGGCACCCCCATCCGCATGGGCCTTCAGTGTTTAAACTGCCCTCATCCCAGCTTTCCTCTATCAGGCCCATGTCCCCCACAATCCATGCTGGAGCCCCCCACGTGTCCCCAGAACTCAGAGAGCACCCCCTGAGGCCTTCTGGCTGGAGAGAGTGACAAGCCAGGGAGCACAGAGGGGCCAGAGACTTTGGAGCTAGACAGAGTGGGGGCCGGGGGTGGGGGAGGGCCTGGCTGTAGTTGTGTGATGGGGGGTCAGGTGAGGTTCAGGGCCAGGGCAGAGGGGTGGTGTCAGGGATGAGGCAACAGCCCTCCAGGGAAATGCCTGCCCATCTCAGAGCATCCAGGAGGCTGGACGGAGGGGCTCGAAGATGCTGCCCCTGCCTCCCTGCATACAGGGCAAGTCTGGGCTCCGGCTCTGCTCCAGCCTGGCTCTCGGGAGCACTCCCCACCCAGCCCGGCTGCCCCCTGCAAGGCCACGCCAGCCTTTCAGCAGGCAGGAACCCTGGGCACTGGGCGCAGCCTGCCCCACACTGAGCCTGAGTCTCCACATGGGACTCCCTGGGGCTATGGGTAGAAATCGGGCAACTCCTGTCCACCCCTTGGCCCTCCTGTCCCTGGCTGGGTGTCCGAGGCATCCCTGCCATGCTGTGCTATTGGCCTCCTCACCGCTCACATGGATCTCACCCATCAGCCCAAGGGACCCTGCAGCCCTCCTGACTGCACCGCAGCCCCCCACCCCTGCCACCATGCAGGAAAGCTGCCTCTCCTCTCCGCTCTCAGCCCATCGACTTACAGCCTCCATGGCCACTCCCTCCCAGTCTCCTGGCACATGAAGGGACACAGAGCATCTCTGTCTCCTTTGGTTGTGTCCCAGGCTCACCAGAAATCAAATACCCTGGAGACCATGTGGTGGCCCGTGTGTGGCCTTGAGTGGCTCCATCCCTCTCTGAGCCTGTCCTCTCCTCTGAGGTGGGAAGGGTGGGCCTCCCCCAGATGAGGGGAGTCTGCGTCCCTCCTCTGCCCAGAGAAGGCAGCATCCATCCTGCCTGAGGGCACCCAGCAGTCAGGACAGGCCCCAGCTTGGACAGAGGCTCCGAGAGAGTTTTCAGAAAGTGCCTGCAGCAGGAGCCTGCCCTTGTGATCACAGCTTCGGTGGCCCTGGGCTGTCCCCAGGGCCTGACTCCGAGCTGCCACAGCCGCTGTGCTGTGCTGGGAGGAGCAGGCCCTGGGGAGGGAACACGTCGGCTTCTGTCTCCAGGTAGAAAAAGCAGAAGGGCCTACAGCTCTCCAGGGCTCAGTCTCCCTCCCCCCAATGCCAAATCCAGGTGACAGTGACCCAGCCTGTCAGCTCTAAGCTGTGTGAAAGGGGGTCTCAGTCTCTTCAGAACTCCCAGCCACTTCCTCTCACTGGCACCCCCCCCCCACACACACACACACTGGGTTCAGAACCAAGGACCAGAGCAGGTGGTTCCACAGTCCAAGACACACAGCACTCAATCTGTCGGGAGAGGGCTGTTCTGGGCTTCCCTACTCTGGAAAAGGTGTTGAATTAGCATGGAGCCTTGAGGGGCTGGGTTAAGAAGTGGTAGGAGGGGAGCAAGCACAGATCAGTTACAAATAGTTGATTCGGGAACCCTAGGAGCCCCCAGGAACAACGGCATCCACAAAGGAGGCCCTGGGCCCAGAGGAAAGGGCTGGAAGAGTATGCAGAAAGGCAGGGACACCCCAAGGGATTGGACCTTCACCAGGAGAGGGGGAATGGCCTAGGAGCCCTCAGGGCCCTGCAGGGTGTGCACAGGGAGTCGGGTATCTCACCTTGCGTTTGCACAGGTGCAGTACAATACGTTCCGGGGAGGTGCCCAGCACGTGCTGGCGGGAGCGCAGCAGGGCGCACACGAAGCCATCACGCAGGCTGATGAAGCGCGCCTCCAGGTAGAAGGCGCGGTCATCCCACCCCAGCAGGCGGGTGCGCACCTCGAAGGGCTCCAGCAAGCGCAGGGAGCGGCGGTAGCGCGCACACGAAGCAGCCAGCACTGTGCGCCCCCCGAGCGCGCGCAGCGCCTCGAGCACGCCGCAGCGGACTAGGTGCACAGTACGCGCCACATCAGCCTCCCGCAAGTAGCGCGCGTTGTTCATGTGCAGTAGCAGGTCCAAGTCCGAGGGTAGAACGCGGCCCGCATAGCGCTGCTCTGCCAGCAGGTCGCGGACGCGCGGCTGCAGCAGGCGAGCATACAGGACAGCGCACGGTAGACGCACCAGGTACCACCCGTCCAGCAGCGCGAAGTAGGCGAGCGCTAGGCCCAGCAACGGCACGAGCAGCCCCAGCATCGCGACGGAGCCCGAGACACCGGTGCTTGCCGGTGCGCGGTCCGCTGCTGCCCGCGCCCGCCGGCCCCGGAACCGGCGAGCGCAGCACGGCCGGACCGAACCACTTCAGGTAGCCGACTGAGGGGAGAACGCGCCTGAGGCCGCCAGTATTGTAGGCCTCAGCCCCGCCCCCCGCCGCGGGCTCCCCCATGGCCTCTGTGGTCGGTTCCGACCCGCTGCAGGCGCCTTCCAGAGGCGGGCTGAGCGCTGGGCTGCGCGCGGGGCGCCACAGCAGCATCTGGCGGTCGCGCTCCGCGTTGCAGGCGACGTAGGGCCCGAGGTCGCCGCAGGGTCTCTCCCGCGCCAGCAGCCCAAGCTGGGAGCCTCTCCAAGCCCTCGGAGACTACGACTGGCCCCAGAGATTCCACCCCTGATCCGAGCACAGTCAAAGGGCCCAGCACGCATCCAGTCCTTTCTGCCGGACTTTGCAAGAGAAATGATCACAGCCAGCTTCCAGGGAGGCTCATTGGAGACTCTACTGGAAATGACCCTTCCTCTGCTCGCGACCATCCCGGGACTCTCCACTTCCACATGGCGACAAGTGCATGCCGCGGATTTAGGACGGCTCACAGTCTGACCCCAATCACCTTTTCAGTCCCAGCCAGGAGCCTCATTACTTCTCTCCGCTCACATCCATCCCCACCCCCGAAGATCCTGGCCATCCAGAGCTTATTCCCAAGCACTCCCACCCACTGCCCCTTTACAAACAGCAGCAAGGAACGTCTGGGGTGTGGGGAGGGGAGGCAGCGAATGCAAATGACTCAGCAATGGATTCACAGGTGTCCTGCACTTGGGCCTCAGCCCAATGGACTGTGGCACACGGTCTGCCGCCTGTCCCTTTTCTCTGCAAGCAGGGGAGGGCAAGCCCAGCGCAGCCAGGCCAGCTGGCTGGCCCCCAGGGTTCTCGAGTCACAGTGTTTGCCAGTGGCCTGGCAGGGTGCTGGAGTCCTGGAGCAGGGAGGGGAGGTTAGGTGGGCTCTAGTCCACCCACACAGGGCCTGTGCTCCGTGGTAGGGTCTTAGCCTCCATCTCGAAGGGGCAGCTTTCCTGGGCAGCGCCACCCCACAGCCCTATGCTGGCCTCCCTCCAGTGCCTCACCCCCATTCTTGCTCCTCCGGCCCTGCTCTGTGGCCGGCTGGGGTCTCACCCTGCTGTGGGGCTGAGCCAGTGGGCAGCAGGGCGAGGAAGACAAGCTTCACGGTCACAGGTGGGCAGCGTGAGCCTCTGGGCAGCTTTCCAAGGCTCTGCCTGGCAAGAGGGAGGCTCCACGGCCAACTTGGTCAGTTCCACGGTCAGCAGGTGCCAGAGGACCGGGCAGATTTCAACCTCCAGCTGCCGGCCAGGCTGCACCCTCCACTTCCTTTGTCCTTGTTTCCGCTTCCTGGAGGCGGGGACCGCTCCTCCCACCCTCAGCCACTCCAGGACAGGCCCAGCTCTACTGCTAGCCATTCGGAGCGGCCAGGGAGGGGAGACCGCTACGTTGAGACCCAGCCACCCCTTGAGTCTTGCAGTTAAGGGAGTCCCCCTCGAGCAGAGCAGCGCTGCCACCCTGGGGTTCGCGGTGTGCGGTGGGGTGGCTGGTCTCCTCACAGACTGCAGGAGGCATGAACTGAGGTGTAGGCTGCAGAGAGGGCACCGCAGGCGGGGGCTGTGCTGGTGCTCAGATCATCACTCACCCCAGCTCACACCGCCAGCTGACACTTCTGTGTCACCTGGATCCAGGGTTCAAGGTGAGAAGGCAGGAGCTGCCCGAACCAGGAGGGACCACCTGCCCCTTGGCCTCCCCACACTGCCCAGGGCAGCTGGTCAGTGCAGCCCATTTTCCCCAGGGCTCACTCAGCCTGGCAGCAACCTCCTCATGGCCCCCAACACACCCCAGGCCTGTTTTCAGGGGCGAGTCAAGGAGGAGGGGCAAGAAGGTCAGAGATGCTGCCTCCCCCAGACCCTTTATCTGCGCAGCCCCTGGCCTGGAATGCCCCCCTGCCCTTACTGCCCAGGGGTGTGCGTCCATCGGGCCACCCTGCTGTGCAGTGGGACTGCTGAGCATCGGTTCCCAAACGGGGTGCGCTGCGGCGGTCCGGCCCCAGTGGGTCAAGGGGTCCCACAGGTGAGGGTAGGCGTCTGCGCTGGGTAACAGACGACAACACGCCTCAAAGGACAGTGAAGCTCTGTTCCGTTTATTGCAAGTACAAGCAGGTTTTTATATTTTCATTTGAGGTAGTGATTAACATTTGCAGCATAGCATGATCAGTTATGCAGAAAAAATCAATACAAAGGTAACCAGGAAAAGTATGAAAGTTCTCATAGATACAGTTATAATGAATAAAGATTAGTTTGACCAGGAGAGCCATTAATCAGACAATTAGAAGTCGCTGTATGTACAGAATTTGAATGTCTTCATTGTATATTAAAGTTTCTCAGAATTTATCATGGGGCAAAAGGATACACTAGATTGAGTAGAGGTAATAGGAAATTTATTATAAAGCCTTTGTGATGTCTAATTTAGCTATCTTTTTCTGTCTAAAATGTTTCTCTGTGCACTATAAATTGACTCTCTAGTAACTGTTTCTATGTGTTTAGTTTGTAATAGTTAACCAGCCCTTTTTTAATTTCTTTGCCTGTGCAATTGATATATATTCTTATTCAAGGTAAAGGAGGGGCTGTTACTTCAACAACTTCTAAACATTCAGGGACTATTTCATTAGAGGGGACTTTGTTCTCTGGTCAAGAAATTACTTTGTACAACTTCACTGGAATTACGCGAATCAATGAACCTGAAATATAAATGTCTAACAATTCCACCACCTTTTGATCACCCAAACAAATATGTAACTTGTTTTACTTATTTCTGGTACACTATGGCGGTCCTGATCACCTTAAGTTGCTCAGACCAGGGTAATTTATACAACTTGACATGTTTTCCCTTATGGTTAACAATTATATCACCCTGGCTGTCGTACTCCCCTGTACAAGGGAGAGGGGAATCTGTGGGGATTTGTCCATCCTTTCAGGCAGTTCCGTGGGGAATACTAATGTTTTCCCCTGAACTGTTCCCTCCTCTTTGGTGATTTTCACAGGAATAAGTAAGTACAGTACAATGTTTATATTCAGTAGCAAGAGTAAAATAATTAAAATAAAACAGCCAATTGTTAACCCATTTTGGATGCCACGTTCTCCTTCGGGGAGACGAATTCCGTGAACTCGGATCCTCTGTGCCCGGACCTTGTCAGACAGCGTGGTTGGAAGAGGACCTGGCAGTGTGCCTACTCTCCAGTGGCCTTTTGACAGTGCTCGGAGACATTCCCGGTTGTCCCCGCTGGAGGCGCTGCTGGCTCCCAGAGGTGCAGCCCAAGTGCTGCTTACCATTCTGCAGTGCCCAGGACGCCCCATGGGGGGGGGGGGTCATCGAAGCCCAGCAGGACGCCTCTCCAGCCTGAGCGCCTGGCGGACGCTGCCTGCTGGCCTTGGGCTGCTTGGGACCCGCCGCCCCGCCTCTGCTGTCTCCCTGTGCCGTGGGGGTGCCTGTCCCCCCGCTGTATTTGGAAGCAGGTAGCTCATCTGTTTTCACAAAGTGGACGAACAAGGGGCTGCAGACTGACCCTGACAGGCCCAGCGGAGGCCAGCACGGTGGGCCCTACACACTCGGAGCCCACCGGTAACCCCAGGGGACAGTCCGAACACAGACTTCCCTCTCAGAGCAGATTCCAGAGGGCCGCTGGCAAAGATCAGGGCACAGCCACCGCCCGGAGCAGGAGACCTCGGAGCCCCTCGGTTATCTCGTTCCGGGCATACTACCTCTCCATGTGCTGTCAGTTAGACGGTGGCTGTCCTGTCCCCACCAGTGGGGAGGGAGCTCTCGGCTCTCCACTTGGGTCTCCGTCCAATCCCAGGGTTTCCCACTTTGCTTTCGCCCACCCGCCTCATGTGTCACCTATGGATTCCACGTGACTCCAGCTCATGTCTCCTCCATTGATTCCAATGTAGAAAATAAGCTGCAAAACTACCATTCTCTGGAGCATTTGGCAAAACTGCCATTCTCTGTGGGTCTGGGTTCAGTGCGACTCACTCTGAACCCCTCCTCCCCACTGCTCCGAGATCACCTCCCGGGACTCTAGGCTTTCCTGGTCTCTCTCCGCCCTTCACCTGCCTGCCCAGTCCCCTGGGGCCCAAAATAGCTGGGGAGGGGCCCAGGGCAGCTCACAGAGCTCTGGCCTCCCTGCCCCTGCCAGCAGAGGGGCCAGGCTCTGTGGGGAGCCCCGCCCACCCTGGGAGGCCTGGCCACCAGAGCACTGCCCTGTCCTGAGACTGCTGCAGGGGCCCGCACCTGAACCACGTCCGGCTCTGCCAGCTGGGTTCGGGCTGCAGGAGCTCCCTCGGCCTGAGCCCCTTCTTTGCTGTGAGAAACTCATCATCCAAAGGCCCTCCCCCAAGGACCTAGCTGGCAAGGTGTCCCCACCCTAGGCCTCCAGAACCTGGAGGAGGGGATTGGCTGGGTCTAGCCCCGCCTTCAGGCCAAGGGCTGCAGGCAGGGACAACAGTGCCCTGCCCCAGAGGACACCAGTGGGTGCTCTTCCTTGTCATCCTCTTTCTGACCCCTTCCCTCTCTGCCTGAGTGGACCCAGTCCTTTAGGCAAGGCCAGAGGGTCCCAGAGGGATAGGGGGAATGCTGGGGGTGCCTCATGAACCTTGGGGGTCAGTGCATGTGGTCCCATGTTCACGGGGCACCAGCAGACTGACTGTCACACACAGGATGGAGCCGGCCTTCCTGGGGATGCCCTGGATGTCCCAGGAGACCCCCTGAGGAATGGTCCTGGGCTCCAGTCCCCTGACATGCCGTCTGCCAAGCACATCCACCTGTAGCGTGCCTGGCTGCGACACACAGAACCGTGAGCAGGCAGGCGGGTGCTGTTCCCACTAAGTTCTGGGGTGCGTTGGCGCGCAGCCACCCTGGCTGACGGGGGCTCGAGGCACAAGCAAAGGTCAGGGACGAGGCAACTGCAAGACGGAGCAGGGGCAGGACAGCCATTGCATGGCTGTGGAGGGCCAGAGCCCAGCGCAGCTCCTGGTGGGGGGAGGGACAGAGGACAAGGGTGACTGGGAGGTTTTTCCGCCTCCCTGTGAGGTTTGCCACCCCCGAGTGAGTGGAAAGCCTGGTGGCAGGGCTCAGGCTCAGGCTTAGGAGAGCCGTCTGTGGTGTCTTTTGAAAGCTCCCTGGAGGTGGGCATGAAACCTAAGGGTCTGCGAGTTTGTGGCAGGGGCGCTGGCAGGAGACGTGCACTGCGGAGCCATCAGCCTTTGCTGGTGTGTACAGCCAGCAGGAGGATGGAGGGCCGCCCAGGCAGTGGGTGCAGACGAACAGGACAGAGAGCGAGGAAGGAGGACCAGGGGAGGAAAGGAAGGAGGAGGGAGGGATGGGAGCCGAATTGGTTCCCTGCTGCTGCTGTGACAAATGACTATGACCTTGGCAGGTTCAAACGACAGACATTTATGAACTTGCACTTCTGGGGGCTCCCAGTCGGAGATGAGCTGAAACCAGGTTGTCCGCTGGGCTCATTCCTCCTGGAGGCTGCAGGGCAACTCTGCTCCCTGAGTTTTGCATTTTCCAGCCTCCGCTGTGCCTGTGAGCCGTGGCTCATGGCCCCGCCCTCCACCACGAGGCCCATGAGGCCCCGCTGGTCTGCTGTCCTATCTGCTTCCTCCCTCAGCTCCTGTCGTCCTGTCTCCTCTGACTTGCCCTCCGTCCTCCCTCTTATAGGACCCTGGGGTGACCTGGGGCCTTCCCCGATTATCGGGATACTGTCCCCCAGTCCGGACCCTTAACTTAATAGTATGTGCAAAGCTCCAGTTGCCTCCTGAGGTGACACATTCACAACTTCTGGGAATTAGGACGTGGGACAGTGGGGTGAGGGGGTGCATTGCTCAGCCCACTGCAGTCCGCCCTCCGGTTCCCAGGTTCCCATTTGTCCCACGTGCCAAATATTCACCCCAACTCAAGGTCACCCAAGGTCTCAAGTCATTACAGCACCAACTCAATCTCCTCCCAGTCTCAGCAACCAGACCTATCAAATCTCACCACAGAAACCACCGAAATTAGGGACGGGCGAGGCCCTGCTAAGAAGGGGGCTGGGTGGAACGACGACGGCGCGGCGCTGGACGTCCCCACGGGCGGGCGGGAGCTCGGAGGCTCCTCAGCAAGGCCGTCCTCCTGCAGCCCGCTGCCCGGACTGCCAGGGTCCCGACCGCTTAGACACAGGGCGCCCCCATCACGAAAGCAGAGCCACCCCACGCCCATGCTAGAGACAGACAAGTCGAGGCGCACGGCGCGCCCGGGGCCAATACCGTC
The DNA here is from genome assembly GCF_021234435.1 of Artibeus jamaicensis. Taxonomy (NCBI): domain Eukaryota; kingdom Metazoa; phylum Chordata; class Mammalia; order Chiroptera; family Phyllostomidae; genus Artibeus; species Artibeus jamaicensis. The sequence continues at coordinate 1,098,186 of NW_026522059.1, forward strand.
CGGGCCCACCCCTGGCCGCCCCGCTTTCTCCATCCCGCATCCCCGCAGCCTCCTGCGATGCCACTGAGAAAAGAGAGCTCCGGGATGCCTAGAGCGTCCCGGAAGTGATGGGGTGTTGGAGGGGCGTGGCGCTGCGGAGGGCTGCGCGCCGGGACTTCCGGCGGCGGTGGCGGCTCCCGGCCGGCAGGTGAGTGAGGCCGGGCCTGGGGAACGCGCGGGTGCCCTCGGGCGGGCAGTGCTGCTGGGAGCGGCACTCCGGGCGCAGGGCCGATCTCTCTGCCACCGCCCCGCAGGGACCCGGGCCGAGCCGCCAGCCCCGAGCGTTCCCTGCAGCCCTCGTTCCAAGGCGGGCGGTGGCGCCCGGTCCCGACCCCCAGGGTCCCGCCTGCCGAAGCCACCAGCCGCCGAGGCACCTCCCTTCCCGGGGAGAAATACCGCAGACTTGACTTTCTGTTTTTCCTTTTTGGTTTGCCCTTGCCCCAGACCTGGCCCCGGAATAAAAACGCTTTCCAGATCAGCCTCCTGCCGCACGCGCACGCCCTGCCTGATACCCTCCGCCCTTGTTCCACGGAGACGGGCCCTGAGTTTGTACAAACCAGACCCTCGAGGTCGCTTCCCAACTCCAGGCGCCCTCCCTGCAGCATGCGCACCCGCTGTTTCGGTCCATTACCGCCCCCATCCTTCTTGCCCCCAAGACCGTCGCTTCCTCGATCTCCAGAAAACTTCTCGAGTGTTTCTCGCTAATAGCTCCTTCTGCCCCTACAGACCGCTGCTACTCCCCTAACGCCCGCGTGCTCTTCTAAGGACTTGGCAAGGTCTACTTGTGTATGCCGGCTCCCTCCCTCCCGTCCCGTCTCTCTCCCCTTCTGTCCTCCCTCCGTTTTTTTTTTTGTTTTCCTCGGGCCCCAGAGGGTAACATGTTCATGGCTGGCTGTGTCCACCCGCCCCGGTGGTGGTGCCCGCCTGCCCCAGGCGGCAAGGCTGGGTCCTCTGTGGTTTCTCTTGCTGTTGTGGTGCCTTTGGGTGGAAGAAATGGCCTCAGAAGTAACATCTGAATTTCATCTTTAGAGGAGGATTTTGCCTCACCAGGCTGTCCTGTGTCGCCCCGCACACACCTGCACGTTCCCCTGAGGCACTGTCCGTCTGGAACGTATCCCTGGTGCCGAGCCTCCGGGACTCCTCCGGCCGTCCCGCCCTTCCTCCGGGTTGTATGTCCTCTGGTTTCTAAGCTGGCTTCACCTCCCTAAAAGTGGATTATGCCTTTACTTCCCTGAGCTCCCCACAGGGCCACCTCCCACAGCGTCACACTGCCACCCTCGGCGGAGAGGGCGTAAGCAGCGTCCCTGTGTGCAGCACCTTTGCCCAGCCTCGCAGACCGGAGATGGTCTGGGAGGGTGCCCCTGTGTGCTCAGAACCAGCTGCTGACCGGCCCCGATTTGTCTGGGGCTCCTGCGACATTTGAAGAAACTTTTCTTTTGAGCTGTAGTCCCAAAGGGCCCCATTTTCGTGCTCCACTTGTGACTTGTCCTCTGGCTGCACCAGCTGCTCAAGTTGGAAGAAGCAGCCAAAAGGAGGGTTTGGAAGGGAGGAGGTGGGAGCCCTGCCCGCCTTTCACTGCGGGGGTGGGGGCATGGTGATGGGTGGCTGGAAGGCAGCTGATCTGCTGATTTCCTCTGTGAGAGAGAGGGGTGCGGGACCGAGGCCAGGCCGTGGGGGGAGGGAGGGGACGAGACTGCCGGAGCAGGCCCCTGCCGAGAGCACCCCAGCTGGGTAGCCAGTGTCGGGGCCACAGCTCTTCAGCCCTCGGTGGCTGGAGGGTGTTGGCATCCCAGGGGCCTGACTGTCAGGTTGCCCTGGGCCAGCAAGGATGCGTCCGCTACGCTCTGCAGCCTGCTCAGTGGTGCAGGGAGGGCCGGGGAGGTTCAGGTTCTTGTGATAGGATGGAATTGTCCAGCTGGAAGGGGCCATGACAGCTCGGGTGGCTTGGTAGAAGCTGGAAAGAGCCAGCTACCCAGCATGCCCGGGGCTGGGCAGAGAGTTGGGCAGCGTGGGCTGTGGGGTCAGTTGCTGGGCAGCTCCTGTGCTGGTGATTTCCCGTCACTTGTTTCGGCTGCAGCTCCCGGTGCCTGCAGTTATGAGGATGCGATTATGGGCAGCCCAGGCCACGCTCCGTGACATTGTTCTTTGTCTCCCTCTGCTTTCCAGTTCCCACTCAGGATGTGTGTGAAGCAGCGCCTCCAGCCCCGGAGAGCGGCACCCTGGCTCAGACAGTGCAGCCGGCTAGCCCCAGCCAGCTCCCGGGGCCCTGCCACTCTGGTCCGTGGTTGAGCGAGAAGCTGCCCCCGTCCCACAGAGAAGGCCACAGGTCTCAGCAGCGTGGAATAGTGTAGGGGCGGTGTAACTCTAGAGAGGTCTAGGAGCCGGCCACATTGCCAGAGTGGAAGACAAGGGACAGCCGAGACGAGAGGTCGCCAGGCCCGGGGAGAGGCACCCAGGATTAGCGGACGGGCGGGCCAAGGTGAGACACAGGAGAGTGGGGGGCGCGGGAGGAGGGGAAGGGGAGGCAAGAGGCTCCCAGCTCAGGCGCGGGTCCCCTGTCTGCCCGCCCGCCCACCTGTGTGGGTCAAGCCGCCTCCTCCACATGGCCTCCAAGCAGGCAGCTGGGAGGGGCCCGGGGGCAAAGCGCAAGAGGGTGGTGCTGACGCTGAAGGAGAAGATGGACATCTGCGCCCGCCTGGAGAAGGGCGAGAGTAGGAAGGCGCTTGTGCAGGAGTACAACGTGGGCATGTCCACGCTGTACGACATCAAGGCCCACAAGGCCCAGCTGCTGCGCTTCTGCGCCAGCTCTGCCTCCAACAAGGCCCTGGAGCGGCGGCGCACCCTGCACACGCCCAAGCTCGAGCACCTGGACCGAGTGCTGTACGAGTGGTTCCTGGGCAGGCGCGCCGAGGGCGTGCCTGTCTCGGGCCCCATGCTCATCGAGAAGGCCAAGGACTTCTACGCGCAGATGCAGCTCACCGAGCCCTGCGTGTTTTCTGGTGGCTGGCTGTGGCGCTTTAAGGCCAGACACGGCATTAAGAAGCTGGATGCGTCCAGTGAAAAGCAGGCGGCCGACCACCAAGTGGCCGAGCAGTTCTGTGGGTTTTTCCAGAGCCTGACCGTGGAGCATGGCCTGACGCCAGAGCAGGTGTACAACGCCGACGAGACCGGCCTCTCCTGGCAGTGCTGGCCCGGCCCGGAGGGCGGGCCAGTGCCCGGGGGCAAGCAGAGCAGGGACAGACTGACTGTCCTCATGTGCGCCAACGCCACAGGCTCCCACAGAATCAAGCCCTTGGTGATCGGGAAATGTAGCGGCCCCCGGGCTTCCAAAAGCATCCAGCACTTGTCCGTGGCCTACCGGGCTCATGGGAATGCGTGGGCAGACAGGGTGGTCTTCTCTGACTGGTTCCATCACATCTTCGCCCCCTCGGTGAGAGAGCACTTCCGAGCCCTGGGTCTGCCCGAGGGCAGCAAAGCTGTCCTCCTGCTGGACAGCTCCCGTGCCCACCCGCAGGAGCCCGAGCTGGTCTCCGAGAACATCTGCACCATCTTCCTGCCTGCCGGCGCCGCCTCCTTGCTGCAGCCCATGGACCAGGGCATCCGTCGAGGCTTCATGAGGAATTTCGTCAGCCCCCCAGCTGCACCGCAGGGCTCCCACCCGCGCCACGCTGTGAATGACGCCCTCTGCAGCGTGGCCTGCGCCTGGGACGCTGTGCCTGGCGCCGTCTTCAGCCGGGCCTGGAGGAAGCTGTGGCCCGCGGCCGCGCTGGCTGAAGGCTCGTCTTCAGAGGAGGAGCCCGAGCACCTCGGAGCCAGGCCGCACGACCAGACTTTTGCGCACATCCCGGAGCTCGGGAGGGCGGCCCGGTCCCGGCCCAGCAGCAGGCTCCATGGGAGCATGGCTGCTGAGCAGGCTGGGCCAGGGCAGGGGGCTGGAGCCGCGTGCCCGGCGCAGGGCCAGCCAGAGCGGACTGAGAAGAATGGCCGGGCTGAGGCCACCAGGGAGGGCGAGGAGGCAGTCTGGGAGCAGGCGGCGGTGGCCTTCGACGCGGTGCTCCGCTTTGCCGAGGGGCAGCCGTGCTTCACGGCGCAGGAGCTGGGGCAGCTGCGAGCGCTGCATGTGGTGTTCATGCGGCATCAGCAGGGGCGGCGGCAGCGTCCCGCCCTCGGGGCCCTGGTCAAGCTGGAAGCCCCCCAGGAGCGTGGGGGGGGCTGTGCCACCCTGGGCCCCGCCCCATCCACCGAGGGCAAGGACTGATGGTACCCGGCAGGGCGGCAGAGTGGTGCTGACTGGTGGGAGCTGCCCCGGGGAGTGAGTGCTGAGGTGCGCAGCCCCTGCACCCTGGGTGACCTGTTACCTGTCCTGTCCCGGGACGTGAGGAGATGCTTTGGAAGTGCCACCAACTGAAAACATCCCAGAGCCTCCTGGCCAGAGCCCGGGACTGGCAGGCAGGTGGTGGTCTGGTGGTTGCTGGCAAACCTTGCCTGGACTGAACACACAGATGTCTCTGTCCCAGCACCCGGCCAGCCAATGGCAGTAGCTGCTGCCCCGTGAGAGGCCAGCCAGCCCAAGACCCCCACTGCCCCTCACGGGGGTTCGGGCTCCTGGTCTGGTGGCTATGCCTGTGTCAGGTGGGCCCCAAGGGGCCGGTCCCTGGGGGCGGGGACTCAGTGTGTGACCTCAAGTCAGCAGAGTCCCTGCTTATGTTTATATAGGCTGCCTGTCACCAGCCTGTGTACATGTCCCCACTCTTGGTGGGATTGCATGTAGACGCATGAGACTGTCCTGAAAGTCCCTCCAGGTTGCCAGCGCGCCCCACCCCGACCTTAGGTTCGGACCAGGATGCGGGCCGCACGCCGGCCTGGTTGAACTGCTTCGCCCAAGCAGGCGGGGGTGTGGGCCGGACTGCCGGTCGCCCCACGGAGGGCCTCGGGCCCGTGCCGTCCCCAGCGTCTCGTCTCTGCGTCCGGAGCCCCACGTCCCCCGGATCCCACGTGTCAGGGTCTTCACGCACAGCAGTCCTGACGAGGCCTTCAGAAGGGGGTCCGAGGCACACACGCCCGGGACGGGAGGCACACATTCCGGTCTCTCGCAGTGACTGGACTTCTGTTTGGGCCATTCACACCGGGGAAGAGTTGGGGGACAGTGGGCGTCCTGGCTGTTGGCGGCTCTTCCTCCGTCTCACAGCCGAACGGCTTCTCCGCTGGCGCTGCCAGGTCTGCAGCCCCCCGGCAGCACGGCCCAGCCTCCTGCACACGTGGTGCTTCTCTGCCCTGGGACTCCACCCCCTTCTCGAAGTCGTGCGGTGGCAGCTGGAGGGACCCACCAGTGTCATCGTTCGCTGTGTGTCCCTCCTGGAGACCGCGGTTCTGTGAGAGCCCAGGGGACACGAGTGTTTCGCAGCTTTCCAGACGCGGGTGGCGCGGCTGCCGGCAGGAGGCCGAGTGGCCGTGCGTCCTGCCCAAGTGCGCGTGTGAAGGCGGGACAGGCGCTCGTGGCCTGAGTGTCCTCGCCGCCCCTGCTGTCAGCGCTTCCTTTGCAACAAGCGCCCTGGCCCCCCACACTGCCGTGTCATCTTGTGTCACTTCCCGACTTGTGCCCCTGCCCCACTGAATCGCAGCTTGAGGTGTGGCAGGAGGTTGGGAGTGGAGTCGGGCACCGCTGCCCGTGCCGCCCGCAGTGGCCATCAGGAGACGGGCGGGTGCTCCCAGCCAGCAGCTCTTCTTCCGCTGGACTCGGCTGGGTGGGTGGAGCTAGGGGAGGGCCGGGCCGGCGGGTCCGCCTCAGCCTGGACCCCAGGCCATGGGCACGTGTCACGCCCTCACAAACTGCTCCTGTCCTGGCATGTTGTGGCCGATCAATAAATGCTGTGGGTGGACCAGCTGCGCAGTGTCTGTCCTTGGGGCTGCTTCCAGGACCGGCTGCAGTGCGTGGTCCCAGCGCTCACCTCCACTGCTGCTGCTGGGTGCTTCAGGGCAAAGGGCTCACCGCTGGAGCTCCCGGGCGGAGGGAGGTCCTCGGGGTGCAGGCGCTGGTTGGCCAGGCCTGCCAGGCCGTCCTGTGAGCTGGGCGCTGGGTCCGGGGAGTGCCTCTGCCCACCTGGTCTCCCTGGGCTTCTTGCGGGGAGCGCTGCAGCCTCCGAACATCCATCCCCCCATTGCTCCGCCCACTGCTGCCCTGTGTCTTTGGTTTGGTGGGGTTACAGCTTCAGACTGTTTTCCCAGACAGTCTTAGGTTGGGTCCACTGGACTGGACGTGACACCAAGAAGTGTGGGACCGGGCCTCTCGGTCACCCTGCCAGCTAGACAGTGGCTACAGACCCTGGAGGGGTTTGTGCTGGTGGGGCAGCAGGGGCCGCTTGTGCCCCAAGGAAGAGAGCTCCGTTAGGCACCCTCCTGGGTCTGGGGGTGTCTGGGCTGGGACTGGTCGGCATGGTGGGTGCTGCCCCCCTCACACAGCCTCACAGTAGCCAGACGGTCGCAGCAGGAGCATGGACACAGGTCAGCAGATGGGTCGCGACATGTGGTGTGGCCAGTGGGTGCCGCCTGGTGGCTCCCCCCAGAGGAGGGGCCCCTCCTGTTCCCACGGCCTCCTCCCTCCTTTCCCCCTCTGGCTCCCTGTCCTGGGGTCTCAGCCGGAGCCTGTGGCGGGCCAGGCTGGGGCCCCCGCCAGGCTGCGCTCCTTCCTCCCCTCTGAGTCAGTCACTGCCTGTGGGGGACGAGCTGTAGTAACAGCCAGCCTGTCGGCAGCTGCTCTAACGAGGACACCGAAAATCTCGTCTGTGGCTCTAAAACAGGCCACTGGCTCTCAGCACTTCTCATCATTTAATTAAACAGCCACTTAAAAGAGCCGGTGGGGTGGGCCTGGCAGGGCGCCAGGTCAGGGCTGTGGCCGCCGGTGGAGGGAGGGGCAGGGCTGGGAGGCCATGGCCACCCCCTGCAGTGGGGACAAGCTGGGCCCTGGCCCTGGGCGGGGCCTCACACCGCTCAGCCCATCCCACCCTGGGGGCCAGCCTGAGCTCCCTGAGAAGGAAGAGACCCCTGTACCCCTCCCTCACCCCGGGAGCCCCAGAGAATGCTCCCAGGTGTCCTGTCTGTGGGGCCGACCCACTGAGGGTCTTGCCGCCAGGGGGAGCTGGCAGAGCAGGGGGGCTGTGGACCCTGCTCTCCAAGGACAGAAGTTCGAGACACACCCACATCCTGTCCCCAGCTGCGCCGCCGAGTCCGAGCTGGGGTTCCGTGTCGGTGCTGGGGATGAGTGTATGACTGATGGGGGGCCTCGCTGCGGGTCTGGGGGCCGGGCGCTGGCTCAGAGCCCTGTCCGGAGTGAAGACAAGATCTGGAATCAGACGGGGATGACGGTGACGGTGTGCATGCGGTCGGTGCGACTGAGCTGTCCACACGAGGTGGGGGGTGTAGTGAATTTTATGTTACGGGCGATTTACTACACACACAAAACATTGTGCAACCCCCAGGGCTGGATGATTGGGACTCGGGGACAGGGCTGAGGACAGCAAAGCCTCCGAGGACAGTGGGGCCACCCAGAGACCGGCTCCAGCAAGAGGGACACAGGGCACAATGTCACCCTGGCCTGTGTGCATCCACCCCCCCAACTCCCCTCCTGTGGCCCCAGCAGACCCAGCTGCCTGGGAAATTCAAGGAGGAAGGGCTGGGCGGGGCGGGGGGTGGCGAGGGCTCAGCTCTGTTAGGGTCAGACTTCCCCGAGTGCCTGCTGGGGGCCAGGCGCCGCTGGAGCCGGCCCTGGCCTCTCGTGGGGGAGCCTGGCGTGCAGCCCCCAGGCTGTGGGCAGCCCCCCTGGGCTGGGTCTACCTCAGACCCCACCACTCTCCCTCCTTGTCCCTTCACCACAAGTATTGAGGTCCTCTCCTCAGACGCCTCCCTGGCCACCCCATCACTGAGGTCCTGTCTGCACCCCAGGCTAGTGGCTTACTGTCTCCAGTGTGCCCACGGTCACCTGCTGGGGGCAGGTGTCCTGTGTCACTGAGGGCCTCCTGGACCCCCCACCCCCAAACCCCAGGCCCGGGGCAGCCTGCCAGCATCAGCCCAGGCAGTGTGGGGCCTCTTGCTCTGGAAAAAAAAAAATGGTTGAAACACACACATACCCACAAGGGTAAGAGGACGGTTTTTAGTCGCTTGGGAAAACGGAACCTGGTTGGGCCTTGGCTCCCATCGGGGGAGACCAGTGAAGACACTGCTGGAGGGTGAGTGGCCCCATTTCCCAAAGTCGCTGTCTCACAGACGGGCCCCAGTCTGTCCGGGGCACAGGTGCCTGTGGGGGGCTGGTGCTCACTGTTCCCGGGGCAGGGGCCGTTGGGAACAGCGGGGGCCTTTTCAGTTCCCTCCTGGCCTGTGTTCCAAGTTCCCGGAGCCTGGAGGAGGGGCCGCCCCCCGGCTGCCGCTGGGCAGGTGCGTCAGGGCCCGGTGCCAGCGTGACGTGCTTCGCGGAGACACAAAGGCCTCCTTCCGCTGCAGAGGAGGCTGGGCAGGTACCTGGGGGTGAGTCAGAGGCCCCCAGCGAGTGGTGAGTGACAGTAATGAGTAGTGTGACGGCGACCGTCTGGCACTCACTTCTGTCACTCTGGGCAGCCCGTGCTAAGGGAGGGAGGGAGGGCAGGGAGTGCAGTGGGGGGCAGAGCCTGGCCCGGCCCCCACCGCCAGCCCGGCTCCCTGAGCCACGCTGTGGGGTCTGTGCCCTGCCAGGCCCCGGGATCTGGGACTGTGTGAATGGCATGGGGGGTGGGGCAGGGCCCTCAACCCACAGCCCCATCCTCGGATTAGCAGGAGAGCCCCGTGTCCTGGGGAAGTTCACAGGCGGAGGGTGCCAGCCCCGGGTGGCTGCTGTTCACAACTGCGGGGGGGCCCAGCCAGGGGTGCGGTGACTTCAGCCAGCTGTCCTGGGTCCCCCAGAGAGACGCTGCTGGTGTGAGGCGGTCAGAGCAGCCAGTGTGGGGGCCAGCTGCTGCTATTCTGCCCCCAGGGCAGCCGGGCCGGAGCAGCTTTGAGGACAGACAAGAAGACCTGGCATGATGGACGTCCCAGTGGGCCCAGCAGGGAGGTGGAATCTCTTGAAGTCGGAGGGTGTCCTGGGTCTGGGGACCTGGAGACACCCTGGGTGGGCAGCAGGTGGTGGGAGTGGCTCGGGGGTAGGTGTGGGCCACCTACCTAGGTAGTTAGCGCCCCTAACTGTCCCCCAGTGCCCCTCACCTTGGGCCAGCCTGCCTGTTCTCCACAGGGGCCCCAGTCCAAGCCGGTGCACCCACACCTGGTGACAATCTCTGTCATCAGCAGCGGCTTCTCTCAAGCACCCTCGTGCTGGGCCTGTGGGTTCAGCCCCTGCTGCCGCCTCACAGGCCGGCACCATTGTCATCGTGGCCACTGCACGGTGCGGTGGCAGGTCCTGGCTGCTGCTCAGTGGGGTCACGTTGAGAGAGCACGTCGGAGCGCAGAACAGGCCCTTCAGCGGTGCCTCCAACTTCGTCAGAGCCCCCCCACCCCAGTTCTCCCAGGAACAGAAACTTCCTTTTAGTGACAGACATGTCTTGGCAGGACCAGGCTCCTCCTACCCAGTGACATGGCACCACCCTGCCGCCCCCTGCCCGGCCCTGGGCTCTGGGAGCTGCCTGTGGCTGCCGTGGTGTCTGATGGTTCCAATGAAGTGGCATCTTCTAGAGACCTGAGGACAGGGGTCGTCCTGTCCACTGGGTCACCCAGGAGGCTCGCACTCCTTGGAGCTCCCCTGAGGCGCTGATCGAGGGGACAGGGGCCACCTGGGTGGTGGACTCTGCCCCTGGAGGCCAGGTGGCTAGTGTGACGCCTTCAAAGCTGTCAGTTCTTCTCTGGTTAGGAGCGTGGGTCCCAGCCTGCCGCAGTCACAGCTCATTCCAGGGACACTTGGAATTCAGGCCGGAGCCAGAACTGTGGACCGCAGGCCTCATGTCAGCGCCTCCTGCTGGGGGCACAATGGGTTAGGGACCCTCAGCTCCCCGCAGGGCAGGCAGGGGAGCTGCAGGCCTGCCGGACACCCCTGTCCAGGGCCCGCCCCCGGCATCCCCCAGCTCCCAGCCCGTTCACCAGTGGAGACTCTGGGCTCCCGTGGGCTCCTGACGTGGCCTTTCCTTCGTGTTTAGAATGAGGCTGCGTCTGCAGGGCCCGGAGACTCGGCCTTGCTGTGCGTGGTGGGCTGTGGACCGAGGGCCCGTTGCCACTCGGCCCCCCGGCTGGGGCCGAGGTGCTGTCCAGGGATGGACAGCTCTCCAAGCTGCTGCCACCGCTGCAGGTTACTTGGGTGATGGATGTGCTCTGGTGACTCGCCCACCTTGGTCACCTGAGGGTGCCCCCCCACAGGTCCTGGGCGGGCAGGTGGCAGCAGAACTGTCCCCAGCCCAGCTCCCAGGGCAGGCCTCGGTCTCTCAGCCTCGGGTGTGGGGACCTGAGGCCCCAGGGCCACGGCCAGTGTCGGGGGTGTCTGGCCTCTTCTCTGAGGCCCCTGGATCCATGCCCCCCCCCCCGGCCCCATCATGGGGCATCTCCTGAGGGAGCCAAGACCCTCAGCCCCACACGGGGGCCCTGGGCACAGCCTGAGGATCCCGAGAGGCGCACTGTCAGTGCAGAGGGTAGGGACGCCTCCGGTGGAGGGGGTCTGGTTCCTGCCGCCCTGGGCTCCAGTGCCTGCCACTCGCTCCCCCCCAGGGGCACAGGGACAGGCATGAGGGCCACGGAGCTTCAGTCCAGGAGGTTTGGGGGGGGAGGGGCGTCCAGGCCGGGGGCCAGCCCTTGTCGGAGTGGGTCTGGGGGTCCTGTGTCTCAGCTCAGATGGGGTGTGTCTGTGGGAGCGGGCGGCCCACAGGGCCCTGCACCCTCGCCCTGACCCCAGCGCCAGACCTACCCCAGCACAGCCCGGCCTCCCTGGCTTCCTGGGGGTGATGAGGATGGTAGCACCAGTGAGCACTGTCTGGGGATGGGCGGGCAGAGGGGTCAGCCCTGTGGGCATCGGGCCAGGAAACAGAGTTTGGGGAGGGCAGAGGGACCCCTGGGGGGAGGGGTGGGGGGCAGGCTCTGGCGCACGGCCGGCAGGTGTCACTGGGGCCTTGGAGGCTCCCGGCCGGTCACGGGCCACCTGAGGCTGGAGGGAGAGCAGAGGGCAGGGGCGGCTGGGGGTCTGAGGGACAGGGCTGCGGTGGGGGGAGCTGTCTTCACCCAAGACCCCAGGGGTGCCAGAGCACCCTCACCTCCAGGACACACCGGTCTACAGGAGCGCCATGCTAGGGCCAGGATACAGGCTTGGGTTTGCTGACTTTGGCTGGAGCGTCCACCCAGCCCGCCTCCCAGGGCCAGTGGGCAGCGCCGGCCTCCGCCCTTCCCTTCTCCGGGGCCTGACCCAGCCTGAGCCCCAGACCCCTGCCCACATGCCCCCACCCTGCCCTGGAGGTGTCCCTCTGAGGTTGTGCCTCCCCTCAGCCAGATCTCTGGTCTGTTTGCCTGGGAAGAGTGAACAAGGGTCTAGACGAATCCATGGGGGGAGACCCCAGGCACCCATCATGGCCTGGGCTATACACCCAGGTCCTCTGTGACCGCAGGCAGTTCTTGACCCTCGAGGGGCGGGTCTCCGCTGTAGCCCAGTGGCCAGTGTCCCCTGGAGACTTGGCCGGGGAGAGGGAGGAAGGGACAGGGAAGGCTGGACCACGTGCAGGAAGGGTGGGAGAAGCCCACTGGCCTGAGCTGTCTCCCCACTCAGACCCCGCAGTCCATGCTGGCTTGTTGGGGCCAGACGGGTGTCCCCAACCCAGGAGGAGGCACAGGGCCAGTGCACAGTAGGGCAGGCGAGTGTCCAAGAAGTCAGGGCCTCACCCCTGAGCTCCCGTGAGGCCCCCCCCGAGTGGTCACTTCCAGGGGTTGCCGCCATTCCCCAGCTCCTCAGGTGGGGCACCGGCCCCAGATAAAGATCTTGGACTGAGAACGCGGCAGGGACATGGTGTGGGAACAAACATGTCACTCACGTGTCCTGCACAGCCTGCCCTGAGGCTGGTCAGCCACCCCGAGCCTCCAAGAAGCGGCACCCTGGCTGCTGACCAAGCCGAGACTCAGTCTGGAGTGGCCGGGTCTGACAGCGGTGGCGGCTGCGGGCAGTAGGGTCAGGACCGGCCTGCGGGATGCAACCCCCCTCACTGGCTGGTTCCCAGGAGACGTGCTGCTGGCCTGGGGATGGACACTCCGCTGTCCAGCTGTGGAGACCCTCGCTGAGACCCAGGTGACCAGGGGGCTGTGGCAGGGCAGCTGGGTCCCCGAGGGCCAAGGGTCATGGGGCCTTACGCCAGGTGCTGGAGAACCTGCAGCAGACAGGGAGGTGCCTGAGACCCTGAACCAGTGGCCTGGGGCTGCTGGGCAGGGTGTCCGGGCCAGCGGTCATGGGACATGCAGGCCAGGAGCCCAGGAGAGGCTGCAGCTGGAGTGGGTGGCTTGTGGCAGCTGGATGGGGACAGCATGGGGGAAGGGCAGGTCACCCAGGCCCAGCCCTAGTGGCGGGGAGGCAGTGGTCAGCAGTCCAGGGAATGGAGGGCCAGCAGTCAGACCAGGGGCCGGGCTGAAAGCCTGGAGGGGCTGGGGAACGGAGGACACCCTTCTGAGCCCCCGTCCTTGAGCCCCGGAGGCTGCGCTCCCTCACTTAGACCAGCCCCCCACTCCTGGCACCCACGTAGGTGCTGGGGAAGCTCCCATTATCCCTTTTTTGCTGGCTCTGCACTGTGCCCATGCTCCGAGGCGCTGGGGATTTGGGGGGGGGGGCCAGAGGGCCACTGGGCAGGGCTGCTCGGCTCTGGGAGGACCGTCCCCAGGCAGTGCGGCGGACCCTGTGGGCACAGCGCCCTAGGAGCAGAGAATAGGGAGGGTGGCATTGTGCCAAGGTCAGGCCGCAGGCCAGCAGCCGTGGCAGGGGTCCTGGGCCTCTGGCTAAGCCGCGTGCCCCCATTTCCGGCAGCAGGGGAGCTGGGCAGGGTCCCTCTGGGCGGGTCCCTCACGAGCGGGGAGCTGTCTACGTAGGGAAGCTCCTGGCACGTCACATCAAGCTATTCTCAGCCTCTCTCCATTTATGGCTCCGGAAGCGGCTGCTGTGCGGCAAAGATTTCACCGGAGGTGCAGGGACAACAGGAAGACGCCACCTCCTCCCTGGTGCTGTGTCCCAAATCTCCAGTTCCGGGGTGTCTGGCCAGGCCCAGCTGGCAGCGAGCCCCTACCCTGGCTGAGAAGCCGGCCACCTGGCCTGTGTGGGGCCCAGTGGGGCAGATGGGGGGGGGCACCTGAGGCTCCAAGACCCCAGGGGGCTCCTGGAAGCTGCTGGGGGTCCTCACCTCCTCCCACGCCTGACTGTAGTGGCCTCTGTGTGACGCCCTCAACCTTGAACCCTGAACAGCCCTCAGCTGGTCCCTTCCCCCGCCTGCCGCACCGGGCCCTGGGTGGCGGGTACTGGCCTGAGCATCGCCCCACCTGCCTGTGCCTGCCGCCTGCTGTCTTCCCTCCAGGCCACAGACCCACCGCTGTGAGGGGGGCCTCCGGACCCCTTCCCACTGCCCCCTCCCCTCCAGGCTCTGCCAGTGGCAACAGACAGGACCCAGCGCCCCCATCCCTGCCCTGCCACACCCCTGCACCCAGCTCCCCCTCCAGCTGTCCCCGCCCAGCAGGGCCCCCTGGGCGGCTGGCCCCAGCACCCCGGGGGGAGTTGGGCATTCCTGAATGGAAGGAGTCTCCCTGGGGCAGGGCCCAGGTGGGTCTTGCCCAGCTCGGGGCCTGGCACACGTCAGCTGTGCACACTCACGCGCACATGGACCCAGGAGCAGGCACGTTCCGGGGAGGACGAGGCTCCCAGGAGACGCTGGCCCTGCCCTGGGACGCTGGGGAGGCTTCCTGGAGGCAGTGACGCCAGACTCAGCTTTGCATGTCACTTAGAGCCACACGTGGCATCACGCTTGGGCTTCAACACGGGCAGGTCGGGGAGGCAGGTGGGGGTGTGGACGCGGCACTTCTGGGGGAGGGTCCCCCCACTCCTCACCATGCACCAACCCTGGCGGCCCCCAGGCCACTGGGGCCGAGAAGGACCTCAGGCACCGTCAGGGCAGCTGCTCCTCGCATGTGGGCGATGACGAGAGGGGACCTGGCACCTTGAGGAGAAGCAGGAGGGAAGGCAGGCGCCCGGCTCTGGTCGGGTGGTCTGGGGACCCTCAGACTCGCCCGGGGCAGCTGCGGACCTGAAGGCACCGTCTAGACCCAGACCCCCTGTGGAGCTGCGCTCGCCCCACCCACACCCGGGTGGGCCCCCCGTGTTGCGGCCGTGGTCTCTCCCCTGCCCCCGGCCCAGCTTGGACTTGGGCCAACAGGGGCCAGCTGGATCCCCGGAAGCTGCGGGTGGCGCTGTGCTGAGCTGGAGGCTCCTCCCAGGGGCTGGACCGGCGGCCGCCACACTGCCTGGCACCCTCCATGGGGTGGCCATGCGGGGGTTCGCCTCTGTGGGGTGGTGACGGTGCCCATTTCATGGGGTGTTCTGCACTTCCTGCACCCTGCCTGGCGCGGTGCCTGCCAAGTCGGGCTCTGGAGCTGTTTGTTAATTGAATGACCCCCGGCACAGCCAAGCAGGGCACAGATGGTTGTGTGCCTGGACCCGCGAGAGAGCAGAGGATGAACAGAGGGAGGCCACTCGCTGGGGGGGCGGGTGGCCCCCCCATGCCCCTCACCCTCCCGCCCTGGCCCAGGCTTCCCTGAGGCGAGGCCTGGATGAGTGCTTGGCCCTCTCTCAGCCTGTTTCCTCCACCATAATGGCTGGCAGGTGGTGAGGCTGGGGGACCCGCCCCCCCAGGCCTTTAGCTCCTGGACTCGGCCTCCTGGTCCTGAGTTCGGGGGACGCCTGCTGGGCACAAGGAGAATCTGGCTCGGGCACCGCCATGCCAGGTTCATCGGAAAAATACCCAACTTTCCTCGGAGGCTGGGCTGGAAGGTGCTGAGGCAGGAAGGGGGGGTGGGGGGCTCTGCCGAGCTGGGCCGGGAAGGAACAGGCCGCCTGTTCCGGGGACAGGACGCAGCGCGCGCCCTGCCAAACTGGAGAAGGGGGGTCAGAGAGAAAACGCTCCATGGCGCCTCCCCGAGCCCCAGGCTGCGCCTGCCCCTGCCCTCGTCTCCTCGGTCTCAGGCCCCTCCACCCGCGGTCAACGCGCGCCCTGCACCGGGCGGCCTAGGAGACCCCTGCCCCATCCTACCCCAAGCTGCCCTGCTGCAGAGGGGACACCAGTCTGGTGTGGCCTGTGGCCCCTGCCAGCTGCCACTCCCTCAATGGCTGTGACGATGGGGGGAGGGGGTGGGGGAGGAAGTCTCCATGAGAAATGACAGGACGGCAGCCACCCGCATCCTTGGCTCCCTTCGCTGGCGTCTTGGTGCCTCCGCCTTCCCCACCTCAGCTCATCTTTCCTCCTGGGTCTTTGCCCTCACCACTCAGTCCCAGCTCTGAGCCGAGGGGTCCTCGCCCCCTGCGGCACCCTGGCAGGGAGGGGCGTGCTGGCTGGGGCAGGGCCAGCAGATGCCTTCCCAGCTGCCTGGCCCAGACGGCAGGCCGTCTGCCAGCTGCTCGCCCACACCTCCGCCGCCCCAGCACTGCCTCGGGGGCAGACAGAGCAGGGGAGCAGCAGCAGAGAGCCCACAGGCGGTGGGGGGGGGCCCGCCGTGTCCACCTGCCGGGTCCCAGGAGTGGCACTGTATTGGGAGGCTCGGGCCGGGCCTGGGCGGGACAAAAGGAGGGGCCCTCCGCCTCAGGGACCCCAGCCCTGTCACCCCGTTTCCAAGGGGGAAATTGAGGCTGGGGTTGGCCCGATGTCTCCGATGTCTCCGACCAGAAACGAATGGAGAGGGGCCAGACCTCCTTCTGGTCCTGACCCCACTGAAGGCCTGCTCTGTGCAAGGCCTGTGCAGGCTGAGGCCCTCGGCTGTGAGCCCACAAACGCCCTGCCTGTGCGTGGCAGTGGCAGGAAGAGCCGCCTGGGGTGGGGACCCAGCCCAGAGCAGGGAGGCTGGTGTCAC
Organism: Artibeus jamaicensis; assembly: GCF_021234435.1. Classification (NCBI taxonomy): domain Eukaryota; kingdom Metazoa; phylum Chordata; class Mammalia; order Chiroptera; family Phyllostomidae; genus Artibeus; species Artibeus jamaicensis. The sequence continues at coordinate 1,114,299 of NW_026522059.1, forward strand.
AGGCCCTGCTGCTCGGGGGACCCCTGGGCCGGAGTGAAGAGAGGCTGTCTGCCGGGCCTGCTGTGGGCTCCCCGTGACGGGCACAGGGCCAGCCTGGTCTGCGGTGGCAATAAGATGAGGCCATGTCACACGGATGGCCCCACGGGGTGGCAGGCTGAGTACCTGGACCACAAGCCAAGGCAGGAAGAGGCAGGGGACAGTGGCAGGTGGACCCTGTGCCCCGCACCCGCTTTTCCTTCACAAGGACGGGGCTGGGAGGCAGCTGCTGGCCTCAGTTGGAGTGTGTGCAGGTGCACAGGTGTGTGCCCGTGCACACACGATGGTCTGCACACATACACAAGTGTGTACGTGGTGCACATGTGTGCACACACGCGCACATACCACAGATGTGAATGCATCTCTGCACTCGTGCGTGTGCGTGTGCACACACAGGTGCATGTGTCAGGGGTGGGGGCGTGAGGTGGCCCAGAGCTCGCCCCCACCCCCAGCAGTGCCCCTCAACCCAGGTGCTGACTGCCACGCAGCGTGAGGGGGGCCTGGGAGCTGGCACCGCGGGGTCCCCTGTGGGCAGGTGTGGGCTGTGGGGAGGCTGGGAGGGGGTCTGAGAGGCACAGGGTGCGTGTCAGGGGGTGGGGCTCCCTGAGGCCTTGGGTTTGAGGGAGACACATTTTGAGATTGGCACCTGGAGCCCCAGGGGCAGAAGTCTGAGCCCCAGAGGGGCTTGCGTGGGGGCCGCCTGTATTTGAGCTGGGGGGGGCAGACGCCCCCCCATGGTGGCCAGGCCTGCCCTATCCCCCCCTTCTGGGCCAGGTAAGGCCTCTGAAGGGGCCAGGCCCAGGAGCAGCACACCACTGAGCTCCGAGAGTGGGGGGTCCCCTGGCCCCCCCCCTCCTCTGCCCCTCCCCACCCTGAGCATCCTGGGGAGTGGGGGTCTGCACTCTGTGGGGGACGGTGGTGCAGAGGGTAGGGCAAAGGCACACCCCCACCCCGGGCAGGGTGGGGGCAGCGGCCCTTCTTCCGGAGGTGGAGGACGGGAGCTGGAGCTCCAGCGAGAAGGTTTGCCGAGGCTTCTGGGGCGATAATCGGGCAGCAATTATGTGTTCCCGAGCAAGCAGAGCCGCAGCCTGTTGCGACCTGTCACCGAGAGCTGGGCCTCTCTGCAGTCCTGCTGGGCTGGCCCCCGCATCTGTCCTTCCCCCGACTCCGGCCATCCTGGCCGAGGGAGGGGGACACCCAGACCCAGGGCCTGGGTCAAACCCAGCCCCACCTCAACACCCAGTCTCGGCCGCCCCCCTGCCACACAAAGGCAAGCATCGCCCTGCCTTTCCATCTCCTGCCTTTGCTCACCCCTCCCCCAGCCCCTTGGAACTCCACAGCTTCTTCCTGCCTGGTCAAGCCCTCCCTGGCCCCCGGGGCGCTGGCTGGGCTCCCCTCCCCCCAGAAGCCCTGCCGGACCACAGCCCCCTTGGGAGGGGAGGGGCGGAGGCTGGAGGCTGATGTGGGCCCAAGGACATCAGGGCCAGGCCCTGGTCCGGTGCCCTGCTGGTCAGGGGCCTGGGCCTGAGTGCCACTCTCAGGGGCCTCGGGGGCTTTGTAGACTGTGGGGGGAGGAGGGGCGGCTCCTGGTCACTCAGGTGCCGGCTCCGGTAGGTCCACGGCACGTGAGGGTGCGTGTGCACACAGGCAGTGAGTGAGGTCCCTGGCCAGCTGGCTCAGGGGCACCCCCCACCCCGACAAGGGCCCTCGGACTCGGGCCGAGCTCACCTCAGACACGGGGACAGGCTCCCGGTCACGCACACCCTGCAGGCGACTCGCACGCAGGCCTGCAGCCTCCCGGCTCGGGAACGCCCGGCCGGAGACTCCGGGATTCCTGCTCTGGAAGCTTCCCTGCCGCCTCCCCCTCCCGGCACCGTGCGCCCCCACCCTGCTGCCCACCCACTCGCCTCTAATTAGAAATGCCAGGAGAGCGATTTTGGAGAGTTTGTGGCAGAAAGACTTTCCCGTCCACAGCAGGGGCGGAAGCTCAGAGAAAAGGAGACAGATTGGCTCTGGGCGGGGAGGGGGGGCTAAGGGAGCGGGGGAGGGGCCGGGGAGCGTGGGGACCCCAGAGTGTGGGCACCTGAGCTGTGTCATGGAGTGAGTGAGCCAGAGCAGGTGGGGTGTGTGAGGGGCGTGGGGCGAGCATGTGTGTGGGGAGTCGTGTGTCGGGGGGTGAGTGTGCCTGGGGGGGGTGAGTGTGGGGAGCTGTGACTGGGACATGAGTGTGCAGTGTGTGTGTGTGTGTGTGTGTGTGTGTGTGTGTGTGTGTGAGGAGGGAGAGAGGAAGGGGCAGCCGGGCTCGGGCGTCTTGACTGGCACTGGCCATGTCTGGGCACCACTGGCCATGGGCAGTGGGGTTTGTCACCCTTGCCCAGGGAACATCAGAGAACCTGGGACCAGGCCCTTCCTCCCGGGGTAACCCGGGAAGGACGTCCTTCCCGCCACTGTTGCCAGGGAGGCGGAGGGGAATCTCAGCTTCCGGAGCCCTGCTCCTTATATGGTGCTGTCTTCTCGCCTCGGCCTCTGCGCCGACTGCAGAGGCTCCTGCGCCGCCTGCCTCCCCTCCCTCCCCCTCTGCCCACCTCTAGACCTCTGCAGCCTCTGACCAGGTACCCCCGGTGGCCTGGGGGGCTCAGGGCCCGGCCCCCTGCAACACCCCTCCACCTCCTCCCCACCCCACCCCAGGGAGAAGCTTCCAGGTTCCCCTGGGGCACCAAGTGGAGGAGGCTTGGGCCTCCCTGAAGCCCTGAGCGTGGGGCAGTCCTGGCGGCCACGGCAGAGGCCGGCCCATCCACACTGCTGCCTGGGGCCAGCGGAGCCAGGACCTGGGGCCCGTCCCTCACACGCAGCCGAAGGGCTGGCCCAGGGCAGGGGCGGGCAGAGGCTGGGGGCCCACTTGGGACTCACACCTGACACTTGGGAGCGAGCCTGTGCCTCTCACCAGAGGCTTCCGGAAACCTTCAGCTCAAGGGACAGAGGGGCTGAGTGCCCAGTGGCTGTCAGGGTTAACCTGTGGCTGGGTGTCTGCTGCCGGACTGGGCAGGCTCCCTGTCAGGGCAGGGAGCCCTGCGGACCCAGGAGAGCACAGCGCCCCCCTCCCCCCCAGAAAGAAAGATGAGAGGAGGAGGCCCACCCTGAGGCCTTGGGGGAGGGGCTTCCTGCTTACCCTTGGGTGGGGGGCGGCCTCTCCAGGCACCCTGCTGCACCTCCCCTCCCAGCGCCGGCCTGGGGTGGTCGCTGGTCCCCAGAGCGTCCCGCAGACTTTGCAGGCTGAGTGACCCTGGGGAGGGGGCGGTGGAGCCAGCGGATTAGTCACCCGGGGCCAGCGTGTGTGCAGGGGGTGGGCCCTACCTCCGTGCCAAGCTCGAGTGGGCGCGGAGGCGGGCTCGCAGGGTGGGCGCGCGGGCCAATGGGAGCCGGGACTCAGCGCCGGGGCCGCCCACGGCCGCGCTGGCAGCATAAAGAGCCGGCGCGCGGCGGCAGGCTGCAGAGCTCAGCGCCGCTGCTCCCGCTCCTCCTTCCTGCGCTGCTGCCGCCTTCCTGAGCTGCTGCTGCCGCCGCGGCACGGACCCAGAGCGACTCAGCCTCCGCTGCCCCGCAGCAAGACTCGGTGCTGCCGGTGCGCCTGTACCTGCGCACGGCCGGACCCCAAAGCCCCACCGGCCCTAGAGCAGTTCGCAGCCCGGTGCCACCCTCTTGTCCCAGCACCTGCGCGCAAATGGAGCTGGACCACAGGACGAGTGGTGGCCTTCACGCCTACCCCGGGCCTCGAGGCGGGCCGGTGGCCAAGCCCAACGTGATCCTGCAGATCGGGAAGTGCCGGACTGAGATGCTGGAGCATGTGCGGAGGACTCACCGGCACCTGCTGGCGGAGGTGTCCAAGCAGGTGGAGCGCGAGCTGAAGGGGCTGCACAGGTCGGTGGGCAAGCTGGAGAGCAACCTGGACGGCTACGTGCCCGCCAGCGACTCCCAGCGCTGGAAGAAGTCCATCAAGGCCTGCCTGTGCCGCTGCCAGGAGACCATCGCCCACCTGGAGCGCTGGGTCAAGCGTGAGATGCACGTGTGGAGGGAGATCTTCTACCGGCTGGAGAGGTGGGCCGATCGCCTGGAGGCCATGGGCACCAAGTACCAGGTGGGCAGCGACCCGGCCCGCCACACGGTCTCCGTGGGCGTTGGGGGTCCCGAGGCCTGCGGCCAGGAAGCCGACGGCTACGACTACACGGTCAGCCCCTACGCCATCACCCCGCCACCCGCTGCCGGCGAGCTGCCCGGGCAGGAACTGGAGGAGGCCCAGCAGTACCCGCCCTGGGAGCCCGGCGAGGACGGGCAGCCCAGCCCGGGTGTGGACACTCAGATCTTCGAGGACCCGCACGAGTTCCTCAGCCACCTGGAGGAGTACCTGCGACAGGTGGGCGGCTCTGAGGAGTACTGGCTGTCGCAGATCCAGAACCACATGAACGGGCCGGCCAAGAAGTGGTGGGAGTACAAGCAGGGCTCGGTGCGGAACTGGGTGGAGTTCAAGAAGGAGTTCCTGCAGTACAGCGAGGGCACGCTGTCCCGGGAGGCCCTGCAGCGCGAGCTGGACCTGCCGCAGAAGCAGGGCGAGCCGCTGGACCAGTTCCTGTGGCGCAAGCGGGACCTGTACCAGACGCTCTACGTGGACGCCGAGGAGGAGGAGATCATCCAGTACGTGGTGGGCACCCTGCAGCCCAAGCTCAAGCGCTTCCTGCGGCACCCGCTGCCCAAGACCCTGGAGCAGCTCATCCAGAGGGGCCTGGAGGTGCAGGGCGGCCTGGAGCAGGCGGCGGAGCCGGCCAGCCCCCAGCCCCCCGCTGAGGACGAGGCCGAGGCCGAGGCCGAGAACGAGGCTGAGAACGAGGCGCTCACGCCGGCCCTCACCAACGAGTCTGTGGCCAGCGACCGGACCCAGCCCGAGTAGAGGGCCTTCCGGCCCTGCCTGCCTGCCACACCCCGCCTGTGGCCTTTACCAACCAGGACTTTTGAGTTGGGCTGACCCCCGCAGGGGGCGCCCTCGTCCCACCCTGGTGGACGCTCCCGCTAGCCTCCCAGCCTGATTCACACAGCACATGCCACCCAGTTCTGGACAGCGTCCCCCATGCAGTGAAGGAGCCCCCGTCCCCTGCAGCACCGGCCTCGCCCCCCGACCTCCGTCTGTCTTCCAGGGCCTGGGCCCGCCTGGGCCACCAGGCCCCACCCCCACCCAGCACACACACTCTCAGGCCCTGACAGCGTCCCAGCCTCCTCATCCTGCTCCGCACCTGGGCCCTCTGTGCACTCGTGAGCCCCAGTGGCTCCGGCCAGCACGCACCACGCTCGGGGGACACCCCGAGCAGAAGCGAAAGCACACCCCGTGCCCAGTGCCGTGGGACCTCAGCTCCCGGCTAGCACCCCCTTCTGGCAGTTGCCACACAGGCCAGCCAGCCCACCTCGGACAGCACAGTGTGGCTCCGTGTCCTAAGGATGCCCGAAGCCCAGGCGCAGCCTCAGCAGCAGCAGCAGCAGCAGCAGCAGACCTGGCCTCCCCATCTCCTGGCCTCTCAGGTGAGCCCCTGCATCAGGGCACTACCACTAGGGGTCGCCACAGAGCTCGGAGGGTCCAGGGCCAAGTCCCTGTTCCAGGCCAGCCCACAGAGCCTCAGCAGCGCCCCAGCAAGTTAGCCTCAGGGGCTGGGGTGGGGGTGGCACCGTGGGGAGGTGGGAAGGAGCAGAGACCACAGGGCCAGGGGGAGGGGCTAGGTGGGAGGTGGGCTGGGGGAGGCTGCTGAGCCAGCTCTCACAGCTCCGGGCGTTTCTCTCCCCCAGCCCTGTCCGTGACTCACGCCAGCTCACACGGTGACTCAGCCGTGGCAGGCAGGGGGTCCCCAGGAGCCTGAGTCCTCCAACCAGCTGAGGCAGCAGCCGGTGTCCCCGGAGCCAGGAGACTGACAACAGGTAATGGAGCCCCAACCCCCCCACCGAGACCCTGACCCTCCACTGTCCTCCCCAGGGGCCTTTGGGTCCCTCCCCAGGCCCAGGCCCTGCCCCAGCCCCAGGCCTCTGGACGAGCTGGGTGGCAGCCCACCAGGGTCCCCAAGGCTCTGGCCCCAGGGAGCAGCCCTGTTCTTCCCTTCCTGCCTGCAGCCCCTGCCACCTACCCTGTCCCTGACCACCCTGTGTCTTCCTTTCAGGTCCCAAGGCTCACCCAGAGCCCTGCTGCTGTGCCCGGCACTGCCCACTGCTCTCTCCTCCCACCGGCTGCCTGCACGGGAGGAGATGACCGAGGCCCAAGAGGGGGTGCTGCAGAGAGGAGGGGCCCGGGAGAGCCGGCGCTGAAGATGCCCAGCCTGAAGGCCAGGGCCCGCCGCTCTGCCCGCCTCGCCGGCCGCCAGCCCGCTGGCCCCCAGGGCCTCTGTGGCCGGAGTCCTGGTCCGACACCCCGGGCCCGCCTTGCTCCGGCCCAGCAGCCCTGCGCACTGTGCGGCCTCCTCCCCTGCCAGGGCTTCCTGAGAGCCCGGCCCAGAGGCCGAGAGGCCAGCCCCAGGACACCCCAAAGTCCGACTCCTGGGGCTCCAGCTGGCTCTCTGCCAGCCGCCGCTGCCCAGGCCCTGACCGCCCCCTCAGCACCATACCCTGGTGCTGCAGAGCAGGGTCTGTTTGGGGGTCCCTGTTCTGCCTGCCCACTGGAGGTTCCCAGATCCCAGATTCCAGAGCATCTGCAGGTGACTGTTGGCTCCTTCACTCTGTACCCCTGCCGGCCCCCCCAAATTTTATTTTTACACATGAGCCATAACCCATCCTCTCAGGCTGCTGGGGGCCCTGGGTCCCCTGCCCCCATACACCAAGCCTGGAGGGCCTGGCCAGGCTGGGGCCCCCCTCCTTGAAGACAGACCCTTTTATAAGGTTTTGTTAATAAAACGCCGAGAACTGGTGGATGGTGTGCACTCGTCTGTGGCCATGGGTGGTGCGCTGGGTGGAGCTGCGGGAGGATGCAGCTGGGGTTGGGGAGGCCCTGGGCTTGGACTGGGGGGGCCTTGGGGAGCACAGCCCATTGTCCCCCAGAGCAGCTGGGCGGGGTCCTGGGGCTCTCCTGGAGAAGCTGTCCGGGCAGCGCTGCCCTCCCCAAATTCCAGGCAGACGGCAGGCCAGCGGGGCTGGAGGGAGGCTGAGGCCGCCCCCTCCCCTTGCCAGGGGCCTGCCTGGTAGGGGCCCTGGGAACTCTTCTCCTGGGCCCAGCGCCCACAGAAGCCTGCGCCCAGGGGGACTTCTCAGGCCCTGGAGCCTTGGGCACGGGCAAAGCAAGTCCCTTTGGGGAGGGGACCCTAGCGGGTCCCGGCGGCAGGATTATGCATTTGGTCTCTCTAAGCCTCAGTTTCCTCAACCTCAAAATGGGGGTCTCACCGACACAGTCCACGTGTGGGCCGTGAACTCAGGAGGGCGGGCTCTGGTGCCCTGGTGTCACCTGCGGCCAAAGGCCACGCCGGGTCCCCAGGGGGAGGGAGGAGCAGCCTGGAGAGGGTGCATTTCCGCCTGTGTTTCATGAGAAGCAGGTCAGGTGGGAGAGATGGCGGGGAGAGGTCTGTGATGAGGAGCTGGCAGGCTGTCGGGCCGGCCCCCTCACTGGCCGGCGGTGCCCTCCTCTCCCCGGCCAGGGCCGCTCTGCTGGGACGGCTTTTAAGCAGGTGGATGGAGCCGGGCCCAGCCAGACCACGGGGTGGGGGTGGGGGCTGCCCCACCCACACGGGGCCTCGAGACAACCAGAGGGGGGTGTGAAGCAATGCCCGGGGACAGCACCCTAGCCCAGCGCCAGCCCTACCCGGCTCGGGTCCTGCCCTCGGGAGGTGCCACTCCGCTGCAGGCCAGCTGGGCCAGCGGGGAGGGAGGCCAGGTGGCTGTGGGGCGCCACCCAGGCTGCGCAGGGCTTCCCTTCCCAGAGCCTGGACGCAGGGCCAGAGGCCAGAGTCTGCTGGGACCCGAGAGGGGAGCCCCTGTGCCAGGGACTTCTGTCACCCTCTGTCCGAGGGGAAGGGCTGCGGCCTCCCTGCTCTTCCCTTTTCTTTGTTTTACGTGACCACAGCTCTGAAGAAGAGGGGACAGGAAATTGAGGGGGCGGGAGGCGGGCACCATGGGGGTGCCCTGGCGGGATTTCTCTTCGGGAATTGTGCTCTGTGCGCGGCCGCACCAGGCTGCCAGCCTTAGGCGCCCCCTCCTCTGCCTGCCCCAGAAGGGCCTCCCCGGCATGGGGCGGGGCGGGCTGTTCCCCCACTTCCTGTGTCTCCACAGGCAGCCCCAGGTTTCCTGCCTCTGTTCTCTCTCTCCCTGTCTGTGGGTCTGTGGGTGTTTGTCTGTCTCTGTCTCTCCTCATTGCCCGCTCCCTCAGCAGAGCGGGCAAGGAGCTGGGGGTTAAAACGGGGTGGGGGGGGGAGGGTTCCTGCAGGCACTGGGGATGAGGGGGTGGAGGGGCAGGGAGGGCGCTTTGTAGAAGACAAGGAGGGACAAAGGGAAGCAGCCTGCGGGGCGGGAGTCAGGGGGACCTGCGGGTGGGCCCCAGCCCTTCCCCAAGCAGCAGCCCCTCCAACAAGGCTGAACCCGCAGTCTCGCCGCCACGCTCCTTCCCCTCTTCCCGCCTCCCTGGCCGCCCTCCCAGGCCGAGACGCCCAGCGTTGCCCTTGCCTCTGGGGGCCAGGATGCGGGGTCGCAGCTGCTGGGGTCCTCTGGCCCCAGCCACCACCACTGTCTGAGAGGGGGCCTCAGAATGGAATGGGGAAACTGAGGCCTGAGAGGGCAAGGAGTCACCGGGTGAAGCGGATAGTCTCCTCCATGTCTGTCAGCCTCAGGCTGGGACTGTGGGCAGGGGTCAGGCGGCAAGCATCCCTTCCTCGGCTTGGACCAGGGGTCCCGCCGCTCATCTGCGGCCTGTTCTGCCTTGTGTAGCCCTGAAAGGGTGTTGCTTTGCCCTGCCAGCCCGTCCCCCTCTGTTAGCTTCCCCGAGCTGCACCCTGATGCCAGAAACTCAAGCCACCCCAAGAGACCATGTGAACTGAGGGCTGGACCTGGAGTTGGACCATGGGCCAGTCCTACTCTTCTCTGCACCCGCATGTCCACCGGCGCTGCCTCCAGTTCCAGCAGGGAGGGGGCCTGGGAGAGGCCTGACTGCCCCCAGCCCCCCCCCCCCCGGGCAGGCTCCCTGTTTTTGTGTAACTGCACAGGGCACCCGAAATGCTGCCGTCTGTCTCTTCCCAGCCTCGCTCCGTGTCTCGGGGGCCCCGGCCTGCCCCACCAGGCCGGGCCGCAGCACCTTTTCGTCAGCTCGCCGTTCAGCGCTCAGTCGTCCAGCCCTGAGCTTCCCCCAGGGCCGCGGCCTGCGCCTCGGCCTCCTTTCACACACATTTGTCTTCCGTCGTAACTTCAGAGTCCCGTGGCCTGGGTACTGTCCCCCACAGTCCACCCTCCCCGACGCCCCACCCCCGACCGGCTGCTAGTCTATCGGCTTCCGGTCTGCTTCCCCCTTTGGTGCCCACTTCTTGGAATAAAAACATCTTTTTTTTTTTTTTTTAGATTTTATTTATTTATCTTTAGAGGGGAAGGGAAGGAGAGAGGGAGAGAAACATCAATGTATGGTTGCCTCTCATACATCCCCTGCTGGGAACTGGCCTGCAACCCAGGTATGTGCCCTGACTGGGAATCGAACCGCGATTGTCTGGTTCGCAGGCCCGCGCTCAATCCACTGAGCTACACCAGCCAGGTTAAAAAACATCTTTTTAAAAAATCTGACAGCTCCTGGGCCCTCCCAGGTGTGTCCTGCCTCAGGCGGAGGCCGCAGGTCCAAGCCAGCCTGCCAGGGCCCTGCCCCACCCCCACCGCAGGGGCGGGCAGCGACCCCAGTCCCTGATCTCAGGCCCCACCCCCTGCTCTTCCTCCTGTGCCACCCCCCCTTCTGTCTCCACTTAAAAAAAGTTAAGAATGTATTTCGTTTTAGAGAGAGGGGAAGGGAGGGAGTAAAACGCAGATCTCTTGCCTCTCGTATGCCCCTCCCCTGGCCCCTGGCCGGGAACTGAACCCAAAACCTACGCATGTGCCCCGACCAGGGACTGAACTGGCGACCCTTCAGTTTGCCGGACGATGCCCAACTCACTGAGCCACACAGGCCAGGGCTGTGTCCGAACTACGGTCTCCTTCCCTCTCAGCCTCATCCTGCCAGGCACTGTCCTCCCGGAGTCCCGCCTCAGTCTACCGCCTTCCTCCTTCTGACCTGCCCTCTGACCTGCCCTCCTTGCCAGAGCCTTGGACCTCAGACCTTAGGCACAGGCCCCACCTCCGTGACCTCGGTGACCTCGGTGACCTCAGTGACCCCAACACTGCCGGAAGGAGCCGGGGCTGCCACATATCCTTCCCCAAGTCCCTTCCCATGAACTTGACCGGGCCCCAAGCTGGGCGCTGACCCGAGGAGGAGCTGCAGAGGCCGCTGGGGGCTCAGCTGGAAAGGGCGGGACCGAGCTTCGGCTGCTGTCCTGTCTCTGAGTCGCAGCCTGGCACAGGGCACACCTAGGGTGCCCAAGGGAGGCGGGCCTTGCTCAGAGGCTGTTCCCCAAAGATGGCAGCTACCTGAAGAGGGAGTGACTCCCTCGCCCCGAGGGCAACCAAAGGCTCTGGAGAGATGGCTGGACCGGGGACCTCTGAGGCCCGCCCGACTCTACCCTCAGCTGCCCCTGGGAGCCCCACTGGGAGGCACACAGCTGCCCAGGACCCTTCGGTCTCCGCCCCTCTCCGCCAGCCGCACTTCCCACGCGGCCTCCGCAGCCGCACTCCCGCCGTCCCCTCCCGACGTCTCCCACTCGCCACCCGTGGGTGTGCTCCTCGGACCCGCCTCTCCCCTCCCCGTCCTGGCACCTGCCTGCTCCTCCTGAGGACACAGCCCCCCAAGCCAGCCCGGCACCCCCTCCTCCCCCCGGCACCTCCTTGGGGGGCCCTGGGCTCCCCGCTCCTGCTGCTGGCTTGTCTGGCATCTTCTGTGCCAGGAGTCTGAGTGTGAAGGGGCTATTTTTAGCCCCTGTTATCCCCGGAATTATCTCGTCTCTGTTTGGTCCTGGTGCTCGATTCAGCCGGAAAATGTCGGCCCGTCTCCTCACACTCAGGGGAAGCCAGGAGGGGGGACCCCACGGAACCTCCTCTCCACTCACATCGCCGGGGGCTCTGCCTGTCCACTGCGCAGAGGCCAGGAGAGCCTGGCAGGAAGTCCTGGCACCTCCCAGCCAGAGGGGCCTGGGCACAGGGGAGAGGCTGGGGGTTCAGGCTGGGCCCCTCGCACGCCTGCACAGCCCTAGAGCTGGGGCCTGGCCGGGGGCCACTAGGGACAGCCGTGCAATGAACCCCCCCCGTCTGGCAGCTCAGACCTGCCTGGGAGCAGAGGCACTGCTTCTCTCTGGTCCCTGGGAGAAGCGGGAGCCTGTGGTCCCACTCAGGCTCCCACCTCTGCCGGGCCGGCCCTCTCTCAGGAGGGGAACTGCGTGGACACTCTAGCTGCAGGCTGCTCTGGTTAGCACGGCTGGGGAGCGAGATTCCCTGGGGCCTTCCTACCAGGGACAAGGGGGTGAGGGGGCGTGGGGGCCTGTACTGTGGACTGGGCTTCTTTTATTTTTTTTTTAAAGATTTTATTTATTTTAGAGAGAAGGGGAGGGAAGGAGAAAGAGAGGGATCGAATCATCAGTGTGTGGTTGACTCTCACGCGTCCCCTACTGGGGATCTGGCCTGCAACCCAGGCCTGTGCCCTGACTGGGAATCGAACCTGCGACCCTTTGGTTCCCAGCCTGTGCTCAGTCTACTGAGCTACACCAGCCAGGGCTGGGCTGGGCTTCTCAGACCGTCCCCTGTTGGAGGCAGGCATGGGGGTGGGGCAGGATGAGGCTTCTCAGTCAGGGCGGACAGGTGATGTGCCTGATGGTCTGGGGACAGGACTCGCCCAGGACCCGCCCGGGACTGCAGTTCCCAGACCCCAGACCATTGCATCTCCCCTCCAATCTGCTTTCTGAGGTTGTCTGGCTCCCTGCTCCCCTCAGCCTGGCTTTCCAGTTGTTTGGCGGGCTGCCTCCTTCAGGAAGTCCCCCAGGATTTTGCTCTCATTCAAGTGAGCCCTAGCAAGTAAGTCAGCCTGGACACATTGCTTGCTTCACAGCTCTGCCTCCATCCCTGTAAGTCTCCCCACCCCACGGATGGGAGAAGGCCCCTGAGCTGGCATTTGGCTCCTTGGGACACTCCTGCACGCTGGCCCGACTGCCCCAACAGTGGACTCGGTTACCCTGAGGGGCCTGCCTCAGCCCGCAGGGCCCTTCTGCAGCGGGAACCGGCCCGTGTGCAGCCCCCTCAGCCCCGGGCCACACCTTCCCACCACCTTTGTTTCTCCTTGGATGCTTGCTTTGAACTTGATCTCTTTTAGTGCCTCTTGCATTTTCAGTCTTCTCCCTTCCCCCACCGTCTAGGCGTTGCTATGGGAACCAAGCTGAGGAACCCACGGCACCCCAGATGGGCACGTTGCAGGGGCACCTGTGTGTCTGTGCAGGACAGGTGTCTGGGTGCAGGACCGGCAGGGGCTCTGGGGCTTTGGGCTGGCGACCAGGGGTCCACAGCGGGAGGCGGCCCTCAGAAAGCACAGTCCAGCTCCCCTACCGGGAGCAGAGCCTGGCCACTGCCACCTCCCCTCTCTTCGTGGTCACTTCCTCCTGGGCTGTCACCATCTTGCCCCGTTGACATCGGCCTGGTTATCGCTGACCAGGAACTGTGCCAGGAGGAGGGCACAGCGCCAGTGGCTGGCAGCCCTGCTGGTCTTCTGAGTCCACCCAGACCGGAGCCTGGAGTCCCAGAACGTGGTGTGGGTGGGAGGAAAGGGGCCTCCTCCCTTCCTGCCCCCTGCACCCCCCAGCCAGGATGTAGGTCGGCAGACTGGGGGGCTCTGAGGAGCCAGAGAGGGCCCTGGGCTCCCCCAGGCCTGGCCTCCCTGGCCTCAGCCGGCAGCCCCACTTCCTCCCCGGGCCCCGCTCCGCACACCTGACTGCACCCCCGCTGCATGGCTGGCATTCCTCCTGCGCGGGGTCCCACTTTGCATGCATCAGGTTAAGTAAAATATGTAATTAAAATCAGTTTCATCTCTCTCTCTTTACTGTGGCCACTAGCCACACTCATTTCGTTTCCGGCGTCTGGCACTCCCTGCCTTGTCCACGGGAGGGAGGGCAGGCTGCTCCGGGCTGGGCCTCCTTTCCTGGTGTGCATGGCGCCGGGCAGGGGTGGGCTTACTGACCACGGCTGCTCTAGGGCGCTCTGGAGCCCTGGGGGCCCCTCGGGCTGGGACAGGCTCCACCCAGCACCTGAGATGGCTCTGGTCACCTTGGAGGTGAGGCTCAGAGACCTGAGTCCGAAGGCCGTGGTCGCCACAGAGCAGCTGAGGACGCCAGCGAGGGTGGCCAGCCACCAGGCCACCCGCTCCTGACAGTGAGGTTTCCAACGCCTGAGGCCAATTCCACATTGTCCCCAGAGGTGTCCCTCCCAAAGGGTGACTGGGCCTGTGCCCTGGCCTCCTGGGGACACAGACCAGAGGCTGGGACTTCCTCTTAAAGAGGCAGTGAGATGAGAGGGTTGTCCCCAGGGAGAGCAGTGACCCCCCCCAGGCAGGGCGAGCCCTGGAAGCCGTGCACTGGCCGCACTCACAGCGCCCACCCTGCCCACATGGTCGGAGAAGCATGGGCTCTCACGGAGCAAATCCACAAGTGACCCAGGCCCCACCGCTGGCCTGCCCACCCAGGTCTGCCAGGCAACGAGGCTGCGGGTCCCTCAGCGGTGGCCCAGGGCAGCTGACTCAAAGGGCGGCTCCCATCCTGCCCCCTGCTGCGCCCCCCAAGAGCTGCTTTTCTCGGCCCACACAGGGAGGAGGGACCTGGCAACTCTGGCTGCAGCGCAACAAGCTGGCCTGGCTTGCTTAGAGATCTCCCCACCAAGCCTAGGCCCCCAGGAGGGCCACAAGGGGCCTGCTCTGCAAGTCCCGCCCCCCGAGCCTCCTCACGGGTGGAGGCCTGACCTGCACCGACTGCGCTCAGACCAGCACTGGCCACCCACACCCTCACTGGCACGTTTGAAAAACACTTGTGGAGCCTCTTGGTGCACCAGAGGGCGAAGCCTGGGGTGTTCCGGTGAGAGTTGCTGGTGGTCAAGGCGGAGCTGGCACAGAAGACGCACCGCGGCCACGCAGGCAGAGCAAGAAGCTGGGCGCCGGGCGCGGTTGCACCAGGGAGGCCTTCAGAGAGGCTGTGCCGTGTCCCCATGCGGTCCAGGGGCTGGCGCGGGGCACCGTGGGGCTGTGGTGGGCGGGTTAAGGGCCCAGGTGGGTGGTGCTGTTTCCCCCACCTGCTGCCCGCTCCCCACCCCAACCTCTTTTTCTACAAGGCTCCAGTCTTGTGGTGGGGCTGGTGGGGGGACTCGCCAGGTCCCTGCAGGAGGAGGGGGCGGTGCTGTGGTCTGTCCTCGGGGTGGACGTCCTAGACCAGCCTGAGATGACAACAGGTAAGGCCCAGCCACTGTCACCCTGTGGTGACTGAACACTTGAGTCAGAGGTGACAGCCCAGCATGGGAGCCGGGGCTGCAACTGGACCCGTCTTTGGGGCACTGCAAGAGCCAAGGTGGACCCCCGACTGGGGACCATCTGGCCCCTGGGGCAGGGAGCCCCTAACTGCCGGCCCGTCAGTTGGAGGATGGAATTCTGTGGCCAGGCGGCTGCTGAGGACCAGGCCTGCCAGCAGCCAGAGGCTTCTGGACCTGCTTTCTCAGCACCCAAGTGCTCCGGGAGCCCCCGGGACAGGACTCATTCGAAGAGGGTCTCCCAGGAGGTATGTCCCCCCCGCCCCCAGGCACTAGGGGGCGCCTCCTGCCAACTGCCGCCACCCGGCATGGGTCAATGAGCCCCCAGCCAGCATGGTGCCCTGCCCTCCGCCCGGCCCTCCCCGGCTTCTGGCCTGCGGCCTCCTCCCCAGGCTCGCCGAGGCCACGGCACGCCGGGGCCGGCGCGGAGCCGGGCTGGCCTGGGTCATCTGGACGCCGCTCAGCTCCCAACCCTGGGAACTCATCCATGTCCTCCAAGTCCCCTCTGGAGATGGCTCTTAATCGGCGGGACTCGGAGAACAAATTCTTTGCTGTCTAAGGCCAGTGGGACCCAACCCCCCCTGCAGAGTTGCTGAGTGACCTTGGGCCGGCCCTGCCTCCCTGACTTCAGGGGTCGAAAGGACCCCGTCAGGTTTGCCCACAGGCTGGTGCCCCCAGCATCACCCCCCTCCGCCGAGCCAGAGCCCCACACTTCGTAGGCTCCAGGCCCTGAGGCCCGACTCCTTCCTTCTTTTCCTAAGGTCCCCAAGGCCACCAGGGCCTCTGGACTGGGAGCTGGGCAGGGCCCCTCCCCCGACCCTGCCCCGGAGCCTCAGGTAATGCTCACTGACCAGTGTTTCTCTCCCCTCCTTTCAGCCTCACCTTTCAATAAGGTCCCCTCCGCCCTCCTGCCCGGAGTGACCGGTGCTCACTGCAGCAGGCTGGGCCTTCTGGGGCGCCTCAGGGGAAGTGTCCTTGGCCCGGAGATAGGTCTCAACTTCCGATCAGAATCACGTGGCTTCTTCCGTACTTGTGGGGTCCTGGGCAGTTTCCACGTCATTAAATAGTCTTCGAAAAACAGGATTTTTACCGGTTCTTCCTCTACTTTTTGAACACGCCTGGCTATTTTAAAGCCGTGGAGAGTCTTCGTGGATGTTTAATGCAGCCCTCACTTGTTCTGTGAATCAAACTTCCGGAAGGGGGACTCTTCGGCCAGCTAGTGTGCTCCCCGGGGGTCCAGCCCAGTGTCCCCAGCTTGGGGCCTGGCATCTTTGTGACCTTCTTGAGATCTTCCCAGGGACCCCGTGCTCTGGGCAGGACTCCTGTGCGGGGCAGGGGCCCCTCTGAGCTGACTCAGGGCAGGCCCAGGTTTTCTCCAGGCCCCTGGCCCATCACCAGGGGTTGCTCTTCCCTGCTGGGGCTCACAGCCCAGGGGACGGAGCGCAGGCACCCGCCGACACTGGGGTGTAGTAAAGGGAGCCCCGGGCAGGCGTGGATGAGGGGGCTGAGTGAGGGCCAGCAGGTTGGGGTGAGGCAGTGCAGGGGTTCGGGGGCCAGGAGGGGAGGAGTGCTCCAGGTAACTGGGCAGCTTGTCAAGTGTGGCCACTGGGTGGCCGGGTGGGGTGGGTGGGAGGAGCTGGAGAGCCCTGTGGCCCTGGGGTGGGTGGCAGTGGATGGGGCTGCAGGGTCCTCCGGGCTGGGTCCAGCAGGGTGGGTGCCCACCTGGTGGTGGTGGCAGATGAGGAAGGTGGTAGCAGGGGAGGGGCCGAGCACTCGGGGACAGCGTGCTGTGGAGACAGAGCCCGCACTTTCCCTTCTCCGTGCTGTTCCCCCAGCTGACCCTGCCTCCCCTGGGCAGATTGTCCTCCATGGGGCCACCCTAATGTCACCTCCTGGGGTTCTTTGTCCCCTCCTTTGACTTTGGATTCCCCGGGGGTCTTGCCTCGCCTCCTCCAGGAAGCCCCCCATTGGCTTGCTGCCGCAGTCTTTTCCTCCAGCCGGGCCCAGCCCTGGCTTAGAATGAATGACAATGGCCTTTGCTCTCTCTATGCAAAGGGTTCTGGGGACCAGTTTGCAGAAGGGGGTTCAACCCTCAGAGAAAACTCTTCTCCAAACACCCCCACACCCCCAGCCGATGCCAAAATAGCCAGAGTGCAGGTCTGGAGGGTCCTTGTCGGGGTGAGCACCCCTGTGGCTGCGGGGATGCTCTCAGGGAAGTGCCACCAAGAGTCCCAAGACTGGGGTTGCTGGGTGAGTGACAGGGCCCAGGAAGGAGCTGGGGGTGGAGCTGAGTGAGGGAGTGACCAGCTCAGGCCGGGTCGGGGGGAGAGCAGGGTGGGCGGCGCAGCACATGGTGGTATGACCCTGAAGGGACCGGGTGCTGGAGGGAAGGGAGGGGCACTGGACAGGCCCGGAGGGCAGCTTCGGGGAGTCACTGGGCCTTGGGTTTCCGAGGGCGGGGAGCGGGAGGGGTCGAAGGGATGCAAGGGCTCTGTGGAGGGGATGCAGTGCCCCAGGCAAGGAGCTGCGGGCTGGGGACCCTGAGGAGGTCCCTCTGCAGGCACCTGGAGGTACCTGGAAGCACAGGCCCCACCTGCCCACTGGGGCACGGCCCCGCTGCTCCGTCCTGTGGGCAGGATGGACAGGCCAGGGGGGGGCCCTGGGTGGAGAAGCCCTCATCCACTCCCCGGCTGGTGCTCAGGGTCTCCCATGGCCGCCCCCTGTGCCGGCCCTGCCCCAGCTGTGGGTGGACCAGCAGGGATAGGACAGTGTGGCTGTTGCCACACGACCCTGGACACGGAATCCCAGAGCTTCTGGGGCAGGAGCCGGGGGAGGAAGACGGGACAGGCTGGGGCCAAGGGGACTGAGAGGATGGGCGGCAGCCAGGACCTTGACTGCCAGCTCACCAGGAACCTCCTGCCCTCCCACCCTCCCTCCCCAGGCCCCACAGGGAGTCCTCAGAGCTGCGACCCACCAACTGACTGACTGACCGACCAACTGGCTGTGGGGCCTGGGGAGGTTTGGGGTGTGTGACAGGCGGGGCCTGGTGTGCTCTGGCCATGTCCGAGCAGCCAGTGACACAGCCCCGGCCCTGTCCCAGGAGGTGCCATGCCTGGGATGGCTTCCACTGCCCCTGCCGGAGCTGCCCCTGCCGACCCTGCACAGGAGGAGGGGGAGGCCCAGGAGGAGGTGGAGGAGGAGCTGGACTCCGGTAAGCATGCCTGGTGGGGCCTCCTCGAAGCCCCCGAGCTGTCCTGGGCTGTCCTGGGCCATCCCGGGCCCGGCTCTGAGCTGGCTCCTCTGTGGGGCCTTCATTTCCCCGGGTGCGAGGAAGGCTGGTCTTCCATCTGCCTGGGCAGAGGGGCAGCAGTTCCCAGGCTCCCCTCTGGGGTCTTCTCTATTCCTGTATGGGACAGTGAGAGATGGAAACTTCTGGAAGGGCTGCAGTGAGGGAGAGAGAGAGAGCCGTCCTCGGCAGCCTCACCAGGCAGGCCGGGGGGCTTTGGAGGCCGCTTTCGGCACAGGGAGCATCACAGCCAGCCCTGCCCCCCGCCCCCGGCACCCTGCCCAGGACTTGGGGTTTGCAGCCGCCTGGGGCCACTCCCACCTCACCTCGCCCACCCTGATCTAGGGGCACAGACCCCCTTGAGAGTGTCCACAACACAGGCCTTTGAGGTTCAGTGCCCGGTGCAGAGCAGGTTCCCTCGGTTTTTACTAAAGGAGAGAAGGGGGAGGGAGGGGACAGCACAGCTGGTAATGGACTGGTCAGCGTCGCCGGTGAAGTGGCCTGATGAGACACCTCATGCCTGGCTGGGCCCTGCCCTCGCTGTGGCCCCGGCTGTGGGTGCCGTCAGCTGGGGGCTGTCCCTGGCCCAGGGGTGGGACATGCTGGGACGCACAGGGCAGGCTCCCCTTTAGAGGCTCACAGGTCCAAGGAGAAGGGCTGGACAGGGCGGGGCGGCAGCCAGTCCCCAGGTGGGGCGACAGGGAGGGGCCCCTGCTGGGACCTGGCCCACCTGGGACCTGGCCCAATGGAAGCTGGCCGCGCGGCCTTTTTCCTGATCACAGGATTATCGGTTATTTCTGTGATATCGTTAGACACTGGGGAACCGGGCCTCTCCGTTCTCACAAAGCTCCTGGGCTGCCTTCCGCACCCCATGTCTATGCTGCTGACCCCGATACGTCTTCTCTGCGGCCGCTTCTGCGCCGTGCTCCCAGAGCCCTCCGCGCCCAGGTCACTGGAGAGCAGACCCCCGCCGGCCGGGTGCCTCACAGCAGCTCGGAGGACGTGGGGTGGGGCCCGGGAGGACCTTTGGTCTCTGATGACCAGGCTCTGCTTCGGTCACACCTCCCTGGCTGGTCGCCAGGCCTCCAGACTGTGTCCAGCCCAGCGAGGAGTCTGCCCTCCGCACGGCCGGGTGTCTGGCTGCTTTCCCACTGCCTCCCCGCAAACGCTGTGTGAGGAGGGCAGTCGGGTCGATGTGAATTAGGGGCCCCGCGGGACCGGGAGCTGGGCGGCCCGGGGTTTCTCCTTGGCGCCCCTGGCACGGGCTGCAGGGCAGGCCCCGCCTCTCTGCATCCCCTCCCGGCAGACATCGTGATGCTGGGCCAGCCCCCAGAGGGCGGCCCGCCCTGGGAGTCAGTGCTTGTCCGCAACATCCGGGCCATGTCGACCCTGCAGAAGAGCCTGGTGTTGGCGGCCACCTGCCGATGCATCCAGGAGAAGGACCAGGTGGGATCCTGGGGACCCCGGAGCCCACCTTGGAGGGGCTCAGCCCGACCTCTGCTGCCCCAGGGCTCACTGGGGGCCCCCGAGAAGGCTCTGGGGTCCCTGGGCCCCCGACCTCCCGGTGTGGGTGCGCAGGGGCTGGGGGCACACAGAGCCTGCCCTGTGGTGCTAAGACCCCACGGTCGGTGCACGTCGGCCAGGTGGTGGGTGCTACATGGAGTCAGACACGTTCTGCCCCACCCCCATGAGGCCTGGGGGCTCTGGAGGACTCGGTGTTGCCCCGCCCACCGCTGTGCCCTGGAAGCTTCAGCCTTCAAGGGCCCCCTGAGATTGCCCTCCAGCCAGTGTGGCCCAGCTCCTCCCCCTGCCGCCCCTCGAGTCATCCCCGTCATCTGCGCCGCGTGAGGGGGGTGGAGTCCCAGGGTGGGGTGGGGGCCGTCCTGGCCCCTCTCTCCCACAGCCCTGCTGCAGGTTCTCTGGGCGTCCAGGCTGACAGGCAGGCCAAGGGGAGACATCCCAGCAGAGCACAGGCGC
Organism: Artibeus jamaicensis; assembly: GCF_021234435.1. Classification (NCBI taxonomy): domain Eukaryota; kingdom Metazoa; phylum Chordata; class Mammalia; order Chiroptera; family Phyllostomidae; genus Artibeus; species Artibeus jamaicensis. The sequence continues at coordinate 1,134,220 of NW_026522059.1, forward strand.
TCACAGGCGGGGCCGGAAACCCACCGCCAACTAGGCACCGGGAGGGAGGGCTCTCCGGGTGCTGGGGACAGTGCGGGGCAAAGGCCCTGAGGTGGCGGCAGGAGAGGGTGGGGGTGCTCTCAGGAGATGCCCCAGGGCCATGGGGCCAAGGGCTCACCCACCAGGTTGAGGGATTCAGCCTCTGTCCTGCAGGTAGGGGGTGCCCCGGGGTTCAAGCAGAAGTGGGCGTGGCCAGAATTACAAGGAGCGTGAGCTCTGCGGGGGCCCTTGTGGGTCCTGTGCACTGGGGCTCTGCCCTGCTGGCCTGGGGAGTCCTGGGCTTGAACACACGCTCCACCCATCCACAGTGCATCACGAAGGAGGAGGGGCCGGATGCCAGCACCCAGGGGCTCCTGGAGTCCTTGAACTTGGACCTAGAGCAGCCTTTGGAGAAGGTCAGTACTTGGGGGGTGCTGCCTGGGCTGCTGGCTGGAGACCCTAGGAGGCTGCAGCTGCTCGGGCCCCGCCCCAGTGATTAACTCGGCCCAAAGCTCCTCGCGCACAGAAAGTGCCAGAAAAGCCACGAGGAGGCACCTCTCCTACACTGGCTGCTCCACACTCAGCCCCCATCAGACGGGCCAGGCCCCCCGGGGATGATGTGGGGATGGTGGCCTCGGGGGCACCAGCTCCCCTGTGCACATTCACAGCCCAGGTGTCCTGAGCACTGGCCACCGGCTGGCAGGCCTGTGTCTGTGACAGTGGCCAGGACAGCTGTGCCTGGCCTCTCAGGGTCTGCTCCCTAGCACAGGAGACCCCCGAGACGGCGGTGTCAGGGCTGCGACTGGGGGATGTGCTCTGCTCCAGCTGTGGTGCCCAGTGTGGAAGCTGCGCCCTTCCATGAAGAGGAAAGAAAGGGGCGTTGCAGAGGATCCTGAGTTGGCCTTCTGCACCCACATGGAGTGTGTGGGGGTGCAGAGGGTCACGACGTTGCCCCAGGGGGCCTGAGGGGACTGGGCGAGCAGTCTAGTGTGGTCAGAGGGCTCGGGCAGGCCCAGCCCTCTGGGTGGCACTCAGGTGACTCGCTGCGCCAAGGGGGCCACGGGAGCAAGGTGGGCTCAGCCCTGAGGGTGGAGGACTCAAGGGCCTGAGGCCCTGGACTGGGGTCTGGGCACACCACCTTGCAGGGGCCACCAGTCTTGGAGCCCCAGGACCAGCAGGGAAGCCACGCAGGGTTGGTGTCCCCCACACGCTTTGGCCTTACAGACAGTGGGCCTGGGTGGGAGACCCCGAGTCTACTGCTCAGTCACCCAGGGGTGACAGGGCCCCCTTCCCGTGCCCCGCGGGCCCGACAGCTGCTCCCTCCGCCTCCAGACCTTCTTCTTCCGCTGCTATGGGCTGATCCTCAGAGAGCTCTCCAGTGTGGACCTGGTGAGGAAGCACGTGGCCAGCCTCCTCCAGCTGTCCCACCGGTCTTCCAGCCAGCGGGCGGTGCGTCTCGGTGCTGTGCCCCGGCACCCCCCGGTCTCTCTGCTTCTTGGCCATGGCCCCCCCGCCCCATGTCATGACTCTGTGGGACCCTCTCATCAGCACCTTGCACTTTGTCAATAAGCAGACGCCCCCCTTCAGGTGCTGACCCTCAGAGAGTGAGGGACCTGCCTGCACTGTGGCCGTCCTGGCTTTGCAGGGTGCAGAGGTGTGCAGTGGGTGGCGGTGTCAGGCACTGCAGCCCTGGGCCACTCACCGGATCTCTGGCCCGCAGGGCATCGCGCTGGCCATCGGCATCGCGGCCACAGCGCACATGGAGGCGGTGTGGGCTGTGCTGGAGCACCTGGGCCACAACAGGTTCCGGGGGTCCCAAGACAGCCAGGTAGCAGGGGTGAGTGGGGACCCAGAGGGGCTGGCGGCTTGGAGAGCTTTGCTTGCCTGCCCTGAGCCTCCCTTGCTTGCTGGAAACAAGGGGCAGTCCTGGCTGGCCCCTTGCTGAGGGGTTGGTGTACAGGACTCACCCCTTCCCTCTTCTGGCCATGGCTACGCAGACATTGGCCACGTTCCCCAGGGGCCCCAGGGCCCCAACCCCAGGTACACGGTTGCCACGGGGCCTGCCCTGACGCTGACCTGTGTATGCGGCCCAGGCCACAGTCTCCCTACCTGCACACCTGCCCTGCATGAGAACTTGTATAGCTCTGTCTTGGTAGCCAGACCCTGACCCCGGTGCCTCGCTGGCATGAACCGCAAAGCCCCTCCAAGGAGGCCCCGCTGGAGGGCTGGGGAGCAGGGCACTTTGTGCAGAAGAGGCTGGCCCCGAGCCTGGGACCCAAACCCGGTGTGGGGCTGACGCCCTCCTGGGGCCCAGCAGCCCCCGCGGGCCCCGCTCCCCACCACCCTCCCTCCTGCACAGCAGCAGCAGTGGCGGCAGCCGGACTGCGGCAGGCACTGGAGATGGGTCGGCAGCACCCTCCTGCTGTGCTATGGGCAGATGGCCGCGCAGGCCGGGGCGCACTTCCTGCCCTGGGTGGACAACATCGCCTCCAGGATGGTGCACCACTACTCCTGCGGCAGCCGTGTGAGCCCCGCACGCCTGTGCCAGACGGGTGGGTGCCCGCCGTGCAGCGGCTCCTCCTGACTGTGTCCCTGTCCATCTGTGCACGGACAGGACCGCGCCCTCAAGATCAGCTTCCTCTCGGCGGCCATCATGCTCACGAACGCCCTCCAGTGGGAGAAGGGGGCCCGGAGCTACAAGTTCACTCAGATCCCAGAGCTGGTCCACTGCCTCCTGGTGAGTGACCCCAGGGGGCCAGGAGGCGGAGGGGCCGGGCCACCAGGCCGCACGCCCAGCCCGCCTCCCACTCTGCCCGCCCAGTGCATCCTGCAGAGGGAGCCCAACTTCCTGGCCACCCTCTACCGGCAGAAGATCATACTGGTCATCTTGGGGCTCAGGTAACTCCCCTCGGGGCCCAGGGAAAGAGACAGGGGGTCCTTCGAGGGTGAGGTGGGGGTCAGTGAGCGAGGAGATGAGAGGATGTGAGTGAGGACCAGAGTGGGGGGCTGGTCCCGGGACCAGACAGCGCCAGGCTGGGCCCCGACCCCGGTCACAGGCTGGGTCCCGACCCCGGTCACATGCCGGGCCCCGACCCCGGTCACACACTGGGCTCCAGCCCTTTTCACAGAGCGAACACTGACCCCTCAGAGTGCTGACACTGACCCCAGAATGAGCCCCAACTCTCTCACAAATAAATGTCAGTGAACCCACGAGAAGTGAGTAAAGGAGTGGGTCTAAGGCCTTCTGGGAGCCCAGACCCACGCCCACATTTTAGGTCGTGTGAGCCTCTCCCTGCTGGGAACCTGCTTCACGCTGGCCTTTCGTTCCAGGGTGGTGGGTGGAGGGAGAAGCCCAGAACCCTCTGTGTTTCTTCCAGCAGCCTGAGGCCCAGTCTCAAGCCCATGCTCAAGTCCAGGATCCTGCAGACCTGTCTGCAGAGCCTGTACCAGCTGCCACCCACGGAGACGCTGAAGAGCTGCTTACCGCCCCAGAAGTTGAACGCAGACGTCATGGTGACTGCCCTCTCCCCGGGGCCACCCTGTCTTTCTGGGTGCTGGGTGCTGGGTGCTGGGTGCTGGGTCTGTCGGTCAGGCCCTGGCCACACGTGCGAGTGAGGGGAGAGAAGGGTGACGCTCGTAACCCAGGTCACAGATTCTCCTCTATGTTTTCCGGAAGTGTCACAGCGTCCGGGTCCCCACGCGGCGGGGCACCTGTAGCCCCCCGGCCCCGTTCGGCCTTTGCAGAATTGCGGCTGCGTCCCCGGCCCTGCAGGTGTCCCCCAGGAACTGCAGGGTCCGCCTCCGCTCAGCGACTCCCCGGGTTTTGGCCGGGATCACGCCGACTCCGCGGGTCGATCTGGGCATCGGTGACATCTCCATACTGAGTGTGGTCTCTGAACTCAGCGCCCCCCCTGACCTGCATTAAATAGGGTTCTTGGTCCCCTCAGCAGCGCCTCGCACTCGTCTGGGCGCCCTTCCCTGTGCATTTCCCCTGCTTCCAGGACCCCGCCCGAGACACGCACGGCTCTCACGCCCCTCGTTCGCTGCTGGTGTGCACCTTCCTGCCACCTTGGCAAACTGACTCTGCTTCTTGTAGCGTTTTGTAGATTCTGTGGATCTGATACACGACTTCTGTGACTGACGGCGGTTTCCTCCTGCCTGTCCAGTCCGGAGGCATTTTCCATCTGGTTCTTGCCCCCTGCACTTGCTGGAACCCCGGGCACTGGGGCGGCGCAGGCAGGCGTCCTCGCCACGCTCACCCTGCAGACGAGGGAGCCGCGTCCGCAGCCGCACGTGGGCTGCTGGCCGGGGCGGTCTCGCTCCTGCAGACACACTTCTTCGGGCCGAAAGAGTCCCTTTGCCTCCCCAGTTCGCTGAGACTGTTTGCCAGGACAGATGTTGGACTTTGTCAAATGCTGTTGCCACATCTCCAGAGACGATCCCCTTTGATATGTTGGGTTTCTCTTTCCACACAGTTCAAAATGCTTTCTACCCCCGTCTGCGGGCTACAGGGAGGCGTGTTCACGTCTAATCTCATTCCGTCCGTGTTAGAGGAAAGAGGCCTGGGAGCTGCCCGCGAGCAGGGTCCAGGACCCACTGGTGGGGTGCATGGCCCGTGCTCACAAACAGCCACTGGGGAAGAGAGTGAAGTTGTGGCTGCAGAATTGTCACAAAAAGAATGCCAAGTGTGTTGCCATTTTCATTTGCATCTGCGGCACACACACCGTCTTCTTCGAACTCGGAGGTCTTTGGTTGCTGAGGGGCAGGTGGCGGTGCCGCCGTGCAGGGAAGCAGTCAGGGTGCACCCACCGGCCCAGCACGCACTGGGCCATACCTCGGCCACGCCCGAAGTCCACAGCCCCAGTCAGTTGGCACACACATCCGTGTGTCGCTCGCCGAGGGGCTTCCGGTGCCCAGCACTGCATTGGTCTGCTGTCCACCACCATGGCGAGTGTGGGGGAGGCAGGTCTGTGCGTGGCCTTGGGCCAGAGTTCCAAATGTCTGGGACACCGGCAAAAAACGCTCCCAGGAAGAGCCAAGATGGTGGCAAGGAAAGCATGGAATTAAGTCGTGAGGGATGGAGGCGCTCAAAGCAAACCAGGGAGGGACACCGGCCTCGGAGGGGACCGCAGATGCCACAGTGGAGGGACTGACACAGGTCTAAGAAGCCCACCCTGCTCCACACGGGCCAGGCTCGGTGTGGATGTTATTGACAGCCACCCAGGGCCCTGAGGGAAGGAGTGGCCACGCCCTCCCCCAGAACAGGTCCCCGGGGGACTTAGTAAGGGATGAGGGAGGTTGCTGGCCGCAGGGCCGGCGCAGGGTGGCAGACCGAGCCCAGGAGCTGTCCCCGGCAGGTGCTGTACCAGAAGTCCATGCAGGCGCTCGACCTGCTCCTGAAGAGCTTCACCTCGGAGAACCAGAGCATGGACGAGGTCTGCTTCCTCCTGCAGGTGAGGCCGGGGCCACGTGTGGGGCAGCACCGGGCTCCCAGGGCCCACCCGAGTGCCGGCAGGGGGCTCCGCAGGGTGCGCTCAGCAGGGGCCCCGCGTTGTCAGGCTCGCCCTGTCCCCTGGCCCGAAGGCCCAGGGACTCTCGCCTCTGTGAAGGGCTCTGCTGGGTGCCTCCCAGAAGAGCCGGGGCCCCGTGAGGAGCGAGGCCTCCGACCTGACCTCCCGGTGCCCCACGCGGCAGGAGGTCTGTGGGACGGTCTGCAGCCTCCCGCCCGGCCCGGAGTTGCTCTGTCCCTTGAGCGCCCCACTTCCCTCTGCTCTGGCCACGCCCACGGTCGCCAGCCCAGCGGTCCGCTAGACCACGCTTGCCCCCGGAACCCCCTGCCCAGGGCGCTCTGAGCTCCCTGGAGGCTGCCACAGGCCCTGACAGGCCCCTTGGTCTCCCCTCTGTCCGCCCCAGCACATGGAACCCTGGCTGAAGTCGAATCAGAGACACGAGCGCAGGCGGGCAGTGCAGTCCATCGCCCTGCTCCTGAAGTGCGTGGTGGACTACATGAAGTTCACGGTGAGTCTCCTGCATCTGGGGAGGCCTGCCCCTGGCGGGAGGGCGGCCAGGCAGGTGGGCCGGGAAGGGGCAGGGCAGGGAGCCCTGCGCGGGGCTGGCCTCCTAGCTACAGGCAGTTCTTCCTGAGCACGGAGACTGCCAGGCAGTGTTGGCGACCGGGCACAGGCCTGGGGGCACGGCTCACACAGGGAGGGTGGGGGGTCTTCAGGACGAGGCTGCCTGTGGACGCGACCTGAAGGGGGAAAGGGAGGGAAGCTGGGAGGTGGACGTCAAACGCAGGGGACCCAGGGCAGCCAACACCTCTCGGGGACGGAACCAGGGGAGGGCTGCTGTGGCGGGAGCAGACCTTGTGCTGTGCACTGGACGGACAGGGAAGGAGAGGAACGGAGGGGTCAGAAACCAGGTTCCCACTTGTACAGCACTTCATTTTCAGGGGGGGCGGCAGAGCTTTTTCTTTTTTTTAAAGACTTCATTTATTTATTTTTAGAGAGAGGGGAAGGGAGGGAGAAAGAGAGGGAAAGAAATACCAATGTGTGGTTGCCTGTTGCATGCCCCCTACTGGGGACCTGGCTCAAAGCCCAGGCATGTGCCCTGACCAGGAATCGAACCAGTGACCCTGTGGTCCGCAGGCCTGTGCTCAACCACTGAGCCACACCAGCCAGGCTGCAGCAATGCTCTCGAATCGGGAGAGCACTCAAACGGAAACCAGAAACCGGTCACAGAACTAAAGGTGAAAGTCAAGACCATAAAGTTTCCAGGAAAAAATAGAATTTCTCCACAAACCTGGCGTAGGCAAAGATTCCTAGACAGAATGTGGAAGGCAGCACCTACACAGCAACCGAGATGGCACGGACGTCACTGACCGGGCAGGCCCTGCACCACGGCACGCGCGTCACGGGACCCGCGTGTCGACGCAGACGGGGCCGTGTCTGCGCTTGTCCGACGGAGAGCGCGTCTCCACGGTGCGACCAAAAGACTAAAAAACAACAACCCACTTTTAAAAGAGGCAAAAGCAAGATGGAAATTTCAGAAAGCACAGGAGCCGGCAGGTGTCCACTGTAATCTGTCACAAGGAAGTTCAAGTGCTCAGCCCTGGGAGGCTCAGACAGAGAGGACGGGCCGCGACGAGGGGGGACAGTGGCGTGGGGCCACCAGCAGCATCACGCACGGGGCTGTGAGTGCGGAATGGGGAGGCGACTTAGGACAGCGTTCCGCGATTCCCCCCAGTTAACCCCTGCCAGCCCTGGGACCATGCAGTTCTGCTCCTGGTACTTACTCCCAGGAAATAAAAACACACGCCCATAGAAACACTCTTGATGCGCCCTAATGGGAAAGTGAAACCTGAGCCTCCAAAGAATCAGCGAGCTGCCTGTCGGAACGAAATTCAGCAGGACACTCACAGTGTCCAGCACACGATGACAATGACCTGACGTGTGAAGGGGCGGGAGCAGTCACCCCCGGAGAGAAGGAAAGCCAGTGGACAGAAGTGGACCCCGGGATGAGCAAGGTGACGGAATGAGGAGGCGAAGCTTGTGGACAGCTGTTGTAACCACGTTCAAGGACTTGGAGGAGGACACACAAACACAATAAAGGAAGACAGGAAGAAGCAATGGATAGAAGGTGACTACAAAAAACAGCCAGATGGAAATTCTCACGACTGTAAAATACACTGTCTGAAGTGAAAAATCCACCGCGTGAGTCTCCCTGAAGACCAAACCCTGCAGAGGAAAGCGTCACTGAACTTGGAGATGGGAGACCGGCTCTCTGGAGACCGCCGCGGGGAGGCGAAGGGAAGGCTAGAGGAAAGCGCCCGTGATGGTGAACACCGTGGAGTCTCACCGGAGTCCCAGGAGGAGAGGTGGGAGGCTGACGAGAGAAGGAAGTAGGTGACAATAAAGCGGCTGAGAATGTTCCAATCTGAAGAGAAGTACAGACCCGCACTTCAAACACTACCAGGAGCCTGGAGACGGGATGGGCCCCGGAGGCCAGACCTTGCCCACAAGACACCGCGCTCCGGAAGGGAGCGAGAGAGTGGAGACGTTGGGAGGGAGGGACGGGGTCGTGCCACCGAGAGGCCGGCTCGGCTATGCGCTTGCCCGCCCTCGCAGGAGAAGGCCGTGCCCTCCCAGCTGGGCCGCCAGATAGGCCTGCTGATGCTGCTCTGGCGAGACCTGGACGAGGTCACCCAGAGCCACTCCTGCCAGTCTGTGCACCTCCTGCTCCAGCTGCTGATCCAGCAGAACGGTGAGCTATGAGCGGGCGGGGTAGCGGGGGCTGGCGGAGGCGGGGTCCCCACTCCTTCCTGGGCAGCTGGCCAGGCCCCATGGCTCCTCTGGGCCTCACGGTGGTCTGGCATGGAGGGTGTCACTTCCCAGGCCACCTGACCAAGTGTCCCACGACAGGCAACAAAGCAGAGCTCACGTATTTGAATAAAATCAAGAATGTCGAAGCCAGATCCCACAGAGAGCCAGAGGCAACATTCTACCACATGGTGCAGGTGGGCCTGGGAGAGCTGGGTGCCCGCGGAAGCCCCTACCTGCCCAGGAGCACAGGCCCTGTCCGGCCGCTCCACAGCTGGGCCCGTGGAGGCCCCCACAAGGGAGCAGGCTGGAGAGAGCCAGGGCCTGACACCCTGCCCGGGGACAGTCTCTGTCCCCTGTGGTCCTGCCCCTGTCCCCACCCCCCCAACTCAGAGCTGGGGCCAGGCCCACTGGGATCTGCGGACTCTGTCCGGCGCCTCGTGGGCACCTTCAGAACCTCCCTCTTTCCTCCGGGGCTCCTCACTGCATGACGATGCGTCTGGGTTTGCCAGAGTCGTCCTGGTCATAGCGCCGCCCCTCGGTGCCGGCCAGCGGCAGGCCCGCCCGCTCTTCGCTAGCTCGGCCCCCCTCAAGCTGGACGGGGCTTGAGGGCTTGGGTTGGAGTCCACGCTCTTCACCTAACTGGCTGGTGGCCCTGGGGAGGAGAGTCAGCCTCTCTGTGCCTCAGTTTCCCCATTTCCTAAGCAAGGGCCCCGAGGCTGACACCCAGTCAGCTCTCAGGACAGGCTGTGACAGCAACGGGGTCTCTCAGAGCAGGTGTGCGTGCCCCCGAAGTCTTTCCCAGGGGGCTGGCGTCTTGGGCAGGTCCCCTGGAAACACAGCCTGTGACAGCAATTCCAGTGCAGCCGACCGAGGACAAGGGTGTCCTCTCGAAGGAGGGAGAGGGAAGCAAGCGGCGGGGAGGAGTGAGCAGGGCGCGGTCTCGGCCTGAAGGCGGGCAGCGCCTGGCACAACCGGTCGTTGGCTGCGGGCTGCAGGCTGGGTGTGGGCAGAGCTGCCACCATCCCAGGAGCAACTCCCCAGGGAAGGGGCCGCTGTGGGCCTGCAGCAGCTGCACTGGTAGCGGGGGGGGGGGCAGTGGCCCTGGGCTGCCAAGGCGAGCTGGGCGCAGGGCTCCCTGCGAGGCCGTGCACCTGGCCTTCGGTCTGCCTCCGGGTGGGGCCGAGCCCCCCAGCTCCTGCTCCGAGCCCACAGGCAGGCAGACCTGGGCAGCTGCTGACCGGGGAGGCCTTTCGGTGCAGGCCTTGGACGAGACCCTGACTGTGGCCCAGCACACAGAGCTCACCCTCACACTCCTGCACGGGCTCTGTAGCCATGACCGCCTGTCCTGCGACCTGGCCTCTCACCTCCTCATGATGGTGTTGGAGAGCTGCAGCATCCAGCCGGGGCAGGTGGGTACCAGGCGCCAGGGCCTGGCGGGCCTGACGCTCCCCGGCCCTGCTATGGAGGGCTGGGGCAGAGGGGCAGGGCTGCCCACATCAGGGCTGCCCATGTGCGTGTGTGAGCATGTGCCCCTCTCCCTGGGAACCCCGGGGCCCAGGAGGCCACGGCAGTTTCCCTGCCATCAGGCTGGGCCTCAGAGATGCCCCAGGGGCCTGCCTTGTTCACAGCCTTGTCCAGCAGAACAGAGAGAAACCGGCCCCACCGGGATTCCACTGCCCACGGCCTTGCCTGGCCAGCCCAGCCCCGGGCCCACAGGGACACGATGTTCCCAGGGGCTGCACCTCTGGCCCCATGGGGCCAATTCCCATTTTCAACGGCTGCTCCCGCCCTGTCACCCCCGGCGCAGCGGGGCCCTGTGCATGTCCAGGCATGTTTTCATGTGGTGGGGATCACATGGAGGTCTGGCCGAGCTGAGGTGCTCCTCCGGCCGTGCCCCACACAGGTGGCCGAGATCCTGCAGGGCCTGTTCCAGGAGCTGCCCAGCATCATCTTCAAGGACGTCCTGCAGACATCGATGAAGGTGGTGACGGTGCTGGGGGACAAGCACCCTCAGGAGATTGTCGAGGTGATGCTGTCCCTGGGCCACCCCTCCGAGAGGTAGGTCACCTGCATGCAGGACCCAAAGGTAGACACACAGCCCTCATGGGCCACCCCCTTCTCCATGCTCGCTGCCTGAACAGACTGCTCCTGGCAGGACAAAATGCATACAAGCTTCAGCCCACCCGCACTGCACCTCCTAGGCTCCAGAGCCAGAGGTCCCTGATGGCGTCCAGGCCGAGGGGGCTGAGGGGACGGAGGGGGCAGCTCCAGAAGCTCCGCAGTGTCCCTCAGATGCAGAGAGCCCCAGATGCCAACCTGTGGAGGGGCCCGAGGTCGGCTGAGGGACAGGAAGACACCAACCCGCCCTTACACAGCTCCCGCCAGCTGCCCCAGGGCCCAGACATGCACGGTCCCAGCCTCCCCTCTAGGCTGTGGGTTCCCAAGCTGAGGTCTCTGGGCCAAGACTGAGAACTAGCCACAGCACGGGGCACACGAAGTCTCGACGGCAGGCCCAGCTGAGTCGGCCGCAACCTAACCAGGCTGAGTGAGCGAGCGTGCGTGTGTGAGCCACTAAGTGCAATAGGTGTGGGGACCGAAGGGCCTCTGGCGGTGTCTTAGGAGCATTGCTGGTCCTGGGGCCACAGGGTTCTTGGGTTTGCGGCCTGTGGGCACCTCTCAGGCCACCCAGTGAGCCCGGCTGCACACGAGCCCACTTTCCACGGAAGGAGACAGCCTGGGAAGGATCGATTTGCTTGGGGTCACACGGCAAGGGGGTGTGAGCGGGAGCGAGGGCCCTGTCCGTGGAAGCCAGCCTGCACTCAGACCTGTGAGCAGGGGCCGAGCCCTGCTGGTCAACAGCCTCCTCGACCCCCCCCCCCCATGGAGGCACTCCCCACTCCTGGGGGGCCTGGCCACCTCCTTTTAACATCCTGCTTTCCCGGGGGTCTTCCCACAGCCCCTCTGCCCAGTATGGCAGCTGGCTGGGGGGAATGGGTCTCTGCTTCTGCAGGCAGGTGGCATCCCTGTGGAAGGCACTGGCCACCAAGAGGCAGCTGGCCCGCAAGGTCGTCACCCTGCTCTACACGAAGCTGCAGCTGCGGCCGGCCCAGCTGCCCTTCAACCAGTCGGGGCAAGTGGAGCTGGTGTCCCTGCTGGTGCGCAGCCCCCACCCGCCCCTCTCCGCACCCTGTCCTGCTGCGGCCGCCTCACTGAGGGCTCTATGTGGCGCCACGGCCACCTGGCCAGGGGTCTCATCACGAGGAGCCAAAGGCTCCTGATGCTGAGTCCCAAGGTGGGGCGGGAGCCGCCAGGACTCTCCTGGCCCCGCCAGGTGCAGCCCAGGGGCCTGGGGACAGAATGGCCCTGCGCTGCTGCTCCCCGCTCCTCTGCTCACTGGTGCCAGGCCCCATGAGGGGACCACGGGTGACGCCCTGCCAGGCCCCTGCTCTGTCGCTCGCTGCAGGCCCTGGGCACTATTTATGAACTCCTCTACGTCCAAGAGTACAAGGCCACGGTGCGCTGGGCCTTCGCGGGGATCCTCCTGGGCCTGCTCACTCAGCTGTGCTACCTGTTTGAGCTGGGCGTGGCGGACGGCCTTGCCAACTACCAGGAGGACAGTCTGGAGGCAAAGCCCCTGGACCCCTGTAGGTGAGATGCAGGACTGGCCTTGGCATCCAGCCCCTCGGGATCTCAGTGGGCACCAGGTCCTGGGCTACGTGCTGGGGGCAGGAATGAGCCCGGCTCCCCCTGGGGGCTGCCACCGGGGGTGGGGAGTGGGGGCAGAGCCGCCGACAGCTGCAGGAGCGGGGCTGCTGAGGGTGGGCAGCTCGGAGGGGACCGCTGGCCAGGCCCAGGTGGGAGGGAAGCAGGGGCCACCTTCTGCTCCCGTGAGAGCTGAGCCCCCCACTGCCTCCCCTCCTCTAAATGCCCCTGAGCCCCCAGGACGTGCCTGGAGGCCCTGAAGGGGCTCTTCTGGACCACCAACTACTGGGAGGTGTTCGCCCACCTCAAGCTGCTGAGGGGCTGGGAGCTGTTTGAGCACCTGGAAACCTACCCAGAGGGTGTGACCCTCTTGGCTAGGTAAGTGCCGAGTCTGGGAAGGGCCTGGCCCCAGGCTGCACCCCTGATGAGGGCCCACCTGCACCCCACATTGGGACCCCGCACTCCAGACTTAGTTGCCTGGGCCATCTCCCTGAGTGAGCTGGGTCAGTGGTCAGAGGTGGGTGCCCCGGCGAAGCATGGGGCCCTGAGCGCTCTGGTGTTGGCCTCTGCCATCCCTCAGGGCCATGGCCCACTATGACTGCGAGGTCAAGGCCGTCTTGGGGCAGGCCACCATATCTCTGAAGAGCACCAAGGAGCGAGACAATGTGGTGGCCATCCTCATCATTGCGGAGGTCAGCCCCCTGCTCCTCCCCCGTGCCCTCTGACCCCCGGGAAGCAGGTCGGGGGACTGCACTTGCACTCCTGCCCTCCGACACACAGGCCTCCTGACTCGCGCCATCCACGTCGGGCCCCTTGCTGTCCAGACGGTCTTCCTATGTCTCGCCCCCACCTGGCCCTTCGCTCTAGGCCAAGTGCCCCTCCCTGCAGCCGTAGCTGACTGGTGGGCTGACTATGCCCACCCCACTCAGTTTCTCAACAGCCAGGAGCTCACCCAGTACCTGTCCCGGAAGACCATGGATGACTTCCTGAGCCAGGGCCTGACCAACCCCAACCAGCTGGTGAGGGCCATGAGCCTGGTGGGCCTGAGCAGCACCCTGCTACACCCCAAGAAGGTGAGGGGGGACCTGCCCGCTCCTGTCCCGGCAGGGTTTCCGGGAGGAGGGGCATTTGGAAGAAGCCTCTGTGACAGGTGGTGGGACTGCAAGGGGGTGGGTGAGGGGCAGCCGGGCCCGGGGTCAAAGTGTTGGGGGGACTTGCTGCCCTGCCCAGGGCTGGGGATCCTGGAATGTCTGAGCTGGAGGGAGCTCTGAGGTCAGCGACTTCGGCCTCCTCCCCAGGTAGGACTCCCCCACCCGACAGCACACCTGCCGCAGTTCACCTTCCGACTCAGATCCCGCAGGATGGGACATCCTTCCTCCAGCTGGGGCCTCCCATGACGATGTGGCCGAGGGCTGGGATGGAGGTCCCCTGTTGGGCAGGAAGGGGAGGCGGCAGGTGGGCAGTTAGGAGGAAGCAGGTGCCTCTGCCCGTAGGTGGTCCTACTCCGGGAACAGCTGGCCGGGCTGCTGGACAGCTTCCTGACGCCCCAGCGCCCAGACCTCGTGGGCCTGATGGAGATCGTGGGCGACATCCTGCACCGCCTGGGCACGCAGGGCGTCGGCACCGTCAGCCTCAAGCTTGCCAGGCTCCTGAGGCCGCTCTTCGAGGACGTGAGTGCCTGCGCAGCCCCTCGCCCCAGCCCACCAATCAGAGCAGCCGAAGCCGCAGCCCTGCCCAACCCCCACCCCCACCCCCCGGTTGCGGGTCAGGCTGCTGGGTGGCAGAGGCTGGCAGGGGGAACCGGGTCCCCCAGTGGGAAGATTCCACGAGGGCTTGTGTGCTCTTTCCCAAACCACAAGCACGCCTCACCTGGGCGGCGGCAGTTTGTCCTCAGGGAGTCCCCGGGGGCAGCCAGGTGGGAAATGGGAGGGTGGCGGCAAGCTGGGGGCTGTGTAAATGATGTCAGGGGTTCAGAGTAAGTCAGCTGAGGCACAGGAGGAGAGGCTTAAACCAGGGCAGGCAGGCGGGCTTCGAGATGGACCCCACGGCCTGCCGGGTCACTGACGGCAGCTGGGAGCCGGTGGGGTTGGCGAGCCCAGGTTGGGTGTGGCGGGAGGGAGAGGTGCTGGCTCCTGAAGTGAGGAAGAGGGTGGTGGGGCTAGGTGGGGGCAGATGGCGCCGCCCTTCATGAAGGGGTCTTGGAGACCTTGGGCGCTGCGGTCCTGAGGGTGACCAGGTGGAGCAGGGGGAGCAGGGCAGCCACAGCCAATCTGCACCACAGCCCAGGCACACGGGCAATGCTGTTGGCCCCTTTCTGCAAAAGGTGAAACAGTCACACACTGAAGGATCCTTGCCCAGGGCCCGGAGCTGGTGAGGGACGGATCTGGCACCAGGGTCCAAGCCTGCCGGGAGTGGAGCTGTGGATGCTGTCTGCCCCAGGCGCCCCAAGAAGTGGTGGGGGAGGGGGAGAAGGAGCTGATCCCGGGGAAGGTGGCAGAATGGGAGGGGGTGGCGAGGGGAGCAGAGCCAAGGAGAGAAAGTGGCCCGGCTGGCCTGGCGCAGCCAGCTGTGGGGTCAGTGGGGAAGAGGGGCGAACTCTGCTGGCCCCAAGCCGAGCAAGGGTAGGTGTGAGGGCCACGACGGAAAGTGGGGGTGCAGCTGCATGGGGCCGAGGGCTCCAGCTTGCTGGGAGGACTAGGGGAGGCCTGTCCCCCTCTGGCAGCGGCAGGAGGACGTGCGTGGGAGAGCCATCTTCCTGTACGGAGACGTCATCTACAGCGGTGGCAAGAAATGTCAGCAGGCACTCAAGAGCCACGCCTTCCAGTCACTGGTGCCTCTGCTCTTCCACCTGGCTGACTCCTGCCCCGAAGTGGTCCTGGTGAGTGGCCCGGCTGGGTGTACGGCAGACGGCGTCCTCCAGACGGGCAGGGGTGGCCTGGGCAGCGGCGAGGGAGGACCCGCCTGCTGTGGGTCCTTCAGGCAGCTCAAGCGGACTCAGCCTGTATAGGTGGAGACAGGGGGAGGCTGCCACCCGGGGCGGGGGGCTGAGGGACCAGACAGGAGACAGGGAGGGCCGGGCCTGGCCTTGTCAGCAAACAGGTGGAGAACCTCCCCCACCCACATAAAATCAGCCTCGGGAGCCTGGCGTCTGGGGCGGGGGTGCACCCTGCGCCTGGTCCAGGGCACCTGCCCCAGAAAGAGGCCTCCGGCGGAGGGCTATGGGAGGCGCTGCTGCTGCAGGCCACTTCCCAGGCTCCGGCCGCCTAAGCCCTGCGTTCGTGAGGGGCCTCTGATGTGCCGCAACACCCCACCCGGGCAGCCTTCCTGGGAGGGCAGTGGCGATGGGGGGCATTGACCTGTCTCTCGGCACCCGCAGAAGGCCAAGTTCACCTTCCTGCGCTGTGCCATCTTGCTCAACTGGGAGTTTCGGAAGCAGCTGTTCAGCAAGCTGGCGTGGGGACAAGGCCAGGGAGCCGAAAGTGACATCTTTATGTGCATGGTAAGAGGTCAGAGGTCAGCGCCCGCCCGGAGGAGGGCGGGGTGTGGGGCGGTGGGCATGGGCTGGGCACAGTCAGGGTCCTCTGGGAATCAGCTCACCCTGGCGCCCATGGGGGCGCCCAGATGGGGGCCAGGCGATGCAGGCCCCTCAGTGAGCCCGGGCCCTTCGGGTGTTGACTGGGAATGGCGCGGGTCCTCCCAGGTGGTCCCCACCGCACACCTGGGCCGGGCAGCCCTGCTTGGCAGCCGGGCTTGTCTCGGGAGGATGGGTGCCCACCGGTGCCCCGGTGCAGATGTGGGGAGGGCCCTGCAGTTCCCGGAACCCCGGTGGCCGAACCTTGGCCCCGCAGACGTTGCTGGGCCTGCACGCACTCCTGCTGAGGATGTGTGTGGAGTGGAGTGAACCGGGCGGGGAGGGCCGCGGCCCTGCTCTCTGGTGGCCAGTTGAGTTCAGCCCTAAGAGAGAAAAGCACATGGACACCCTGTCCCACCGGCAGGGCTCCCCGGCTGCTGGGGACCTGGCCAGCACTCCTGGCCCCTATGGAGCTCAGTGAGGGGTCTGAAGTCTTGGGGACCCCTGCAGAGGCTGAGGGGCTGCAGCTGTTCGTGAGAGGAGGGGAAGGCATTCTCCCAGGTGCAGGGGGCCCAGGGTCCAGGTGGAGAGAGTCTGGATTCTCAGGAACCACGAGAACTGCTCTCCTTGCGGGGCCTGCCTTCCTGGGGGTCTGGGAGCCTCCCCGGATGCCTGCGGGTCCCTTGCTGGCAGCATAGAAGTGTGTGCGTTAGGAGTCCCGGTGCGCTCTGGGTGTGGGTCCCTGGCCAGCCTTTTGTATTGTGGTGTTTCTTGCCCCGTTTGTGACTTGTTCTTCTTTGCCAGCGGTGTCTTTGGCTGTGCAGAAGTTTGGGATTTTAATGTAGCCAAATACCGTACTTTTTCACGGTTTATGCTTTGGGGCCTTTTGAAGAAATGCCCCCCTAGAAGCTGGGCCTGCGGAGGTGGGATGGGGGTTGGGGGGTTGGAGATGGAACGTGGTGACAGTGCCCTGGTGGCGTCACCGCGTGGATGACGGTGCTTCACTGGGCACTGACTGTGCCCACGCCCGTGACTGTGACCTCGTGGATTTGCCTCCAGCAGGAGGCAGACCGGCTCAGTGACCCGAGCGGGGAAGGTTGCTGTGAGGAGGCCCCTGCTGCTGGGGCGTCCGAGGGGCCGGGGCAGGCCGACGGGAGGTCCAGAGGACTCTGGAGAGCATGGGGACAGCAGGAAGGACACGTGTGTGTGCCGCCACAGCACGTGAAATGCGACACACTGCCTCGTCACACAGAGGAGCCACTGCCCGAGGGCTGCGCCTCGTGCAGCAGCAGAGAAGTCCGTGCAGAGCAGAGACCTGCTGGAAATAAGCCCCTCCCGAGGGCTGACTTAGGGGGAAACCGAGACTCAGAACTGGCTGTGGGTGACAGCAGTTACGGTGGTGGGAGGAGCTCCCAATCCCACAAGAGAGTCCTTTGGAAGGTAGGCTGGAGGCGGCCAGCGACGCTCCCCCTCTGGCCCCTCCCCCACAGGCAGCTGGGAGAGAAGGGTGGCCCCGCCCAGGTGAATACCTAAGGCCCCGCCCCCTTACAACTTAACAGGCCCCCCCAACAAAGAAATACGGCCCAAATGAAAGAACAGAGCAAAACCTCAGAGAGAGCTAAGCAATGAGGATATAGCCTACTTGCCTGATGGAGAATTTAAAGCCCTGGTAACCAAAATGCTCACAGAACTGATTGAGCCTGATCAAAAAAATGAAATAACAAATGAAGGACACCCAAAATGAAATAAAGCAAAATATTCAGGGAACCAACAGTGACAGGAAGGAAACCGGGACTCAAATCAACGATTTGGAACAAAAGGAAGAAATAGACATCAAACTGGAACAGAATGAAGACACAAGGATTCAAAAAAAATGAAGAGTGACTTTTGAACATCTGGGAAAATCAGAAACATTCCAATATCGAATTATAGGGGTGCCAGGAGGAGAACAACAAGAGCAAAAAATTGAAAACTTATTTGAATAAATAATTAAGGAAAACTTCCCCAGTCTGGTGAAGGAAACAGACTTCTGGAAGCCCAGAGAGTCCCGAAGAAGCTGGACTCAAGGAGGAACACACCAAGGCTCGTCATCAGTAAGTTACCCAAGATTTAAAGACAAAGAGAGAATCTGAAAAGCAGCAAGAGAAAAAGGAGACAGTTACCTACAAAGGAGTGCCCTTCAGACTGTCAGCTGGTTTCTCCAAAGAAACCTTGCAGGCCTGGAAAGAAGTCTTCCAGGGCATGAAAGGCAGGGACCTCCATCCGAGATGACTCTGCCCAGCAAAGCTATCACTTAGAATGGAAGGGCAGGTAAAGTGCTTCCCAGATAAGGTCAAGTTAAAGGAGTTCATCATCACCAAGCCCTTACTATATGAACTGTTAAAGGGACTTATCTAAGAAAAGGAAGATCAAAAATATGAACAGTAAAACGATAACAAACACAACTACCATCAAAGGAACCTAAAAAAATAAAAGAAAGAAAAACAATGAAAACATAAACTAAGCAAACAACCAGAACAGGAGCAGAATCAGAGAAACGGAGATCACACGGAGGGAGGTCAGTGGGGAGGGGGAGGGGAGGGGAGGGGGAAAAGGTACAGGGAAGGAGAAGCATAATTATTAGGCATTAAGTAGACGGGGAAAGGTAAAAAAATGGTACAGGAAACAGAGAACTTAGAGAACTTGTATGTAAAACCCACGGACATGAACTGAGTGGGGGGAATGCTGGAGGGTGGGGGGCAGGGTGGAGGGGGATAAGGGGGAAAAACTGGGAAAACTATAGTGGCATAATCAATAAAAAATACTTAAAAAAATCACGTGCTTAACCAGGTGATCACTTTGTAAGTTATATAAAAGTCTAATCACTATATTGTATACTCGAAACTAATATAATATTGTATGTCAACTACAATTAATTTTTAATGTTTAAGTAAAGAAGTCATGAGGGGAAATAAAACTCTGGAACAGACACCGACGCAGGAGAGCTGGTCCCAGCAGCCGAACCAGGCAGCCGCCGGCCCTCCGTGCGCCGGCTGCCACCCCAGTGCAGCTGTGAACTGGCCCCAGGCTGCCCCTGCCCGGGCTGGCTCTCCCCTCCTGGAAATGACAGCTGCAGCCGCCCCTCACCTGCGCTCAGAGCGCAGGCCCAGGAGAAAGAGTGAAGAGCGAGGCTGGCCGGCCGTGGGCCCCATCCTGGAGCCGGCCCCTGCACCCCAGCGGCTGGGACGGAGTAGCCCGGGTGCGGAAGCTGTTGGTGGAGTGGGGGTCTGGCGCGGGAGGTCTGGAGGACACTGGGACGGTGACGGTGCGTGTGTTGGGGCGACACACAGAAAGTCCGGGGTCCCGCGACCCCGGTGGCCACCCGAGAAGGGGTAGAAGAAAGGACTCCACCCTGCAGATCCCTCCCGCCTCACCCCTGCCAGGGCTCAGCTGCCGGGCCCTGGGCCCAGACCCGGCACAGCTTTCCTCCTTTCAGGCCTGGGTTCTGCTGGGCTGAGTGGGGGCCTCGGACAGAGTCAGGCCGTAGAGGCCAGAGCCACGGGGGCCGCAGGCTGCCCACCGACTGCCGTCCCCCTCCCCAGGTGGAGAGCAACTTCGGCAAATGCCACCAGTTCCTCATGCACGCCTGCGTTTACCTGAGCAGCCCCCACAGGAACCTGAGGCTGACGGCCATGAAGTTCGTGGGTAGGTGCAGGCCTTTGCCCCTGCACGGTCCGCCCACTCCCCAGCGGGTGCAGCAGCCGGCTCCGGCCTCCTGTCCCCGCTGACCTCGCGTGTCTCCCCCCCCCTTCCCCCCGGGCAGGGGGCATCCTGCAGGACTACTTCGTCAACCTGAGCCGCCACCTGAGGAAGGACGACGTGACTGTCCTGAGGAAACGTGAGAGCGGGGCCGGGCCCCTCCCCCCGCTGCCCCCCCCCCCCGGCCCCCCAGCTGCAGAGGCTGTGCCGCTGACCCTCGGTCTCTGCTGCAGAGTTCGAGACCCTCAAGGGCAAGGACTCCGTCAGCCTCAAGTTCTACCGGGACTTCGTGGAAGACGTCATAGAACTGTCCCAGCTGGTGACCCAGTGAGTCCCGGCTCCCCGCCGTGCAGCTGCTTTGTTGCACCGTGTGACCCTCTATTAAATGTGGCAGAGCAAGAGGCAAGCCACACATTGGCTCTCTCTTTCTCTTCCCCTCTCTGTAAAAATAAGTAAATAACTTGGGCTCATCCTGACCCAACCCTCCCCCAGGAACCCTGGAGGCTCTCTGCCCTTGACCTTGACTCTAACGGCCAGGCCCAGGGCTCTTGCCTTGACGCCCTACCCCCACCAGATCCTGTGGTCCCTCCTCCCCAGCTTTAGAATCTCCCACAAGCCGGCCGGTCCAGGCTCCGTGGGACTCTGGCCCACAGAGTCCACGTGTAGTGACTGAGGACAAGATCGGTGCTCAGACTGCAGCCGCCCTGTGGAGAGAAAGGGCCGGGCCGGGACTCTTAGGATGCACGTCCTGCGGCTGCTCCTCGCCGGGGAGAGCGCCCGACCCTCGCCTGGACAGGCTTTTACTGAGTCTCTTGGGTTTTGCATCAGAGAAGGATTTATTATCTTTGCATAGAATATTGTTGCCTACATCTTAGGTGTAATGAAAAAAATGAAAATAACCCACGCAGAGGGAAAGGGCGTCGAGCTGAGTAGCTCCGCCCTTGGGAAGATTCGCACAGGCTTCGGAAACTCCCGTGACGATGGGCCCCAAACATCTGCCGTGTCAGACCGGGCGGGGGGCTTTTACCAAGAGCGAGCGGAAGGGTCTGTAGGCATTTTCTAGGCCTGATTCCCACGGGAAAACCTGGTTTGAGGGTCTGGCTCCTGCCCACCACCTCATTTCTGTAGGTTTTCCACGCAGAGCTGAGTCACGTTTTCGGGACCGGAACAAACCGGTCCCCCACACAGGCCCTCAGCCTCCCCTCCTGCGCCCTCCCTTTCCTGTCCCCCCATCCCCAGTGGAATTTTCTACACGCACATCTCCAAATCTGAAATGTGGCCCTGAGACCCTCAGGGGCCTGTCCTCTCCCTCCTCTGCCCCGCCCCAGGCCCGGCTGGGCAGCACCCAGGCCTCTCCGGCATGGACCTCACCCCCGGCCCCCGGCAGGCCCTGGTGAGGGCCCTCCGTTTTAGCCCTCAGCCCCCTGCCCCCTGCGGCTACTCAGAAGGCTCCGGCACCTGCTAGTCACCACGTGAGTCAAATGAAGGCGTGAAGACGAGGCCCGGGCTGTGGTTCTCGCCCTCACTGGCCACCACGGGCTCTTTCAGGGGAGAAGCGCAGATACACCTGGGCAGTCACGAGGGCGTGTGTGATGGGCCACAATGGAGCCCCACCTGCCACCTGCAGCGGCAGCCTCGTGGGGAAGGGCACGTGGGAGCCTGGTCTGGGTTCAGAGGGGCGGAGCCAGGGGCACAGCTGGGCAGAAGGCGCCCTCAGGGTGAAGGCAAGAGGCCCCAGGCCTGGGGGTGCAAGGGGGCAGACGGGGCGGGGGGCTGGCGGGGAGGCTGAGACTGTGGCCGGGCCACACCTGCCTCCGCCAAGGACACGGAGCCCGTGGGAGTTGCTGTCCCTGTCGGTGGTCGGGGACAGGCTCAGAGGTGCAGTGAGGTGTCTGCCACCCGGAGCAGCTGGCCAGGGAGAGAGACCCTGCAAACAGAGGACAGCCAGGCTGAGCAACTGGGGGGAGGGAGACGGGGCGGAGTGGGCGGGGAGTGGCAGAAGCCAAGAACAGCGTGGCCTTTGGACAGCAGGCATGGCCAGCTGCGCGAGGTGCTCCCCGAGGCCTGGGTGACAGATGTGGGGAGGGGTCAGTGTCTTCTGTGAGAGCACTTCAGGGCTGGCAGGCGGGGACAGAAGCCAGCATGGACGTTTCCGGCCTCTGCAGGGCGCAGACTGTGTGTTCTGAGAGGCCGCCTGCAGCGCAGCTAGACCTGGGGAGATGGCGGTGCCTGCGCCGCTTCGAGGTGCACTGGCTCTCAGAGGCAGGAGGGGGTCTCTGCAAACACCGAGCTGACAACTGGAACGCTGAGTGGACAGCAACAGGGAAACCCAGGGTCCCCGGGGCTGACGATGGCGCTGAGGCTGGGGTCGGCGGTGGGGTTAGTGGTGGGGCCGGGCAGCAGGCCTGTGCCCGGTCGGGGAAAACGGAGAGTGAACAAGCCCCCGAGTTTCTCCGGGAGCCTCTGTCTGCAGCACCCCTGGGGCCTGTCCCTGGAGGAGCGGCCTTGGTCCCTGTGGGACCACGTGCTCCAAACTGCAACTCTGATGATTCCAAACAAACCCATTTTGCCGGAGAAAAGTCTAGCTGTCTATTGGTTTAAGGTCAAGAGATAAAAGTGGACTAAAAATAAGTATTTTAAAAATGTAATTACTGCAAAAGATTAAGAAAGGATTTTTGAAGCTACAGTAGAAACAGGATAAACGAGGAGCACCAGGCGAGAGGCACGGCCAAGGCTGTAGTGAGTGCTGCCCGCCACAGCCGTTACCGCGTGTCCCCGGTTGCTGAGACCCGAGGCTCTCCGCCCGGAGCCGGGAAGTGCAGCTGGTCGCCGTCACCGAGCCCCACCTGGGAACAGAACCGCACACGTGCTGCTTCGCTGAGGCCGGTTCGGGGCCTCAGCTCAAACAAGACAGACTGCGTGCGTCAAGACATAAAACCCGCTGTGGAGAGAGAGGGTCGCCTCGCCAGCGGAAAGAGCCACCTCGCTGGCGAGATGGGGTGATTCTAAGCTCCTGTTCCCCGTGTGAGGGGAGAAATGAGGTAGTCGCAAGAGAAAATGCGGTGCATTGTGGAAAATTGTGTTGTGCCCTCCCTCCTGCGCACTTGCCGGTGACCTACGGTGGGCCAGAGCCCTCTCTGGGCCCCAGAACTGCCCGCCTTTCCTCAAGGTGGGGGCTGAGAGTGGAGCCCCCTCCTCCAGCCAGCGGGAGGCCCCCACAGGCGTCCTGCCGGTGCCGTTGTCCTCTGCTTCAGCTGGGCACGCACCCAGGCAGCCCACCTGGGTGCTCACCTCCAGGCTCAGCACAGTCCCCTCCCCCAGGAAGCCGGGGGGGGGGGCGGGGGGGCAGAGGGCACGTCCCTGCTCCGTTGGCTGCCAGCTCTCAGGGTGACACCGCCAGGTCGGTCTCCGCTCCCCACCAGCGAAGCCGCCCACAGCTCTGCCCACCCTTCGTCTTTCCTGACCTGGCTTCCCAGGCCCACACCCGTCCCACAGCCTGCCAGCTGCTCCCCGTCCGAGGACGGGGTTCCTGAGGCAGGAGATGGTCTGGGAGGGCAGAGGTAGGATTCAGGCTGGTGGAGGAGGAAGCCAGTGAGGGCACAGGGTCCCCGGAGGTCACAGGCAGCCCGGCTGTCCCAGGAACCCAGCTTCCAGGCCGCCCCCACCCACCATCTGCCTTTCAAGGAAGTGCTGGTGATGGAGAGGAGGGAGGAACGGGTGCTGCCTCCGCCTCCCGACCCCATCCCGGGAGACGGTGCATACGGTGTTCCCAAGGACCATATGGAGCCCAGCAACACCTCCTCCGCCTTCCTGAGGGCTGGCCCCGCCCCCAGTGAGGGTCCCTGCTCCCTGGGAGGCCAGGCTTGGGGAGCAGGAGAGGGCATGCAGGAAGCCCACCCTGCCCCCCTGGGCCGGCCCTGCCCCATGTCCCTGGGGTCTGGGAAGGGTCTGAACTTACCCTAAGGTGCCTCATGTTCATCCAAGTTTCTAGACTAGTGAGTCTTAGGCTCCATAATTCTGGGGCCACAGAGGCTCTTTGTCTGAGCCCCACTGTCCCCCGGGGGGCTCTGGGCCCCCAGCCTGAGCCTGACTTACCAGGCCCTGCCCTGCCCCAGGCCCAGGGCCCTCTGGGGGCAGGACACCCTGGGACAGGCGGCTCTGCGGCCACTGGGGGGCCGATGGAGGGAGCCAGAGGGGCTGGCTCCTCCTCTTCTCCGAGCTCACCTCGCTTTCTCGGGCCTGCCCAAGCCTTATTTGGAACCAGTTCCGGGGCAGTGACTGGCAGGTTCACCCACTGTTCCCAGAGGCCCGCCCTCCTGGTTATTTTTGGGGCCTGAAGAAGTGCTTGGGGAGCCCACTGCTCCCCACACCTGGAGAAATGCGGGGTCACAGACCACTGGCCCCGGCCTGCTCCCACAGGGGCAAACTGAGCCCCAGTCGGGGGGCAGCTCCGGGCAGGGCCTTGGCGCGCTCCTCAGAGCCATGCCTCCAGCCAGGACGCTGGCGGGAGGAGGGTGGCCAGGCCCAGGCTTCACCTGTCAGGAAGGGCTGCACCACCACCTCCCAGGGCAGGCAGGTGGCCGAGGAGAAGGTGGCCAGGACAGGGCCCCAGGCACAGCTCTGGTTTCAGGAGGTCACTGTGAGCTGGGGCTGGGGAGGGTCGGGCTGGGAAGGGCACTGCCAGCAACGGAAGGTTCTGGAACATGTCCTGGAGCACAAAACACACTGGATCTACCACTCTCTGTGGACAAGCCTCTGTGGGAAGCAGGGCCTGGGGAGGCAATGGGAGCCTGGAGGGTCTGTCCAGGAGGAGCCGGCAGGGCTGGGGGTGTCCCCTGGCAGGGAGACAGAGCGGCCAATGGTCAGCGATAGGGGAGGGGTCCACCCTCGGGTGGAGCGCAGAGAATGGAGCCTGCTGACGGGTCAGGCACCTCTCGGCCGCCCCAGGAGGGAGGCCAGGCTGCTGGGTGGACCGGGAGCGGCTGTGGCAGGTCAGCCAGCAGGTGTGAAGGTTTTCCCGGGAAGAGCCTCTGCCTGCCGGGAGGTGGGGCCCCTCTGGTGGCCGGGGAATTCCTGGGCCTCCCGCCCGGCACTGTTTGAGTCAGCGACAAGGGGGTGAGCAGATGGCAGCCAGGTGAGGAGGAGCTGCTCCGGATCTCAAGGACTGTGGGTACTGACAGAAGGCTCCCTCCTGTGAGCACCGCCAGGGGGCTGGGACACAGGTCATCATCTGCCTGCGCCTTCCCTTCCATCCATCCGTCCATCCATCCGTCCGTCTACCTATCCAACCATCCTCCAGCGCCCCCCCCCACCGTGGGCAGGAGGGACCAGATGCTGATCTGGGGGGAGCCCCATTTCCAGCCCAGGACACCCCCACCAGCGATGCAGATCCTGGTGGCTGCTGTGGTGGGCGTCCTGGTGCTGAAACCACTCCCCACCAGGCCCACACCCCCATGTCCAGCTCTGTCACCACCCCCACTGCCATCATCATTGTCACCACCATCTTCATCACCGATATCTCTAGCTTCAGCTCCATCCACAAAACTGTCACCACTACCTCTGGAGACACCTTCCTGCCCTGCATGGTGGCCGGCACCACCCTCTGCCCGCGCCTCTCCCAGGGCACGGCACTGCCGCCGCTGCTGGTGGCCGTAGAAGGTGGTCTTAGCTTTGTTGGTCACAGGTTGCCAAGGAGATGGCAGCCTATGACTTGTACAAAGATGTCAAGGCAATTAAGGGGACGCAGGTCCAGGAAGATCTCTCTGGTGGCCTGGCCAGCTCTCGAAGGGAGGGGCTTTGGGGGAGGGGAGGGCAGAGGGTCCCTCCACAGCTCTGGGCACCGTACAGCACCCCCCCCGCCCCCGCCGGTGCACTGCTGGGAACAG
This sequence comes from Artibeus jamaicensis, assembly GCF_021234435.1. Lineage (NCBI taxonomy): Eukaryota > Metazoa > Chordata > Mammalia > Chiroptera > Phyllostomidae > Artibeus > Artibeus jamaicensis. Next base: position 1,159,455 of record NW_026522059.1, read on the forward strand.
GGGTGCCGGGAGGTGGTGTGGGGCACACGCGGGCGGGGCTCAGGGTGCTGACAGGTCTTGTGGGGCCACACGGGTGGCCAGGGAGGGGACAGCCATTTCTGCAACTAGTCACTGCATGGGGTGGTCAGGGAGCTCGGCACTGACGTGAGCCTGGGGCCCAGACAGAATGAGGAACCAGGTCTCTGCCGGAAAGGCACAGACTTCTCCGAGGGGGAGACAGACGCGGGGACACTGAAGTCTGGTCTCAGGCCAACCGGGCGCTGGTCACGCTACCAGCTCTGACCCTGGTCACACACTGGGCCCCGACACCAGGGGTTCCCAGTCCCAGTCACTTCCCTTACATGCAGACAGTGTCGCTTGGGTCTAGCTTGTTTGGGTTGGGTTTTTGTTTTGTTTTTTTCAGTTTTTATGTTGCAGCAGGAGCTCGGCGTGAGCAGGACAGGGGAGGTCCGGGAGCTGGCAGACTCTGTGCCAGGGGCCACCCCTGCTGAAGTCTGGCTGCGGTAAGGGCAGGGGGATGGGGAAGCCTGCACCGCCTGGGCAGAGAGCTAGCACCGTGGGGGTGTGAGACAGGGGGCGGGGAGGGGGTACACAGTGACTCAGACGCACCGGAACCCCTCAGCCCCGCCAAGCTTGAGGCCAGTTGCTCCAGCTCTCTGCTCTGCCGCCTTCGTGGAGGCGGGGGGAGAGGGGGACCGCCCAGCCCCACCCTCGCCCTCGCTTTCACGGTCTCTGAGCGCCCCCTGCTGCGGCCGCAGGGCTCTGCACCGGCTCCTCCCGGCTTCCGCGGCGCCGCACTCCCTGCCCGTTCTGCTGTCCGCTCACACGGGTGGTTGCCCACAGTCACTGCGGCCACTCTGCTCAGGAGGCAGCGCCCAGCCCACCCCAGCTGCACCTGCTGGCGACAACCCCGGGTTGGGGTGTCACAAGGTGAACCCTGGATGGGGAGTGACGAGTGATGGGCAGGTCACCGTGGGAACCCCAGGCCAGGCAGCCCCCCTTTCAGCTTGTCCACATTGTTTTCATTTTCAGTGACATGGCGTAGGGCCCATTATCTTCCAGGCACTGCACACCCCCAAACGGCCTACCTGCACACCCCCTCTCCGAGCTGGAGCCTCTGTTCACTGTCTCAGACTTCCTGAGGCCTTGGGGCACCCCCGTGGGGTGCAGGGGCCCTGCTGGAGCAGGGCCTGGCCAACCATCCCCATCCTGCTCAGCTTCCCAGCTGGGCTCCCTGTGGAGGCGCAGGCTGCCCCCTGCTGGAAACACGGAGAAGTGGCAGGACCAGCAAGCATTTCTAGCAAGCATTTCTGCTCCCAGGGTGCCCTCCTCGGAAAGTGCATGGGGGCCACACAGTGTGAACCGAGCTGGGATGGGGCAAAGGCCTGGGCGGACCAGGAAGGGGGCCTGGTGCACACCCTGCCCTAGATGTGTGGGGCAGCTGTGGGTGTCCACCTTCGTCCCTCACACCTGCCCCTTTGACAGTGGAGTCCCGGGACCCCAGCATATGGTCCCAAGTCTAGCCTGCCCTGGCCCTGCCCCAGGACAGAGGGGTACGTGGGTGGGACAGGGGATGCTGAGGTCCTGGAGGAGATGGCGCCCCCTCACCCAGCCAGCAGGAAAGGGGGCACCCCGGCTCCCTCCTTCCCCCGAGTCTTTCACTCCGCCTTCGTCATTGTCCCAGGGTGTCCCTCCCGTGATGACTCAGGCCCCAGGGACGACAAATGCCTGCCCCATGAGTCCCGAGGTCTGAGGAGAGGAGGCGGTCCAGGCTGATGGGCTCCCTGTCAGGTCCCTGCCCAGCACCCCCGGAGATGAGCGGCTGCTCGGGGCCACGGCCCTCTTGGCAGGTCCCTGACGCCCAAGCAGGGCACAGGGAACGGTGAAACCCAGGTGCCAACCAGGCCTCCCCAGCCTCTCTGCCTGGTGGAGGGAGCGAGGCTGGTGGGCAGAGTCCAGCCTCAGCCTCAGCCGCAGGGCCCAGGCCGCCCAGGCCTGCACGCTGGCCAGAGGGAGCCTCAGAGAACAGGTGTGGGTTTTTAATTCTTTTTATTGAAGAAAAGAAAAGGAGAGAAAAAATAGATTCCCCACCCCTGCTTCGTCCCGGAGTGGGCCTCTGGGCCTGCCACTGAGGGCAGGCGGGGCGAGGGCTGTGCCCCTGCCTGGGTCGAGGCGGCCAGGGCCCGGGCGGGTGGGGGCTGGCTGCTTTCCGAGGAAGTGGGTCTAAAAAACGGGGCCGGGCCGGCCGGGCCAAGCAGGCTGGTCCTCTGTTGCAGCGGCTCGGGCGGGCGTCCTGAGGGTGCTGGCTGCACCCCGCCTGGCCACTGTCCACCGCCGCCCGTCCAACCGCCGGGGCTGGGTCCGAGGAGGGCAGAGTCCGAGGCTCCGTCCAGCCTCTGGAGCCCCGTGCCGCTGGGGCTGCCGCGTCCTGTCCCGTCTGGCTCTGGTCCCAGCACTGCGGGCCTCCGCCTGGCCGCCGTCCGAGTGCCCTGAGGCCGGGGCGTGGGCCGGGCCCACCGCCCTCGAGTGTGCGGGCGCCCACCCTGCAGCAGGAGCGGGCGGAGCAGCACCCCTGCTCCGTGCCCAGTGTGTGGCCACCGCCCACCGGCTCAGACCTCGGTCTGGAGGTCCGTGATGTCCTGGGCCACCAGCGGGATGGTGGCACCCGACTTCTCCCACTCCGAGCTCCGCAGCTCCAGGGGCGACGGGGGCAGCGGCTCCAGCTCCTTCTTCACCCACGCGGGCGGCCCGTGGGCTTTCCGGAGGCTCTCCCAGGGCCGCTTGTTGGGTGTCTGCTGCTTTTCCGGCTGCAGGCCAGTGGGCGGGGCGGCCGGAGAGGGGGACGGACAGGGATGGAGAAAAGAATGAAGAGGGGAGTCAGACCTGAGAGGTACAGGCAGGGCACGGGAGGCCCAGCACAGTGGGGCAGCAGGTGCAGAGCTCCTCCCGGACTGCACCAGGGCTGCGGCCCGCCAGTGGGTCAGGGTCTGGGGTGACCTGCAGGGAAGGGCAGCTGGAGGCCCCAGGCTACCCTCCCCCACGTGCTTCCCTACCCTTCCAGATGGGCCCCAAACCTTCCAGGAGCCCTGCAAGGCTGGAGGAATAAAGAGATGAATGGACAGGGCCTCAGGACGGCTGGGAGAGGCAGTCTCACCTCAGGGCGCTTCCCCGGCCGCCCCGCCCCAGGCCCCCAGGCCCCGCCCCAGCCCCCAGGCCCCGCCCCATGCCCGCAGGCCCCGCCCCGGCCCCCAGGCCCCGCCCCATGCCCCCAGGCCCTGCCCCGGCCCCAGACCTTGCTCTCCGGACCCAGCACCTCCTTGTCCTTCTCCGCGTGCTGCAGCTTCCGGTTCAGGTCCTGGAACATGTCCTGGTGCCGCTTCCGTGTGTGCATGATTTTCTGCAGGGGAGGAGGGGCGGGTGGGAGTCCTGAGCTGCAGGGGGCTGCCCTGACCTGTCCTCTGCCGGCCTGTGGGCTGGCCCCTGGGGGCCAGGCCTCCCAGGTCAGGGCAGGATCCTCCCCCCCAGGCCTTGCCTGGCCTACTGGGCCTGCCTGAGCCGCCTGGCCAGAGGCTCAGAACACACCTGGCCCCAGGCGTTGGCAGAAGGGGCCCCGGACCCACCTCGAAGTCCAGCTCTGCATACCGCGACTTCCGCCTCTGTGGGGAGAGGAGTTTGTGCACTTGTAACCAGCCCCTAAAACCTCCCTGACCACAAGTCCTGGCCTCTCCTTGCCTAAAGGTGGAGTAGCAGGAACCCCAGCACCCCATACCTGCCCTTGGGGTGCTGGGCCTGGCCGCCCCCACCCCTCCAGTCTCTGAGTTTCACGTCTTGCAGGCTGAGCAGAGCGTGGGCTTCAACTCCAGGTTTCAGGTCTAAAGAGTGACCACCCAACTACAGAAGGGAGGGGCTCAGCCCCAGCAGGTTCAAGTGCAGTGGGGGTCCTTGAGCCACTTGCAATGGGCCAGACCACCCTCCTGGGACCACGCCCTGAGAGACCAGCAGGGTTGAGGCCGAGTGGGGACAGCAGCTGGCACTCCCTCTGGGCGGAGCCAGGACACCTTGGTCCTAAGCCAGGCCGATGGGACTCTCAGCCAGTGAGGTGGGGTGCTGCCTGACGCTGGCTGCCAGCCCAAATCTGAGGCGCCTGGGGTGTGTGCCTTTCCTTTGCCAGCTAGGGACCCTGGCCCCCCACCCTGGGCGGCCCTCACCTCCAGGGAGCTCACGGACAAGGTGGAGACATTCTCGTTCTTGGTCCCAGTCCCCGTGCTGGGCCCCGGGTGGGCGGCAGGCTCCCTGGGCTCCCCCAGGCTGGGGGGCGCCGGCTCCAGGGTGGGCGGTGGGGGCAGAGGCTGCTGGGGGGGTGGCGGAGGAGGGGGTGGTGGGGGCTGGGTGGGGGGCGCCTCCGGGGGCTGGCGGGAGGGCGGGCTGCGGGCGGGGGGCCCAGCGTCAGGCGCCATGTTGAGGTGGATGAGGCGCGTCTGGGGCATCTGGTCGATGTGGATGCTGTACTTGGGCTCCTCCTGGGGTTTGGGCCGCAGTGTGGCCGTGGCCGTGGGGAGGATCACGTAGCTCGTGTCCAAGGCCTTCTCCTGGGCCCGGCTCAGCTCCGAGTCCAGCTTCTTGAAGATGTCCCCGTCACCCACGAAGGAGGACTTGGGAGCGCGGCTCTTCTTGAGGGTCAGCGAGTGGTTGGGGAAGTCGGGCAGGGGGCCGCCCGGGCAGCGGGGGGAGCCGTGCGTGTGCAGCTTGGACACACTGGCTGGCAGGCTGTTGAAGTTGGGGGGCGGCACCTTGGCGTGGGCCAGCTTCAGCTTCTCCTCCTCGGGCAGGGACGGCCGCTTGAGCGTGCCGGTGATGGTGGCCGTGCGGCAGGCCGCGATGTCCTTGTTCAGCACTGAGGGACAGGGGAGGGGTCAGAGCGGCCTGGCCAGGGCCCCGCTGGATGCACCCCCCACGTGAGGCACTGCAGCCCCCGGGGTCCCTTTGCGCTTTCACACGGGGCTGGGACACAGGGTGCCACACCAGAGGACAGATGACCACCGCCCACACACTGCCCTTCCAGAAGCTGGGTGGCCTCTGATGGCCCCGAGGTGACCCACGCTGCCTGGAAGTTCGAGGACACAGCTTCTTGACGTGGGGAGGACGGCCCGCTTCTGGGGCCCAGCCTCGGTCTCTCCTGTTCAGCCACGGTGGGACCGGGCTGCGCTGACCTCTGACCTGGGCATCAGCACCGCGCTACTCACCGGGCATCTGACCTGGGCAGGACCTCGGAGAACCCAGGCAGCCCGGCTCCCGCACCGCGCCTCCGCCCGGCCCCGGGACCGGCGACCGTCGGCCACTCCCTGCGTCCTGTCTCGCCAGCGCACAGCCACCCAACTGCCCAGGCTGCTGGTCACTCGCCCGCTACGGGCCGGAGCCTCTTAGGCAGCCCCCCCCCCAGCCTCCCCCCACACGCGGGCCACCAACACCCTGCTCCCTTGCTCACAGCTCTTAGCTCCGCTCCGTGGGGTCCGACGGGACCGTCTCTGCTAAACCTGTCCCCAAACCAGGCTGAAGGGCCCCACACTTGTGGCCTCTCTGCCCACACGGACTGAGCGTCAGGCCCCGTGGACCTGGCCCGGCGCCTCCCATGCACTGGGCAGCAGTCGGGCTGCGTGCGGGGCCCGGCCCCTGGCTGGATGCCTGCCCACCCGGTGCCTGCCCACGCGGCATCCGCTCCCCACACCTGGAGCTTGGTTGTGTCTGTGAAACTCCCTCCCAGCTGTCCCCAGACCCACAGCCACCAGCCATTTCTTGTTCCTGAGGTATGGGCCAGGCTGGGCCACCTTCCCAATGAGGAAGGAAATACGGGCGGAGAGGCCACCCCACCCACACAAGGTGGGGCCAAGTCCCCCAGAGCCCCCAAGCCTTGAGGCTGCCTCCCAGGGAGACTGGTCAGATAGCTTGAGACTAAGATGGGGGTGGCTCCAGCTCCCATTCATGCCAACCTACAGATCACCTCCTCCAGGAAGCCCTCCTGGGTCTACCTGGCAGCAGCTGACACTCCCCACCCGGGGCTGTCCCAGCTAATCCCTGGGTTGTCCGTACAGAAGTTTTCCCCAAATACCTGACAGACTAGAGGGAGGCGGTGCCCTCGAAGGACTGCCTGTCATTCCCACAGACCCTTGGCTCATAGAGCACTGATCCCGGAGGAGCTTCCTTTTATTGGGCAATTAATTCCCTTCCTGCCCTTGCTTCCAGGAAGCTCAGCAGTGAGTCCTTCTACCTGCTTCCTCCCACTCCCACTGGTGTGCCCTGTGTTGGAAACCCACCTCGCCCCCCTCGGCAGTCGGACTAACAGCGGGGGAATGAATGCAACACAGAACACGAGCCCTCGAGGGAGGGGGAGGCGGAGCGGAGGACAGAGCCGGCCAAGCCTCACTGCCCCTGTGAGGAGGCGGGTGGGGCTGGGGACTGGCAGTGTCCATGGTGTTGGGGACTGAGGCACAGTGGGGACAGGGTGGGGCCAGAGGCCCTGTGCGGGACTGCGAACTCCACCAGCACAGGGGTCCATGCGCCAGGGACCCTGCCTGCAGCCCCAGAGGTGTGGCTGGGCTGGGAGGCACCCCCCCCCCCGCCCCGTCTCCCTGCTCAGGGCTCACAGGACAGCGTCTCCTCCGCCTAGGTGGGCTGGGGGGAGGCAGGGCTGGGTGAGGACAGACAAATGATCAGACAGATGCACAAAGAAAGGAAAAAAAAGCCAGTGGGCCCGGGCCAGGCCACCGTCGCTCTCACCTGTCAGGCGCTCACCTGATCTACAGGCCAGGTCCACATCCTTCTCGAAGTCGGTCTGCAAGACAGAAGCGGGGCGAGGTGAGGGCCCCCGGGCTGCGGGCCGGGCCGGGAAGGCTGATGGGGAAGGGCCACGCTGGGGCTGCGGCCGCACCCGGGAGGGGCGCGTGTGCTGTGTGTGTCTGGTGTGTGTGCACACTGCACACATTCAGAGGTGCCCGTGTGCTGACGTGTTCACACCAAGTGAGCGCCTTAAGGACAGCCATGCCTTCCATGCTCTCGCCTGTGCACACACACACACGTGTGCACACGAGCATGCATGTGCATTGCACCCATACATGCACATAGATCACACACGCCTGTTTGTGTGCATGCATGTGCACATGTGTACACATGCACGTGCACATTTTCATACACACACAAGTGTGTGCACATGCAAGCAGGCCTGTGCACCGTTTGCGTGTGTGCAGATGCATGCATGTGCAGGCACACGTGAGCATGTTCCCTCCACAAGGCACTCATGGATTAGCTGGGAAGTGGGAAGCCAGTCCCACCGCAGCTCACTCCTGTCCTCCTGTGCTCACTCCTCCCCAGCCCATCTCCCCTGCCCCATTCCCTGGGCCTCCAGTTCAAGGACCCCTGTCCGGGCCCTCCCATTCCCCCACTGGGGCACACAGACCCCACAGGGGAGCCCCCTGCGGTTCAGGCCACCAACTGCCGAGCAGTGGGTTGTGGGGACCTGCTCCACATCACCCCTTCAGTCCTTGAGACAGCCTGGGGGTTGAGGGGGGGGAGGCTGGCCAGCCAAGGGGGCAGAACAGGGTTGCAACACAGATGTCCAGGGCCTGGGCGGGACCACGAGCCGTGGCTGTGGTCCCTGCTGCATGCAGCACCCACTCTGGCCTGGCCCAGAGCTGGGGATCCAGCTCGGCCACCCCAGGTCAGCGTGTGGCCTCCTCCGGGGCGACTGGCCCCAGGGAACAGCCGGGCCCTGCATCTCAAACCTGGAGGTTCCTTTAGCCGGAAGACCACAGAGCCCGAGGTTGGAGGTTAGGCCAGGAGCAGCGTCAGGGGCCCAGGAGCTGGCCTCCTCCACCTTGGGGCCCCCCTTGCCCTGAAGAACGCCGGCAGCGTACCCCAGGCTGGCACCGGCATCTGCCGAGGCCCTGCCTGGGGCCCTATCGACCACTGTGGCGTGGCAAGGCACCCCGAAGACCCCATGGGTGCCTGCCGCCTGCCGCCTCACTGCGTGCCCGGGGCACCCAGTGGGCAGCAGCCTCAGAGTGCCAGTGGGGAGGGGTCACCGAGGCACTGCCAGCGCTGGAACGGGCACTGCCATGGGGGGTCAGGGAGGGCTCCCCAGGGAAGCCGGCCCCTCGGCGCACACCTGGGGGCGAGTGGCAGGGGCGGGCGGGGCTTGCGGGCGGGGCACCTGGGGCTGCAAGGCCTGAGGGGCAGCTGGAGAGGGCAGGAGATGAGGCAAGGGTGGGGACACCGAGGTGGTGTCCGACCCAAGACACCTGCTGCTACCAGCCCCACTCAGGCTCTCGGCCACTCGACCTGCCCATCCCCCAGACTCTGGACCAGGGACGTGGCCCCGGGGAGCCTGGTCCCGGCCTCAGACTGGGCTCAGAGTTCCTCGTGACGGGGCCTCGGGGCCTGGCAGGCGCAGAGGCAGCCTGCACCCTGCTCCGAGCCCTACCATGAGCTGGGCGTGGCCGTTCTGGAAGGAGCCCCCCGAGTCCCCGTTGCCCTCCTCCTGGCGATCGACCACTCGGCACTTCACAGCATCCTGGACCTGAGGGGACAGAGCACAGGTGGTTGGTGACACCCCCGCCCATGAGGACAGCACTGGCTGTGGTGCAGGGGGCGGGGGCAGGCTAGTCCACCGAGGCCCAGCGGCTTTTCTGAGAGTCTCTGTGCTCCTCGTGGCGAGAACCCCACAACACGGTGCTGCAGGCCCCTCATCAGGCTGAGGAGGGTCGCCCGGTGTCCTGCCTGCACTTTGCCACCACGGCCCCCGCTTCGAGGACTGTCTGGGCCCGCCCAGGGCCTGGCCCTCGCCTGCTCGAGCAATGCCCACCCGGGTGTCCCCAAGCGTCCTGGGTGGGGCCACGGGTCTGTATGAGGAGCAGCCGCATCCGCCATCCATGGGGCGGGGGGGGGGTCACCCACTAGGGCCAGGGACTCCTCAGAAGGCCACAGTCTGTGCTCGCCTGCTCATATCTCCCACGGGCACTCTCTGTCCTCTGAGGTCCCTTTCTACAGCCTGCTGTCCCTGTCTCACAGGAGCCGGGCCACTGAGGGCCACAAGTGTGGCCTGAGAGCCTGGGCAGTACGTGGCCGCCGTCTGCAGAAGGGGCTGTCACCAGACCACGGGTATGAGCCGATGGGGGCCAGAGTGTGCCCACACGGCCACGTCCCATGACATTTTCCTTCTGGGTTGTCTCCGGGGCCCACTGGGGGGCCTGTGCTCTTTTGGTTGCAGGCTGTCCTCAGGTCCTTTGGAGCGGACCCTCAGGACTAACGAGGGCCCCTTTGGCAGCAAAAACTTTGGGTCTGCACTCGTGCCTTTCCCCGAGATCAGAGCCCCTGGAGAGGGGCTACCAGCTCCTTGGGAGCTATGAGCCTGGTGCGGGGGGGTCCTCGGCTGGTGGGGTGACCAAGGTCAGTACCCGTCTTTCCCCTGATACGTTCTCAATACGGCATCCGCGTCCTCAATGGCGCAGGCACCCTGGGGCCTGTGTCCACCCTGGACAGGGAAGCTCCTGGCAGGGGTCCAGTGGGTGCATTGCTGCCCATTCAGGAGCTGAAGTTGGCCCCTAAACGGACGGAGAATCAGCAGCCCCACTCGGCCTTCCCTTGGGGCCCAGGGGGCCCCACTCCAGAGCTGTCTGGGCCCCGTGGGGTGAGCCTGCTGCCCCCAGCCTCTGGTTGCGGCTGCGCACCGGGCTGAGCTCTGCTTCCCGGCCTCCGCATCCTTCCGGATCTGTGAGCTTTAAAGCACGCCTCTGCCGCATTCCAGGAGGTTCCAGGGGACCTGGAATCTGTCCGCCCGCTCCCGCCCCCACAGCCCCGTGGATGTCCTGGCGCTGGGACTTGGTGCCCTGCCCACCAGTGGCCCCCACATGAGCCTGTACTTGGCCTTCCTGCTCTCCTCACGGCCCTGAAGCAGCACCAAGTCCATCCACGCCAAGATGCACAAGGTTTCACATCTGGACTCCCTGCGACTGGGAACATGGCCCTGGTCCCTGCCTCCTGCCAGGTGGCAGCCTGATGTAGCTGGGCCAGAGCCTTGCCTGGCTACCTCTGGAGAGGTCCGGAAAATGCCAGAACAGGGGCCTCCCATGGCTCCTGTGGGCCCAGGCTGCACCCCCGTCTGAGCCAGAACATGGCACAGGGCTACCTCAGTGGATGCCCCCGCAGCCCGGGACCCCTGGGGCGCCGGCGCGCCCACCTCTCTGCGCAGGATGCAGTGCACCATCACTATGACGAAGCCCTCGAGTGAGTCGAAGACGGCGAAGAGGATCTGGAAGAGGGCGGAGCGGCGGTCGGTGACGGCGAGCACGGCCGACATCCAGGTCAGCGCCAGCAGCGGCAGCACCACGCAGGAGCTCCACAGCGAGGCCCTGCGGACGGGGCGAGTCAGGGCCGCCCGGCCTCAGCCCCGCCTCCCTGCCGGGGCCGGGGGGGCCCCCCCGCCCCCCCTCCGGGCCTGGGATGTTTCCCCTCTGCTCCACCCCTCCCTGAGCAGCCTGAGGCTCCTGGGGGCGCTGGGGACTCAGGGGGTGGGTGCCCAGTGAGGGAGGCCAGTGAGGGAGGGAGCCCTCTGGGGCACCCAAGTTCTGGACTGTCCAGGAGGCTGTAGGGAGGGGAGGAAGCTCCTACAGTTCCGGGTCCCAGGTCCCCACAGAGCCCTCAGGTCCCTCCCTAGTCAGGGTCCAGGGCCCGGAGAGCAAGATGGCCACCGGGTGGAGTGCTTGGCCAGGCTTCTGGGCTCCGGACAGAGGGAGGGAGGGAGACGGAGAGGAGAGAGTCTGGGAGGGAGGCGACAGGACAGACACAGCCAGGCAGGCAGAGGACACGGGCAGAGACCGACAGGAACAGAGACTGACAGGCGCTTCCTCCTCTTGGTGGTTCCCTCCCCTGCCCATCTCGGGTGAAGGGGGGCTGCCTCCTCCAGGCAGTCTTCCAGGAGCACACCTGCCCTCTCCAGTCACTGCCCTCGGCAGTCTGGGCCCCCCCCCCCCGACACATCACAGGCTCCACTCACGCCCATTTGGAGCCCACCTCCCAGACTGTGCAGTGGGGACACGAAGCTGCTTCAAAGGGCTGTCGTGGGCACAGAAAGAGCACCTGCAGGGGCTTAGGACCCGTGACCCATCCTGGTCACTGTCATGCCTCTCAGGGCCACAGCAGCCGGAGGACCCAGCCAGGGTGAGCTCTGTCCCCAGAGATGAGTGCCAGCCCGCGAGGGCTCTGAGGGGTTGCTGGGGCCACTGAGGTGACCCCCAGGGGTGGGGGTGCTGTCCGGGCCACTGGCTCCCTCCTCCCTCGCAGCACGAGCAGGGCAGGTGGGCCAGCGTATCGGAGACAGGGACGCAGGGCAGAGCCACCAGGAAGCAGCTGGGGACACAGGGCTAGGGTCCAGCCAGGACAAGGACCCCCAAACCTGTGGAGCCTCGGCCGGGGCAGAAACTTCCCCCAGACTACCCACTCTGCCCTGTGGGCTAGGACCCACAGGGGACCCGAGGCCAAGGCTGGGACACGCCTGCCCATACTCACCTCCCACCTCTGGGACTGGGTGCGGCAGCCCACTGGCCTCTTAGGCCCTGCGCTCCCGGGCCCCCTTCACCGCCTCTTCTCCCTCAGTCTCCTCTGCCCGCCCCCTGCCGCCGATCTCTAAGACCAGGGTCCCCAAGCCCAGGCCCAAGTTTCTCCTCCGGGACAGAGGCCCTGGTCCTACTCCCAACCCCAGGGCCTGCCCCAACTCAGGGACCACTCCACGGCCGCCCGCCGGGGGGGGGGGTCTAGGCCAGAGCCAGCGGTCACCCTGAAGCCGCCCCTTCTCCCCAGGCAGAGTGGGGGCTCCAGAACTGGACCTCACAGACATTCTCCTCCCCTCCTACCTCAAACTACCTTGGGGTCTCCCCCAGGCCCCCTCAGACAGCAGCGCTGCCCTCACACAGGACGTGTCCTGCGCAGGGCCCTTTCCCCGGGTGGGGAAGTCTCCTGGCGGACCCCCCCACAGGCTCCCCTTCTCACTCCGAGACTGGCCTCTACCCCCCTCCCGCCGCTGCTGTGCCTGCGCTCGGCACCAGCCTGGACAAGGGGGCCTCCCCCAGGGAGATTCGAGTCTACTCGGTGATGGCAGTCCCTCACCCCTCCCGTTCTCGCCCCGGTTCTTCCTCTTCGTGAGGGTGGGGCGGGGCGGTCTCTCCTCACCTCCACCTGGGCCTTCTCTGGCTGGGCCTGGACCCCAGGTCTGGAGCAGGCGGAGCCCAGGCTGGGCCAGCGCCACCCCCACCCAGTCCTCATCCTCTGTGAGTCATCTCTCCCCGGCCCGAGGCCTGACAGTGAGCTTGGGGACCTGAAACTCACTCCACAGCCTCTGCAGAGGCAGCCCACGCAGGCCCTGACTGATCAAGGCAGGGGAGGAGTGGGTGGGGCAGGCCTGTGGGCAGTCACCTCGCCTGTCCCCTTAGCAAAGTCAGGTTCCCCTAGGAGGGGGCAGGGACTCAGCCAGACGAGCCCGAGCCTGACCCGGCCCACCCGTGCTCACGCGCTGCCCACGGGGGGCATTGCAGCCCCGGGTCCCAGGGTCTAGCCCAGGGAGCACACACAGGAGGGTCCCAGGGTCAGGGATGTGTGGGCCGGAGACAGGGCCACGCCCCCTCCAGGTGCAGCCTCCACCTGGGACGCCAGGCCCACGAAGCCCTGCCCTGCTCACAGCCCTGGGTGGCACCGGGGACACCAGATGAGAACGCTGGCCCTTCCTGCCACACACACATCCACAGGCACACACTGGCCAACATGCAGACACACACGTGAACACACTTGTACCCACACGCTCATGCTCACAGCACACTCGGGGAGCTGCTGGCCCACAGCCACCTGCCCGGTGGGCTCCCTGCCCTCAGGTCTCTGGCCCTGAGAGGCCCTGGGGGTGGGGGCTGCCTGGAGCCCTGGGGAGAGCAGCGGGGATGACGGAAATGGTAGCAAAAGCGTCAGACAAGCAAAATTTGTGACTCAGAGGAGAGCGGAGATGGATGCACAGGTGGGCGGGCACCGAGAGGCACCGACACGGCGTTACTGGGGCTTCGGAGGGGCGCTGACCTCAGAGAGGGCTCCGCAGGGGCACGAGCGGGGGCGCGCCGGAGGGGCCCAGGGAGGCCGGCTGTGACAGTGGCAGAGGCTGGAACCGGGCAGAGGAGGTTCTCACGGAGAACAAGGGGGCAGGTGGGGGCGGCCAGACTGCAGTCCAGCCGGAGCCTCCTGGGCCGGGGTCCTGGGGGTTGGGGACAGGGTCTTGGAGAATGTGGGAAAGGGGTCTTGGGGAGATGAGGCTCCGGAGGGGGTAGGGATGGGACCCTACAGAGACAGAGGGGGGACCTGTGGGACTGGGGACAAGGTCTTGAGGGCTGGGACGGATGGGGCCTGAGGGAGAGCCGTCCTTGGGTCCTCTTCCCACCCGGCGCACCAGAGCCTGGGCCTCGGGAGGGCTGGGCCGCCCACACACATTTACACAAAGACGCAAAACCCTCGGGGCCAGGCCACTGCTCGTTCTCTGGTCCCTGGTGCCCTGTCTGACCGGCACAGCCCCTGCCTGAGAGTGACTGGGACGGTGGCCCAGCAGGCCTGCCCTAAGCACACGTGAGGGGCCCGGGGGACGCTGTGGGGCCGGCTGCCTCCCACCAGTGCTCCCAAGCCCGGCCCCCGGGGCATGGCGGGAAGCGGCCACGGAGAGCAGGCCGTGGTTAGACGGGCTGGGCTCTCGGAACCTAGGGCTCCAGCCCTGGGCCACCTGCCCAAGCCTCGGTGGTCTCGCTGCAACGTGCGGACACGACAGAGCCTGCCTCCAGGGGGGCCGCAGGTTCAGACAGAGTCCTGCACGGGGTGGGCCTGCCCCGAGGCACTGGCTGGGCAGCCTGCGGGCGTGGGGCCTCCTGCTGTCCGGGAGGCGGGGGGATGGGCCTGCGCAGACCGGTCGGTCCGGTTCCCGAACTGCCCACCCGAGGCCACGCTCCCAGCCGCTGTGGGCATCCAGGGCCACAGACCTCCCTCAGGCTGGTGTCTACCCAAGACCAGAACCCACCAAGGCCCCAAGGGGCTGGTTTCCTGAAACTCTGGCTCACTGGGGAGAGCAGGAAGAGGGACAGACAGAGGGGAGACAGACAGGCCAAGCAAGACTGGCACGAGGTGGGAGGGACCCCGACGCAGACACCAGCCTGGCTGGGGGACGGACAGAGGGGGGACGGTCCCACCTGCCGCTGGCCTGGAGGTGACCTGCACCCCTTCATCCTGGAGCCCGTTCCCCGCAGGACTGAGGGGCAGCACGCCCCCCACTGCTGGGCAAGGCCGAGCCACTCGGAACCGCCACCGGCTGGGCCGTGTGCCCCTGGCCAGGCCACTTTCTCGGGTGGGAGGCCACCGGGCCCATGTACCACTCCTTGTTCCTGTGCTGACGGTGCCCTAGGGTGGGCCCCCAACCCCAAGGGGAGGGAGGGGGGAACTGGCAGCACTGGGGTCTCTGCGGACCTCCCGGGACACACGCCCTGTCACAGCGGGGGCCCTGGCACCCCTCTGCCTGGGCCGGGCGGGGTGGGGGGTGAGCTCTGGGTCCTACCCTGCCCGCTCCTTCAGCTTCTTGTCCGTGATGCCGTCTTTGGACACGAGCTTGTTGAACACCAGGATCCCGATGGCCATGTTCACCTGCCGGGCAGAGGCGGGTGTGGGTAGCCTGCACTCGGCCCCACCGCTGCGCCCCGCCATCTGTCCCCGCTGTCTGGCGAGGTCCTCTGTGCCCAGAGACCCGTCCCGCCCCCGTAAGGCCCAGCGCTGAAGCCCAAGCCTCCCACGTGACCCCCCACCTCGCAGGCTCCACCAGGACCTGGGAGCCCTGTCAGGCGGAGGGGTCACGGGGAAGGGCCAGGCTGACCCAGTGCAGGCGCACAGGGTGACGGGGGGCCTCTTCCTACAGGCGGTGTCAGGTGGGCGCAACTGGCCAACCCAGTGGCCTGCCTGCCGTCTCCACTGTGGCCAGCCATGGTGTGTAAAGCGGGGTTCCATTTGTCCAGAGGTCAGGCTGGGGTCGGGCTGAACCTGGCCCTCCCCCCGAGTGGGGCTGACTTTGCTTGCCCCGTTCAGAGCCTGGGAGTGACCTCTAGTGACCTCCAGGCCAGCGTGCCCCACCCAGGCTCTCGAACCCCACCCACTGTGGGGAGCTCATTCCCACCCAGGTGCTGCCTCCCTCCTTCTCAGCCCGGGAGCCCTTCACAGCCTGTAGCTCGGGAACACCAGCACCAGGGCTGGCCCCGCCCTGGGAGGTGGTTCTCCGCAGGCTGCTGCTTAACTGCCACCTGGGACTCAGATAAGTGTCCCCAGGGCACCCCTCGCACAGCTCCTTGGCCTCTCCCTCCGACCCTCCCACGAAGGCCCCCTGCCCTGCTCCCACCCTCCCCGGAGGCAGCTTGGCCTCTGCTGAGTCCCTGCGGCTTGGACATGTGGGTCCCTGGGCCCAGGGGCCCAGGAAGGCTGACTCCACACTGAGTGGGTGCCCGGGCCCTGCCTCCCACCGTCAACAGAAGGTCCCAGACAGGGTCATCAAATACTCCGCAGCCTGACAGCATGGAGGTGACTTTCCTGGGTGACCTCCTTTGTCACATGGCAGGGCCAGCGGAGGGCAGGACCCCAGCTGCCACCTGCCTGCAGCACACTCTATCTTCAGCCTTCATTTGCATGTCCCCATGTCCCCAGGGGCCCCTGGGCAGAGGTCCCACAGCCGTGGGTCAGGGCCAGCCCTCCCCTCCAGATGCATCCTGAGAACAGACACAGGGTGGGAAGAGGTTCCTGCCTCAGCCCTCCCCTGGGGGGCGCCTGCCCTGAAATGGTCCCTGGCCGCTGACCGGCTGCGCAGACCAGCCTGGAGGCAAGCCCCTCTCTGCCCACGCCTCCCAGGAACCAAGGAGCTGGGTCCTGGCTCCCATGCTCACCTGTAACCTGGGGACAATGACCCTGGTGCCACTTGGCACTCTCACATCCCTCACCAAAAGAACGTGGGGACAGCAGAAAGAACACTGAGGGCCGAGGGAGGGGAGGGGCTCCCTTGTCCTGGCCCCACCCAAGGAGAAGAACGCCCCGCCCCAGGCTCTGAGGCTCCCCTGGGTGTGCCCATCCACCCGCCGCCCCCTCTCTCGGCAAACGTGCACAGGCCTGGCGGGTACAGAGCTGGTCCCCAAGAATCAGGCAAGTTTTGCTCAGGAATCTTAGGTGGCTGTCCCAGCCCGGCCTCTGCACCGCTGCACCCCGAAGGCAGGTCAGGGGGCTGTTGACACGCCCCACCCCGGGGACGGGGATCAGAACTTGCGGTTCCAGGCTGGAGCCCGGGGCCGTGGGGTCCATACCAGCACCACAGCGGCGGCCGGTCCCACGAAAGCATACAGCAGTCCTCCCTCCAGGGACAGCCAGCAGCTGGGGAAGGAGACGCCTGGTCAGTGGCCAGGTGTGGGTCCCGCCCGTGATGGGGGGTGGGCACCACAGGCTGGGGACGGGGGAGACCCTGCGAGGGGCAGAGGCTGCCAGCGCGGAAGACGTGTAGCCCAGGGTGGGAACCTCACGCTCATTTTCCGGCTTCAGAGCCCTGGGGCGGGGGGCTGGGTGGCCCCATAACCCCCAGTCTACAGGTGGAGCAGCGGGCCCCAGAGCAGGGGTGGACCGACCCTGGTCACCTTCCCTCTCCGCCAAGACCCCTTCCTGCCATGACGCCAGAAGCTGGGCTGGGTCGGGCCTGGTCCTCTGCCTGCCCACCTGCCGCAGCTGCGTGGCCCCAGCACCTGGGCTTCTGCTGAGTCTGGGCCGGCTCTTCCGCACTTCTCACTCTGTCTGGAGCGCCACTCTCCCCCAAGTTTCCTGGACACCCCTCACGGCGGTCCCCGGAGCCTCGACCCTATGGAGGGCACCCTCCCTGTCCCCCCCCCCCCCCCGGCTTCCTTTCCCTGAGCCTTCTCTCTGGCCATCTGCAAACAGACTGTTCCCCTCCCGAGCCCACCGCTCTCGGCACTCACCCCCTGGGGCCCCCAGGAACTGGGTCTCTGTTCCTGTCCATTGCCCCCCTAGACGGGGAGTTGCTCAGGGGCCCCCACATCCTGTGCCCTGGGCTGTACCGTGACCCCAACGGGCGCAGCCAGTGCCAGCGGCTCCTTGGGGCCCTCATCACCCGCTCCTTCCCCGTCCCTGCGAGCGGGAGACCTGCAGAGCTCGGGTCCCCTGCCCCCACCCCCGCCTCAGGGAGCCAAGCTGCTTCCAGGATGAGCCCAAGCTCCCCAGCCTGGCAAGTCAGGGTCCCTGGCCCTCGCCCGGCTGATCCTGCAGGGCGGTGGCTTCCTCTGAGGAACAGACCCCCACCTGCCCCGCCCTGCCCAGGGCTTCCCTGCAGCCCACAGGTGCAGGTTTGGGGGCTCAGAGAGGCTGACTGGCCTGTCCTGGATAGAGGGAGGGGACTCGGCTTCTCTTGGCCCCTCTGCCCATGGCTGGGCAGAGCTGGCTAGGAGAGGTGGCCACTCGGGGAGCCTGGCCTCCAGCTCGGGGCCACCTCCATCTGTGAGGTGGGGGGTGCAACCAGCTGTCACCCTCTAGGGCAGGGGCAGGGCCCGGAGGTGCCGGGAGGGCCCCCATCCCCGTGCTGCCCCGACTCACTAGTTCACGGTGCTGTACCCTCGGGCCTTGGTGAACCCCACAGACACAGCCACGACCAGTGCGGGGAGCCCTGGGGAAGGAGGAGCAGGGAGACAGGTGGGTGCCCCGCCACCACGCCCTCCGGTGGAGGGTGAGGGGTCAGGAGGGGGATGGGGCGAGGACGTAAGGAAATGGGGGCAGGGCAGCCGGGCCCTCCGACTTCCGGATGTCGGACGGAACACTTTCGGTTTACGTTGTGTCGAATGGAACATAGTTACACTAAAATGTTATTCGTTACCCGAAGTTCAGTTCCACTTGGCGTCGAGAACTTATCTGGCAGCTCCGTGTGAGGGGAACAGGGGTCCCGGGGGGAGGGCGGGCGCACCGGGGCGCGTGGGGCGGCAGGGCGGGCACTCACCCCAGCCCAGGCAGAGGAAGCGCTTGCGGATGAGCCGGTTGCGCAGGCGGCCGGTCACGGCCATGTAGGACTGCCAGGCCTCGGTGAGCACCCAGCAGAAGGAGGACAGGAAGAAGAAGTGCAGGAAGGCGGCCACCAGCGTGCACACCACCTGGGCGGGCGGGCGTGTGGGTGGGGGGCTGCGTGGGCCCCGCGGCCACCTGAGTGGCCCAGCGACCGCAGCGGTGATCAGGGCCAGCCCCAGGCAGGAAGCCACTGAGGGGTCGCTGGTCCATGGCCCTGAGATGGGCTGAGGAACATCTAAGCCCCCGGCAGGTGCTTGTGTGACCTAACCCACAAATGGCCAGGGACAGGTGCCCCTCCCACCCATTCACAGACACACCAAAAGCTGGCCAGGAGCCCACCGCAGAGCTCTGGTTCAAGCCCACCTACGCAGGAGGTACTGACCTCAAGGCCCAGGGAAGGCAGCTCACCCACAAGGCCACAGGATAAGGCAAGGACAAGCTCAGACTGGTGCCCAGCAGTGGGCTTGGGAGAGAGGCCTGAGCTGGCTCATCACAAAACTTCTGTCCAGCTGGACACTCCAGACACCGAGTACCAGTGTCCATCCTGGCCTAGGGACAGCCCCACCCCATCCTGGGCCTGCGCCATGTGGCCACCGTGGCCAGGGGAGGAGCGGAAAGGACAGCTAGTGGCTCCGGTCCCCTCCTCCTTAAGCTTCCTGGGGACCCCAGGGCCCAGGCCCTGCTGCGGTCACCCTTGCCACCCTCGCCCACGCCACCCAGGGACACCGGGATGTGCAGGGCAGGTCCAGGGCGGTACCTTGTTTCTGGTCTGGGTCTGCCCGACGAGGATGAGCGCGTTGGAGGAGATGATGGACAGGCAGAAGTTGATGAGGATGACGGAGCGCTCGGAGCGGATGTACCTGCAGGGAGGGGGGCCCCCGGTCAGCGCCCGGCAGGGGCTCGCTTCACAAGACCTGGGCTTCTGTGGCCGCACCGAGTAGGGTTGCTGCCTCCCACAAACAGTGGGGCTGGCACCATCACCACCATCACAAGTACCACCATCACCACATCACCACACCACCACCATCGCCATCATCACCACATTACCACAACGACCACCATCACTACCATCACCATCACCATCCTCACCATCGCCACCTCCCCCACCACGCCTACTGCACCACGTACCAAGTTCCAGTGCAGTCAGGCGCCAGGGAGAGCCCTGGGGAGCCTCTAAATACAGCTGCCTTCTCCTGCTGGGAGTGACTCATCCTTAAAATTGCTTCTCCTTGTCATGCGCAATCCCCTCCCTGCCACTGGACAGCCCGGGCAGAGCTACAGAGCTCCCTCTCAGGGTCCCGCCTCCGGTCTTCACCCCAGCAGCACCCCGTTGCCCTGGCCCTGTCCCCCAGCCTGATCCTGACCTTGAGACAAGAAGGTGGAGGGGTTCTGCGTGGGGGCTGAGGAGCCTAGGCCCCCTGTGTCTGTGTGACCCTGGGAACCTGTCCCAACCCCTCCACACCTCGCTCTCTCCTGAGACGGGGTGAGGCTGACGGCAGCCGTCCCTTGGGCTGTGACTGACATACGCAGGGTGGGCCACCTGTCACAGTTCTACTCTGGGTTCCCACTCAGTGCCCCCGGTGGCCTGGGTGGCTGAGACCCAGGCAGGTGGCAAGGTGAGGACACAGGGCAGAGCTTTGGTGGCTGCGATGTGGCCTGCTGTGACGGGTGGCCTCGGGTGGGCCCTGACCCCGCTCCTGGCTTCCGCTGCCCCCTGGACCGTCAGGGTGGAGGCCTGGCGGCAGTGGGCTGGGGCAGCTGTGGGAGGAGGCGCCTGGAGCGTCGCGGGCTCGGCCTTCCAAACCGCAGTGCGGCCGCCCCACGCCCACCCCCGGGTCTGGGAGGGGCGTGTCCACAGGGGCTCAGGGCACGTGGGCCCGGAGGCGGGGCATTGCATGCTGACCACCCGGACACCGGCACCCTCAGGCAGGACACAGCCCCCTTCCCAGGACCCCGGGTCCCCGGCCCGGCCCACGGGGACCCCACCTCCACACGGAGACGTAGATGATGATCAGCATGAGCAGGGTCAGGGAGGACACGCCGCAGCCCACGATGAGCGTCACCGACGGCACCGCCACCTTCTCCATGTTCTGGGGATTTGAGGGGAGACCAGAGTGAGGGCGGGGGCTGGACGGACGTGCAGACCGGCCCCGGGCAGGGTTCCTGCCTCCGCCCCCCACCCTCCAGCCCTCTGGAGCTCTCCTCCGAGCAGCAGCCAGAGAATCTCACAAATACCCACTAAAGGGCCCCTCCCCGTCCACCCACCGTCCCGCAGCGCCCGGGGCCCGAGAGCGCACTACGGAGGACGATGGGGGGCTGGACGCACCAGCCCCCAGACAGCTACAGCCCCTCCCGGCCTGCTGCCTCTCAGGTCTGGGAAAGATGGTGGGGACAGCGTGGCCGGAAGTGGAGGGGATCCCCCACCCTGAAGCTGACAACTTCCCATCGCTGGGGACACAGCTCCAGCACCAATGTCTGTTAGCCCCTAGGGAGCTGGCTGGCTCCAGGGAGGGGGGCTCTGGACTCTGGGCTTAGCTGGCCCTGAACTGGTAGCCTCAGCACCCCACCCTCCGGGTCCCCATTGGCCGTTTGTCCTAGCTGCCACCTGGCCAGGCAGAAAGCAGAGGGCAGGCCCAGCCCCGCGGCACTCAGGGGCAGCCGGTCCTGACTTCCAGCACAGCCTGGCCCCTCTGCCCCAGCCCACGACACCCCTGGGCCCTGGCCCCCAACGAGGCCCAGCGCCTGCCGGCCTCTCAGCTGCCGCCAGCCTGGGCCGGGCACGGGTGTGACCGCTGAGCTCCCGCCAGTGTGGATGGGGGGCCAGACACCCGGCTGTGAGCTCCCGCCTCTCCCTCTTCTCTCCGAGGTCAAGGTGAGGTGTGAGGTCGCCCACCTGGGGCTCCAGCGCTGCTGCAGACCCGCACTCCTGGCACACCTCATAACCTGCCTCCTGGCCCTGGGCCCGTGCTCACCAGCACATCCGCTCCCCCGATCGCCTGGGCGCACCAGGTGCCGCGGACCCGCCAGGCTCAGCCAGGAAGCCTCCTCCAGGCAGGCCCCCGGTTACCCCAGGGGGACGGGGGGCGGCTCCCCCACCTGCATGCTTTGCCGGGGACGAGAACAGTGCCACTGTCTACCAGAGACTAGGCTCCAAAGTGGGGGCTCTGTGGGAGCCCCATCACCCCATAACCAGCCCATGGCTGGGAGAAGGCCAGTGAGAAAGTGATAAGTGGGGGCAGGGTAACCCCAACAAATGTTTCTAGGACACGGGGCTGGCCCACAGCCAGTCACGTGGGTCATGGGTGGCTGAGTGAGCGGCTCCCGCCTGCTCGTGGCCATCTGCCTCCCCCTGTCCCCATTAGGCCCGGCAGCCACACACCCGCCGGCTTGCCCACCTGCTCCCTCCTCCTCTCTGCCTGGCAGGCTCTGGACCATGTAAAGGGGACAGGTGACAGGACGGGTGGGCAAGGGTGTCAGAAAACCCCAGGCCTTGCTGGCTGGGCTGGAGACCTGAGGGTGAGAGACTGGTACCAGGTGACGCAGAGAGCGGCCACCTGCCGGAGTCCAGCGCCCTGGCGGAGTGTGGCGCCGCAGCCGGCCCTCTGCCCTTGCCCGTCCCACGGCGGTTTCTCTCCCAGGTGACATCTCGGTGCCCGGCCTGAGCACACAGCCCTAGTCCTCAGCACCCCTACCTCGTCCTGAGCCTCTCCAGGGTGTCCCGGAAGCCTGGGCTTCCCCGCATGGTCCACGGGGCTGGGTCACCCCCCACCTGGACGCCCACTTCCGCTCTGCCCCCAGACGCACCGCTTTCCCTCCTCCGGCACCACCTCAGTCCCCGCTCCGACCCTGCCCACGGCTCCCAGCTGCCCAACAAATATGCCCTCACTGCATTGCAGGCTGGCCGTGACCCTGAGCACACTCTGAGCCCTGACCCTGGTCACCTGGAGCCTAGGCCCAGGTTGCACGTGTAACCCAGGGTCAGGCACACCCAGGGACACCGCCATCGACAACCGGGCTGTTTGCTGCCCGCCCAGCCGTGGCGGGTGCTGTAAACACCTCACCCCGTCCCCCCCCCCCCACGCAGCCTTGAGGCAGGTGGCCCCGGCCCCCTCACGGATGTGACTCAGAGCACGCCCGCGGCGGCACAGTGGGAGTTGGCGCTCCGGCTCCTCCGTCCGGTCTCCCTTCACTCCCCCATCCTCATTCCTCTCTGGCTCCTGGGCCCACCCACAGCACCCACCCCGCTGGCGTCTCTGGGCCCTCGCTTTGAACTTGTCCCTGGAGGCTGTCTCCCACCCTGTGATGCTGGTCTGCCTACTCGGACCGAAACCCACACCCGGAGTGTCCAGCTGGCCCTGCTGGTGGAGGCAGGCGGGCCCTCGTCCATCCCCCATGCACCCAGCCCGGACCGCTCCCCCCCCCGCTCCTGGGCCACCCTGCCTCAGTCCTGCAGGGGCTCCTCCAGGGCCCAGTGGGCTGTGCTCTTCCGGGCGCAGCTCTGACGTCTGAACCCCACCCTGCCTCCCATTTCTTGCCTTTCTTGTCTTCCCTGGACAACCGCCCCCCACATCCGCCCCAAGCTCACTAGTGAACTCCTGCTCACCCCTCAGGGCCCCGCTGCAAACGTCCTATGCACGCCTGGCCCTCGAACCGCCCCCAGGAGAGAGGGTGCTCTGGGAGAGCAGCAAGCCCCCCCAGGGGCTGCTCAGGCCTGTCCACACAGGCCCTGCCCCACCAGGCCAAGACTGGGGTCTGTCCCAGCCACAGGCACTCGGGGCTCAGCACAGCACTGGGGGTGCATGACTGTGGTCCTCCCTTTGTTCTCGGTCGCTCCCGGCCTGGCACCTCTGGGGTGACATCCCCCTGAGCTAGAGCTGGCCCAAAGCCAGAGGAAGGCAGTGCCAGGCTGCTGGCAGGCAGGGGAGCTCGGGCAGGCTGGAGCCCACCCCGGGGCCTCTGGCACACTCGCTCCCTGCTCACACCCATGCCCTTCAGGGGTCACAGAACCAGGTGAGGCCCCGACTGCCATCCTGTCTCAGAGATGAGGAAACCGAGGCTCAGAGAGGCCAGGCGGCCTGCCCTCGGCTTCACAGCTGCCGTGAGCCCTGCATGCCTGACCTCGGTGCCTCTTCTGGGGCGCAGGGACGGGGTGCCTGACACACAGCCTGAGTCCCGCCTCCATGCACACCAACGCCACGCACGAGGCTGCCCCCAGAAACCCCTGAGCTCGTCCACTGACGCAGCGCCAGACAGAGCCTCAAGGCCCTCTGCGGTCGGCCCCGCCTTCCGCCTGCCGCCCTGGGCGGTGGGGCCTGGCTGCTCCCGCTCCAAGGCACCTGGCACAGGTCGGCTTTTCCTAGAAAGGCCCCCTTGGCATCAAGTTCCTTCACTCCCGAGTTGCACCAGCACAGCCACCCACTCGCCCAAGTGCCGCCCTCCCCGAGCATTGCTCTCAGCGCCAGGCCTGCGCGCTCGGCCCCCGCCCGAGAAGGAGGCAGCCGGGCCCTGCTCCAGGAGCCCCCACCAGCTGGTCTGCACCTCACTGTGCCCCCCACGAGCAGCACGGGGTCAGCACCCCCCACGGGGGTGGAAGCCAAAGCTCAGAGGAGCGGAGGCCACTGCAGACTCACTGTGCGCAAGGGAGAAGCGTGCGTGTCAAGACCAAACGGGTCCTCCTCTGCGCCAGGCAGGCCTCGGGCTGGGGGCGCAGGGGCGTGTGGGCACCCACCCCACCACCGAGCCCAGACCCCTCCTGGCCTGCGTCCTTGTCACACCTGGGATCCACAGCTGGGCGCTGCCTGCCTGCCCCGGCCTCTCAGGGGGCTGAGGAAACCCCTGCCCCCCGGTCGTTCCCCGAGCAGGTAGACTGCTGCTTTCACCCTGACTAGCTGCGCAGAAAGCTGCCTCTTCCAGGGAGCCCCCGGGGATGGCCCTTGCTGCTGCCCCCGGGGCCCTGACCTAAGAACCAGCAGGGCCAGCAGGTTCAGCCTGTCACAGGGACAGCCCGATGGAGGAGGGCACCCTGGGTCCAGGGCAGGACCGCAGACCCCTGTCCATCCAGCCTCACCTTAAGACCTTGGGTTAAGACCCCCTCCCCAAACCTTGGCTCCCCTGCCTGTCAACCGGTGCGTTTAGTAGCAGTGACCTCTATGGTCCCGTCCAGCTCTGATCCTGCGGGGACCGTGGCTGACAACACCTCCCTCCCTCCCTGTGTCCCGGGGGGGAAGAGTGGGTAGAACACTCCGAGACACCTGGACCCTCTCCCATGTTGAGCCTGGGCTCCGTGAAGGGAGAGCTACGGTGCCAAGCCCACGAGGCCACCCCAACGCCCGGCAGAGCCACGTCCCCTCCCGTCTGTCTTCTGTGTCTGCTGCCCACACTGGGCCGCGGCCGAGGGGCTTGGTGAGCGAACACTCCGCTCCCTCGGGGCGTCCAGTGATCGGGGCCAGGTCTTCCTGGGACCAGTGAGGGCAGCTTGGACCTGGCCAGAGGGCCCAGCAGCCCCAGTGGGCTGGACTCAGCACCCAAGGCTCCATCCAGCCAGCTGGCCCCAGATGCGGTTGCCATAGAAACTGGCAGCCCCCACAAGAATCTCCAAACAAAAAGGAGGCCCCTGAGATGAGGGGCCTTTCTGGAGAGGCTGTGGACCTGGGCTGGACCCAGCACCCATCCACCCTGGGGCCCCACCCGGGCGCAGCCTCCCCCACAGGCCAGGGGCCACTTGGGGTGGGTGGGGAAGGGCTCTGAAAAAGGTGGCAGTGCCTCCCGTACCTCCCGGGCAGGGTGGGAACCTGCCACGGAGGGACGCGCTGGCCAAGGGAAGGGGTCTGCCCGGCCCCGCCAGGCCCTGCCGTCTCCCAGCCCAGCCCGGTGCCCGGCCTGGCTCCTCCGAGCACTGGCTCTCTCCAAGGTCCCAGGCCTCTGAGGAGAGTGGGTGAGACTCACCCACCAGACACTCCCGGGACCCCAGCCCTGCTCTGGCCGGCAGTCCCCAACTCCACACTGCACCCACTCGCCTCCCCCCTCCCACACCCCAGAGGCCCTCGCTCTGGGGCCAGGACCCGGGGGCTGCCGGGCGCACCGACCCCTCCCGCCAGTCGCCAGTCCCGCCCTCCGCGAGCGCCGCCCGGCGGCGACAGTCCGGCCGGAAGCCCCCTCCGCGCCCCCGCCCGCCGCCCTCGCGTCCCGCCGGGGTCTCACCGCGTCGGCGCTGAGCTGGGCTAAGATGGCGAAGGTGGAGAGCCGGTCACAGAGGCAGCGCGTCCGGAGGGCGTCGAGGGGCACCGTGCGGCAGCCGCGCCACGACCAGGGCCCGAGCTGCGGGGGGGCGGGGGAGGCGGGTCTGGGGGAGACAGGGCAGCGTGAGCGGCGGCCCCCGCCCGCCCCGCCCCGGGCCCCAGCCCCAGCCCCGGCGCGCACCGGCACCTGCGCCCGCGGTCGCGCGTCCGCCCCGCCGCCGGCCCCCGGACCCTCGCGCCCCATGGCTGCCGCCGCGGAGCCACGGGAGAGCGACTCACGGGAGCGCGGGCTGAGCCGGGGAGCGCCCCGCCCGCCGCGCCGCCCCAGCACCGCCCGGAGCCTGAGCTGAGCCGAGGGGGCGGCCAGCCAGGCAGTGGGGGTGGCGTGGGGCGCACGTGGGCGGGGTGGGCAGCCCCTGCCCCTCCGCCCCTGCAGCCCCTGGCTGGCGCTCTGGTGACCTTGGGACCGCCCCATCCCCCACACCCACCGCCCCCAGGCCCTGGAGTCCCTGGGGCCTGAAGCTCCTCTTCTAGGCCAGGAACAGGCTTCCCTTCCCAGAGCAGAAGCGGAGCCGCTTGGGGCTGACCCAGGGCCCACCTGCTGTCTGCAGGCCCGGACAGTTCGGTTTCCGCTGAAACACAGGCCCCCACGGCCTCAGTGCACCTGCCCGGCACTGCTGCAGACCCTCCCTTAGCGGTCCGGCCCCGCGTTCAAGGCCGGTGCGCACATCCAGGAATTTGGGAGCATCCAGCCTGGGCTGAGCCTGCAGGGGCCAGGCCTGCAGAAGGTGGCGACGGAGGGTCCCCCCCAGGGCCCCAGGCCTGTGCTGTGGGGGGCTCTAGGCTGCCGGGAGAGACAAGACTGAAACTCTGCTCCTTAGGAGCCACGTGCAGGAGTGGGCTAGGGCGGGCTGCTGTCTGCCCGGCCCGACCCGGAGGAGCCCTGACCTGCCCACGCAGGCACGGTGACACACCATGACGCCTCTGCCCGGTCACCTGAGTCTGCAAGCAGCTGGAACGGCTACCTCCCGTCTGGGCCGAGGTGGCGACTTCTCTAAGGTGGGGAGGGGGCCGGCCCCGGGAGCTCTCAGCACAGTGCTTGGGTATGGGGTGGTGTCTCCAGGCAGGTGGGGCTCTGCTGAGTCCGAGGTGTGACGCAACCCTGGCTCTGCGCTTCGGGCCGGGGAGAAGGCACGAGCTGGGTCGGCCAGACACCCTCACTTACGCTTTTCTCCCTCGGTTCTCCCCCCACGGGAGGGGATCTACCCTGCATTTCAGGTGGAAAACCGAGGCCCAAGGGGGCAGCAAGGCAGAGCTGCTTCAAAGCCCCTGATTCGGCCAGGGCTCTGGGACCCCAGAGACCTCCCATCCACCTCGCAGCCTGTTCGCTTATCTCTGAAGTGCATGAGAGGAGGGAACATCCCTCTCCCCAGGGGTATGGTCCCCTGAGTCCATGGGAGCCAGAGTTTGGGGGGTGGCTCGAAGCTCAGTCATGTTAGGGGCTTCCACCAGCAAGGATGCAGAAGCAGACTCAGGCCACAGAGGGGCCCTGGAGCCCCCGCCTCTGGCTCCAGAGATGTCTCTGTCTGAGCCTCCCAGCCTTGGCCCCCTGCCCCTCTGCTGGCCCAGGAGGAGCCAAGGTGCGCAGGGCCACACAGCTGAGCAGGCCTGGCAGGTCCAGCAGGCCGCGGGGAGGCGCCCTGGAGCTCGGTGGCCTGTGCGGACCCAGCCCCCTCTGCCACCCTGCAGGCGACACGTACCCAGCACAGACCAGAGCAGCCATTAGAGCTTATTAAGGGCCCAGCAGAGACCCCTCCGTTCCTCCTTCCCTCCCCCCACCACTTCCTTTCTCAGGAGAAGGGGAAACTCCACTGACCACAGAACCAGAAACAAGGCCTGGGCAACGGAAGGAACAGGAAAGGGCCCTGGCAGGCCCTCCCGGCAACACCCCAGGTCCAGCCGGGTCCCCCCACACCCAGCCGCTGTCTCTACCCCCAGCAGCCACTCAGGCACAACGCACTGAGCCCTGGCCGACCCCAGCCTGCGCCACCACCCTCGTCTCCGCCTCCCGCTGGGAGCGCCTTCAGCCCCAGGATGCGTCCCCTGCAGCCCTGCAGGTACCAGACACTGACCAGACACCGGGACAGCCAGGAGACAGCCAAACACAGCGCGGTCCAAGAAAGAGTCCTGCTGGCCATTCCATCTGGCCACCAGCACCTCCCTCTCTCAAGCTGACCAGCCTGTGGATAGCACTGGCCGTGTGGCCAGCCAGTCGTGGGTTCAAATCTCAGCCCTGCTCATGCCTGATCCAGCTGCTGACACAGCTTGGGCCCTGCTCCTTGGGGAGGGGCAACCCAGGTCTCTCTCCAGCCTGAGAGTTGCTGGGAGAACCGGGAGGGGATGGCAGCACCCTGAGGCCTGGGGTGAGGGGAGTAGGCTGGCTGGGACGGACAGCCTGGCAGGTTCCCAGCCGGCACTGGCGGGTCTGCAGGGCGCCGAGCAGACAGCTGCCGGCCACCTCCTGGGAGGACGCCAGCCCAGGCCGGTGGCTGAGCCCGCAGGACTCCTGCTGTGGGCACTAATTGGCTTATCAGCCTCCCGGAGGAGGGAGCAGGGGCAGCTGCCCACCAGACGTCGAGGTCAAGCCAGGGTCTGCCTGTAGCCTCCGGCCTCGGGGGGCATGAGGATATGCCACCCCGGGTCCCCAGAACAAGCTGGCCTGGCTGGCAGCCCAGGAGGTGGGCAGCTGCTGACCACTCTGGGAGCTGCCTGGGCAGGGGACCTGCAGGACTGACCAGAATCCTTCCTGCTACGGGGGACACCTGTTCCCACCTCTGTGGCTGGCGGGTCGCTCCCTCCTCACCCACGGTGACCACGCGGCATCTGGAAGACCATTTGCCACCTCCTGCCTGAGCTTCAAAGACCTGGACCGTCCGGGTCACAGAGCCAGCACCCTGTCCCCGGGCCCGAGGAATCTGGGTCATCGACATCATCCCTGCCATGCTAGGTCCAGGGTGAGAGAGGCACTGGGGCCATCTCTCCTTCCAGGAGCAGAAGAGCAGGGGGCCCAGGGGTTAGAACAGGGGCCTTCCTCTGCATTCGGGGAGGCTGAAGGGAGCCTGAGCCCCTCAGACCAGGCCTCCGAAGGGCAGAGCCCTGCCTCAGACCAGAGCTCCCAGGGCAGGCCCAGCCCGGTGGGCCCCACCTCCGGCCACAGGCCAGGGCCAGCTCCCAGGCTGCTGCAGCGAGGCCTGTTGCTGACCTGCAGCCCCCACCTCGCACAGCCCTCCCGCCTGCTGCCTGGCTCTCCCCCCATGGTTATGCTCTGCTCCCAGTTTCCAGTTGCTGGGAGGATGGGACCGGCTGGGCTGGGCCTGCGCGCTGTGCTGCCCACACACTGTGGTGTGGCGGGTGCCCAGCTAGGCCTGGGCAGCACCGCCTCTGTCTCCTTCATTCTTCCTCTCGCGCCTACAGCTGGCCCGGTGGCAACCCGACCGGCGCTGCTTTCACCATGCACCGAGAGTCCCTGTGCTGCCCCCTGCGCCGGGCCACCACCCTGGGCACTCGCCCACCCTGGGCGTCCCCTGGCCCCTGAGGCTGCTGCCAGTGCCAGGCCGGCTGCTGAAAGCCCTCCAAGCTCCCACTTCACTCAGGGCACAGGCCATGCTGCCCTCAGGAGTCCACAGGGTCCCTGGGATGACCCCGGTCCCCCAACGTCCCCTAGAGAGCTCCACTCTGTCCACCTTCGGGCTGTGAGCCCAGCTCCCTGCAGCGCCCCCACATTCTTGGAACGCGCCAGGACCCTTGCTGCTTTCATGCATCCTGCCAGCCCACAGGCGGGTGCTGTGAAGGGACTGTACCCATCGAGCCCGCTTGGATGGGCTAATTCGCACTGCAGTGTGAATGACTCACAGGGGCCCTCCCACATGGCTGAAAGAAGCCGCAGTGGGCACAGCACACCCCAGCAGGAGAGCAGGGGGTGGGCAAGGAGTCTCTGGGGGCAAGGGCTGCCGGAAGCCCCTCAGAATGTTGCAGCCTGGCCTTCAACATCTTCGGTCTTCGGGGTGTAGCCTCCACTTGGGCTCCCTGAAACAGCCAGCCCAAGTGTGTGCCCCCTAAATCATGGTGCACCCCTCAGGGGCACCCGCCCCCCACCTCTGCTGAGCCACAGATCCAGGCTAGTGCTGGGTCTCCTCCAGGGAGCTGGCCTGGACCCCCTGTGAGGCCCCGGGTGTTGCATCTGACCCCTCCAGCAGGTCCCTCCACAGCACCCGCCGTGGGCCTGGTAGAGCTGCTGCTGCACTGGGCTCCCCACCCTAGGTTCATCGTGACGCCCAGAGCCCTCGGCCCTGGTGGCCCTGTCCACACAGGCAAACGCAGACGGAGCCCCAGAATGCAGGTGCCCTCCTGCCTCCAGGCCTTGGTCTCAGCTGACCCCAGGCTCTCCTGTCCACTGGCTGACTCAGCCTCATCCTCAGGACTCCCTAGTCACTGCCCCCTCCAGGAAGCCTCCCAGGCCTCCCTCCCTGCCCAGCCCCATTTTTGGCCACCGGCTTGGAGGACCCGCAGAGCAGGCCACGTCTGCTTCCCCAGAACCTGGCCCAGAGCAGCACCATCTCTTGGTGCAGGGCCTGGGAGCAACGCCTGTGACCGGGGGGCCCCGCGGGGTCCTGCCTGGCCTGGGTCTTGCTGAGTGAGCTGCCAGGTGAGGCCCCTGCCTCCGCGGGCCCACGTCCCGCCTGGAGTTGACGCCTTCCGAGCCCCAGTCAGCATCCCTGGGGCTGTGAACCAGACCTCAGAGCTTCTCACATCCCCACCACCCGAGATGCCAATCTCCCGGCTCCTGGCTCCCTGCCCCTGGCGCCTCCACCTCCCGAGTCAGGGTTTCCTACCACAGGCCCACACTGGGCTGGAAACCTGGCCCTCCCTGGAGGCCTGGCTCTGCTCCTGTCTCAGTCCACATGACCGGGCGGGCCAGGGCCGCTGCAGGTGGTGACCCTGAGCCTACAAGGAAGGGACCGGCCTGCACGGTCTGAGGTCCGGCTCCCAGCTCAGAGGCCCAGACCCAGGAATCCCACCTGTGCCCTTTGCCCTCGCTCAGAATTCCTGCGGTGTGTCCCTGACCAACTGCACCTGGCCTGTCACTCCTGCCAACTGAGGGAACACGTCCCCAAGTCCCATACCCTTCACACTCCAGCTGCCGGTACAGCAGGGGTCAGGCTGGGGCGCTCACCCACTCTTTTGGCAAGTGACTGCCCGGCCTGCCTGTGCCAGCCCCGGGGCTGGGCGCTGGGCGCCCCATGCACTGCGCTGACTCGAGCAGATCCCCAAGCTCAGCGCTGGCCGCACCCTGCCCTGCCGCGTCCTCTCCAGGATGGCTGTGGACTCTCCCCGTGGCCTCCCATCCACTCTGGCCACGTCTGCTGCAGGCTGGCTTGGGGACACTGCTGTGGGTGTGCCCTGGTTCTCATGGGAGGACCTGACATCCCCCTAAGATCTAGTCCCACCAGTACACCCCTAACTTGTCATCATGCCCCCCCATTGCTGTCACTGAAGGCACCACCACCGTCAGTACAACTTCGCCATCGACACCAACAATACTACCAGTGCCACCATCACTGACACTGTAAATGTCACTGTCGCCTCATGACTGCCAGCAGCACCATCAGCAGCAGCACCACCACGTTACTGAGGACACCGGAGCATTACCACCACCTTCAGCAAGAACGACAGCCACACCACCGCTGTCACCACGTCACCAACCCCGCCATCAGTGCTACCGCCAGCACCATCAGTGACAGCTGCCTCGTCAGCAGGAGCCAGCCTGTCGCACTGATGCCCCCGCCCACGGCGTCAACAGCACAACCACGGCTACCGCCAGCATGGTCCTCGCGACCGCCAGGGTTGCCCCCAGATCAGTGGCACCGCCGTGACTGCCGTCGCCTCTGCAGAACCAGCCCTACCGCGGGGTCGCGAGGCCCACACTGGCTGGTGACCCCTATCGCCGACAGCCAGTGAGCGTGGGCTCGTGGCTGTGGTGCCCAGGACACCGTGGAGGCCAAGCCCATCTGTCGGTCTCGCTGCCATCCCCGTCCACCATGGCAGCTGGGACTCGGGCAGGCACCTCATCCTCGTCCCTCACACCCTGGGCCACCGGCCTGTCCCCAGGCATCTCCTAGGTCACCTGACTTCCAAAGGCCCAGTCACCCAGGTGACCTCAAGGCCACTCCCCCAGCCTCGGCTTCTGGTGCCCCTGCACCACGGCCGAGAAAGGGCACGGGACTTGACGGTCCCCTGTGCTTGCTCCCAACCCGGAAGTCCTTCCTGCGTCTGCCCCCCGGCTCGCCCTCCGCACCCCAAGTCGGCTCCCCTCGGAGTTGAGGAAGGTCGGTAACAGCCCTCCCAGTACTGCCAGCAACTGCACTGGCCACTGAGACGTGAGGTGTTGGGGTCCTGAAGACCCTCTACCACGCCGGACCAGTCACTGCACACCTGGCAGAGGGAAGGCAGTGGGGAGGGCCAGCGCATGCCCGCAGCCCACCGCCTCTTCACAGTCACTGGGGGGCAGGACCCAGGTCCGCAGGGACAGGTGCACCCGGCGGAGGCCAGGAGGCGGCCCCCACCCTGGACCCTGCTCCTGGAAGGGCTCAACCATGTGGAGCTTTGCTACGAACACACAGAACTTGGGCACATTGCAAATGGGCGGACGGATGGACAGATGGACAAAACCCCCGCCAGCAGTGCACTGAAGCATCTCTGTGTGCCACCCAGGTTCAAGCCCAAGTGCCTCCTGCTCTGTCCCTACATCCATCCTTCCTGCACCGAAGTGGCACTGGCCGAGCCCTCCCACCCTCCCCCTGGGCACGGCCCAGTGAGCTCTGCACAGGCCCACCCGCCCACAGAAGCCCCCAGACGTGGGCGGGGGGCACAGGGATGGAAGGGCTGAGGGACCAGACTGCTGGGAGCAGCCCAGGGGGGCCCGGGACTCCGCCCCTCTCCAGACAAGTCTCCCCAGTCCCGTCCCCCTGGCAGTGGCTGGGTGGGGTCCAGGGTGGGCACTGATCTTGCTCCCTCACTGTGGAGAAAACTGAGGCCAGGGATCCCACAGCCAGTGTGGGCAGAGCCTGGACTCCCTTAGGTGGGCACTTCCTGGGGCACAAGAGCCAGGCCCTGCCCTGGGGGTTCCCATCCTGCTGGGGGGGGGAGGGCAGACAGGATGCAGACACACACACGGATGTGTGACTTTCCGCAAGCTGGGGTCCGACGGAGCACTGAACAGGGGTGCGGATGCCAGGAAAGGGCAGGCAGGCCTCCCATGTGGCGGTCCGTGGGGACAGAGAAGAGGAGGGCACTGGACAGGCCTGAGCGGTCCCGCTGGCCTGGAGGAGGGGCCGGGGGCCGGGCAGGGGGAGCCCCTCGCCCCTCCCCAGAGACAGAGCGCAGAGGGGCTGTGCGGTGCGTCCAGACTGGTCTGGCCCCTCCAGTTCCCAAACCCCACAGGGAGACGCCCCCGGCTCAGAAGCCCCGGGAGGAGGGTGGGCCCCCAGCAGGCCTGGCCAGTCCCCGAGGACACAGCAGGGGCAGTGAGAGGAGGGCGGAGGCTGAGGTGGGTGGGTGAGCCTGGAGAAGACCGACCCCCACGCGCCGAAGAGGCCCTGGTGTCCGGCTGTCCCCTTCCAGGTCCCTGCCTCCACCAGGAACCAGCTGGCGTGGGAGAAGTCGGGCTGGGAACCGGCTGCCGACAGAGACATGGGCACCTGCCAAGTCTCCCTTCCGCTCACCCGGCTTGGCCGGCCCCTCACTGTCCTCTCCAAGGAGACCACGGATGGGGGGCAAGGCTCTTAAAGGGACCAGGACAGGCACTTGGCAGGGGCCCAGGGAGGGGCAGGGCCTGCGTCCCCCAGCACGCCTGCACCCAGCTCGTAGGACCGCTTCCGGCCCTCAGGGCGGGGACAGTGCGCAGGCCAGGACAACCCACAGGGCAACCGTGAGCTGGCTGGGTCCTTAGCTCCTCGGCCCGGAGAGAGGGCTCCTGTGTGCAAAGCAGGCAGGGCCAAAGGTGCCAGTGGGGGTCAGGCCTCGGGACAAGGTCCACAGAGTATGCCACAGGGACGTCACTCTTCCCACACTGCATCGTCTGCCAGCTCGTCCCAGATTTGGAGTCCAAGGATGCTGGGAGCCCCCACCCCCGTCGGGGACCCCCACCAAGTGGAACAGGGTGGGGCGGCAGCTGCAGGACTTCTCAGAGCCTTTGTGGCTGAGGTGGGTGTGAGCCCAGGTGCGGTGTGTGGTGGGCATGGGGGCCCTGGAGGGACCTCCTCTGGAGGTCAGCCTGCCCCTCCGCCCTCCTCACTGGCAGAGCAGGAGCAAAGGCGGGCCGGGGGTGTCTGGCCTGCACTACCGTCCCCATCCCAGGCCTCGGCTGCCCCCATTTTCAACTGAGAAGGAGCAGGCGACCTCTGAAGGTCGTGCCCACTCTGACTTGTGCCCCCTACAGAACCCTGAAGTATTTAAAGGAGAAAGAAGCCAAACATTGGCCACTTCCTGTTGGCTCAAGACCCAGGGAGCTGTCCTTTCAGAACCACAGGCCTGGGCCCCTGAGCTCCCTCCCCATCACTCATGACCCCTCCGTTCATCGCCTACCCACTCATGCTGCAAGGACTCTTTCCACCCCATCACCCCGCCTCGGGTGGCCGTGCCGTCAGAGCTCAGCCTGTGGCCGGGGTTGGGTCAGTGAGACCGAAGCTGAGGCTGTGTCAGGGCTCCGGGCTCAGTCACGCATCACAAGGTCACTGTTTCACCTGATGGTCACAGAGGACTCTTGGCCCCACCCCCATGTGACCCTGAGGACACTCAAGACCCTTTCTCCCCCAAGCACATGCCAATACAGGTCCCCTCCAGCACAGATGTGACTCTTGGGCATGCTGGTGGGAGTAGACCTGGGGCTCTGCCCCTGGGTCCCCCTGGGTCCCCCAAGAAGGTCTTGGCCCTCCGAGGCCTGTGCAGGAGCAGCCCCGAGCAGCCATGGAAGGGGGTCCGTCAGCACTGAGCAGGAGTGAGGGCAGGGGGCGCTTCCTGTCGCCTCTGCCCAGCAGCCTCCCTCCTTGTGGGTGCTGGGTCGGACACCTCATCCCCAAATCCAGAGCTTCCAGCTGCACCGCAGGCCTCCAAGAGGCGGCTGGCCCAGTGGGGACCCAGTGGGGCCTGCCACAAACACAGCCCAGCTGTTGGCACCATCCCGTGGTCCTTGGGACCCTGGGTCCCAGGCACAGGGACCTGAATGACCCCACCTACCCGGAGGTGAGCAGCGGTGAGCCACCATTGGGCCTGGCCACTGCCTGCTGTGCTTTGACCCACTTGCAGGCAGACTTCCCGCTGGGCCAGGGAGCTGAGGCCCCGAGGGTGGGATCTGCTCCAGGCCCCGCCCAGCCCAACCTGGGCCCCAGCAGCACTGTCCTGGACACAGGCTGCCCAGGCCAGGCCTCTCTGAGGCAGAGGGGAAGGGCCCATCTTTCCGGAAAGCACTTTCCTACCAGGAGCCTAAAACTGTCTGGGGACTGGAGGCCAAGGAGGCAACAGGAAGTGAGGGTGCTAATGAAGCCGGGAGCCGGGAGGGGGATGAAGAGGGGAGCTTCCCGGGCGGGGCGGTAGTGCTGTCCGGTGGGCCAGCTGCCCCAGGTAGCTGTAGGAAGCCTGCGAACAGCCCCCGGGAGGGGCCTGGGCCAGAGAGGATGAACCTGCACCCCTTGAAAGGCACGACTCTGAAAAGCCCCCGAGGAGGACACAGTGGCCAGCCTGGTCTCTCTCTCTTGCGTGTGCTCCTTTCATGCTTTTATGGTGCCCTGTTTGTACACAGAGCACGTGCCGCTTGCAACACCCAGAGAAAGGCAGTCGACAGCAACCTCGCTGCAGCCCGCTCCCCAGGGCCCGGGGTCCGTGCCGAGGGCTCTGCCCCAGCCTCAGACCCAGAGCAGGAAAGGCCAGTGCGGGCGGCCGGCCGTGCACATGCCGGGCTCAGGTCTTCGCCCTGCCCCTTCCTCCTGCCCCTCCCCAGGGGCTCACGCGCACGGCGCTCTGCAACCTTCGCTCAAACGTGGGCTTCCTGGGGAAGCCCTCCTGCCACCAGCCGGGCCCCTCCTGTGGCTGTGGCCTGACCTGATGCTTCACACGGGCCTGGCCGTGAGCTCCTGCTGGACGCCCCTCCTACCCGAGGCAGAGGGGCAGACCTCCTGTGGCAGTGATCACTAAAGGGGGGTGGGCGGGGCCGCTGCTGGCTCCCCCAACAACTTCCGGAGCTCCTGACTCAGCCCCCACAGAGTGACCACACCCCCGGCAGCCTCCCCTCAGCACCCACCCGGCCTGCTCTCCAGCTTTTGCCGAGGCCTTGCCTGAGTCCCCTTCGTCCCTTCTATGCCCAGCGCACCAGTCCTCCTCCATGCCAGCCACTGCGGGAGCCTTCCCTGACCGCCCAGGACACATGCCGGTCCCCGGGACGCCCAGATCACAAGCAGGAACTTGGTGTGGGCACCCCAAGCCTGGGGGCCCCGCTGAGCCCACTCACCCTCCCAGCCGGCCTGGGGGCTAACAGGTCGCAGTGACAATGACCCAGTCTCCCACTGACACTAACGCACACCAAGCCCCAGTGCTCACCAAACCTCTTGGGGGAAGGCCCAGGCCCCCCAGGCCCACCTGGCCCAGCGGGCTCCAGCCGCCAAGCTCTCTCCTGTCCTGTCTCCCAAAATTCTGACCCTCCTCCCCTCCGGGGGCCACTCCACTTAGGGGCCTTCGCACAAACTCTTGCCTGTGGCTGAGTGAGGCTTCCCACCTCTCCCTTTGCCTGGCCACGCCTCGGGGGACACCTGCTCTGGGGTGCCCACACCGGGCCCTGTGACCGCACAGCAGCCGGTCGGACCCCACTCTGCAGGGCGTGGGCAGCAGGAGCCGGATGCGGACCTGGGCCCGGGAGCCTGCACTGCTGCCTCCCCCGTGCACCCCGGGGCGGCACCGGGGCCCCGGATGGGTGGGAGGCAGGCTGGATGGGCACCATGCTGCCCCGGAGCCAGACCTGGGCGGGGAGGGGCGGTGCCGGAAGGAGAAACTCCGGCTTCCCCGAAAGCGCCCCCGAGGGCCCCAAGGCCGTGAACCCAGGGGCACTTACCCGTCGGTCTCGTCCCACAGGATGCAGGTCTGGTTGGTGGTGCCCTGCACGGAGTGGGGAGGAGTCAGGGCCACCTGCCCGTGCCCCGGAGCCAACCCGAGGGCCACGTCCCTGCTCCGCCCCCGGGTGAGCCAGGGGCCCTGCCTGCGCCATCCCGCCAAGAAAACGCTGTTTGAGGAGGAAACCGAGGCCCAGAGCAGGGAAGAGACTGGCACAGAGCCCCAGTCCAAGCCCGCTGTGGGGCCCTGGGCAGTGCCTGTCCCCTCTCCGAGCAGGCTTGGGCCGCAGTGGCCAAAACCATCCCAGGTTCCCACGTGACCAGTCAGCTTTGCGCAAAGTGGAGACACAGGGAGACCCCTCCCTGGGAGCCCTGTGGGTCGGGCGGGCACAGGGGTCCTTGAGAACACCCGTCCTGCGGGCGACTGTGCAGCGCCCCCGAGAGGACAGCAGTGGTAGGGGCGTGCCTCCCAGCTTCTACGGTGGCAGCCGCTCTAAACGCTGGTGGGAGATACTGCCCCTCATCGACCCTGTAGCCCACCCTTGGTCAGGGTGGGAGCCCTGGCACCGGGAGGCAGAGCGACACGCCCCAGTCCGCACGCGGGAAAGGGCAGGACGGGTTCTTCCCAACCCCAGCCTGGGGCTCCAGGCCTGGCACTGCCCTGTCCTGCGGGGTGACCCTGCGGCTCCTGGCTCTCGGCTGGTCCACAGGACATCTCGGCCGGACAGAGAACAGAGGGGCCCAGGCGGACAGGTTCCTCAGATACACGGCTCTCTGTCCCTCAGGGGAGCCACCAGGCTGGCGGGACCGGGCCTGGGCAGTGGTGGCCGAGCTGGGCTGGCCTCCGATCCCTCATCACCCTGCCGTGTGACCCTGAGGGAGTCACAGCAGCGCTCCGAGCCCCAGTCTCCCCGCCACCATTCGGGGTGAGAGCTGCTCCCTCACAAGGCGGCAGGGAGACCTCCCACCGAGGGCCAGTCAGGCGTCACGCACACGTGTGTGGACACACGCTCGCGGAAGGCACTCACATTGTACACGTGAGCGAACTCTATCTCCAAGGGCGTGAGCAGGGAGCGCGGCGGCGGCTTCACAGTCACCGAGATGACCTTGGAGTTCAGCACAGTTGTGTTCCTGGGGGAGAGGCGGCAGGACGTGTCGGACTTCTGGAGCCCCCCCACCGCAGGCCCGGCCCGCCTCTGGGCCCCCGTGCCAACTGCCCGCACCACCCCGCCCCCGCCCGGCTGGCCGCCCTTGCCCCCACTGCCCCGGAGCCCCTCGCTCCCACCTCTGGAGGGCCAGGAAGCTGCCCAGGTTCCGGTAGAGCACGGTGCCCACCACAAACACAGAGGAGTCGTCAGCCTCTGGAAGACAGTGTGCCGGTCACCCTCCTCCCTGACCGTCCCCAGCCTGGGCCCAGCTCCCTCGTGCACCCCCTGACCACAAACACAGCACTGCAGTGCGAGTTGGGGGTCCCCTAGGTGACCCCCGAGAGCTGAGGACACGCGGGGCGGATGTTCGCTGTGGCTTCAGGGGAAGTGCTGCCCTTGCCTGCAATGGGGAGGTCCCTCTGCCCATCCTGCAGAGACCGGGGCAGCTGTCCGACACGGGGAGAGGAGGGCCCTGCAGGGAGGACGGGCCTGGGGACCCTGAGTGGAATTGTGGATGCCATCTCGGACCTGGAGACCACGGGCCTGGCTCCAGAGGGCCTTTCTGGGGCTGGGCGTGCAGGCCCTTGGGGCCCAAGTCTCTGATGTGGCTCCCCCCACCCCCACACCACGGGGCCCTCACCTGCCAGCCCCGTGGAGAAGACACTCTTAGACACGGTGACCCTGTCCTCCGGCACCTTGGCCCAGTCGCCCGTGGCCCGCCAGCCCTTCATGGGGAAGCTGATGTCGGTGGCTCTGCTGGCCGGGAGCTTGTGGATGCTGAGGGCTGTGGTGAGGGAGGAGGAGGGGCGACAGAGATGGGGAGACAGAGAGAGCAGATCGGTGACGAGGAGCCTTGGCCAAGAAGAGCGGGGGAGCAGGCCTGGGGTCGGGACCACCACGCGGGTGCTCGCAGCTCGGAGTGGGGTGGGGTGGGGGGGCAGGGGGCCACCGGCCAGGCTGCTGCTCGGTGCCGGCTCCCTACAGGCCCTGCGCGCCTTCCTGGCCTCTCACCAAGGGCCCTGGCCCCAAGCGGCACTGTCCCCCTCGCTCTGTCCCTCCATAGGCTTCCTGGGGTGGCCGTGTCCCAGAGGCTGGTGGGGTCCCCTCTGGCGTCCCCTGATGCTGCATCCCTGTCCCTCCTCCACTGCAACTCTGAACAAGGAACGGGGCAGACCCCACCTCCCGGGGACAGTTATGGAGGTGGCAGACGTCGGGGGGGGGGGTGACGTGGAAGGAAGACAAGGGGTGGGGAAGGGTCCTCTGTCCGGTGAAGGGAGATGGGCTCACGGGGACACAGCAGCGTGGGAGCGGTCGGAGTGGCAAAGGTGTGGCCCTGGGACATGGCTGACCTCCGAGGACCCTGGGCCCACCCGGTCCCAGCCAAGCTCGCGCCTGAACACCCAGTCCCTCCAGGCTCTGTCTTGACTCCTGACTGAGGCATCCGCTGAGCAAGCGGCAGATACAGGCCTGGGGGGACAGGGCTCAAGGCCCCCTTTCCCTGGCCTTCCCTCCTGGGCAGACGCTGTGCTCCTGCCCCCAGCCCCCTGGGGTCTGCCTTCGCCCACCTCTGGGGCCCTGCCCCTGCGGAAGCCACCACGCAGCCGAGGCCACCCCCACGCCTTTGCTCACACAGTGCCCCGGCCCCCAGCTGGGCCCTCCCTGCACCTGTGGTCCATTCTGGGGACATGGATCTTCTCTATGGGAGGCCCTGGGAACTGGGCGGGCGCCCTGCTGCGCCCACTACCAATGAGAGAGTGACCAGCGGCAGGCAGGCTCCCACGGGGACACTGAGTGCCCGCTGCGTGCTGGGAGCCTTCACGCTGAGGGTGTGGCAGGAGCCAAGGAGGCCCTGCTGACCTTGACAGTCAGCAGGGGACAGACAGGCAGTGATGGTCACGGGGAGGGGGTAATGCCGAACGGGGCAGGCTGGAGCCCCCGGGGCGGTGACTGTGCATGAAGACCCGAAGGAGGCCGGGCTGCCGGGGCTGCCGGGGTGTGTGTCCAGGAACAGGGTGGGGTGCAGGAGGGATGCAGAGAGGGCCAGGAGGTGCTCCGAGGTGGGGACTAGAAGAATATAGCCCTTGAGTGTCCTCACAGGGCACCCTGGCAGTGTGATTATCGGGGGTACCAGCCCCCCAGGCCCCGGGCTCGTTTGGCACTCCGCCACCCGCTGCAGGGAAGTCCTGCCACCTTCCTGTGGCGCAGACTCGGGTGATGTCGAAGACCAGGCCCTCCCACAGGACGCTCTGCGGGTAGAGGCTGGACAAGGGGTGGCTGTGGAGTCCTGCCTTCAGATCCCAGGGCCGTCCCAGCACAGAGAGGGCAGGGGGTGGCCGGCCAAAGTGGGCCCGGCTGGGGGGGTGCTGAGGGCAGGGTTCCTGGTGGGCCCTCAAACCCGAGGCCTCTAGGACCTCGTCTGGGTCTGAGACGCCCCATGCTGACCCCTCACAGGGTCATAGGTCTGCACACCTGACACCTTAGACGCTGGCCTGTGTACATAGATGTGGAAACTGAGGCAGGAAGGCTGGGCCCAGAGCCGCAGAGCAGAGGGACGGGGACGGGGGTCCTAGGAGCACCGGGTGGGCTTACCCAGGTTGTCTGTCACCTGGTACACATCCCGCAAGTCCTTCATGCGGAAGCCGATGACGCCCACGAAGTCCTCCACCAGCCGGAACAGCTCCTTGGCGTTGGGGCCCATCTGGGGATTGGGGTCAGGCTGCCTCAGAGATGGTGGCCAGCAGCTCCAGCGGGGATGCCAACCAGCAGAACTAACCGAGGGTGGCGTCACAGGCCCCCCCGCCTCCCTGCCACTGGGACACACCTCTCTGTCCCTCCACCGCCTCCCACTTCCTCCCACCTGTCCGCGTCTGGGTCCCGTCGGTCCCTCCCTAGCACCGCAGGCCCCGGGCCTGCCTTGGGCAACAGGGTCTGGCGGACCTCTGAGTGGCCGTCTCCCTGGCAGACGGGAAGACCGAGCCTGGAGAGGCTGCGGTGCTTCAGACCCAGGCCAGGGGTCCGGGTCGGGCCTGGGCAAACCGTGGGGTCTCTGGTCTCCCACAGGCCCCACACCAGGCACTGCCCTCGGGACAGGTCAGTCTGGGAGGAAGGGAGGCTGACCACCCTTTCCAGACGAGGAACAGCCACCACGTCCTGGTCACCCCAGTAAGCACCCAGCAGTCCCCGCATGCCCCACCCCCGCGCTGAGTCCCACCAGGTGAGCGACCGTCCTCCGGCCATAGGGAAACTGAGGTTCGGAGGGCTCAGCGGCTTCCTCCAGGTCACACCACTGGTCACCTGGCCCCTGGTAGAGGCCGAGCTGGGATCTGAACCCACGGCCCCACGCTGGGCTAGACTCGAACTCAGGGAGGCCCCAGAGACGACGGCCTGACCGGCGTCCTCACCAGCTGGGCTTCCTCCCACTTGTCCCGGTTGTCCTCCGCCAGCAGGTTGCTAATGATCTGGACAAAGTTCTGGAAGGGAGTGGAAGGCAGGCCAGTGAGCAGACGGCAAGGCCCAGGATCGGGGCTCAGTGTGTGACCAGGGGTGAGGCCCCGCCTGAGGTTGGGGTCAGGCCCAGTGTGCGGCTGGGGCCAGGAGCGCTCCCATCGGCCCCCCCCACCCCGGCCCCCAGAGCTCACCTGCACGTCCCCCGGGGTGGGGCTGTAGTACGCCCGCC
Organism: Artibeus jamaicensis; assembly: GCF_021234435.1. NCBI lineage: Eukaryota > Metazoa > Chordata > Mammalia > Chiroptera > Phyllostomidae > Artibeus > Artibeus jamaicensis. The sequence goes on from NW_026522059.1 coordinate 1,200,820, forward strand.
GGAAGATCTCAGTCAGGTTCCTCAGGACGTCGATGGTGGAGAGCAGGTCCCCACTGTAGCTGGTCCCGTCCTGGGAGACCTCTACCAGGGTCTGGATGACCTCGGACACCCCCTCTCCGGGCAGCCCCCGCTGAGCCCTTGCCAGGTGCTCCCGGGTCTGGACAGAGGGAGAAGTTTGGGCGCCGTAATTCTGCGGCACACCGCACGCAAGGCAGGTCCCAAGGACCTCCAGTGCCTCCAGGACCCTCTGCAGCCCCACGGAGACACCGGGTCAGGTCGAAAGATGGGCAGGCAGGGCGGGGGTGTGGCCGGCCCTCACCATCATCTGGATGTTCCGGTAGTCGATGGAGACGCAGCGGATGTAGGTCGGGGGCTCCCAGTAGGCGATGCCTTCTTCGTCCAGCTCACAGCGCCGCATAATGACCCCTGGGGGGGGCACTGGGTCAGCTCAGCCTCCCCCTTAGCTGGACAACCGCCCACAGCTCCCGGGCCCAGGCCCCTCTGGCTGGGACCCTTGTCCCTCAAAGCAGGGACTCTGAGCCGGCACAGGGGCCAGGCCACCTCTGTCTCTCTCAGTCACAGTGCTTCTGAGTGGCTGCTGCAGGGCCAGCCGGAGCCACACCCCTGGGGACCCCAACTGCGTGAGGCAGAGCCCCCCCACCAAGTCGGCTGCTCTGAGTCTATCCTAGCCCAGAGCCCAGGGAGGGCCCACAGCCTGGCCCACCGCCCAGCTCCACACACGGGGAGGAGACCGGGGCACCTGGAGTCAGGGAGCAACAGCCTTGAATGCGGGTGCATGGTCAGGGAACCAGACACAGCTGCCTGCACACAGCAGCAAGGGCCCTGGAGAACTGCCACGGCCCTGTCACCTGACGGGAGCCACAGGCAGGAAGGGGCAGGGGTGCTGCCCAATGGCCCCTCGGCCAGGCCCCAAGGCCTGGCTCAGCGCCTTGCCCCAGCTCTGTGAGGGCGGGACGGGAGCCCCTCGCAGCTGTCTGCCGGCCCTCACCCGTGGCATTTCGGGGACATCGAACTGAGACCACCTCTCCAGCCGGAGTCTCCTTCCAGATCACAGTGCCAAAGTTGTCCTTGTCACAGATTTCATGGGGCTCTGCCAAGGGGCCAGAGATGGTGAATGGGGGCCGGGGACAGGAAGGGGTGCCGAGTGCGGGTTGCAGTGTCAGGGGACCAGACCCTGCCAGGACACCCCCGTCACCGGCCAGAGCCCTTCCTCGGCCAGCACGGCCCCACCCACCCGGTCATTCAGGGTGCCCCCTGGAGCCCAGCTGGGGGAGTGGCACGGGGACGCTCACCGGGACACCGCTGGGCACCGCACTGCCGGTATTCCTCCTGGGGGCCCTGGCAGGCTGCTCCCCCGAAGAAGGGCCCTGAGCAGGCACGCTCCCGCCGCTGCGTGCCGCCCCCGCATGTGACGCTGCAGCCCCCCCACTGCGCCCAGGCCTGCCACTTCCCGTCCACTGCGCGGCACGCCAGGTGCAGAGGCCCAGGGGCGAGGCGGTGCAGGTCCAGGCGTCCCGGTGGTGGGAGACAGGGCCGTGGGGACAGGGACAACAGGGAAGGCAGAAAACATGGGGACAGGGAGGGCCAGACACGCAGAGCCGTGGAGAGGGGGGGGGGTGTTGGAGTAGGAGGCCACAAGGAGAGAAGACATTGAGACCAGGGGAGGGGAGACCAGGGCTCATCTTGATACAGAGAAACAGGTGCCCCACCCACACCGTCCCTCCCGACCACCCTCACTTCCCACCAAATCCCGTGTCCCCGCAGAGCCCACAGAGAGCCCCCGTGGGCCTCGCCCCCTCACACCCGCCATGCCACCTCCCCGTGGGCCCTGGGCACAGCCTGACCTGGGCACTGCTGCAGGAAGCAGTCTCTGGTCTCCACCCAGGGGCCCTGGCACTCGGCGCCCCCATATGAGGGTCCGTTGCACTCCCGTGTGCGCTGCTGCCGGCCCTGGGAGCAGCTGGCGGAGCAGGAGCTCCAGCTCGACCATTCGTTCCAGTTTCCATCCACTGCCCGGCCCGGGGGAGGAAGGGACAGGAGCCGTGTGAACACCCAGGCCCTGCGCCCCGCCCTGGCCTTGGCGTGAACACTCCCTGGGGCCCATGACCCCAACACTGAGCCTGGGTACCAAGTGTCAACATTTGAAGGCTCACACCCCACTCACTGAGGCCTGGGATGTGGGCGCGAACGCCCCAATACCAAAGGTACACGGATGAGAAGGCCCCAGGGTCTCCAAGCCCCCTCCATCACAGCCTGAGGTTTCGACCCCTGAGCAGGCGGGTCTGGGGCTCCGGGGGCTGCCTTTGACCCACCGGGCCCTTCCCCCTTGCTGTCTGCCCCCACCCAGCGCCCTCCCTCTCACCTACCAGGGCACAGGGCAATGTTGCAAAACTTGGTTTGCTTCTCAGGACCCTCGCAGGGGTTGCCTCCGAACTGAGGAGGCCTGCATGTGCGCGTGCGGTCACGGAAGCCACGGCCGCAGGTGCTGGAGCACAAGCTCCAGGGCGACCACTCGTCCCAGGCGCCGTGCACTGCAGAGGGGCCAGAGGGCGCCGCTGAGCTCTGCCACCTCTGGTCACTGCAGCGCTTACTCTCGCCCCGCCCCCTGCTCCTTCCCACCTCAGACGCCCCGCCCCCCGGCTCCCGGGACTAAATCCGCCGGTGCTGATGCCCCGCCCTCCGCCCGCATCCTCGCTGCCCCGCCCGCGGTCCTGCTGCTCCGCCCGCCCACCTGGACACACGGCGGAGTTGTTGCACAGCCGCTGCTCGCGCAGGGGCCCGCTGCACTGCGTGCTGTAGGAGGAGGACACGCAGAAGCGCGTTCGGGTCTGCCAGCCCTCGCCGCACGTGCTGGAGCACACGCTCCACGGGGACCACTCCTCGGCCGCGGGGTCACCTGAGGGCCAGACCTCTAGCATCACAGGCCTGCCGCTGCCTCTGTGCCCAGAGTGCGGTCGGACCCCCGGGAGCAAGGCTTTTCGCTCCAGGTGTTTGAAGCGGGGCTGATGGCAGGACGTGCCATTCCCCTGCAAGTCCCGCTGGGCGAGCGCTGGCTCCGCGTCCCTGGGGTCTGGCCCCGACGGCCCTCCGTCTTGCACTAGCGCCCCCAACGCCAGCCGGCCCGGAGAGGACAGCCTGGCGCCTAAGAGCAGTCTAATTACAGAGAGTAATTAACTTTACTTCTTACAATTAGCAGCAGTTAATAACTTGAAGTATTTGTACAAAGACCTAGTCCCTCGAAACCAGCCTTCCCCACCTCACAGCATTGTCTCAGCCCCGCCCGTCGCTGCGGCTCACCTGTGTGCGCCGACGGGAACCCGAACTGCTGCAGCTCGTCGCCCAGCTCGTCGCGCCGCCGGGCATCGGTGGACCGCAGCGACTGGCTCCGGGAGTTGGTGTGCCCAGCCGCTGCGGGATGGGCCCAGGTCAGCGTCCAGCGGAGGCACTCAGGAGCCTCGCTCTGTGCCCCGGGTCCGCAGTCCCCAGCCAGAGCGGCCCCGGCTTGGCAGCCCCAGGGCTGCCTGGCCCCCCAGACAGCTGAGACAGCTGGGGCCAGGGCTCCTGGGCCTGGCACCAGCCCTGTCTGGCCCCTTCCTGTGGGTCCCATCTCCCCTGCCCTGTGCCGCTCCCTCTCTTCCTCCAGGGCCCTCACGCGCCGCAGAGCAGTTTGGGCAGCCGTTGCCCCCCCACCCGCATCTCACCAGCACCCTTGCTTCCCATGGTCTGGACCCCCACACGCCCCAGGGCCCTCCCCAGGCTTCTGAGGTGAGCTCCTCTTCCCAGGGAAGTTCACCAAGGAAAACCAGCCCACGGAATGGCAGTCTTCTTATAACTTGACTTAACTTTATGGAAGCAGTTAAAATATGCATGAGTTCATTAGAAGGTCTTATTAGAGAAATATGTTCTGAAGGTGGAACGGGGCTGGGGTGGGCATGTCTGGCCAGGGCCGGGGGACAGAGGGAGGATGCACCCCCAAATTCTCCATCCGCACGTGAGAAGAAAGCCCCACCCAGCCCCATCTACTTTCCTCTCTTCCGGAGCCCTCACCTTTGCTGGTGTCCCACCCCTTGCTCTGGGCCAAGCTCCACCTCTGTGGCCCCGCCCCCGCGTTAGGCCCCGCCCCTTCCCTGCAGAGGGTCCCAGGGCGCTCCTTTCCGCTTCCACACCACCCTTAGCCCGAGCCGGCCCAGGGGTCCCCCTTCCCCACCTGACTTGGCCAGTCTAGGATCCCGGCCCCCCTCCAGCCCAACCCCAAGTAACCACACTGCCCCCCACTTCACTCGCATCCCTCTCTCATCTGGTCTGGCCCCATCCTGGGGCTCACCTGCACCGGGCCCCACCCCAAAACCCTCCCTCCACTGCCGCCCCGCGCCGCGCCGCGCACTCACTGCCGCAGGCTTTGCGGTTGCACAGGCGTCCTTCTTCCAGCACCCCCTCGCAGCCACCGCCCTCCATGCCCGGCGACGGCAGGCAGGTGCGCGTCCGCGTCTGCAGGCCTCCGCCGCAGTCCCGCGTGCACTCGCCCCACAGGGACCACAGCTTCCAGCCGCCTGGTGGGAAACAGAGGGCAGGGGTCAGGTCTTTCGGAGGCTGACTTCTGGGGATCTCCCTGGCAGGGACGGGACACAGCAGGGTGACCCGCACGTGGGAGGCTCCAGGGTGGGAGCTGCAGCGCAGCACTGCGGAGGGTCGCCTGGGAGGCCAGTGCGGGCCTGGCCGGCTAAGTCACCAGGTGCAAGGGGCAGAGTTGTCTGGGAAGGGCGGCCCAGGAAGTGCCGTCCCCTGGGCACGCCCTGGGGCCACAGTGCTCTTGGCTCTCTGTCTATGGGCACCGGGGCACCTGGGGCCTGGGTCTCTCCAGCTTGGAATCTGTCCCCAGTGTGGGGGTCGGACAAGGCTGGAGCCCCAGAGTGGTCTGGGGAGTGAATGACTGACTCCGCAGCCCATCCCTGCAGCTGCGTTGTGAGATCCTGGTGATGGGCCGATGGCAGAAGAGGCCTCATTGTCCGGACAGATCCCCTCCCCTGCTGGGACCCCCTCCCATGGTCTTCAGTCCAGTTTCTTCTGAGCCTCAGTCTCCCCATTATTCCCCTCTCACAGCCTGACCTGTGTGCTCCCCCTCCCCCCTGCTGTGCAGGAACACCGAAAGTGACCAGGGTCCCACACCTGGTGGCCTGGCAAGGCCTCACACCCAGAGGACAGCCAGGCTGAGCCACCCCCCACCCAGACCTGGCACCGTGTGTGCTGGGACAAGAGCCTCCAGGCCCCAGCTGCCCCTTCTCCAACCATAGCCACCCCTGGTCACCCCTTCCTCCATGCTGGCCTTGTCTCCCCCTGGTGGCCCGAGTTTCAGGAAGCTGAGCAGGACAGCCTCAAAGTGCCAGGGGACCACTGAGGGAAGAGGAGCAGGGAGGCCTCCCCATCTCGGGCCAGAGTTAGGGGCTGCCCTGGAGGGCCGGGGAGGGGGGCTGCTTGTCCGGGCCTTCTGTTCAAAGGCCATGCTTCAGGCTGTCCTGCTTGTCCCCAGGGAGGCCAGGGCCCCTGCACTGCCAGCCCAGCGGGCCAGGGTGGCCTCACGGGGGGGGGGGGGGCAGCCCCTGCAGCGCCCACAATGGGTGAGGCACAGGCCTGGCAGGCACCCTGCCACCGCACCCACTGGCGAGGAGGCCGGGAGACAGCCGGGCCATACTCCTCGAGGCCTGCTGACCGGGCCGGAGCAGGGGAGCCAGTTGGCCAGGGGCAGGTCTCAAAGGGCCCAGCAGAAGGGTCCCAGGTGTCCCTTGGGGCGTTGGCATGTCTACGACACGGGGGATGGCAGGGGAGCCCGGAGGGTGGGCCCTAGAACAGAGGCTGAAAGACCCCCCACCACCCACAGGCCGTCTGCCCTGGCCTCATGCCCCCCATCTGAGGATGACTGGGTGCTTCTCGGATGGAGACAAATGGCAGCTGGGGCTGGGAAGGGAGGGGTGGGGGCATTGCCACTGGGGTTGGACTTGACCCCAGAGAGCCCACTCTGATTTGCAGCTGGTTCACTGTCCCAGTGACTGCCATGCGGTGGCAGATCTGTTCTGTGCGGGCCAAGGGTCAGTGCCAGAGCCCCTCCCCCACAGCTTCTGTGCTGTCCCAGAATCTGACCAGCAGGGGGCGCCAGAGGCAAGGGACTGGGAGGCAAGGCCGGGAGGAACCTCCACAGTGTGGATGGTGGCCCTGTCTCCACTCTGGGTGCACAGTGGGAAGGGGGGCCTTGCACCCCCAGCCTGTTGCAGAACCTTCCTCTTTCCCTGCCTTCAGAGCGCCCTCCCACGGGCTCCCCTGTCCCCTGGGCCCGGAGAGGCAAAGCTCCCTGTGAGGGCCCACAGCAGCCCTGCCTCCTGCCCTCTGGACCCAGCCGGGTGGGACACAGGAGGATGGTGGGAGAGGTGGGCAGGCTGACTCACCCAGTGACCAGCAGGAGGGGCTCCGACCTTAGCGGCTGCCCCTTGGTGAGGGAGGGCACGGACCCTGCTCTGTCCCTGCTCACAGGTGGTACCTGCAGCTCCCAGCCTTGGGTTCAGCAGGGAGAGTGGGGGGGCTTGCCAGGGCCATGGAGTGGGGGCAGGGCTGAGCTCTGCGCCGGCCCTTGCTGCTCCGGGGGCCGCAGGGCCTGGTTCCGAGCCCGGACCTGGGTCTGGGTGCCTCGCCCTCCAGGCACTGTGTTACTGCAGGGCCCTCTGCCCCCTGGTTCAGAGGACCAGGCTGAGGCAGCCTGGGGAGGGGCGCCCGTGACCACCAGCCGGGATGGGGCTGAGTGCGCCTGCACCAGGCCATCGGCTGGGCCCCCTGTGGCCAGCTCTCCCAGGGGGTCATCCTGGGCACCCAGGAACCTGAGGTCCCACCCAGGCCGGGGGGCTCTGTTTTCACCCCTTTTACAGCAGAGGAAACAGGGGCACAAAGGGGATGGTCAGACGCCTGGGGGCGGGGCAGCTGGAACCACAGCCTGGGGTGCGCTGCATCAGCACCACTTCGTCTGACACCGAGGTGGTCGGGGATGCGCCCGGGGGTGAGTGGAGCGGGCTGGGGCACAGCCTCCCTGTGCCCAGTGCGCCGGCAGGGCGGCGTGGCGGTGACTCAGCCGAGATGCAGGGTCAGAGCCGGAGGCAGACGGGAGCCCTTGTTACAGGGGAGCGGCAGGGGCGGGACCCCACAGTCAGACCCAGGGGCTCCCCAGGGCCCCCAGATTCACTAAGGCCGCCTGCTGCAGTCCCCAACCACAGCCCCAGTCCAGAGCGCCAGGCCTTTGCACTGGCACCTGCCGGGGGCCACCCCATCCTGTGACACCAAGACAAAGGGACAGAGAGGGCCGGAGTCCAGGGAGGTGGGCCTGGCAGTGGGGTCAGGCTGGGCTCGTCCTGCCAGTGGCCCCTTGCTGCCCCAACCCAGCCCCCACGCGGAAGCCTGAGTGACGTGGAAGCTGGCAGTGGGTGGGAGAGAGAGGGTGTCCAAGCCGGGCTAATCAGAGGATGCCACTCGGTTCCCATGGCAACTGCTGCAGAGCTGAGTCTTTCAGGATAGACTCAGGTTAGGCCTCAGCTGCCAGAACACCCACTCTTCCAGGGCTGGTTACCTTGGTGACCCAGGTGGCAAGGCTGTGGCAGGGGGGAGGGGGAGGCGGGGGGCCATGGCTCAGAGGACAGAACTGTCCCCGGGGCCTATCCTGACCCTGGTTGCAGGCTGAGTCCCAACCCCGACCACACACTGAGCCTTGATCCTCCCTGAAGTCTGCCTTCTGACCCTGGGCACCGGCGGCCTGGTCCCAGTCCCTGACCCCAGCCACGCTCCTGCCACTAACGAGCGTCCAGGGGGTGGGTGCTGCTACTTCTGCTGGTGTTTTTATTTCTAACGTGTGTCCTCACGCACAGCTGACACCTGATAAAGTGCATCCACGACTCAGGGATTACCCGAGATGCGGGGCAGAGGCGCTCTGGCCAGCCTCTGCTGGGTGAGCTCCCAAGGAACAGCGGAGGGTGGGCAAGGCTGGGGGTGGGCTGCCCCTCCAGGCCCAGGAAGAGGCGGCCATTCTTCCCCAGCTCAATGCCCCTCTGTCTGGAAGCCTCATTTCCATCCCATTCCAGGATGAATGGAGCCGATTAACGGCCTCTCGGCAGCCTGGCCACCCAGGCGAGCGGGCACACGGAGAGGGGGCTCCCGGCCCTCTCCCTTCCCATCCTGGCGCCCCAGCCTGGAGGCTGTGACCACCTCGTCCCTTCGCCCCAAGTTGGCTGGGATGGGGTGCTGGGGGAGACCCTCCCCAGCCTGGGCCTTCCTTCCCAGTGTGTGTGTGTGGGGGTCCCCCTTTGGAGGAGGGGAGCTGTGCACTTCCCTGCTCCTCCAGCAGAGGTCTCCCTAGTCCAGCACCTGCACATTTGCTTCTTCGGGCCAGGCTTCCCAAGCACCCACTGCCTTGCCCAGTCCAGCCCCCCTGAGGACCCTGCCCCACCCTCCACCCAGTTAGGCCCTGTCTGGGGCACCCAAGCTCCTCCTCTGAGCCCCCTTCTCTGTCCCTGCATGGATGTGCCAACAGGAACACCTGGGGACAGGACAGCTCCCCCAGAGCCCAGGGCCCAGTCTACCCTCCAAGAACATCCTGCTGGTCCGTTTGGGGCCTGCCGCCCCCATGCTCAGGACCCCAGTGGCCAGCAGCTCGCCCAGCCACAGCAGGTGCCAGGGGACCTCAGGATGGGACAGGAGAGCTACCACCAGCCCAGGGCCGCCCGCAGGCGGGGAGAGCACAGGCGTCAGGGGCTGTCCGTCAGCCTCACACGGCCCCCCGAGCAGGTCCGTCCTGCCCCCACCCCACAGAAGGGAAGCTGCAGCCGCCGAGCCGACCAGCGTGCCCCAGTCCCCAGGGCCACTCGCTATCTGTGGCTTCTCTTCCTTGTTGGGCGGCTGCCCCCCATCCTAAAAATGGCCCCCAATAAGCTCTGCCCTCGAGCCCTGGTCACCTGGGCAAGTCCCTCCCCTTCCTGGGCCTTGGTGCTGACAGTCCCTCTTTGGGGGACATGGATCCAAAAGGGCCGTGGGCAGCGGGCAGCACAGGGTCTCTGAGCTCAGGTGGGAACCTCTGCGGGGGAGGGCACACGTGTGCGCGGCTGGCCCTGCCCCTCCCCCGCCCGCCATGGGGCAGGCTCTGTCTCCAGCAGAGATGAGACCTTGTTTTCGAGTTCCCTCAACCAGCCCTTGTGGAAGGGCAGTGTCCCGGCGGGGAGGTCCTCGGTCGGGCCTGCCCAAGCACCCCCACGTTCTCTCTGTGCCCCCAGCGGACTCAGGGACACAGCCCTGCCACCAGAGCCCCTACTCTAGGCCCAGCCTCCCCCACCCCTGTAGCCTGAGAGGACGGCTCTGACTCTCTTCCAGACGGGAGTCGTGGGGGCTCTCCGTCACAGCAAGGCCACTGCTCACTGGTAACAGGCCCGGAGGCTGGGCTGGGGGCTCAGCCCCTCCACCGCAGGCGCCCCGCATGGAGGGGGCACGCGAGGACTCGCGGGGACTGAGGCGCGGGCGGGGACATGGGGACAGGTTCCCAGCCCCGGGACGCTGCTTTCCCATTAGCTTACATGTCGCTTCTGCAATAAAATTCTTTAATTAAAACATGAATATTTAAAACGACCCTTGAGAGAAATGGCCCCATCTTGCCAGAGGCAGAAGAAGGCAGAGACTGGGGGGGGGGGCAGACAGAGGGACAGGACTCTGGCAAGGACCCGGTGGGAGGGCGCCTGACAGGGGCAGGTGGGAGGGAACAGTTGCTGTGGCCTGAGGAACGAGGGATGAGCCAGACGCGTGACGTGGCCATGTGGCGTTTGGACAGGCGGGCAGGGGGCAGGGCAGAAAATGGGCCACGGGCTGGCCCGGGCCTCCTGCTCGCTCCCTGGCTCGGCTGCGCAAAGCTTTCTGGGAGAGCAGATGAAGGACGCGCCGGTCCCGGCCTTGCCCGCCGTGCGTGGCGCGGACCTCCCTGGGCACAGGACTCAGCTGTGTGTCTCCTGGACCTCTCTGGTCCACGTGCCACGCCGACCCCCCCAGAGGTCAGCACAGTAGAAGCCCTAAGTGTCTCGGGCCGCCAAGTGGCCTGGCGCTGGCTCTGCGGTCAGCTGACCCTTCCCAGCCACCGCCTCCATGCCTCCCCGCACTGCGCGTGCGCCTACGAGGGCGTGCGGCCTGCGGTCGGGTCCTGCACTCAGGGCCGCGTGGGCGAGTGAGCAGACTCCCAGCCCCGCGGCGGCGCTCTCACGCTAGCAGGGACCGAGAAGGAGGAAGGGAGAATCCGTGGGTGGAACAGAGACTGCGTGCGGGGTGGAGACTGGGGCTGAGCAAGGACCCGGGGGAGGGCGCCCTCTGGGCATCGCGGGGAGAGCCTTCCTGGGGCGGGAAGAGCCCGGGCTGCTGGGAGGAGGAAGCCAGCGAGTATGTGGGTGCTTCGGGCACCAAGCAAACACTCGAACCCGGCTGCTGTCACGGCCGCGACTTCAGTCCCCAGCTCCGGGACAGCATTCCGGGCGCAGGGACCCGCCTGGGTGACACGCCCCGCCCCGCCCCCCAAGGGCAGGCCAGCCGCCCTTCCTGATCTCTGCTCTGTGCTTGTTGGTTGGAGTGGCCCAGAGCCCAGCCTCGGCTCTCGCACGTCTCAGCAGCTGTGTTAACACACCACACACACGCACACTCACACGGGAACACTATGTGCCCCACACAGGTGTGCACACATGTACAATGACCCATGGCACACGCACACAACGGCACACAGGCACACACTTGGCACCTGGGTGCAGGGACCCGCACCCGCCGGCCCGCCACCCCGGCTCCGGTGAGCCTGGTGTTCTGTCTCCGCCCGCCCCACAGGTCCCCTGCCTGCTAATAAACGCCAGCCCGTCACCGGCGTCGCTTCAAACACTTGTGCCCCGTCTCACTCCTCACCTGCAAGAAGGTATTGGGACTCTTCATTTTTGTCTCGAGGGACCTGAGGGGATGAGGGGCTGATGGGACTGGAGATGGGTGTAAGGGCCGGCCCAGACTTGGACCTGACTTGGTCTGTCCTGGTGCTCCGGCCCCCAGGGCGCCCCGTCCAGGTGGCCCAGGGGCATCTCACACTCCAGTCACGCACTCCGACCCCTGGACCCTCCTGCCCACCTCAGCTGATGTGCGGGGGTGGCCACCTCCTCCCTCCAAGCCCACACCCTGCAGCCCACACCAGGCCTCCTGCTCCCCTGATGCCGCTGGCCCGAGTGAGCCAGCACTGAGTCCCTTGAGGAGGCCTTCAGCGGACCCCCCCCTTTTGCCGGCCCCCCCACCCTGGGCCTGGACACCTTTGTGCGTTTGCAGCTGGGGAAGCGTGCTGCGTCAGCACCAGTCACTCTCCTGCTCAGAGCCCTCCGCGCCCTGCTCTGCTCTGGGACGAGGAGTCCACCAGGCCTGCTCCCTGCAGTGGGTACTCAGTGGGAAGCGGGGCTCCCGCTCCCTCCCACATACACACCCCGGCTCCCGGGCCTCACACTTGGCTCACACCAGCCCAAGCTCTTGACCTTCTCCAGACTTCCCCGAGCGGCTCTGGTCAGCAGCAGGCATCTCTCAGCCCGGCCACGGCTGGGAGAGGCTCGGAGACCAGCTCTTTCTGTGGGCTGGGCGCCCTGTGGGCGGGGCCCTGGGGCCATCCCCTGGATGTGACGATAGAGCCCTGCAGCACAGCTGGCACCTTGCAGACGGAGCCTCCGAGGCTCAGGGGCAGGTGGCTGCTGGGGAGCAGCCGAGCAGGGTGACCGCTGCGGCCTCTTCCCGAACCAGCCATCTCTGTGCCCCTGCCCTGCAGCAGCCACCCCAGCCGGACCCTCGCCCTGCCCCCAGGGAGGGCCGTGAAGCCAGGGGCCTCAGTGGGGCCTTTCCTTTCGGTGTTCTGCACACCCTGCCCCCACCCCTTTCCGGAGGCTCTGTCTGCCTTGCCTCTTGTCTCCAGCTGCGTTCACGGCTCACGGAGGCGGCCGACCTGGGATCAGGGGCCTGGGGCCACCAGCAGAGCCAGGGGCCGGGACGACCGGTTCCTCTGTGCCCCGCACTCTGATTTCATGCCTTTAGAGACGTTCCTCCGAACAGCAGCCCGTCAGCCTCACTGGCGCAGGAGGGGCCAAGGGCCGGGGGCAAAGTTACCTGCCCAACATGGAATGCACAGCCTGGCCTGGCCACTGACCATCTGGCTCACAGCTGCTTGCCTGGGGCCTCGGACTCCACAGTCTGGGACCAGGTGTCCCCTGCCACCCTCCCCACCCCAGCCGCCACCCCAGCCTCCCTGATGCTCCCAGGAGGGGGGGTCCGCCCCCCCACTGCCTGTCCAGCCCCACACAGCGTCTTACCTGCCCTCACGCTCTCGTCACCACAAAGGACCCCTCAGCTCCTCTCTGCCAGGCTGACGGGCACACACCTAGCCTTTGCCCTGCTGTTGGTCCGCAGCGCTGTTCCCAGCGCCCTGGAGCTCTCCCGCACCTCTCCCAGATCCTTGAACTTGGCCCCTGGTCCAAGCAACCCCTGACCTCCAGCACCAGAGACCTGTCCTCACTGCTGTACCCAAGATGCTGTGGCAGTGTAGAGGACTTTTATGGCCATGCTACACTCACCCCCAAATCTCACCTCCAGACCACCTCTCCCAACAGCCCACTCTCTGCTCACGCTTTCTCCACGCCGCCCCCACCCCAGTGGCCCCTCGGACTGCGGCTGCCAGCCCCAGCAGCCTGCTGGCCCGTGAGACCAGCCTGCTTTCGAAGAAGGAAGGACCCTCCCTGCGAGAAGCTTAAAACTCCCTCCCTGGCAGCAACCAGGCCCCTCGTTCCCTCCTTCACCCGTTCGCCGAGCTCACGAGCACCCCCACGCGCAGGGCACTGGCCCGGCAGCCTGACAGGCCACCACTGGCTTCCCTGGCTGTGTGCTCAGTGGCCAGGACAGCCCTGCAGAAAAGACCCTTCCCCCGCCCTCTGCCCAGAGAGCCTCCTCCGGGCCTCCCCTGGCCCATCACTCACCTGGGGCGCCATCCCTGCCCTGGTCCTGGGTCAGGCTGGTGAGGCAGTTCTCAGGGCCACCTGCCACTCCGTCCCTCAGACAGACGTCGCCACGGGGGGCCAAGGGGCCAGAGGCAGGGTGGCCGAGGTCCCCGTCCAGGCAGGCACAGGGCGTCTGCATGATGCCACACGGGTGCGAGCTGCGGCTGCCGGCCAGACAGGCGTCCAGCCAGCGGCACAGCATCTGGCAGGCGGCCCGGCTGGGGTTGCGGTTGCCCACGACCAGGTACTCCACGGAGAAGTCGTCTCCCGGGGGCCCGGTGGCACCATCCCGTGGTGGCTGCTGGCGGTGCATCTGCAGGAACTGCTTGCTGGCCTGCAGGAAGGCCAGGGGCGCGGAGGGGTCGCAGAGCCTCAGCACCTCGTCAAAGCTCTCCACGCCCAGGTAGGTGCGCGTGGACTCCAGGAAGGAGTCGAACTGGTAGGTGCGGACGCGGGCAGGGCCGCTGCAGGGTGTCGGCGCCTTGGCCACCTTCATGTACAGCGTGTAGCGCCGCGGGTCCGGGTTGCGCAGGGTCCAGGAGCAGCGAGAGGCATTGGCCGGGAACACGGCGGCCGCGGAGAAGTACCCGAAGAACTTGCCCTGCACCAGCGTGGTGCACAGCTCCGCCCCTGGCCCCGCGTCGGCCCCCATGGCCGCCAGGGTGCAGCACCCCAGCAGCAGCAGCAGGAACAGCGGGCCGAGGATCCAGTGGGGACCTGGGGTGGCGGCCTGGCCCCTCATCCTAGCTCGCGGGGCCACCAGGGTTCCGCGGGCTGGGCAGGCGGCAGGCGTGGGCCAGGCCTGGACATGCCAGGGTCTGGCAGCAAGCAGACTAGGCTGGGGGCCGGGGCAGCGGCTCCCAGTGAGGGCGGGAGGAGAGGCCTTCAGAGGACGATGGAGAGGGCGACAGTGGCCCCTAAGGCACAGGGCCCTGGTGCCTGCCCACCGGCAGCAGCAGCTGGAAGAGAAAGGGCAGAGGGGGGTGGTGTGAGCCCAGGGGACCTGGGGCTGAGGGCACGGCCAGGCCAGTGCCCACCTGGGCTTTGGACAGCTGACGCAGGCCTGGCACCGCTCCCAGGCACCTGCTCTGTTTACCTGTCCATCTGCCACCCACCAGTGCGTCCGCCTGCAGGGGCAGGGGCCCGGCCCGGCCAAGGGGATAGGAGATCCTCCTCCACCCAGCCCTGAGCAGGGCGTGGTGGGCAGCGTCTGGCCAGGGCCGAGTGCCACAGGGGCCCCAGCTGTGCCCGTCTGGCCAGTGGCCCAGCGTGGCTCCTGAGGGCCCTGGGGCTGCTGCCTGCCCACTCTCCCCGTCACAGCCACAGTGGCCACCCGTCAGCCCGGCCCTCCATGGCTGTCTGTGAACCTGCAGTGGGGCCCTGTCTCCCTCTCCCGGCCACCCCCACCTCTGTCTCCTGCCTCCCTGACCTCCTCCTCCTCACCCTGCGCAGCCGGCAAGAAGGGCCATGGGGTGTGGGGAGCAGAGGAGGAGGGTCTCCCCCAGACTCTCACCCAGGGTGAGGGTGCAGCGCTTCCTCCCACCCCCCCCTCCTCGCAGCAGGAGTGGCCGGTTCTTCGAGAAGTCAGGGGTCGGACCCCAGTCCGGAGCTGCACCTGACACCCACCCATACCCTCCTGTGCTCCCCGGCCCAGCCGTCACTGCTGTCTCTCAGCTCCTTGTCCTCTGTCCTCAGAGCTGGGGACCCAGTGGCCCCTGGGGCCCTGCAGTTCCAGGTAGGGAGGGCTGAGGACAGGGAGTCACCAGCACCACCTGCGTCCAGCGCCCTGCATGGACGCCTTGCTTCCTCCTTTTTCCGGCTGGCGCTGTTACCCGTCCCCCATTCCACAAGGGGACACCAAGGCTGGGAGGGGTAAGTGACTTACCAAGGGCACCATGTAGGGGCAGGAGAGCCCACGCGGGAACCCAGACCGAGCCTGACCACGTGCTGCTGGCATCGCCCGTGGACAGGAAGGCTGCCCCGGCACACGGGCACCAGGACACGGAGGAGCCGTCCCGGGTGTGGGAGCCGGCCCCGCTCACTCTGCCCCGCCCTGTCCCCAGGAGCTTGTGCCCCTGGCAGGTCCCTTCTGCCTCCAAGCCCACCTGCCCCACTGTCCCCAGAACCCTTGGCTGGGTCGTCGGCCCCGTGCAGCAGCTGAGAGGGTGGGCGAGGGAGAGAGAGTGGCAGTCGGCCCCCCGGGGCCCGCCGGCCTCCTGGTGCCCGCGCCTCCGCTCTTCTGAGCGGACACACGCCGCAGCCCGCCCACGGGGAGTCGCCGCTTCCTGCCGCCGGGGCCCAGCTGGCCGGAGACACAAGGTCGGTCACTGCTCTGCAGTCCCCTCCTGGCGTCCCTCCCCCGTGGGCCTTGGAGACGGAGAGGGGAGCTGGCACCGGCCTGGACTCCGGATGCCCCTCATAGCTGTGTGGCCTTGGGCAAGCCCCACCTCAGTTTCCCCGACTGTCAGATGGGGGTGAAGCCGGGCTTGCGGCAGAGGTAAGCACTGGACCTGGGACTAACTGCAGCCAGGGGTGGGGGGCAGGGGGCTGGGGCTCTGGTCCTGGGACAGCGTGGCCACCCGGCCCTCCGGCTGCTCTTCAGTGGTGAGGCTCTGGCGCCCCGGGAAGGAAGCTCGCACACTGTCCTGCTCGTGTCTCACTCGGCCCCCACCTTGTCCCTCCCGCTTGTAGGGGACAGCTTTTGGCATTGCTATAGCAGAGTGACCTTGCCCTGACTGCCCACTGAAGTATGGGGACCACGAGGCCTGGGCCAGGGTCCCACAGCCCGTCCCAGACCCGGGAGGCCCTTCAGCCAGCTGGGCTGCAGCGCCCTCCGTGGTCCAGGCTGGGACCCGACACGCCACCGGCTGGAGCCCCAGCCCCAGGACTCTCCCTGGCGGCCGCAGGCCCAGGGACCGCATGCAGCCCTAGGTGGGCAGGCACAGAGTCTGGCAGAAGCACCAATCACAGCGGGGCGGCCTCCGGGCAACGGCTCGCTGGGCTCCTCAGTACTTGGGGACCACCCAGCGTCCTGTGCAGCAGTCACGAGGTGGCAGCGAGGGTCAGAAACAGGACAGTGCCCCATTCAGAAGCACCCCTTGGAAGGCCAGCCTGGCAGCTGGGGGGGACAGGTGAGGGGAGCATGGTGGAGCTGGGTGGTGGCAGGGGGAGGGTGCTCAGGAGATGAAGAGAGGCCCGGGTGGCCCGCTGGGCTGTGGGACAGACATGGAGGGGATGTCCCTGGCCTGGACACTGAGGAGGAGGGAGGGGCCAGGGGGAGGGGGTCAGGGGCAGGGCAGAGGCCGGAGCCCTTCCCAGCAGCCATGTTCCAGGACCCAGGCTCTGGAGTGAGCCTTCGATAGACTCCTGGGGCCGGAAGGCAGCCGGAGGTGTCCCCTCGTGGGGTCCTCACTCAGGGTTCCTTAGAGCCCCTGGGTCCCACGGGGGGACCCCCCACGGGCCACCAGGGAGCCAGGGTGGGGAGGGGAGCCGAGGCACGGAGGCCAGGTGCGGGCCCCGCCGGAGGTTGCTGACTTAGTTGCACAGTCTCAGGGCAACTGAGCTGCTGTGGGGCTGGCCCAGCTGCACGTCCGAGCACCACGGCCCGGCCAGGACTTTCCTGTGTCTGCGTGCACGCGCGTGTGCCTGCGTGTCCGGGGCACTCTGCAGGCGGAGCGCCAAGTGCTGTGCTCTGGGCTGGGCTGTGGGGGACGGTGGGGCCAGGGCTGGAAGAGGGGCCCTGTCGGCAGGGGGCAGGTAAGGGAGACCTGCTGGCCAGGCGGGAGAGCGAGGAGCAACAGCAGGGCCCGCGGAGCAGGCTGGGCGGAGCAGCAGGCCGGCTCACACCCTCCCCGCGGCCACTCCCAGCTCCCAGCACCCACGGGGGTCAGAACGCCCCGAGCCTGCTGGCAAAGGTGTGGGGCTGGTGGGGGCTGACCCCAGAGCTGGGGTCCGTGAGGTCGCTGGTCACTCCTCTCTGGCAGGTCCCTCACGGTGACCGTGTGGGACCTGGCTCCCCACAGCCCGGCCTTGGTCCTCAAAGCCACTGTCGTCCTGGGCTCCTAAGCCCAGGGGCCAATTATCCTTCAAGCTGCCTGGGGACCCTGTTGTTCCTGCCACCTTCTCAGGGCCACACTGTGTCCAGTCCCCACCCCTGTGGCCAGCTCTACCCAGTCCCTGCAAGGTGGCCTCGTGAAGGGCGAGGAGCCCCTGGGGCAGGCATGGGGACGGCCACCAGAGACAGCCCGGCGATGCCAATCAGAGCCCTGGTGCCTCGGTTTCCCTGCCGACTAGGGCGGGAGCTGGGCGCTGGCCTCCCCTCACCCACACCGCCTGGCCCTCCTCCCCGGGCCCAGCCTCCCCATCCCCTCCCCGCCCACCCTGGGCCGCCAACGGCGTCCCCAGACGCCAGCCACAAAAGGCACTCTGTGGTCCTGGCCGGCCCTCTGAACAGTGCCCGCCTGTGTGTCCTGGGAAGAGGCTGCGCTGGGGGAAGGGCGGGGTGGGCACCGAGTCACTGAGGACAGCTCGGGGCCTGGCGGGCGGGGGCTGGGAGCACAGCGGGAGAGGCAGCCCAGGGGCCCGACCACCCCAGCCTGAGGCAGCCTGTGCCCTGAGACCTGGCTCGGATGCCCCGTAGGCCACACAGATGCCCCCCGGGCTGTGGCAGGTCAGGCAGCGCAGTCACGGGGGGGGGGGGCGGGCAGGGCAGGCCCGGGACCACCCGTCTAGGAAGTGGTTGCAGGGGCTTGGGACCACCATGAGGGGTCAACAGAGCCCCGCAGGCCTCCCTCCAGGGGCACAGAGCCAGGTAGGCCCCGGGTAGACTGCCTCACTTCCCCAGTCCTGGCCGACCAGGCTACAGGGCCACCCGGCTGACCCATGGGACATCCTGGGCTGGCCCTGAGGGAAGAACACGGGCCGACCAGGGAGGCGCCTCCTAGAGCTGGGAGGGGTGCCCAGGTGGGGCTGGGTGGCCCTCAGGGCCCTGCTCCTGAAAAGCACACCTGGCCTGTCCCTTGGGAGGGCTCCTCCTCCTCCTGTCTTTCTGCCCACCTGCCTGGGCTCCGGGGACACTGGGGGGACCTAGTGGGACCTCCTGAGGGGAGACCTCAAAAAGACCCATGTGGCCAGGGGCAGGGGAGGTGCGTCACTCTGTTCCGGCTGTGCGGGGGGCCACCCCATACACACCTGCTCCCCTGCCTGCAAAGGGCCAGGGGGATGTCACCTGCATGTCACGAGGAGACGGAGAATCTCCAGGTAACCTTGGAGCCAGAGACAATCACCCTTCGTCCCCCGTGGGGCCAATGGGAAGCTCTCTGAGGGGCTGCAGAGGCCCCGGGCCTCATCACACCTCCTCTGGGCTGGGACCCTCTCGGCCCGGCCTCTTGGCCGCAGGCCCGGAAGATGCTCCACGCACTCGGGGTCCTGAGCCTTCGCTTCCTGTGTGTCCCCCCTGGGCTGCCCGGCCAGGCCACGCCCCCTCTAGAACAGGCAGCTGCCTCACCTGAACCTGCAGAGCTTCCCGAGTGAATGTGCCCCCCGTGTGCTCCCACTGCACCCCGACATGCACACGCGTGTACACATGCTTACAGGCGTGCTCTTCTGCAAAGAAGAGCTCTTCCCCCTCCCAGTGAGGACAGTGATAGAGTCTGTCCCAGGCACAGGGCCTCCCTGTAGGGTGGGGGACCCTCATGAGGAGGGGAGGCTCCTGGAAGTCTGGGCGAGACACACGCCGCCATCCTCTCCTCTCACTGTCCCTTCTCAGCGCCTAGAGTGCGCCCTGTGCCCGGAGACCCAGGCCCTGTGGCTGTGCCGTCCTGCCCTTGGCCCAGGAGCAACGCCCCCTCCACACTCCATGCCACGCCAGGACCTGAGATCCCCAGCAGGAGGGGATCCTCCAAGGTCACCTGCCCAAGGTCACAGCATCAGGTGCACAGCCAAGCCCCGGGGCTGCCCAGAGTCCCGGTGCAGGGTAGAGACTGGAGAGGTGCTGGCACAGCCCCGCTGTGTGTCCCAGCCCCTGACGTCCACCCTCCCGCCCCCACATGGCTGCAGCAGGGCTGACCAGTCCCCAGGGGAGGCAGGGCAGGCTAGTGCTCAGTGGGGCTGACCTCCCACTGGAGGCCGTGCCCAGCAGAGCAGGCCCCGCCCTGGGTCTCCCCTGATGCCCACGGGGTGCTCACCGCCCTCTGTCTGGGACAGCGGAGCCGAGGGGGGCAGGTCAACAGAACGGAGTGTGGGGCTGGGGCTCAGGGTCACAACCCCCCTGTGCCCCTCAGCGCCCAGCCTGAGCAGGCGGCATGAGTGACCTGTGGCCCAGGGCTGGACAGCCTGGGCCCTGGTCTGAGACAGGCTGGTACTGAGGATGGTGCACATGTCCAGTGGCCATGCCCCCGAGTGTGTGCTGTGGACAGAGGGAGGCAGGGCCTTTGGGTGGGGCTGGGACACCCAGGGCTGAGGAGGAGCCAGTGGCCAGCCTGCTCTCCCTCACTGCTCCTTTGCACTCAGGTTCCACACATTCCTCTAGGGGGGACACGATGTCCCCCAGCCGACCCGGGTCCTCACCAAGACCTGCCCCCACATCCCCAACCCCTGCCACCCAGCACTTCACGGTTCAGGGACACCCTTCGCAGGGACTGCCAGTCAAAGTCACCTTGTCAGGAGCAGGGTGGCTCCTGCATGACTCCCTGGGGCTCTGGGTCTTGGGGGGCCGTGGGGGGTGGGGGTGAGGGTGGGCGAGCCAGGTGCCCCTGGGCCCCTGGAACACCCGTCTGTCGAAGCCACCTGCAGGACAAACGCACAGGACGCGTGTGGGGAGGCACAGAGCACTCTGGAAGGACAGTGGCCTGCACACTGGCTCCACAGGGTGCAGGGACCTGCGGCCTGGGGTGGGGGGGCCACTTTGCGCTCGGGCCCTTCGGTGCTGTTCCCACCACTCGTCGCCTGTCACTAGTAAGGGGCTAATATGGAAGGGGAGGCAGGGACACAGAGCAGGACAGGAATCGTCCCTCCTAGCGGCTCTGGGTTACCCCCACTCTGGTCCTGCCACACCCAAAGATAGGACACTGTGTCCCCAGCACAAGGTCTAGGAGGCTGAGGGGCCAGGGAGCTGTCACGTCCTAGGGTCTGCTGGGGGACAGGGGTCCCTGCCCCTGTCACCAGCACTGTGTGGAGATCAGGCATCAGCTCCCCATGAAGCTCACGCCCCACGGGGCCTCACTTCCCCGGAACTCTCCATGGCAGGGGAGGAGGGGCTCCCCTCCCCGACTGTTCCCAGGGTGTGGACCCTGCAGGGGCCCACATCCCAGGCACAGGGGCTTCTGGGCTGGGCCTCCTTTGCTGTGGGGAATGTGGGTTGCCCCGCATTTCTGCTCATAGGCCACACGGACGGCGTGGGGGCCAGGACGGCGGCCCGGACCTGCTGGGGTGGGTGGGGCCGCCCCCTGTGCACCCTGCCTCCCCTGCCTCCCCTGCTGCCTGGAGCGCTATCGCTTTGTTGTGTCCATCAGGCCACATCAGCACCCCCGTTGCAGACGCCCCCGTGGCCCCAGCCCTCCAGGACGTGGCCAGGGGCCTGCAGGACGCTCAGGTCTGGGGCCGCTCCCTCTGTCCTCCTAGTCACTCTCCTCTCAGTCGCCTGTCTGGTGCTCATGCCTCCAGGATCACCTGCCACAGGCCCTTTGCATGGCTGTTGTCTCCACAGAGAACCTCTGGCCCTCCACCACCCCTTGCCCAGCCTCTGGAAGCATCAGGGGAGCCCCATCTCTGGGCTCCTGCGGGCTGCTGTCCTCCACTCCAGAGCCCAAGCCCAGAGCTTACCAGGGCCTCTGTCCTCCTGCATGCCCTCTGGCCTTGGTGGGGGGGGGGCACGCCCTCAGTTTTCCCCGTGTGAGTGTGTACACACAGGCACCCACACGTTCAGTGTGTATGTGGTCTGTGCGCATGGGCCGGGGCACTCCGCGTCTACCCAGAAAACCGGCCTCTGCACTACCTGCTGCAGCAGCCGGGAGACTGGGGCGAGGCAGCAGGGGGCAGAGGACAGTGGGCACGGCGGGGGTCAGCGACCCTCCAGGCCGGGGGCTGAGAAGCTTGCTCCCAGACACAGCACCTGCCCACGAGGGAAGTGGGGGCGGGTACAGAGGACCCACACCGCGCCGCGCACGCCGGTGGCAGTTTCATGCCTGCACACACGCCGGCTGGACGAGCACGTGCGTGAGTGGCACCCGTGCACACACGCGCCCTTGTACACAAACGCGCTCGCTCACGCCTGTGCACAGGGCAGGGGGCCAAACGAGTTTGGGGAGAGACAAGTGCCTGGGGCTCGGGCTGAGTCGCCAGCGAATGGCGCTGGTGGGGGAGCGCAGAGGCCGGCGAGGCGCCCAGGGGCTGCCCAGGACCTGGCTGGCGCCGCGGCCGCGGAGGCGGCGGAAGAGGCCGGCAGGGCGGCGGGTGGGCGCGCGCGCCCTCTCCCGGCCGCTCGCCGCAGCGCGCTGCCCTCCGCGGTCCGCCACCGCAGCCAGGCTCGGGGAGCCCGGGCCCGAGCCGGAGGCGTCCCCAGGGGGCGGGCCCGGGGCCCCGGGACCCGGAGGGGGGGCGGGGCCGGCTGGAGGGCTAGGGGGCGAGAGCGCCAGGAGAGGGTGCGGCGCCCGGGCCACTCGCCCGACCCTCCGGGAGCCGCCTCCTCCCGGAACCCGCGGCCGTGTCCGCAGGCGCCGGTCTGCCTCGGGACCCGGCCTGCGGGACGCCGCAGACCCGGCACACTGCGGACCCAGCACCGTGGATCCCGGGACGGGGGCTGGGCCGGGAGGGCTCCCAGAGCACAACCCGCGCCCCCATTTCACAAACGCTACCGCCAAGGCCCGCGAGGCGCCGAGGGCTGTGGACGAGGGAAGGGACTAGGGGGGCTCGGCGACTTGGTTGCGCCCCTCCCCTGCCCGGGGTCCGGCGGTACTCCCAGGGCGACGAATCGCCTTTTCCGCCCCCGTTCCGGAGCGCGAAGGTGACAGGCACCTTTCTCCAGGGTCGCAGGCAGCACACTCCCCGCTCCAGCCCCCAGCGCCGCGCCCGCCCGCGTAGCCTCGCGCAGCCTTGGCGCATTCTCGCCGGCTTCCGGGCTCGGCCCCAGCTGCCCGGGCTTCAGGGCTCCCAGGCCCGGAGCCCCCAAATCTAGGCGCAACAAGTCGGAAAGCGGCGCGGAGGAGCGGCAGGCGAACGCGGCGAGGACGCCGGAACCGCGCAGAGCGCCCCGGAATCCCCGAACGCGCGCAACGTCCGCCTCCGGGGACCTGGCGCGGGCGGCAGGCGCCGGGGGCTCGCTCCGCAGACCGCTCACAGCGGCTCCTAAAGCTCCGACTCCACGCGGGCAGAGCCGCGCCCAGGAGCCCGTCCCCTCTTTCGCTGGCTTGACCTTGCTCCGGTGCTCAAAGCCGAACGCGGCGGCACCCGGGCGTCCGGGCGCTGAGTTTCGCTGCCGCCTGCGGTCGACAGGGAGCGGCTTCCTCCCTCCACCTCCCTCGCTGCCTCCTTGGCTGCGAGGATCTGGGAAGAACGCGAAGGCTTCAGGGTTCTAGAAGACAGAGCTGTGCCCACCTCCCCAGACCCCATACACCTCGGAGACGTTCAAAGGGACCCCAGCCCCGCATCCGCCCCCTACGCCTCCCGCTCGCGCGGTCGCTGCCTGTTCCCCTCAGAGGCTCTTGCACCGAGGGGGGCGAATGTTTGTGTCTGTGGGGAGGGTGCCCAGGGTGTCCTGGGGTCCCCAAGGTGGGGTGGGAACGCGGACCTCTCCGCACCCTCGCCAACACGTATGCCCACTAGCTCCCGGGAGTGGGGGTGGGGATTCGCGCCCCCTGCCCACCTACACCGGTTCACGCCTTTCAACTAGTCCGGAGTTGGCGCTAAGGAACCCTCGGCCCAGGCCCGGGGGACCGGGACGTGATGGAGAACGCGCGGCAGCAAAGGCGCTGGGGCGGAGGGGAACGAGGGCTCGTCCTCTCCCAGCCCGGGTCCCTGCGCTCCAGGAAACTTGGAAGCCCAAAATAAAAGTGGCAAAGGACAGGTGCCCCGCGCCCAGGATCTGGGTGCCAGGCTGGGCGCTCTCTCCGGCGGCCTGGGAAGCGACCCAGCAGGAGCCGCCGAGGCCCGGCAGAGGGACCCGGGCTCGGAGACGCAGCCTCAGACGAGCGGTTTTCAGCTACGCCGCCCCCTCCCGAGGCAGGCCCCAGACGCGCTCTGCCCTGCCCAGGGGGCCGCAGGGACTGGGGAAAGGGCGCCTGGACACACCAGAGCCCCCGCTCCTCCCGGAGGCGGCGGGGGCTGTGACTGTTCCTCCAGGGGGACCCAGGAGGCTCCAAGCGAGCGCCGCGGCCGCGGAGGGCCAGCGGCCTCCGCTCGCTGAGAACCGGGGCCAACCCGCGCCTGGCCTCGCTGCTTCGCGCCGAGAGGGCACAGGGCGGACCCAAAGTTCGAGGCGGCTTATCCGCGCGGCCTGTCCGACCAAGTGGAGAAGAAGGCGACAAGGGAACAGCCAGGGCGTCTGTGTGTTTGGGAACGGGGGCGCTGTTTGGGGACCAGAGAACCTCCGGGGAGTCTCCGGAGGGGGCTGCCAAGGCCGGGTCCATGGGCGAGGGCTTCTGGTGCACGCCCCCGGCTCGGAGTGTGGGGGAAGGACTCCGGGCCCGGAACGTCCGCAGGGGGCTCTGGGTGCGATCAGGGAGAGGGGGACACACTGGGGTGTCTCTCTCTCCCCAGCCTACATGGGTCTATGTGCGGCTGTTGGGGGGTCACATGTGGGGCTCTCAAAGACCCCATCCTGCTAGCGTCTGTCCGTGTCGGGGACACAGCGGGAACGCCTTCCCCTGCCTGCCCCGGGTCTGTGCACGCCGTGGGAAGGGGCACCTCCCCCGGCCCAGAGGCTCGGCGCGTGCGGACTGGGGGAGGTGAGCCGCGCGAAGGGCCTCCCCCACGTCCAGAGTCGCCCCCTCCTCAGCCAGCCCGATGCGGGCGCTCGGGGATCTGCCAGACCCCGTCGCTGCCGCTGGAGGAGGCCGGAGGCCGGGGTCCGGGGGTCCAAACTCCTGAGCTCCGAACGCAAACCTCAGAGCTCTGAGCCCCAAACGGCGAAGTTACCAAGTCCGGGCGCCGGCCCCTCCCCCGGCCCCCCGCCCTCGCTGCGCCCCCTCCCGCCGCGCCCCCAGCCCGCGGCCGGAGCCTTCCTTACCTTGCCCAGCAGCAGCGGCCCCGCGGACGAGCACTGGATCCGGCGAGTTGCGAATACCCGGGAGCGCCCCTTGTCGCTGGCGGCCGAGCCGGGCGCCCGACCGGAGGGGGGGCTCCTCCTGTCCCCGCCGCCCCCGGCCGGCTCCAGGCCTAGCCGGACGACCCCGGAGCGCCCCCGCCAGCGCGCGCAGGCCCCCTCCCCTCCCCCAGCCTGCCGGAGCCCCTCGGACGCCGGGGAGGTCGGACGCCCGGGTTGCGGGCGATGCGGAGCGCGCGGGCCCGGCCAGGACGCCGCGCGGCCGCCTGTGTTCCCGGCTCGCCGGTGCTGCCCTCGCTCCGCCGGGGCCGCCGCCAACGCCGCGCCCGCCGCCGCCTGCGCCCGCCGCTCCCTCTCCGGCCGCCGCCGCGCCGCTCTTCTCGCCTTTTTTCCCCTTCCTGGGGGGGGGGGGGCGAGCCGAGCCGAGCCGGGGGCGGGGCGGCGCGGGCTGGAGGAGGAGGAAGCCGAGGACCGGGAGCAGGAGGAGGAGAGAGGCAAGCTGCTTCCCCCACCGGGCTGCCGGCGCTCCCCACTCTCTCGCTCTCTGAAACTGGATCCCGAATCGGGAGCCAGAGACCGCATTACGGATTACATCAGGCTTTATAGAGCTTCCAGATCACACGTTAGAGGGGAGCGCGAGCGGGGGGCGGGGTGTGGGGGAGGGGAGCGAGATAAGGGGGGGGGCGATAAAATGCACACACGCGCGCACGCCGAGGAGAGCCCGGCTCCTGCCCCAGGCAGCAGGAACGCCAGGAGTTGGGGCTCTGCTCGCTGCCTCTTCCAGAAGCTGAGGACAGGCTGCTTGTTGGCTGGATGATGGATGGACGGCCTGGCGGAGGGGTGGGTGGGGGGTGTCCGGACGGACAGATGCCGACGGGTGGAGGGAAGGACAGAAGTCGCACATAAGCGTGCATAGAAGGAAGGGATGGGTGGAAGGATGGATGAGGTAAGTGGGTGTGGATGGAGGAGGTGTTGGGGGGATGGATGGATGGATGGATGGATGGACAGAACGGACAGGTGCCTGGAGAGAGGGGCAGGGTGTTGGGTTAGTGTGGGAGAGGGGGGCGGAGGAAAGTGGCAGTGAGGATGGACAGGACAGGCGGTGGTAAGGGGCGCAGGCATGGAGGGCTAGGGCCGCTGGGCAGGTGGAAGGAAGGGGTGGGCGGCGCTGGAGGAGCAGGTGGGAGGTCAAGCGGGTGCCGGCCAGTGGGGGCCAGTGCGTCACAGCGGTGGAGCCCGTCCAGGAGGGTCGGGGGGCTGGGGTGGGAAGGGCCCACTGGAGCGGCCCAAGTTGGGTTAGCCCAGTCCCACCTCCGGGCAGAGGAGCCTCAGTCATCCTCGTTTCCCGTGCTCCAGTGGTCATCCTCTTTGACTTGGTGACCGTGGGGACACCCAGCCCCACGTGTGGTTTTCCCCAAGCTGATGGAGAGGGCCCTCTAGCTGCTTGGTCCCCCCGAAAGCACCCACAGGCCGTCTTCTTTTGAGGGCCGCTCCGGGATGGGGTCCGGAACCGGGAAGGCACGGCCTCAGGGAAGCTCTGCAGGCTGCTCCCCTGCCGCGGGGCTTCCGCCTCCAGCCCCTGCTTCCTTCCCACGACGTGTGGTCCACCGTGAACACAGGACCCAGTCCGCCCGGCCTGGAGAGCCCGCACGTCCCACACTCGGCTCAGCAGCCCACCAAGGCCTCCACTGCCTGGGCCCCACCTCTGCCCCCGCTGCTGGCTTTTCTCGGTAGACTCAGCAGGAGGCGCCATCGGGTGCCACCACTGTCACTGTGAAACGTCAGCTCACGCTCACTGTCACCACCCTCAGCCTGAACCCAAGCTTTCACCTGCATTCCGTCTCCCCTTGCCTGTCGCTGGAACCCCCAACCCCCATGCCACACCCTCACCACCCCACCCCCACCATGGTCAGTGCCCCACCGGGCACCAGCCCCCCACGGCGGGTGAAGGGGCGGGAGACCAAGTCGCCCCAGTGCTCAGGCACCTGGGCAGCTCGTCAGGTGGGCCTGCATTGGAGCCTCCCTGGCAAGCCAGCTGGAGGCCTGGGCCTGGAGCGGTGGGTGTCCTGAGGGGCTGGTCAGAAGGGCCACGGAGCAGGGGAGGGCCCCCTTCCCACTCTCACCCCCGGGCAGCCTTCTTCCTCCCACTGGCTCCCTCCAGGATGAGGGTTTTCTTCTCCGAGTCTGGAAGGGGGCGTGGAGGGGGTACTTGCCCACCCTTCCAGGGCCCAGGGCCCAGGGCCCACTCAGCTGCCCTCCCCGTCTGGCCTCCTGGCCGCACTGGCAGCCGGTGGCCACCAGGGGGCCTCTGATGTCAGGCCACGAGGCTGCGCACAGGGTGCGGGCTCTGAGTCAGGGTTTAGATGCTGCTGTGGGGGTGGGGAGCCGCCATCCCCGGCTTCTCTGCTCTGGGCCTCGGCGAGGCTGCGGCCCCTCCAATCGGCCCGCCCACGGCAAGGCGGAGTCTCCCACCAGTGGGACCTCTCAGCAGGGCTATGCCTTCCTCCTCCCTGCCCCGGAGACTCCTCATCTCCCCCTCATCTCCCTCCTGACCTGCCTCTTTTACAAAACTGTCCCCTTGCCCCAGTTCCTGGTCCAGAACCTTTGTCGGAGAGGCAGAGCATCCCTGCCTCCAAGCCCCTCCCTGAAGAGGGGGAGGAGTCAGCTGCTCCCTGAACAGACTGGGGGTTTGGCCCGATGACCCCACCCTCAGCTCCCAGCTGAGTGCCGGGGGCCAGTGAGCGCAGCGGGGCAAAGCCTCGGTTCCCCACTGGTACCGGAGCATTGTGACTTAAAGGTTCCGGAGGGCTCCAGATATGCCAGGGTTCGAGAACCCTGGTCCCAGGTTCCCTTTTCCTGAGACTTCTACCAATTTACACCCAGCCCCTCAACCCCCGACCCTGGTTCAAACCTTGACCCTCACCGCTGTGCCACCTGCCTGGCAAATCCAGGGTCTGGCCTGGGCTTGAAGAAACCTGGGGTGGACTTCTATGGGCAGGGAAAATGGACGGTCCCCTGCTGGGCCCACCGGATCTAGCTGGATATCAGGTCCTAGGACCTGGTCACTCAGTTAGAGAAGGAGCTTGACCTTGTCACCTCTTCATGGATGGAAGCCAATCAATCCCTGACCACAGTCCTGGACTCAGCCCTGACCTCTAAGTGACTTTGAAGCCATTAATCACTGGCCCTGGGCACACGCTGAGCCAGTCCTGCTCCGGACTCTTCGCGTCCACCTCTGTGGCCACGGCTGCCCTGTCCCCTCTGAGCATGTGTGCTGTGCTTTACGACAAAGGCTCAGAGAGGGAAGGCCCTGGTCGAGGCCATGGAGCAGGTCCCCGTGGGTGGAACCCAGGGGGGCTGTGGGAGGAGGCGGACTCAGGACTGTGTGCTCTGAAGAATTCTCCGTCCCACCTTGTCCTGAGGCCCCTCCCAGCCTCCAGCGACCAGGCTCCTGCCCCGAGACCCGGTGCACCCAGCCTTTCTCCTGGCCGGTGGGGGGGGCTGTGAGTCCTCAGCCTGCTCCCCAGGACGCCGCCCCAGGGCTTATGTAACCCGAGCGGCCCTGCACAGTCCTGGGGAGCAGGAGGTTGGGGTGGTTTTCAGGCTATTTCCATCCGCTGGTTCTCACAGCTCTCCGGGTGAGAAGCAGGTGTCAGTGGCAGGTTTTCCTGACACCGCTGGGGGTGGGCAGGAGGGACGCAGGGCGGGGAGAGAGGCCTGTGCTCCTGGACACCCCCCACCCCCAGGACTGGGGTGGCCCAGGTGGGGAACCCCTGGGCCTTCCAGGGCCCTGCAGAGTGAAGCTGGGTGAAGCGGTGGTCCTGGCCAAGCTCACTTCCCTCCCTGTCCTCCGCCCTTGTGACGATAACTACAGAGTCGTCCCCAAGCTGCAGACACAGGCTCTGAGCAGCGATGCGCCCTGCCTGAGGTTGCCCGGCCAGGGACTAGGACTAACAGCCGAGCCTCCCCTGAGACCAGGGTGGGGCCCAGAGTCACAGGCCCATCCCTCAAAGGGGCCTTCCAGGTTGGCAGGGCAGAGGGGACAGGGGCGGGGGGGGGGTGTACTGCTGTGTGCAGGGCTCCTGCCGTGGGCCAGGAACTCTCGAAGTACGTTCTAGCCCTCTCAGCACCCTGGGCCCGCTTGCACCCTGGCCCAGAGCCCTGACCCTTGCCGCACCCTGGTCGCGCCCCAAGGATGGGCATCTCTAGGCTCATTTCCATCGGCCCCTCTGTGGGCCTGGCACCTGCCCACGCCAGGCCAAGCCGCCCACGCCCGCCCTGGTTCCCGAGGCAGAGGCTGTGCGGACGTCAGGCTGGTGGAGACAGCGGCCCCCGAGGCCAGTCCTCTGGGCTGAGCAGGGTGCCAGGCACGTTCTGGGAGCTTTCAGTGGCTGGAGAGTGAGCGTTTAATAAACAGCGCGGGTGAAATCAATGCAGGCGATCAGAAGGATCAGGGAGCCAGCGGGAGCAGAGGCCGGAGGTGGTCTCGGGGCCCCCACGCCACACCGTGGCCGCTCCACCAGCCACACACAGCCACAGCCCAGGCCCTGGTGTCCCCCCCACCACGGCCCCAGCAGGAGGCCTTGCTGTCCCCAGCTCTCACTGGGTGGGCGGCCTGATCTGGGCCCAGACCAGCCTGGGGGGCGGGTGGTCAGCCGGCCAGACAGACAGACACGCAGAGGGCAATAGACACACCTCCTCCACACCAGGGCTCCTCAAGGGGCAGCCTCAGGCCCCGGGGGCCGGCAGTCTGGGGTGAGCCTTGAGGTCCAAGGTCCGCCAAGAGGAGGGCGGAGGCCAAGGTCAGAGACTGACCGGCTCTGGGCCCCGAGCCACCCCTGTGGTCCGGGAGTCGTCCATCCCTGTCAGCCTGCCCGGCCGGGCCGCACCCAGGCAGCGCGGTGCACTCCGTGGGCTAAGGCGGCAGTGCCCCGCGGGGGGCCTCATGTGCCTGAGTCCCCTGGAGCTGTGGCCCTACGGGGGGGGACCAGCGGTGGAGCTCAGGCCAAGAGAGCCCCCACTCCCACGGCAGGTTCTACTCCTGCCAGAGGAGGTGGAGGGCAGGCTGGGGCGTGGGCGATGCAGGGCCAGCGGGGACCACTTTGCTCCCGGATCAGCCAAAGCAAGGAAGGACCAGCCTGGGACACGAGGCCCGGGCCTGGGGCGTCCGCACCACACCCTGCTCAGCAGGAGGCAGAGCAGGTGCCTGTCCCAGAGGCAGCAGGAAAGGGCCCTCACATCCTTCAGCCCTCCTGCCCACCTGCAGGAGGGGCGGAGAGCACGTGGGGCCTGGGAGTCCTGACGCCTGGCCCTGGGCCTCAGTTTCCCTCCATGTTCAGTGAACGTTGGGTCAGGTCCTCAGGGCCGTTAAGATGAACTCTGACCTCTTTGAGTGGCAGGTGTGACCCAGTCTGTCCTGGCTTCCATGCCTGCCGGGCCCCCCCCTTTCCTCCCTAAGAAACCCCACGCCCATCACAGCACATGGCCCACCTGGGCGCCCTCCGCCTCACCCCTGCCTGAGTCAGGCTCCTTCTGGCCCGGGAAGGCCCTGTCAGCTGTGTTCCCTGTCTGGGACAAGCCCTCCCTTTGGGCTTCCTGGACCCTGTCACTTTCCTGCAGGTAAGGGTAGGGCGGGGTGGGGACTGTGGGTGTCACCTCTTCTTCACCTCTGTCCCCAAAGCTCAAGGGCCTGGCAGGGAGACTGGGAGGAAGGGAGGAGAGAGGGAGGGGCAAGGGGCACACAGGGACAGATGCTGACATTCAAGACAATGAGGGGACACTCGCGCCTCTGTAAAGACATGGTGACACTTTGTGCAGCAGAGACGGGGGACGACGCTGAGTCAAGGACTCATGCTCCGCTCGTTTTCCGACCCCTCTGACCCCTACAGCCTTGCCCCTCCCCCTCCGGCTTGTTCGGAACCAGAAGTGGGCCAGGGCAGCCCAGTGCCAGGCTGGGGGCTCCCACAGGGCACAGGGAATCTGCATGTCATTTGCATATTGTTTGCATTTCACTCCCAGGTGGAATCCATCTTCCAGCTTCTGGGGTTGCTTGTGGAACTGGAGCCTCTGCAGACCTGGCGAGCGCGTGGTCGCCGGGGCAGGGCTGGGGCGGGACAGCGGGCCGATGGCCAGACAGGGCGATGGCAATGTGTGACCTTCGCTCAGCGCTTTGCGATTCACACAACACCTCCAAATATTCAAATTATTGTGCCTCAAAATAACACAAAAAGTAGAGAGGTCAGGGAGCATGCGTCCCCTCTCAAAGGTGGGGAGGTGAGGCTTCGGGACAGCGAGTCAGCCTGCAGGGCGATGTGACAAGCCAGCCGCCCAGCAAGGGCCTGGGCCCTGAGGACGCCCTCCTGCCCTTCTCAGCCGACTGCCCGGGGCACTTGGTTCCCCAGCCGCTGGTCCCCATGGACTCGGACAGTTTCCTGCCTAGAACCTAGCAGGGCGGGGTGATGGTGGTCATGGTGCTGAGGGTGATGGTGCTGAGGATGATGAATGTGGTGGTGGTGACAATGGTGATTTCAATGATGTTAAGAGAATAGATCCATCTGGTTCGGATGGATCGGAGCTCCAGGAACGAGAACCTGTGTGGCTTTTTCTCGATGTTTCCCGAGCCAGCGGCTGGCTGACCTGCTGCCGTACCCTTTGGTCACTCCAGTGTCCCCTCCCAAGTCCGGAGCTCTGGGAAGGTGGGGAGACAGTCCTTCCTTCGCGCTGTCCCACAGCCTGCTTCTCCGGGCAGCCCCCTCTGGCTGTGCGGACGGTCCCCAGTTCTCCGGGGTGTGGCCTGGGGCACCCTTCTTCCAGCATCTGTTTCAGCCCCAAGCTCTGGGCTGGGCCCAGGGACCACCTTGCTCAGCCCTGTGTGTTGAGCGGGTGTCCGAATGAGTCCGGATACGGAGACACAGTAAGATACAGGGTCAGCTCCTCGGACCCCCAAGAGCCCCCCTCACTCTGCAGCCGTCCCCGCCCCCACCCTCCCCTGTCCCTGGCCGGGCCAACTGCCCTGTGCCTGGTTACTGCCAGGGTCACGGCTGGACTGTGAATGCCACAGAGCTCAGCCTCTGGGTGAACACCCATGTGTGCACACACAAACTCGGACACCTGTGTACACACAAACATATACACATGTGTGCGCACGACCTGGCACCCAGGGCCTGGACCACAGGACCAGGCAGAGCGGAGTCAGCCCTGGGGTCTGTTCTCCTGGACCCGGCATTCTGCTCACCCTGCTGTGTCCCAGGGGATCCTGAAGGCCACCCCCAAGCCTCTGCAGGGCCCCTGATGGCTGCCACCCGGAGAGGCTCCCACGGAAGGAGCAGTGGCCGCACGAGGAACTTCCTGCGGGTCAACGGACCCCAGGCCTCGCCAGGGAGCGTCAGATGGCGGCGCCACAGGGAGCGGGGTGGGCCTTCCTCCCAGGGCAGGTTGGGGCTGCTTCCCTAGTCCCTTAAGAGGGACTTAGATGTGCAGACCCTCCATCACGGGCTGGCCACGGTGCTACTTCCCATCTTCTGTCCCTGAGCTGGTGCCAGGGAGATACAGACATTAAGCGAGTCGTCACTGGGCAAAGCTCAGAGCCGTGCCTGTTGCGCAGGTGAGGCTGCCGACTGTCCTTGCTCCCCCGCTCTCCCCGCCGGCCTTGGAGGCGGGGGGAGAAAGGCACAGGAGCCTGGTGAGCTGGGGCAGGCTGGCGCCAAGGGCCCGGAGTGCAGTGGAGGCCAGTCTGTTGTCTGTGTTGGCCCGGCCCAGGGCCCCGCCGTGACCACCGGTGGGAGAGACCCCCCGGCCTCCAGCTCGTGCTGGTGTTGGAGCCCCGTTACCTGTGGACCCCTGGGCCCAGGTGTGATGCTCATGGCCAGGGCTGGGAGCTGGGGACAGGGAGAGGGCAGAGCGACAGGCCCAGGTCTGTGCACCGATGGTGAGGCGGCTGGGGCTGTGGCCTTCAGGCAGGTGACAATGGCCTCTGAGAGGGGCAGCAAGACATGCGTCCACCCTGCTGACTAGGCAGAGACGAAGGGGGGAGATACGCCCCGTGCCAGCCCAGAAGGGCCAACAGCTACCTGTGGGGCCTCCCACTATCCACAGGCCCTCCCTCGGTCCCGTACTGGGCACTGGGACCCGAAGGCCTGAGCGGACGTCTGGGCCCTGTAAGGTCCCATGGCCGTGTCCCACAGCCTCTCCAGGAAAGGACACTTGGGCCCAGGCCCTGTCCACTGGTCCTGGCCTGCCTCAGGGTGCAGGCCCTGCGCCCTCCCACATGGCCGCTGGCGGGCGGGCGGGCGGCCGGGGTGCCTGGTGGCCTGGGACGCGACTAGATAGAGATGTGTGCCCGTGAATGGCGGCACGTGGCTGCCAGATTAAATTAGGCTCCTCAAAATTAAAAATACATATTTACTTTAACCGGCCGGGGTGCTTGGGGAAAGATGAAAGGGAGGGGAGATGAAATATTACAAATTAGGTAATTGGGGCCGCGGAGAGGAGAGAGAGCGTGCCGGAACGGGAGCGGGGAGGGGAGCGGTGAATTCCCGCGCAGCGCCCAATTAGAGGAAAAAAAAGGAGTTACACACAAAGAGGGAAAAATAAACAGGCAGCAAAACCCCAGCCCAGCCTGCCGCCAGGTTCCATTAGCGTTCAGCCAGGGAACGGGCGGGGTGGGGGCCGGCCTGGGACTGCAGGCTCGCAGGCAGGGCTGGGTGTGGGGGCCGGGGAGGGGGCTGGCCACACAGCGGCAGGCCCACAGGGCCCCTGGTGCAGGTGCCCAGAGGTACTGTGCGCCCGAGACCCGCCATCAGGGGCGGTCACTGGTGGCCCAGGCACAGCGGTGCTGGGGGGGGGGGTGCTGGGGAGGGGGGAGCTGGCGCCGTGGTGACCTTCTCCCAGGGCCCTGACGTGGGAAGGGATGGTGCTGGGCCCAAGGAGGACAGCGGGTGGCACGGAGATGGCGGCTGCAGTCCTGGTGGCGTTCGGTGTTGGGGGGGTGGGGTGATACTGAGATCGGGTCGGTGGCAGGAGTCCTGATGTGACTTCTGCTGGGCAGGCAGGCTCGGACCCCTGCAGGTCAGGAACTGGGGCCTTTGGCCAGTCTCCCCACGTCAGTCGCTTGTGTTCCTCCAGGTCCCGATTACACCACTGGAACGTCCCCCAGGGCCTGGGGGTGGGAGGGACCGTGGCGGCCGGGCCCCCCAGTGGAGGCGACAGAAAGAGATGCTGGGCCGGGCACCACGGGCCAGACCGGGAAGGGCTACCCTGTGCCTCCTGCTCAACCCAGATTCTCGGCCCAGAGGCCTGGGGCGCGCCAGAGGGCGGTGGTGAGGACAGACAGCATGCCAGTGTGTGTGTGTGTGTGTGTGTGTGTAAAGAGGTCAGTTAGCACACACCCACGCCCGCCCACACTCCCAGAATCACACCCAGCATGCCCTCCCACTGAGCCCAGAGTGGGACAGGCAGGCAATGTGGGTCACAGAGGGGCCTTGGAGCGGAGCTCGTACCCCTTGCTGACCTCCTTAGTGCCCACGAACTGACACCTGCGGCCCCAAGTGGGGACGGCGTGAAGAACAGCAAGCAGCTCTCCCAACCCTGAGAAGGTGGGAAAGGCTACTTCCCAAAACCCAAAGGAGAAAAGATACAGGACTCCTCCCCGGTCCCAACTCCCTGGCTCAGGATGGGGGCGGCACGGCTGACCGGGCCCTTGGCGGTCAGAGCTGATCGGAAGTGCCAAGCACTTCCCCGCCCCCAGCCACATGTGGTCTCTGAAGCTCCGTGTCCCCACCCGCAGAGGGGCGGCCAGCGTGGTCTGGCCCTACCCTGACCAAGGGCGGAATCTGGGGAGGGCTCGGCCTCCTGCAGCCCCCGCTGGTGCCGAGGTGCCCTGGGTCCTGGGAAGGTGCCTCCTCATCTCTCCCAGAGCTGGGCCAGGCCAAGGAGGCTCTGGGCTTCAGCACCACCGGGTCCCGGAACAACTATGCACCAACTTCCCGTCTCTGCCTCCAGAAGCACGGGGCAGCTGGCAGCTTCCCGGCAGCGCCATGGAGGGCAGGGCGGCTTCTGCGTCCGCCTCTCCCAGGGCCCCTCCCACATCCTAAGAGCCTGCGAGGGAGGAGGGTGCCCATTTTTCAGACCAAGTGGTCACAGGGCCTGGCTGAGGGGCTGGCCTGAGCTCCGGCACCACCTGTCACATAGGAGCACAGAGTGGGACAGCTGACCTCTTCCCTGGTCAGAGACCCCACGGCTCTGCCACCGGGGGGCCCGAGGGGTGGGCAGGGCACCCCCACAGTCTGGTGGGCCCCGGCTCACCCTGTGCCCCCCAGGGCTCCAGTCACTGCTAACTCTGGAAGAGTGGATATGTTGGTGTGTGCCTGTGTGTTCAACTCGTGTGCAAGTGTGTGCTGGTGTGTACCCGCGCACACACACTCTCATAAGCACATGCGTCTCGTGTGTACACACCACGAGCAGGGTTTCCTGTGTACACACACAGATCTATACATGCACACCACACACGTGCAAGTGTGTCCACACGTGTGTGCACACAACCACAGACACGGACATTCATGTGAGTGCCTTGCACAGCCACGTGTGAATGTAAACACACGAGCTGTGTGCAGACCTCACTGTATGAGTGCGCGTGCTCGTGCACGCGTGGCTGTCATGGCGTGTGGCAGGAGGAGGGGAGTGGCCAGTCCCTCCGGTGGCGTCATGTGTGAGTCTCACCAGGGTGCAAAGGTCGTGCTGTGCTGTTCGCGCTCTGGGGAAGGCGCGAGGCACTACCTGTGAGTTTTAAATGGGGCCAGGTGGAGACTGGCGAAATGTCCTGGGCTCGGCAAGCAGGGGCGGCCGGCTTCCCCGCCCCTCGCCCGCTGTGTCCTGGGGACACCACGCCCAGCCCCGCTCACCCCGCAGCCTGGAGTGTCCTTCCCCTGTCCCCCCATGTGCCCCGGGCCTGGGCTTCCTCCTGGGACAACTGGGCCACACCCCGTCACAGCAGGCATCGCCCCACGGTGTCGTTGCAGCAGGAGGGGCTGGTAGTGCAGCCCAGGGGGACGGCTGCCAGTGAGGTTGGGAGGCAGGCGCCCGAGTCCGGGTCCCCACCGCCGTCACCCCCAAACCAGCGACCGGAGGGCTGGACCAGGACATTCCCGCCCTGGGTTCATCCCTGGGGATGCACAGGGTTGGTGCGGACCTGGCCCGAGAGCAGGACAGAAGTGGAGGAGGGACGGTGGTGGGGGCATCGGAGGGGCGGCCCAGGTGGTTCTGAGTTCAAATCCCATCACTGTCCCCAGCTGGGCTCCCAGGCCTCCCTTGTAAAATGGGGCAGATGTCTCCACCGCAGGGGCTGGCGTGGGCAGCACCAAGCAGAGGCCAAGAAACGCCAGTTCCATGGCTTGTTTGCTTTGGGGAGTGGGCGACCTAGTGGGGGGCTGCCCTGCCCCCGGAGAGCCAGGCGGGGAGAGAGAGCAGCCAGAGGGGGGCGGTGGAAAGACCGGAGCAGGGGACAACTGGCGCAAGTGCCGGGGGAAGAGCTGAGCTGGTCACTGTCTGCCACGTCAGGTGACAGGAGCACCGTGCCCCGAGGCACCGCTGCCTGCACCCAGGGGCCCCCACCAGGAATGGTCCTGAGGCCCGGCCCCCGGGTCGGAGGCCCCATCCGGACGTGGACCGACCTCAGCTGGCCATCACCCGCTGAAGGGTACTTCCGGTCTGGGAGCAGGGTCGGCTAGTCCCCCGCCCCCCGCAGGTGTGAGGAGCCTGCTGCTGAGTCAGACTTGGGGGGTTCGTTCGGGGCCTCTCTGTCTGTTGGCTCTGAAGTTTGCCCACTTTCGGGCTTCCGGTGCTGTGAGTCCCAGCTGGAGGGTACCAGAGGGACAAGGGGACTCGCACCCGTGACAGAAGGGTACTTCCCCTCTAGGCTTCTCCCCCACCACTGGCTGACGTGTACTTTTCGTGGCCCTCGTCCGGCTGCTCAGAGGACTTGGGGTTTTATTCCCCCGCTCAGTTGGGGTGGGGGGCACGCCCGCTCCGTCTGCCCTAGAACCAGAACCTGACCCCCCGCCCACTGCACCAACCGAGGGCCACCCGCCTGTCTCCAAAGGGGGTTTCCTCTGGGGAAAGGCAAGAAGCGTTGGGGCCCCTGCCCCTCATTTGCTTGTCTGCCTCCCTGACATGAGGGGTCACAGACTCTCCATTCACGGAGGGATTGGGCCTGACCGCCAAGCCCAGGGGTCACCCCTATGTGGGAAGGGCCAGCAGAGCCGTGCCATGCACTGCCAGGAGTTGGGCAGCTGGACGCCAAGAGCAGAGTGGACGTGTTGGTGGGCTGAGTGTTCCCTGAAGGGTCTGTACCCAGCCCTGCCCTGGCCCCCACACCGCCCCTGCCCTCACTGACCTGGCTCCCGGGTCCGTGCTCCGCCTGGGGGAGGGCAGGGCTGCTCTGCCCCTGCCATCGCCGCCTATGCAGGCCTCGTGGGGGACCCAGGTCGGGGGTGGTGGGCTGCGATGGCCAGAAGGACCTCCCAGGACACAGCATCTTATTTCCCAAACTCCTCGTGGCTTGCATGGCCCTGACCTCATCCAGGACACACAGGGCACCAGGCAGCCCTTTCATGTCCCAAACTACTCCACATCCGAGGTGCCTCCTACTTCGCAGAGTTCCCCACAGCTGGATCAGATGGGGCTCTCGACTCAGAGCCTGTTCAAACAGACAGGAATTGGCAGCTCCATAAATCCCCAGCAGGGCCTACTTCAGGTCCAGGTGGATCCAGGTGGTGGTCACTTGGTTCTGTAAATGTCCCACCTTACTCTCCAGCTCCTGCCCGTGGTGCAGAAATTGGTGCTCTCAGGACTTCAAGGCCAGAGGCAGAAAAGTTTGGAAGTCGACTGGGTCCAGGAGAGCACAGAGAAGGGGCCCATGCAGGAGAGGGTCCCTGCGGAGGGACTCAGCCTGGAGGCAGGCTCAGATGGAGATCTGCCTGCCGGGAGCGGATGGGGGAAGTGGATGGGAGCAGCTCATGTTGGGAGTTGGAGGGCAGATGGAGGGGCTGCATGGTCCCAGCAGCCTCAGCGGCTCCACGGGACCTGGGGTGGCCCTGCAGGGTCATCCCAACCTGGGGCAAGGGGCTCCAGCACATGTCTCCCAGTCCCGGGTGTGGACATCCCTCAGATTGGGAAGTGCTTTCCCTAGGGCCAGTCCCACGGTGGAGCCAGCAGGGCTCAGAGGCCGGAAGGGGAATCCGGGGATCCCACGGAAGCCACTGCAAATGCCACTGGGGAGGGGGGCGGGCACGACAACCGAGCACCCAGTTGGCTCCCAGGTGAGGAGGTGGCCCTAGGACGGCTCCAGTGCCTCCTTCAGGCCAGGACTTGAGCTCCTGGGAGCAGGGAGGTGCCGGGGAGGAGGTGGGGTCCTGGGGAGGACAGGGCTGTGGGGACATGCACAGGGTCCCTGGCCTCTGCACAGTGCCGCCCCAGCAGCCTACGAAGCACCCCGAGAGCCTTGTGACGTGGAGGGGACCCAGACCATGGGGTGCTCCATGGGGAACTTTTAGACACACACCGGCTTCCAGACAGAACTTGAGCACGGGTCCTGCCTGGGGTTTAGGGACACGTCCTACCTGGGAACGCAGGCTGAATGCCGACCCTGGTCACACACTGAGCCTGGACCTCCCTGAACATCCCTCTGGCAAGACGGTGGCTGCAGGGAAGCCTGGGAAGGAGACACAGAGGGCGGTGGGGGGGGAACCCCACTCCTGGATCTGAGAGGGAGGGCAGAGCGCCCACACTGTGAAACACTCACAGTGACTCACGCGGCTCCTCCTCACTTTATTTTTATCCCCATCAAGCCCTGTAAATACAGCGACGATCACCAAATACAGTCAACGTGCCCGACGCCGCCTGCCCCTGGCGCTGGCTCACGGTCACCAGGAGAGGCCGGTGAGCAGCACACCTGCATGGCTGGGTACCCAGGGCACTTGGGGAGGGTGCTGGATCCCCAGCCCAGACCCCGGGGACATACCCCACGACCCCGACCAACCGAGACAGCCTGACACCCCCCTACTTTCTTCTCGCTTACGGTGCAGATTACACAGTGCTCCTCCTCCATTGGGGCCCAGGGCTTGTTTTCTGTCAGAGAGGTGGCCGAGGGCCGGGTGGTGGCCTCGCTGGTCCGTCTCCCCACCCTGAGGCCTGCGGTGGGACGGGCCAGGGTCTCACTGGCTCTGCCACTGCTGCCCGCAGTGCTAGGGTCAGGATAACCTGTGAGTGGGTGGGTGGGTGGCATGAGGTGAAGGCTGTGAAGTGGTCAACAGCAGCAGGATGGGAGACGCCATAAGGCTTTATCATTGTGCACCTTTCACCGGCGAGGAACCGAAGCCGAGAGGTGGAGCGGCTTGCTCAGGATCACACAGAAAGGAGGAGGGGGAGCCGGTCTGGACCAGGACCAGTCCCCCAAGTCTTCTGGGCAACCTCGTCAGCATCTCTGGAATAACAAACTGTACCCCACGGCCTAGCACGTTGCCTGTCATTGGAAGGAAAGACTGTTGAATGAATAAGTGGTGGCGGAGAGGGTGAGATTAGATTTGGCAAGAGAGGGGAGGGGATACTGTGCCGGGCAGCAAGCGCCGGTGGTGGGTGTGGAACAGACAGACTGTGGTCCTTGGGGTGTGCAGCTGCTCTGCCTTCTTGAGGGACAAGGACGAGCAGGCTCTGCCACTTCCCAGGCCGGCAGCAAACTCCTTCGCGGGGGATGTGATGAGCAGACAGCCCTGTGCACTCCTGCCATGGATTCCTTTTACTTTTTTTTTTTGCCACTCCTGCTTGGCGTTAACTACCTTGGGAGGCTGTTACAAGTCTCATGCTGCACTTATTCTCTAAGAGCCTGGTGCTGTGACAGTTGGTCTCAAATGGCTGGGGGCCAGGTACCTGCCTGGGTGGGACCCCCCAGTTTGCTGGCCCAGTGCCAGCCCCGACCCAGCACGCATCCCCTGGTGACGTCACCCCTGTGCAGTGACCAGGCAACGGTGCCACCCTCCCACACAGCCCTTACCAGCTTCGGCTTGGGCGGTCTCCGTGGAC
Source organism: Artibeus jamaicensis (assembly GCF_021234435.1). Classification (NCBI taxonomy): domain Eukaryota; kingdom Metazoa; phylum Chordata; class Mammalia; order Chiroptera; family Phyllostomidae; genus Artibeus; species Artibeus jamaicensis. The sequence continues at coordinate 1,240,225 of NW_026522059.1, forward strand.
TCCCCCATGAAAACCTTGGAGAACACAGCCAGAAAAGCATGTCCCTGGTCAGCGTCACACAGCCAAACAGGCAGGTTTGTTGTGGGAACACAGACTCAGTTCCATGGGGAAGCCACCTGAAAAACAAGGCCAGGAGCGCAGCTCACCCACTCACTCACTCACTCACTCGCCGCTCCTGAGATTCGGCCTGCGCAGGCACCCCCCGGATGCCTGGGGCGTGAACGCACGCTGCCAGGGACCCACACCTTCAGGGCAGCGGTGCCAGTGATGCGCACAGCGGCTGGAATTCACTGGGAATGAAGGGCGCAGGGGCTTGTTTCCCCTGTGATGAGGAGTCTGGGGTGCAGTTAGTCCCAACGGCAGGGAGGCTCGCCGGCTCAGCCCCTCCACGGACAGGGTTTGGTGGTTGGTGACAATGCCGCTTGCTGCTGTCCTCAGGGCTTGCCCTTCGGGGACCTCAGCAGGCCTTTGCTTAGAGCAGCCGCAGTTAGAAGGCCACCTTCCATCTGGCACGGGAGAACGATAAAGGGCATGAAAGGGGTACAGGGGATCGATGTCATGTGTGGGCCCCTCTCCTGCCCAGGTGTGGCTGTTGGTCCACCTGTGGGGAAACAGGCTCAGAGAGATGACCATGCGGGGTGCGGACCCACAGGCACACAGGCACCGGCCTCAGGATCCTTCCTGGGTTCCCAGGTCCCTTCCTATGGTGTGTCGCCAGGAGGGCCAGGGGCGCAGTGGTTCCGGAGGAGGGTGGCCCTGGGGCTAGGAGCCCCGTGCCAACAGGCAGGCCGGCCCCCCGAGGGTGCAGGGTGCAGCCGCGCAGGGAAGGGGCCACTGGGGATGCGACTTGGGCACAGCCCCTTCGGCTCCGTTGGGCATCAGTGTGCGGGCTACAGCAGGCACCTCTGGCTCCGACCCTTCGGTGTCGGATCGGGCCAGGAGCCTGTTCCTGGAGAGCCTGTGAGGCCTGGCCCTGCGCGCTCCTTAATTTCACCTTCACCGTCACCCCGTCTACTGATGGGGAGAGACTGGGGTTCGGGTGTGAGAGTGAGGAGCAGTCTTCCACGGCCTGGGAAGACGCGCAAGCGCTGGTGGAAGAAGCCTTAAGGCGGGTCTGGTTCCCGTCCCAGGCCGTTTCCGGCTGCCCGCGCGGGACACTCTGGGACTTGTAGTCCCGGGAGCACACAGCCCAAGGCGTGTCCGCAGCTCCGGCAGCCCATTGGCTGACGCCAGGCGTCGGGGCGGACCGGACGGAGGGTGCCCGGCAACGCAGCGCTGGGCCGGCATGGGAGGGGCCGTCGCGTGATGTTTGGGTGTCGGCTCCGCCCCTCCCACTGCCCCTCCCGCTGAGAGCGCAGGGAGCACTCCTGCGGGAGACCCAGGCCCAGGTGAGGCGGGGGCGGCCGGGGCAGGTCAGCGAAGGCCAGGCAGGCTGTCCCGGAGGGCGCGAGGCTCGAGGCCGGGGCGGGCTGGGGTGGGTTGGAGGGGGCCCAAGGGGTCCGCGGGGTGGGGCAGGCCGGCAGAGGCGGGGCCGCCGTGGAAGGGGGCGTAGCCGCCCTCGGCCCCGCCTCCCCCAGGGCAACGCTGCAGGACGCAGCGGTGGGAATTTTCGACCTCCACCGCGGTTATGAGCACTCACGGTACCCAGGCGGTGGGCGTGCGCTTTCTCTGAGGCCCCGGTGCCCACCTGTTGGGCGCGAGGGTCGATTCCCAGTCCCCAGCGGCTGGGAGCCGGCCTTGCAGGGAGAGCCGGACCCTGTGCGCTTTCCTGTTCTTTTTCCAAGTTTGGCTTAAAAGGTGCCTCCGGGTACTGAGGGTTAGGGCTTCGCGCCCTAGGAGCTTCCAGGTGGCTGTGATTTGTACCTCCTCCCCGATGCCCGCCAAGGTCTCCAGTTGGTAGACCCGTGTCACACTCGGAGCGGTGGCCACTGGCCTTACGTGGCACAGGTATGGACACTGTCGCCATCCCACAGCGTTCTGGGTGCCAGAGTGCTGGGCGGCCGGGCCTGCAGCCATGGCGCCTACCTGGCTCCCTTTCCTTCCTTGCCTGCCCACGCCCATCCTCTGAGCTCCCCCATCCTCTGAGCTCCCCCATCCTCAGAGCGGGTCTGGCCGGCTTTCCTGGCCACCCTCTCCCTGCAGTGTTTCCTGTCTCGGGGGCCTGCTCCTTCCTGTTCTAGCGTTTCAGGACCCGGGTCCTGTCGCCACTGCTTATTGCTTGTGTCCTGGTTCATCTTTAGTCCTCGTGAGGCGGACACTGGGGTAGTTCCTCACTGCACCCCAGCGTGGACAAAGTGTGAGGCTGAAGGAGACAGGTGAAGGCCGTCAGTGTCAGCATTGGGGCGCTCGGCTGGTTCTATCAGTTCTTTCACGTGGTACAGCCTGACAGGTTGTAAGTCCTTGGTGGGGATCCAGCGCAGAAAGTGCCTGCCCAGGCCAGCACAGGTCAGGAGCTAAGTGGTGACTGCAGAAGGCTGTGGGAGGTCAGCAAATCCCAGCAGGCTTCCTGGAGGAGGAGGTGCTTCAGTCAGACTGCCAATGCATCTCCCCTTCTCTGCTGGCCTGGCTGCCCTGGCTGTGTCCAGGCACCTCACCTGGGTGCTTGCTCCTTTGCAGTCCTGGGGTGGGTGCTGAGGCACAGGAACTGCTGCCTGGGGGCTCACGGGTCAAGGGTGGGCCGTGTCCTCAAGTTCTTCCCTGCCTCCTGCGGGGAGAAGGCTGGGCTCTGGCTCCTCCCTGCGCTCCAGCCGTGTCTTCCTTGGTGTGTTTCGTGGGCTGCGTTGGTGCAGGAATCCTGCCTCTTGCACGTCCCGCGTGTTTTCTCACCAGTGTGAGTGTGTTGATGCCAGGCCCTTGTTCTCTCGACATGTCTTTGGAAGCCCTCCTGTCCCCTGCCACCCCGGGGGTGGGTTCCCCCCATGTATGCTGCTGGCCATGGCCCTGCGTGCCGGCTTCGCCTTTCTGTGCTGCGCTGGTGCCGGCTGTGCCTGCCTCCCACCGTGGCTGGGCAGGGGGCCTCTGTCTAGGTCACCTTGTGTCTGAGCCCCTGGCCCGGTGTCTGGAGCCTGGTGGGCACCCAGCAAGTCTTCATGAGTGGACCGGACATAAGAGCAGGCAAAGAGGACACGGGGAGACCTGCACCTGTGGTGAGGGGCCTCCTCAGCACGTGGAAAGCTTGAACTGGGGTGACGGGACTTCCCCTCTATTTGTGGAGAAGAGACTCAAACTGACAAGGGTCCATGGAGCCATACGTGACAAGGACCAGGTGCGTGCTGCAAGGTCCCGGGGACGGCCTTTCCCCGGCACGGGATCTGAGCCTGGCCCTGTAGCAAGGCGGTGTGGTCCACCACAGAGAGGGGTGGACATTCTGGGGGTGATGGTGCTGGCTGCCTGGGCCCTGTCCTGAGCAATTAGGGTCAGCAACTCAGGCCACGGGGACCGTGACCCGGGGGAGGACCTGTTGGCGCCGTATCACAGCAGGAACTGAGGCTCGGAGGGGTGAACTCGCCTGGTCCCCGGATCTCGAAGCTCTGAGATGCCATCTGCTCCACCCCCGACGTTCGGAGGCATCCCAGGAGGTGGGGCGGTCTCTGCGCCGGCTGGTGTCTGGACACCTGACCAGGTGGCCGGGGCTCGGATTGTTCCGTCTCTCTTCCCGCACACAGGCCTGCCTGGGGCTGCAGGGTTCTCTTTGATTGTGTTATTTGCTGCCAGCGGCATTTCCCATGGGGCTCAGTCAGGGGTAATTCATCACATTCTCTCGAGGCTGCTCTGTGCCATGCGAAGGGCAGCCTTGCTGGTGCTGTGAAGGCGGCTCCCCTGCTGGAGCATCCATTCCCGCCACACTGCCCTGCGCTGCCTGGCTCCTGAGTGTGTACTGGGCCCGTGCAGGGGGCTAGCAAGGAGGCCAAGGGGAGAGAGTGAGCAGAACTGAGCGGGGACGGGGACGCCGCCTCCAGCTGTCACTGTGGAGTCGTGCAGGTGTGTCTGCGCCCTGCCCAGAATGTCCTCGTCCTCTTTGGGTGTGCCGAGGCCGGCCGGGGGCTGCTAGGGCACTGGTCCCACTGCTCAGGCGAGGGGCTTTGGGGCTCAGAGAAGGCTCCCCCCCGCCCCCCGTGCCCCGGGCTGGGGCTCCAGGGCACTGCCACAGCTGCCCCTGCCCTGTCTGCCCCCCCACCTGCTGGGAGCTGCGTCACACCCAGCTGTGGCCCGGCCTGAACCGGTGAGCACCTGACGCCTGTGTGTTGAAGTGAGGGGTCGTGACAGAGCTACCCGAAGCGGGGTCAGCTCCTGCTGTCATGCTTCCTGTTGTCCTTGCCTGTGCGGCCGGCCGCACTTTCCGTAGGCAGGGTGTCGCCTGAGTCCTGGAGGACGTGACCGGACAGTGCTTGGTTTAGGTCGGGAAGTGTGACATTCATCACGGAGACGGGAGGGCGGGCCTGGCAAGGCCGGATGACAGGTGGGCAGGAGGCGCTGCCTGGGGCCTCGCTGGCTCTCCCTGACCTGGGCGGCGCGCCCGGTCAAGGAGCCACCAGGCATCCGCAGGGTTGGGGGCAGGTGTTGTGCGGAGCCTGTCTGCCTGCCCTCCTGCCCCCCGAGCCGGACCCTGGCTGTGGTCTGGGGTGCGCAGCCTGAGCCTGCACTGGCTAGGGAGCTAGACTCCAGGGCTGCACCCTAGACTCCAGGGCTGCAGGGTGCTGGTGAAGGCGGGGGTGGGAGCTCTGTGCGGACGACCCGTGCTGGCCAGAGCTGGCCAGAGGGGGCGGGCACGCCCACTGCCTGCACCCAGCACCTTTGGCTGCCCTCCCCTGGGTCCACAGTCTGTTCTAGCCGAGTACTTGGCAAGGGGTGTCCTGTGGAAACCACCGGCAGCCTAGAGTCAGCCTCTGCAGCGAGGCTCAGTGGCGGTACCCGAGGAGCCGGCGCCTTCCCGCAGGGCCGCCCTCCTGGCACCCACAGCCGAGGTGCTGATGAACTCAGGGCCTGCTGGGGGTGGCAGCGGGGAGGGGTCTGGGAGGGCTCTTCTCACTCCGCTCGGGGGTCGCTGACACTGCCTGTGCTCATGGAGCTGCCTCCCGCCCTGGGCGTCTGCAGCTCCTGGAGATTTGACCTGATTGTGTTCTCAGCCCCTGGTTGACCTGCAGGGCCTGTGTGTCGGCTGCCCTGGGTGCCAGCTCTCTGCCCTTGCCGAGAAGGCCTGGCGCCCCGTATCAGGCGAGGGGGCCCTGTGCAAGCCTGTGGGGCCTCGGGGCTGTGGGGTCTTCGGGGCCTGGGGGGCTGGCACCCTGGCCGGCCTCTCCTGTTTGTTCTGGCTGCAGGAGTCAGGGCACCGGGAAGGCTGCAGACGGGTACAGCCTCACGGGGCAGGTCGTGTGTCACCTTGTGGTTGGCAGTGTCGGGCCCCCGTGGTTGCCCCTCACCTATGCCTTTTCTGTCCCTGTGGCCCCAGGACAGGAGGAGCACACAGTAGGTGCTCCATAAACACTCATGCAAGCTCAGCTGTCCCCAGGTAGCAGCCTCTGAGGTGCTGGGGCCACCTCCACATGCCCAGGTGGCCGGCAGGGCCGAGGGGCATTGACCGCAGGGTGGGCCGGCCCTGATCAGGTGCTGCACGCCGGCGGCGGCACCTGCTGCTCAGAACAGAAGGAGAGGGTGGCCGGGAGAGTCCAGTGACCTGCCTGGGCCTCAGCACAGCCAGTCCGCCGCTCACTGCTCCCCAGGTCCCGTTCAGGGAGCTGGCGTGGCAGGTTCCGGGCAGGCGGGGCGCGGGGCACTGCAGGGACCCGGTGGGAACTCCCGTTCTTTTCCGTCTTTCCAGTCACAGAGCGAATAGCCTTGTTCCCATGCCGTTCGGTAGAGGGGTCGCACAGGCCTGGCATCCCCGCGTAGGGGGCGGTCAGGCTCAGCCAAGCGAGGGTGTGGCCGCTCGTCACTGGCTGAGTTCGGTGCCTCGGTGCGGCCTGAGCGGTTGGCGCTTCCTTCTCCGCTCACTCTGCGCCTTCCCTCATCTTCAGAAGCTGCCTTCTCGACCCTTTCCCCGTGGACGATGGAAGTCAGCTCTTTCGGGCCGAGGAATTCAGGTCGTCTGCGCCCTGCTTTGTCACTGTTACTGTTTTGCCACGTAGTGGCTTTCGTGGAGTCAAGTTCATCGATCGGTATCCGGTGGCTTTTGGGTTTCGAGTCGCATCAGCAGAAGCTTCTTTTCCTCAAGTTTAACGAGAAACCCGTGTTCCCGTGCAGCCTGTCCCCTGCTGAAGTTCAGTCTCCTGCCCCGCGTGCAGGGTGCGTCTGGCTCCCTTTCTCCCGGACGTCGCACCCTCTCCGACCCGGGCCGACACAGGAGCTTGCGCCCTCCCCCTCTGGCAGCAGCCTGGTTCCCTCGTGCCCTGCGCAGCCACAGCCACGGCCGACGGGTTTTAGAGCCGCCCTGTGTTGCGAGGGAGGCACGTGGCCGAGAGCTGCCTCTCAGCCTGGGAAGTGCGCACGGTGTGTGGGCGCCGTTGGCGGCAGGCCGTGGGGTTCACTCATCCGCCCCTGCCACCACCTTGCTGCTCTTCGGCTCCTGCCCTTGCCTGTGTCGACGCCTCACGTGAGTGGACCGCTCGGCGTCCGGCTTCTCTCCACAGCAGCAGGCTGACCGCCCCGAGGCCCTGTGTGGCCTCAGACCTCCCCTCTCTGTGGGGCTGGGGACCGTCCCCTGGTGGCTGCTGCATTTTCTTTGTCGTCGAACGGACACTTGGCTTGTTCCTGAACTGTGGCTACTGCAAGTGTGGGGCGAGCTTGGGGCCAGGGGTGTCCCTTTGAAACCCCAGTGTCCGTTCTTCTGGACCGATGCTCAGTGGTGGGGGGCTGGGCCAAGCGGTGGAGGCCTGGTTTCCAGTTCTGAGGAGCCTGTGCACTGTCCCCCGCAGCTGTGCCGGTCTGTGTCCCCACCGGCAGCGCCTGGGTCTGGGGGACCATGTGTGTGCTGCCGGCCTCCTGGGTTGAGACCAGTGTCCTCGGAATGTCCCGTGGAGCCCAGGCCACTGGCTCGGACGGTGACTGTGGCCTCGGGGCGACTGGAAGCCCTCCTGGCTTTCTTCCCCTCGTGGTTACTTTCTTCTGACCTCGGTTTGTTCACTTTTGTTGTCCCCGCCCCTGGTGGTGCTTCCTCTCTCTGTGCCCCGGGAAGGCTCCTCTGCCTTGTACGCGTTCCTGGGGGAGCCACGCTGTGGTCCCAGCTCCTCCCCCGAGCCCCCACCCAGGTCTGCAGCTCAGTGGTGGTGGTGGGGGGAAGGTGTCGCGTGCAGGGCCAGCCCTGATGTCCAGGTGCTCTCGGAGACCTCCCACTGCCACACTGTCCCCCACCACACGCGCATGTCACTGTGCTCCCACGGGGGGGGGGTTCTGCTCCGTTGCCAAGGCTCTGGGAAGCCTCAGCTGTGCTCGGAGGACTGCGGATTGTACCCATTTTCTACTTTCTCTGCATATGAAGAGGGGGCTTTTAAATTTATTGTTCGGTTATTTTTTGGGGTCATTCGGGGTCATCCTCATCATCCTCAAGTGCGTTCTAGGAGGAAGTGGGTGTGAGTGGGTGTTGATATTTGAAGTCGGCCTCCTCGTACCCAGTGAACTCCAGGAGCTGTGAGAGTGAAGCAGAGGGTTCTGGGGTTGGAATGGTTGTTGTGGTGCGTGCCCACAGTAGGACTTAACATGGTAGGCACTTAGTGGGCGCTCCTCCAGACCCCTGCTCCCTCCTGCGGGACAGAGGGGGCCAGCCAGTCCTGGCAGGATTGGCTCCAGGCCAGGTGGCAGGGGACCCCAGAGGTGCTGAGAGGGGCATGGACCCAGCTTGCCAGGTGGCTCCGGGCTGTGGTGCTCAGCACCGTGGACAGCTCCCAGGCCGCTGAGGGGTGGGGGTGCAGGTCCTGGGACGCTCCTCTGTCCTCTGGGCCTTCTCCCTTCTCAAGCCTCTGGGGTGAGCACCTGGGTGTGTGGGGCTCCCCTTGTGTGCCAGCCGCTGGCCTGGCCTTGAGCTCGGTGCCTGCGGAGGGCAGGCGGTCAGCGAGGGACGTGGAGAGTTGCCGTGGGTTGGGGGTCGCTCCCCCCTCAGCTGGGGCTGCTCTGTGGAGGCTGGTCTGCACATTCCCCCGAAGGCCGGGCTGTCTGGCGGGGCTGCGTGCCCAGGCAGATGGGGCCGTGGCTCCCCAGCTTGGGTGCAGCCCCCACCCCTGCGTCACGAGATGCAGGCCGAGTCGTCTCGTCCCTGAGCCGCCCCTCATGGCAGAGCTCCGGGCTGACGAGCAGGCAGCCTGGCGGTGGGCAGAGCCAGGACCAAGTCAGCTTCCTTACAGGACAGTGTCAGGGAGTCCGGAGACTGCAGACAGTGCCGGGGCTGAGTCCCCACTCAGAGGCGCCTCTGGACTGGTGCCCGGTGCCCCTCAGTGTGTTCTGCCCCTCAGAGGCCCCCGGCCTGGCTGGCTGGCACTCGGCGCAGCGTGGCATGGGAAGAGGACCCCCAGCAGCCGTGCCCAGCGCCGCCCTCTGGCCACCTGCAGGGGCCGCTTTGGCTGAAGGCCTGGGAACTGCTTCTCCCCGTGGCCTTGGATGCTGGGTGAGCCGCGTCCCTGAACCTCCTCCTGGGTCTGCCTGCAGCCACTTCTTCACAAGGGGGAGCAGACTCCCTGCTGCAGTGTCTGTGGGGGTCCCGCCCGTCCTTCCTCTGCACTGGGGCTCAGGCCACCCTTGCACTTTCAGAGTGGGGGGTGCAGTGAGTGCTCCTGTGCCCCCCCAACACCTGCTCTCTGTCTCCTTCTTTCCTGGACCCTGGTGGGTGGGGAGGGACCTTATTTAGGCCATGCGGTAGGTCAGGCGCAGAGTGGGGACTCAGACCTGGCACTGTCTGCAGTCTCCCGACTCCCTGACACTGTCCTGTGAGGAGCAAGCAGGTCACAACTTCTGGCCTGCTGCCCCCGGCCCCCGGGGAGGGGAGGCGGACAGAGGGGGCAGGGCCTCTCCTGTGCACTGGAGTCCCTCGGCGACTCCTGACCTGGGCCGGCGGGCACGGGTGGTGTCCCTGGTGTTGGGGCACCGTGTGTGGGGCGGGGCGGAAGCAGGCGCTCGCTTTCAGGAGGCCGCCCCGCCGTGACCCCGTGCGTCCTGGATGCAGGTGACTCCACTGTTTCATCGTGAGGGACTTGATGTGCTGGTTCAGCGGCCAGGCTCTGAGACGCCCTGCTGCGTGCGCAGTGACGGGCTGGCCGGCAGACCTGCCCAGGGGCTGGCCGTGCAGACCGGCCGCGTCCAGGCCCACCCGGAAAGCCCCGCAGTGCAGGGGTGTTGGTGCCCACCCCAGGGCCCGTGCTGCGAGGGGCCACCCCTCCTCCGTCAGCCCAGCCCCTCTTTCCCAGGTGGGAGCATCTCAGTGCGGCGCCCCGCCCCCACAGGCACAGGTCAGCTGCTGCCTGTCCAGGGTGGGCTGGGTCCCTCCAGGACGGCCTTGGCCACTGGAGGCAGATGTCCATGGTGGGTGCCCTCGAGTTCTGCAAGGTGTTCGAAGCACCCAGATTGGGCCTGTGGCCCCAGGGCCAGGGGGCAGGAGCTCATGGTGTTTGGGGCCTCGCCCTGTGCCTGCCCCCAGGCCCTGTCCAGGAAGGGTTGGCTTCGTGGGCCTGCAGCAGCGTCCCAGGGCGAGCTGCTGGGGTTTCCCGGGGCAACCCGCGGACAGGGCGCTGTGGCCCCAGGCTGGGCCTCGCTCCTGTATCTTGGGGTGTGATGACCTTTCCCCAGGGTTCCCG